>NC_088680.1:54691349-55316349 GCF_950023065.1 Planococcus citri | reverse complement strand
AAATTTTAATTACACAACGTTTTTCGAATCCGTGTAAACATGTCCTAATGACGACGGGTCGACGTCGTTGTCGTCTTCTTGGGTCGAATTAAAATTAGAAAATAATTTATCAAACGTTTCAGCATCATTGCCAAGGTGTTCCTCTTCCTCTTTTCACTGATATGATTGTCCTGCAATAGGACAGCCGAGTCGTAGGGAAAATTTTATCAGGCTTTTCCTGAATTCGCTCCATGAAATTATCAATGTCTAAACTTGGCGTATTTGCAATTTTTTTTAAATTACTTACTAGACTTTTTGTTTGGTAAAAAATTTGTCATAATGAAATTCTGTTACCTATTATCATCTTTTTTTTTTCAAAATATAATTTTCAAAAAGGTTGAAACCACATACCAATCAAATGCTAACTTCCTAATGCAGCATTCGCCTGAATGATCACAAATTCATTTCAATTTTTTTTTTTTAAAGTCATAAATACCCCTTCAATTGTCAAGATAGGCAGCTCATTCATTTAAAATTTTGTTTTAGTCGGAGAGTCCGCATAAAGATCTATTGCAGCCCCCCCTCAATCCTCCGCGACAACTTTTTTCATAAACGGAGGAGTCCTAAGGAACATTTCTAGCCCTTGCCCTAAAAATAAGTGGCCCTATTTACAAAATGGCGGCCATTTTGATTGACAGGTCAACCGAAATCGTAGATTTTGCATTCCAACATAGGACTTGCACGACATTTTTTTAACCGCACAAAATCAGATCGAAAGATCAGGCAAAAATTTATCACTTGTCAAAATTTCAAGTGCTCAAGTGCCTTTTTCGATTTTTGGCGAATTTTTGAAAATCAAATTTAGGCCAAAAATGAGGGAAAAAATCAAAATGTTACCAAATTGATCAAGAAAGGCTTAAATTTGCGATATACCCAATTTTCGACATGCCAAATCGATTGGAAACTGTTTCAAACCGTTTTGAGCAGTTCTGGAGCCTCCAGCAGATTTTTGAAACTCAAAATTCCCGTAAAATTTCATTAAATGCAGTTGGAAAGGAGAAGTTTACTCTAAAACTAATGTCTTTTGGAGTCTCCAGCGATTTTTTGAAAATTACTGGAGCCTCCAGGAGATTTTTGAAACTTGAAATTTTCCAAAATTTTATCAAACGGAGATGGAAAGCCGAAATTTACTCTGCACTCCAATTTTAACACCCTCTGAAGACGACTTTCAGGTGAGTTCAAGTCATTTTGAAGCCTCTAACGACTTTTTGAAAATTCCTGGAGTCTCCAGCAGATTTTTGAAACTCAAAATTCCCACAAAAATTTCATCAAATGGAGTTGGAAAGCCGAAATTCACTCTGAAACTAATGTCTTTTGGAGTCTCCAGCGACTTTTTGAAAATTACTGGAGCCTCCAGTAGATTTTTGAAACTTGAAATTTTCCAAAATTTTATCAAACGGAGATGGAAAGCCGAAATTTACTCTGCACTCCAATTTTAACACCCTCTGGAGACGACTTCAGGTGGGTTCAAGTCATGAAGCCTCTAGCGACTTTTTGAAAATTCCTGGAGTCTCCACCAGATTTTTGAAACTTGGAATTCCCACAACATTTTATCAACTGAAGTTGGCAAGCTGAAATTTACTTCGCAAACTAATTTCAATACGGTACGAAGTCGACTGCAAGGTGGTTTCAAGTGGTTTTGAAGCTTCCAGCTACTTTTTGGAAATTTCAATTTTCCAAAAAATGTCATACAACCTTTCAAAAAGTCACTGAAGGCTCAAAAACGACTTGAAGTCCACCAGCAGCCGACTTCGTAGCGTATTGAAATTAGTTTGCAGAATGAATTTCGGCTTTCCATCTCTATTAAGCCATTAATTGATGAAATTTCCCAAAATTTCAAGTTTCAAAAATCTACTGGTGGCTTCAGTATTTTTCAAAAAGTCGCTGGAGGCTCCAAAACGAATTAAAATCCACCGGTAGTTGACTTCGTAGCGTATTGAAATTAGTTTGCAGAATGAATTTTGGATTTCCAACTTCATTTGATGAAATTTTGTGGGAATTTCGAGTTCAAAAATCTGCTGAAGGCTCCACAATTGCTCAAACCGGTTTAAAACAGTTTCCAGTCGACTTCATATCGTATTGAAATATTAGTTTGCGAAGTAAATTTCAGCTTGCTAACTTCAGTTGATGAAATGTTGTGGGAATTTCAAGATTTAAAAATCTGGTGGAGACTCCAGGAATTTTAAAAAAGTCGCTAGAGGCTTCAAAATGACTTGAATCCACTTGAAGTCGTCTTCAGAGGGTGTTAAAATTAGAGTGCAGAGTAAATTTTGGCTTTCCATCTCCGTTTGATAAAATTTTGGAAAATTTCAAGTTTCAAAAATCTACTGGACGCTCCAGTAATTTTCAAAAAATCGCTGAAGACTCCAAAAGACATTAATAAATTTCGGCTTTCCAACTCCATTTGATGAAAGGCTATAGGTGGATAAGTATGGTGAATTTGCCCCCGAGAGCTTCAGGGTTGATATTTGCATGGAAGGTTGGTACCCTTGAGCACCTTCCGTCACGAAAGTTTCAGACCCCCCCGGACCCCCCGTTTTTGAGAAACCCCCCCTTTTCTAAAATTACAATAAATTTTTTTTTCTCAGCCCCATGTGAACCGATTTTTTTAATTTTTTGGTATGTTGTGAACATCCATAAGAGGCATCCCCACAAAAAATTTCATCCCCCTCCCCCCAAATTTTCCCCTCAAAATGGCGTTTTTTAGTTTTGTTTGCCCGTTTTAGCAATGATCATGATTCGGCACAAAAATGCGAATAGCATTTTTAAATGTATTTTTGACTCCTACAAAACATATATTTTTTTCAAAAAAAAATTTTTGGTGGGCCGTGGTCAAAAATTGAAAAAACCAACAGGGGGGTTAAAAATGGATTCTGGTGTAAATCATTGTTTTTGGTAAACAAGGTGTCGTTTCCATATGAATCGAACCCCCCGAACACGAATATGACGCCCAATCTTATGCTACCCTCATCCACACCCCTCCAGCGCCTCTGCCCCCTTCTCAATTTTTACTATATCAAAAGTTCAGCTATTTTCGTAATATTGGTGTCGTTTCCAAATGAATCGAACCCCCCGAACACGAATATGACGTCCAATTTTACGCTACCCTCATCCACGCCGCTCCAAAGCCTTAGCCCCCTTCTCAATTTTTACTATACGAGTATTAAAAGTTGAGCTATTTTCGTAATGTTGGTATTGTTTCCATATGGATCGAACCCCCCGAACACGAATATGACGTCCAATTTTACGCTACCCTCATCCACACCCCTCCCCAGTGCGTCTGCCCCAACTCAATTTTCACTATATTGAAAGTTCAGATATTTTCATAATGTTGGTGTCGGTTCTATATGAGTCGAACACCCCGAACACGAATATGAAGTCCAATTTAGCTCTACTCTCATCCATCGCCTTTCAGGCTGCAGCCAGCTCGACAATTTTTATATTATTTGAAATGCTAAACCTATTTTCATAATGCTGGGTGTCATTTTGGCACGAATGGAAACCTGGAAACTTGAATGTTAAAGTTTGAACCTTGCGATGGTCATTGTTTTACGAGTTTTCAACCTTCGCGAAACATACTTTTAAAAGTAATAACAACCCGAGTAATTATTTGTAGAAGATTGATCAGAGTTAGTGAAAACATTTATGGTTTAGGTGAGGGCGGAGGCACTGTATAGGGTTGTGGTTGAGGTTAGCATAAAATTGGACTTCATATTAGTATTCGGGGTGTTAGATTCATATGGAAACGACACCAACATTTTGAAAATATCTGAACTTTCAATATGTAGTGAAAATTGAGTTGGGGCAGAGGCACTCGAGGGGTGTGGATAAGAGTAGCATAGAATTGGACGTCATATTCGTGTTCGGAGTGTTCGACTCATATGGAACCAATACCAACATTACGAAAATATCTGAACTTTCAATATAGTGAAAATTGAGTTGGGGGCAGACGCACTGAGGAGGGGTGTGGATGAGGGTAGCAAAAAATTGGAATTCATATTCGTGTTCGGGGTGTTCGACTCATATAGAACCGACACCAACATTATGAAAATATCTGAACTTTCAATATAGTGAAAATTGAGTTGGGGCAGACGCACTGGGGAGGGGTGTGGATGAGGGTAGCGTAAAATTGGACGTCATATTCGTGTTCGGGGGGTTCGATCCATATGGAAACAATACCAACATTACGAAAATAGCTCAACTTTTAATACTCGTATAGTAAAAATTGAGAAGGGGGCTAAGGCTTTGGAGGGGCGTGGATGAGGGTAGCGTAAAATTGGACGTCATATTCGTGTTCGGGGGGTTCGATTCATTTGGAAACGACACCAATATTACGAAAATAGCTGAACTTTTGATATAGTAAAAATTGAGAAGGGGGCAGAGGCGCTGGAGGGGTGTGGATGAGGGTAGCATAAGATTGGGCGTCATATTCGTGTTCGGGGGGTTCGATTCATATGGAAACGACACCTTGTTTACCAAAAACAATGATTTACACCAGAATCCATTTTTAACCCCACTGTTGGTTTTTTCAATTTTTGACCACGGCCCACCAAAAATTTTTTTTTGAAAAAAATATATGTTTTGTAGGAGTCAAAAATACATTTAAAAATGCTATTCGCATTTTTGTGCCGAATCATGATCATTGCTAAAACGGGCAAACAAAACTAAAAAACGCCATTTTGAGGGGAAAATTTGGGGGGAGGGGGTTGAAATTTTTTGTGGGGATGCCTCTTATGGATGTTCACAACATACCAAAAAATTAAAAAAATCGGTTCACATGGGGCTGAGAAAAAAAATTTTATTGTAATTTTAGAAAAGGGGTGGTTTCTCAAAAACGGGGGGTCCTGGGGGTCTGAAACTTTCATGACGGAAGGTGCTCAAGGGTACCAACCTTCCATGCAAATATCAACCCTGAAGCTCTCGGGGGCAAATTCACCATACTTATCCACCTATAGCCTTTTGTGGAAATTTTGAGTTTCAAAAATCTGCTGGAGTCTCCAGTTTTGCTCAAAACGGTTTGAAACAGTTTCCAATCGATTTGGCATGTTGAAAATAGGGTTTATCCCAAATTTCAGCTTTCTTGATCAATTTGGTAAAATTTTGATTTTTCCCCTCATTTTTGGCCAAAATTTGATTTTCAAAAATTCACCAAAAATCGAAAAAGGCACTTTAGCACTTGAAATTTTGACAGGTGATGAATTTTTGCCTGATCTTTCGATCTACCTTTGTACGGTAAAAAAAAATGTCGTGAAAGTCCTATGTTGGAATGCAGAATCTGTGTTTTCGGTTGACCTGTCAATCAAAATGGCCGTCATGTTGTAAGTAGGGCCTCCTTTTTTTAGGACAAGGGCTAGAAACGTTCCTTAGGACTCCCCCTTTAAGGAAAAAGTTGTCTCGGTGGATTGACGAGGGGGGGGGGGGGTGCAAGATCCTTACGCGGGCTCCTCGACTATTTGGTAATAATTATGTATTCGATTTACATCCAAATTTTCAGTTCGATCACGTACAAGCTCTGTATGAATAGATTGAGCTAAAAAAAAGTATGTATCGTTTTCATGTAAAATAGAACAGATCAAGAAAAAATTACAATTTTTTTCATACTCAAATAAGCTTACAGCACATAAGAATAGATATACGTACCATACCATAAAAACCATCTTGACTACAATGGTAGTCTTTCCACGTTAAACCGCAAAAAGCACACAGCAATAGTATGAAAATCACTCACGTCAATTCGACGTAAAATTCCCCATTTCCTTTACGAAACTTTTCAAACTTTTGCAAAAGCTCGATAATTTCCGCCACTACCTATCTAAGCTTTTAAGTATGGGTACATGTATTTTTGAAATCATATACTCGATATCGTCTTCAGCTCCACCTTTGCACCTCTCAGAGACTGCATTTTCGACCCTACATAGCCTAATTCGTGCACCGAAGCTTTAAGCTTTCACCGCAGCGATGTCGCCAGAGAAGCTGAACGTGAAACTACCACCCTTAATATATATATATTTAGTATGCTGAAATCTGCCACAGCTATTTTAAATGTTGATAGGTTAGGTGCTGTGTAGGTATAGCCTATAGTTGGGTACCCTGCTCTGAAAACAGTAAATGACTCATGTTATTAATACAATATTGGGATATCAAACGCATTATTTAAATGAATTCAGCTGTGTACGATATTGTTAATGTGAGAGGAAAAGTGTCATCATTCAACGAGCTAGTATAGTATATTTAACGCCTACACCGCCACGCCTGTTTCGGTAATTTTAACCTAGCAATCTGTTACTGTGTGGTATATTTCCTGTTCGACTCCTCTCGTTATATTATATAGCATTTTGACGTCGCGACTAATTTATCTTTTTCGTAATTAGTACCGTAGAGGCGATATTTAAAAATTGTCGAGATTTTTTTTTCTTTTCGTCTTTTCGAAGTTTATTTTCGTCGATTGATGAGGTTATAAGTAAATTGCCTCTCGTATGTGTATAGAAGAGTCGACAAAAAGAAAATTCAAAAGACATTATGTAAGTGCACCACTGGTCAATAAAATGTATCTTCACAAGAGATCCATCCGAGGTACTCGCTTCTTTGACGATTTTCAGTGCATATCCTGAAAAATATCTGCTACTTTAGGTTTTTTTATGAGAGTAATGATAATGAAACTCAAAACTTGCAACTGAAATTTTGGTGGTTTCTGTTCCTACAGAGTAATGGCTCAGAGACTATTACCTGAACCATCTTTCAATGAGATCTTTTTGGAACAGTTCATGAGAAAAAGTAGTCTTATGTTAGCTCATAAAAATTTGTAGGTCTCATTAATTAACTAAATTTACATATAGTCGAACGAACGGTAAGCACAGAATTGTGGCAATGCTTTTGAAAATTGAATCATCGTTCTTTCTACTCTACAGAAAAAATTCAAGACACTGTCCTATTCTACCTTAGGGCAAAAAAAAACATCGAAATTACGCCTGAAAATTTAAACCAATTAAACTTTTCAAATGGTAAATTACTCACTACGAATTACAAAGTAATTATTCATTGCCTCGTGATTACCATAATGTTGAACATCTCGTATAAATTTCACGTGTACCTACCTATGTCTGACAACATCGTTTTATTTATAAATACAAATTTTGAACGAGTTACATCATCGTATTGATGAATTATTCAACGGAAATTGTGCTGGAATTTGTTGAACTTACAATGAGCATTCTAAAGCTTTTTCACCATCATTGCTACCTATCGTGATTCGTCATATGTAATTTCATAAATATTGTGAGCAGGTATTCTCTCGTGGTGTTCCTCCTACCTACCCCGCCACTTTTAACAGTTTCTCGTGAGACTCAATTGACCAGTTCGTCTCCAGAAATATTTTACTTTTAACATAAATCAGATCTCATTTTCCACAAATAATTTCATCGATAATGCCCATGAGACGAGTGCGCATTCAATACAGCAATAAATAAAATTGCATATTATGCATCTAATAGCCCTATACAGGTACCTAATGTAAACGGATTGACCTATAATTCGACTGCTGTTGTCACAGAACTCGGTCAGAAATGTAGAGATGTTTATTGACAAAACATCGCTGGTCGTATTGACTTATCTCATCGTATAACGCGAAATTCCCAACTTAATCTTCGTAGGTACCTATATGTGAATTATAGAAAGTACCTAAGGCAAATAAGCCATACACGACGTACCTATATAGTTCCATTCATAGTTTATTTTGTCATACTCGTATACTAATTGCAAGTGTAACGCGTATTTGACATCAAAGAGCACTTCCATTACGGAACTACTGGCGCGATTCGCGTTTTTAGCAATTCTGCCAGCAGTCTCTCATATAGCGATACACTCTATAAGAACAGGTAGATTTGAGAACGAAAAATGAATACCAATTTCATTTCTATTCATCCCACGTGAACGCTGAAGGCAAAGCTCAACCAACCAATTCACACCTACTACCGTACCCTATACGTAGTAAGTACCTACCTACAGTACCGCAAAGTGAGCACCCATCACGACCTACACTCTTATCAAAAATTAAAACTGAAAATTTCGCGAATACGAAATTTTTTATAGGTTGTGAAGATATGCGGTACATCAACGAGATGTTTTAAAATTCACTCGCTATAAGCTACGATATAGGTACGTGGTAGCAAAGTCTGCGTAAAGTGCTACACAGATACGTGTTTGGAAAACACAGTTTTCTTTATAGTATTGTAAAGCATTAACGAATTCGGTGCAAATTAGAATTGATTCGTTCGGAAGACTGCGGTAACTTTTCGACGTAAATAATTAAATATTGCATGAATTAATACGTCGATCATGATGAAATTTTCTCCATGTTTTCATTCTACCTACCTATTTTGTAGATAATGCTGTGTTTACTCAGAAAGTTGATTTACACCGATGTTGAATATTGTGTTTTCTACAATATTCGAATCATTGTAGTTCGATACCCTCGTTTGCGTTTGAATCAAATAAAACGTTTCAAATATTCGCGTTCGTTTGTGAAATCTTTACTTTATGAAACAAAAGTTTACTTTCGCAAATATGCAGACTGGTTGATTTGGTAATATGGAATTTTTGCCACGTAGACGATAAATTTTTGTTTTTTCAATCTGTATCACCAACTTTTTATATGTTATTTACATTGTAAGTACTCCATATGCCATTACTCACCTCATCCCTTCTAGAAATTAATTAGACGCCTTCGTGAGTAGAATAATTGAAGGTTAAGACTTCTCTCCAAGGAAAGTTTCAACTTTCAAGTCATGAATATTTATCAGCAATTTACCAAAAAATTACCAATATTTCGCCAAAATTACCAGTTATTTACCAAAAAATTACCAGTGAACTTACTTGTAATAAGTACTTACATTACATCAATGATGATTATAAAAAATTACAAATAATTTACTATAAAAAATTACCACCCAAGTACGTACTATAGTTAGGGAACTACTGTAGTGAGTTTACCAAAAAAATAAAAAAAAAACACCATCCTAATTTACAAAAAAAAAAAAATTATATTATATCTATCTTTTATTAAAGGGCATAGGTGAGTAAGATGGGTGAATCGGCCCCCGGCACATTCAGCGATGAAATTTTGGTGGTAGGCAGATACCATCAAAATACTTTGATCCGCCGAGTTACGGACCTGTATCTTGAGTGGCTCTTGAGTAATGGGTTAATTACTCAAATCGGCCTCAGACCTTTTTCTCCAGATTGGCTCGACCGATTTTTTTAAAACTTGGACCGATGTGTAGCTATATACGAGGGGCTTCCATGAAAAAATTTTGAGCTTCCCCCCACTATTCTTCCCCCCTCAAATACTCTACTCAAAATTTGAGTGCCTTCCTTACCTATGAAGCATACTCGGCACAATTTTTTAATTCACGTTTTTAGATACCTTATTGACCCAAGAGTAACATATTTTTTTTTCAGAAGTGTATCTCATTGGGGCCATGGTCAAAAACGAGGTGGAAACCAGACATGATGAGCAAAAAAAGCCAAAAAACCCAATAATCGTCAACGTAACTGAGGAGCTGAAAGTCAATTATTCAACAGATACTTACTTTTTCGAGACACAAAAAAAATACTACCAATAAGCACGCAATAAATCAATTGGACCCTCGATTGAGCTGCTGTGACCCCCCTCCATCCTCTTTTTGGGGGTTCAAAATAATCAAGGCAATATGGGTGTCATTTTCATATGATTTAAACCGCCTGAGCACGAATATGGTGTCAATTTTTCGATTAGAGGACCCCAAAGTCAATTTAGTTTCAGATTGGGCACTGTAGCCCTCCTCTCATCTTTTTTTTGGGGGTCCGGATACTTTTTAAGCAAAGTGGACGTCATTTTGTAAGTATCTGTTGAATAATTGACTTTCAGCTCCTCAGTTACGTTGACGATTATTGGGTTTTTTGGCTTTTTTTGCTCATCATGTCTGGTTTCCCCCTCGTTTTTGACCATGGCCCCAATGAGATACACTTCTGAAAAAAAAATATGTTACTCTTGGGTCAATAAGGTATCTAAAAACGTGAATTAAAAAATTGTGCCGAGTATGCTTCATAGGTAAGGAAGGCACTCAAATTTTGAGTAGAGTATTTGAGGGGGGAAGAATAGTGGGGGGAAGCTCAAAATTTTTTCATGGAAGCCCCTCGTATATAGCTACACATCGGTCCAAGTTTTAAAAAAATCGGTCGAGCCAATCTGGAGAAAAAGGTCTGAGGCCGATTTGAGTAATTAACCCATTACTCAAGAGCCACTCAAGATACAGGTCCGTAACTCGGCGGATCAAAGTATTTTGATGGTATCTGCCTACCACCAAAATTTCATCGCTGAATGTGCCGGGGGCCGATTCACCCATCTTACTCACATATGCCCTTTATCAAAAAAATGTGCATAATTTATCGAAAAACGACCGTACTCGTATTGACCAAAGAATTACCGTAACTTACCAAAAAATGACTATACTTTGTCAAAAATGACAAATTACCATACTTTATCAAAAATGACAAATTACTGTAATTTACCAAAAATGACAAATTACCGTAATTTACTAAAAATGACAAATTACTGTGATTTACCAAATATGAAAAAATTACAGTAATTTACCAAAAATGAAAGAATTACAGTAATTTACCAAAAATGAAAAAATTACAGTAATTTACCAAAAAATGAAAAATTACTGTAATTCACCAAAAATACATAGAAAATTACCATACTTTGCCAAAAATGAAAAAATTACAGTAGGCCTAATTTACAAAAAATGTCAAATTACCGTAATTTATCAAAAATTACAAATTACCATAATTTACTAAAATCAACAAATTACCGTAATTTACCAAAAATAACAAATTACTATAATGTAACTTACCAAAATCAACAAATTACCGTAATTTACTAAAATCAACATATTTCCGTAATTTACCAAAAATGAAAAATTACTGCAATTTACCAAAAATGTCAAATTATTGTAAATTACCAAAAATAGGTACATAGAAAATTACTATACTTTGTCAAAAATGTAATAATTACAGCAATTTACTAAAAATAACAAATTACAGTAATTTACAAAAAAAGACAAATTACCGTAATTTACCAAAAATGACAAATTACCATAATTTACCAAAATTGACAAATTACCATAATTTGCCAAAAATGAAAAAATTACAGTAATTTACCAAAAATGACAAATTACCACAATTTACCATTGCAGTAATTTACTAAAAATGACAAATTACTGTAATTTATTAAAAATGACAAATTACTGTAATTTACTAAAAATCACAAATTACTGTAATTTATCAAAAATGACAAATTACTATAATTTACCAAAAATGACAAATTACCGTAATTTACTAAAAATGACAAATTACTGTAATTTACCAAAAATGAAAGATTGCTGCAATTTACCAAAAATGACAAATTACCATAATTTACCAAAAATGACAAATTACCACAATTTACCAAAATTGCAGTAATTTACTAAAAATGACAAATTACCATAATTTACCAAAAATAACAAATTACCATAATGTAACTTACCAAAATCAACAAATTACCGTAATTTACTAAAATCAACATATTTCCGTAATTTACCAAAAATGACAAATTATTGTAAATTACCAAAAATTGGTAAATTACTATACTTTGTCAAAAATGTAATAATTACAGCAATTTACTAAAAATAACAAATTACAGTAATTTACAAAAAAAGACAAATTACCATAATTTACCAAAAATGACAAATTACCATAATTTACCAAAAATGACAAATTACCATAATTTACCAAAAATGAAAAAATTACAGTAATTTACCAAAAATAACAAATTACCACAAGTTACCAAAATTGCAGTAATTTACTAAAAATGACAAATTTCTGCAATTTATTAAAAATGACAAATTACTTTAATTTACTAAAAATGACAAATTACTGTAATTTATCAAAAATCACACATTAGGTACCATAATTTACCAAAAATGACAAATTACCGTAATGTACCAAAAATGACAAATTACCATAATTTACCAAAATTGACAAATTACCATAATTTACCAAAAATGACAAATTACCATAATTTACCAAAAATGAAAAATTACAGTAATTCACCAATAATGAAAAATTACAGTAATTTACCAAAAATGACAAATTGCTGTATTTTACTAACAAGGGAGGTGCCCCAGGTGACATGCACCGATTTGAATGATTCTTGCACCATTGGATAGAGGACATCGAACATAGTCTACCACGAAATTTTCAGCTGCTGAAGTTAATATTTCGATTTTTCAGAGCAATTTTTCGATTTTCACATAGCAATTTTGAAAAATTGGCCAAAAATAGTCGGCGGAGGTCGCATACCGAAACCTTTAATATTATTTGAGTATCTCAATACATATGATGAGACTAGCCCACGGTGAAATTTTCAGCTGCTGAAGTTAATATTTGAGCCCTCCAGGGCGATTTTTTGATTTTCACGTTGCAATTTTGACAAATTGGCCAAAAATAAGCGGCGGAGGTCGCATACCGAAACCTTCAATATTATTTGGGCATTTCAATACATATGATGACACTAGCCCACGGTGAAATTTTCAGCTGCTGAAGTTGATATTTGAGCCATCCAGGGCGATTTTTTGATTTTCACATTGCAATTTTGACAAATTGGCCAAAAATAAGCGGCGGAGGTCGCATACCGAAACCTTTAATATTATTTGGGTATCTCAATACATATGATGAGACTAGCCCACGGTGAAAATTTCAGCTGCTGAAGTTGATATTTGACCCTTCCAGGGCGATTTTTATATTTTCGCAAAGCAAATTTGAGAAATTGGGTAAAAATAAGCGGCGGAGGTCGCATACCGAAACCTTCAATATTATTTGGGCATTTCAATACATATGATGACACTAGCCCACGGTGAAATTTTCAGCTGCTGAAGTTGATATTTCAGCCCTCCTGGGCAATTTTTCTACTTCTCAAAATTGCCATGCAAAAATAGAAAAATCGCCCTGGAAGGCTCAAATATGAACTTCAGCAGTTGAAATTTTCACCGTGGGCTAGTCTCATCATATGTATTGAAATGCCCAAATAATATTGAAGGTTTCGGTATGCGACCTCCGCCGACTATTTTTGGCCAATTTGTCAAAATTGCAATGTGAAAATCAAAAAATCGCCCTGGAAAGGTCAAATATCAACTTCAGCAGCTGAAATTTTCACCGTGGGCTAGTCTCATCATATGTATTGAGATACCCAAATAATATTAAAGGTTTCGGTATGCGACCTCCGCCGCTTATTTTTGGCCAATTTGTCAAAATTGCAATGTGAAAATCAAAAAATCGCCCTGGAGGGCTCAAATATTAACTTCAGCAGCTGAAAATTTCACCGTGGGCTAGTCTCATCATATGTATTGAAATGACCAAATAATATTGAAGGTTTCAGTATGCGACCTCCGCCGACTATTTTTGACCAATTTCTCAAAATTGCCATGCGAAAATAGGAAAATCGCCCTGGAGGGCTCAAATATGAACTTCAGCAGCTGAAATTTTCACCGTGGGCTAGTCTCATCATATGTATTGAGATACCCAAATAATATTAATGGTTTCGGTATGCGACCTCCGCCGACTATTTTTGGCCAATTTTTCAAAATTGCTATGTGAAAATCGAAAAATTGCTCTGAAAAATCGAAATATTAACTTCAGCAGCTGAAAATTTCGTGGTAGACTATGTTCGATGTCCTCTATCCAATGGTGCAAGTATCATTCAAATCGGTGCATGTCACCTGGGGCACCTCCCTTGTAAGAATGAAAAATTATCGTAAGTTGACAAAGTTGCGGAATTGAACAAAATTGCAAGTATTGTAAGTAATAGGTACGTAATTTGTACTTCCACTCTAATTGGAAATCGATTAATTTGTATCTGAGTTATCAAAATGTCCATATCGTTCATCTTATCGACCAGGGTGACACGGAACAGCTTTTTAATAATTTTTAGACAACCCCGCGCAAAAACACACTCACGTCAAAAATTCTCAATTTTACTAATTCTGACAACTGAATCCTCCATCTTTTCCCAATCGAAGAAGACCAGAATCATTATGCTCAGTCTGCGATCACTCACGAAAATAAGTACATACCTACTCGTAGGTAAATCTCGATTTATAGATTTTCCAGTACCTTTTCCTCTTCATAATATTACAAACAAAGTATAAGTAAGGAGAAAGAAGAAAGGTCCGAAACGATGATCAGGGCTCGTAAAATTATTAATTTTGTTTATAGCATTAATAAACACAGGTACACTGTTTACACCCACCACTGCGCCGTAATGGAAGTTTCGGCGCGCTCAAAAATGCCAGCCAGAGGTACTATGCTAACGTTGATGGAATAGATTAAATATTTATGAACTGCGAGGCTGTAAAGAAAAATAGAAATACAACGTGAAAAAGCTACACAAACGGTGAAAAATTCTATCAAATGGCGTCGTAAAGATCGTCGAATTAGGTTTTAAAACGCTGCGACGTGCGAATAACGACAGCTTAATTTTCGACCGAGAGTAATGCTCGATGTGTTTTATTAACGGGTGTAAATTATCTACCTGGCCGCCGGTCTCTCTACTGGCCGGATTCGCGAGCTCGTCTTCCTCTTCGGTGCTGTCGGGTCCGAGTAGCTTGTTTTATACTTACTAAAGCAACCTCTTTAGAATTTAAGAATTACGATCGTAAAAATATGTGTAAAAATATAATCGCTCGTTTGAAATGTTGCTATAGGTATGAACATATCAAGTCAAAAAAGTATAGCTAAGTACTTACCTACATAAGAAAATTTTCTTCGACAAGATTCAAATTTTTACAATCATGAGGATTTTCTTTGCATACTTTTTTATGAATGGAGAATTTCAATTTTTTGTTTAGAAATTAGAAACTCTTGTAAAATTCTTATGAATGAAACCGTTTTCAAAAGAAGCAAAAAAATACCTACTTACTCTAATACGAGTTGAATTCATCTTTCATTCATAAAATTTAACGAATAATTAATAAGTATTTCAAACGGAAAAATACGTAGGTAGTCTTTAATTCTGTATCTATAAATACTTACGTTAAAAAAATGGGAGGTTTTCTGCCTCGACAGTGAGAATACCTAGAATTTTGAATGAATATTGAGTGTTCTTTTTTTTTCTAAAATTATAAGAATATTTTTTAAAGTAGGTATCAATAAACAGACTATGAGAAAATTATTTTCAATTCAGTAGGTAATTTTTCGAGTTTAAATTTGAATAAATGAGCAACAAAGTTGAATCAGAATTATTTCAAAAGAAGCCGGAGTTATGGAAAAAAATTAATTTCAAAATTATACGTGTTTTTAAGAAAAATAGTTTTTATTACCTTCGTATAGTAAAATTTTACTGGTTATAAATTTCATTTCATAAAAATATAAGTGATAGGATAGGTAGGAACTCAGACCCTGTTTTATTACTTACAAAGGTACTTAAATTACTTAATGAAATGAAAAAACACAATTTCAACTTGCGAGATGATCCTTGTCGCTTCCTCCTCTTCCTCCGTTGAATCATTTTGTGTAAACGTTTTACTTGCATATCATCAGCTCTTAAAGATGATCTGTTACGTTTTCATCTGCTATAAAATGACGTCATCAGTCTGATCTTGTTTATTACGTGTATGATAACTTGTTCCATTTTAAGGCCAATAGGTCATTTTTGTTTGAATTCGCCGAATTGGATCGCTACGTACTTAGAATTTATGAAGATGTATTTCTTCGGAGGGAAAACCCCAAAACTAACTCTAACCTACTGTTTTTCGTTTCAAAAGTAAACCTTCTAGTCCGGCATGTGACAATAGGAGTAATTGCACCCCCCCCCCCGCCGATCCTCCGGGACAACTTTTTTCTTAAAGGGGACATCCTAAGGAACATTTTAAAGTAAACTTGCCAAAAAAAGTTGGCCTTACTTACAAAATGGCGGCCATTTTGATTGACAGGTCAGCCAAAATAGCAGATTTTGCGTTTCAACATAGGACTTGCACGAAATTTTTCAAACCTTACAAACGTAGATCGAAAGATCATGCAATAATTCATCACTTGTCAAAATTTCAAGTGCTTAAGTACGTTTTTCGATTTTTGGTGAATTTTTAAAAATCCAATTTAGGCCAAAAATGAGGGAAAAAATCAAAATCTTACCAAATTGACCAAAAAAGCTGAAATTTGGGATATACCCTATTTTCGACATGCCAAATCGATTGGAAACGGTTTCAACCCGTTTTGAGCAGTTCTGGCGCCTCCAGCAGATTTGTAAAACTCGAAATTCCCACAAAATGCCATCAAATTGGAGTTGTAAAGCTAAAATTTATTCTAAAAACTAATTTCAATACGCTACGAAGTACTGCAGGTGAATTTCAAGTCGTTTTGGATCCTCCAGCGACTTTTCGAAAATTCCTGAAGCCTCCAGCAGATTTTTGAAACTTTAAATTTTCACAAAATTTCATCAAATGGAGATGAAAAGCTGAAATTTACTCTGCACTCCAAATTTAACACCCTCTGAAGACGACTTCAGGTGGGTTCAAGTGATTTTAGAGCATCCAGCGACTTTTTTGAAAATTACTGGAGCCTCCAGTAGATTTTTGATACTTGAAATTCCCGTAACAATAATTTATCAAATGGAGTTGGCAAGCTAAAATTTACTTTGTGGACTACGTGATGGTTTCAAACAGTTTTGAAGCTTTTATTAGCTACTTAGGAAATTTCAATTTTCCAACAAAAAAACCGCCATACAACCTTTCAAAAAGTCGCTGGAGGCTCTAAAATGACTTGAACCCACCTGAAGTCGTCTTCAGAGGGTGTTGAAATTGGAGTGTAGAGTAAATTTCAGATTCCCATCACCATTTTGATGAAATTTTGTGAAAATTCAAAGTTTCAAAAATCTGCTGGATGCTTCAGGAATTTTCAAAAAGTCGCTGGAGGCTCCAAAACGACTTGAAATTCACCTGCAGTACTTCGTAGCGTATTGAAATTAGTTTTGAGAATAAATTTCAGCTTTACAACTCCAATTTGATGGAATTTTGTGGGAGTTTCGAGTTTCAAAAATCTGCTGGAGGCTCCAGAACTGCTCAAAACGGGTTGAAACCGTTTCCAATCGATTTGGCATGTCAAAAATAGGGTATATTCCAAATTTCAGCTTTCTTGGTCAATTTGGTAAAATTTTGATTTTTTCCCTCATTTTTGGCATAAATTGGATTTTCAAAAATTCACCAAAAATCGAAAAACGCACTATAGCACTTGAAATTTTGACAGGTGATAAATTTTTGCATGATCTTTCGATCTACCTTTGTAAGGTTTCAAAAATTTCGTGCAAGTCCTATGTTGAAACGCGAAATCTACGATTTCGGCTGACCTGTCAATCGAAATGGCCGCCATTTTGTAAGTAAGGCCAACTTTTTTTTGGTCAAGTTTTCTTTAAAATGTTCCTTAGGATGTCCCCTTTAAGAAAAAAGTTGTCTCGGAGGATCGGCGAGGGGGGTTCAATTACTCCTATTGTCATATGCCGGACTAATAGATATATAGAATCGGTCTTCCTGATACACAGTCCTTCGTCCCTCTTACTTTAGCATCGTACAGTGATCCTTAAAGACATTCAATACGAGGAAAATCTTATATTACAAAACTTCAAGACAGTTGAAAAATCATTAATTAATCTTCCTCTCAAAGCGAATAAAGTATAGAACCAAAAACAAAAACTTTCAACAAACGAGGTATACAGGTATACTTACTTCATCTAATACAAACCGTAGATTGAAAAGCTGCGAAAAATCCGAATTAAAATCCATATTTATGAGAAGAATTCGAATTTATTCGACACCTCTAGCTCGCCTCATCGTCAAACGAACGACATTCGAAGATGCCGAACAGAGGGAGCGAATAAGTAAAATTTTCGTCTTGGAAATCTTTCATTCTAACATAGGTATACCTATTCGAATTTAAAACTTGCACCGTTGACATTAATTAAACTCTTTATTCGATGCATTCCTTTTATTTTCTCCTATGCTTCACTCAATGTCAACAAAGTTCTAAAATAGTTATTTCGAGTTTCTCACAGTATAAAGAATAGAGAGAGGTACGTAGGTAGGTAGCTACCTCGGTAAGTAAATTCCAGTAAGTTTCTTTCGCTGAATTTTACTTATAATCATAAAAATAACTCAGCATATTTCGACTGTATTTACCCATGAAATATGTAGTACCTACAAGTACAAAGTGCAGCTATATAGTCAACGTAGAGAAGACGACGAAGCCAAGACGAGCGTCGTCATTAAAAGTTGTGTGAATTTTCAACAAACAACTCAGCTCGCGTAAGCATAATATTAAACGGTGTTGAAAAAAATTATCATAATTACGTTTATTAAAGTCAGCTTAATATATTTTGTATTTACAACTTAGGTACAGTAAGTATATATACACAAAAAGGCGAGTACCTTACCTATAATACAAGTAATGAAAGCGCGAGTGTAAGATTGGAGGGAAGATGGGAGAAGTATAAGGAGAGGGGGAAAATTTTTACACATAAAGGTAAAGGGAGAGAGAGAAAAGAGAAATAACTCGAACGCTTAAAACTTCTTAAAGAGTGTTCGTTATAATTAATTTTAAATTCGAACGAGTTTGTAATTACATGATAAACAATCAAATATACATATGCATTAGATGAGCTTTAAAGTGTATAAAACGAATTTCATCATACAACGAGAGAGAGAGAGCAGAAATGTTTTAATAAATACGGCAAACTAAATTAAACTCAGTGTTATTCTCGAGCCTTTGAGAAATACTCTCGACATTTGATTTAAAAACGGCTAAAAATTAACATAAATCTCTCTCCGCTTGTCCACGTTTTTCATACACATCGCTAATTTTGCAAAATGCAAAACTGGGAAAAATTTTTTGATGACTTTGTTAATTAATTTTTCCGTATGGTTAGAAACATGGACACGCGGTGCACCTCGATTCGCTCCGCCACATTTTCTCTTCTTTTTTCTCTGTCTCTTTCTCTCTCTCCCTTTTTAAAAGTACATACATATAATACACAATACACGTAACATGTAGTAGGTAGGTATAGCTGTGCATTCGGAATCGAATCGAACTTGGAACTCGAAGCTGCACAACACAGCAATTCGACGAGTGGTATTTTCAAACGATCTCTCATCACCGGGTCACTACTTGAACGGCATTGGCATTTGTAGGCGATTCGTGCCAATTAGTTTGATAAACATAACCGGATGAATGACCAGGCCAACTATTGGAGTGTTCGATGTATGGAGACGGACGATGGTTGTAATCGTCGGATAGTAAAGCGTGCACGTGAACGTGTACTGGTACGTTTCTATTTAACGATTCGCTCAATTCGGATGTTCTCCCAACGCCCCATAGTTTCGAGTACGTATGAGTGTTGGCCAATATTAACAATAGTATAAGGAAGCCGATAATTAAGCCTTTTAGAGACATCACCGTCAGCACCAGCAGCAGAGTTACGATTACACCCAATTTAAATGATATCGGTAACATTAGGAACAACTGCATTCGTCTTCTTATGCCAAATGTTCGAGCTGGAACATAAACAGAGTAAGAAGGATGTAATGTAGATTGTGATAGGTACTGATTCAAAGTCGAGGATATTGTGTCAACTTGGGCCTTTGTAGTGTGAAAATGAACTCGACGAGTTGATCGTGGTAAATAAATACAGCCAATTTCAAGTTGAAATTGAAATGGAGATGATCGAATGAGCTAGAGATGTAGGTCTAGGTTTAGGATTTCATTTTGAAATTATTTCCGTGGTTTTGAAAGCATCGATGTGGATGAGATGAAGGTAAAATCAATATTTTAAAGCCCGGTAATGGGATCAGGTACCTACTTAGTACATATGTTTAGGTCATGCGTTTGATATCTTCAAATTTTTAAAGCACTCAAAAGAAATTGATTTGTAAAAGCGACCAAAACAGTGAGAGCAAGTTTTAAAAATAAAAAAACATGAACCTACAATACCTAGGTACATTAATTTATGAAATGTTGAAGGATTGAAGCTTTTTTCCAGTATTTCTTTCAAATGTTCATTGACCTACGTCCTACACACCATTAGATATTTTGTAAAACTACACTAGGCAACGGCAAATTTGTGTTCGGGTTTAAAATGGGCTTAAATCGATACTTTAGACCCTAAAACAAAAAACAGAATGGGGGGTTTTTCAATTTGAGTTGTTTTTGTGGTGTCAGGATAGAGATGATCAAATTTGCAAAAATGGCCGTTTTTGCCCTACTTCAAGAGTTTGTAGCGACATCAGTATTGTTTTTCGAAAAAAACCAAGGTCATTTTCGGATTCTACGCACTTTTTTAAACAAACTACTTTCCCCGATTTTTGATTTTTGAAGTTTCAAGCGAATACAGAAGATTTTTATTTGTATAATGTTTTAAAACTCAGAGCGCGCGACGTTGGCGTTACTCCACCACGTAATCGTGGCGCGGAACTGTGTTCACCCGAAGTTCAAATTGAATTTTTCGTATTTAGAAAAATTAATCGTATGCGCTTGAAACTTCGCAAATCAAAAATCGGGGAAAGTAGTTTACTTAAAAAAGTGCGTAGAATTCGAAAATGACCTTGGTTTTTTTCGCAAAACAATACGGATGTCGCTACGAACTCTTCAAGTAGGGCAAAAACGGTCATTTTCGCAACTTTATTGACAGTCTCTGCAGTTGACCACAAAAACAACTCAAATTTAAAAAACTCACTCTGTTTTTTGTTTCAGGGTCTAAACTATCGATTAAGCCCATTTTCAACCCAAACACACACAAAAAAGTTCGAAATAGTTGCCCAATGATACCTATCAAAGGAATTGTGGTACGTCCACCTAATATGTACTTGTACATTTCAATGTAGAAATCTGAAATTTTAAAAGCCTTCTTCTTCTTCAAAAAAATCCACTCCATTTGTAAGAAATACATATATCTATTCTCATTGCTTGAAAATTGGTGGGTTTGAAATAAAAACCCCTGAAATTCCATTTTTGTCTCACAGCTGCGGCACAAAGGAAGGTATCCAAAATTGCAGAAATAGGTACGAAAAAGCATGCTAAAAAATGTCAGCTGCAATAGTCTATTTTAATCATGTTGGATAAGTTTTGAAAATTAAAGAGTAGAAAATGAGAAAATTAGAATAAAAAATTTTCTAAACTGAGCTAGATCAAAGACTGAAATTGCTATCTCATTCAACTGATCTATCTAACTATGCAACCTCTCAAGGTACCCACCTACGATTTGTACGAGACCATAATTTTTTGGAAGAGCATGGTCTGAAACTCCCAAGTAAAAAATTTAAGCTACCCAAATTAATTTTTCGATTTTTAAGGTACCTATGGTCCTTTATTGGACCAAGATTTTTTGAAAGAACATGGTTTGAAACCCCCACAGCAAAAATGTCAGCTGCCCAAATTGATTTTTCGATTTTTGACAAAATTTGAAATTGACTATGAAAATGTATCTATGTGTATGGTCCTCGTACACATTTACCTATAGTTAAAATTGAGTTTTACGGAAATTACTTGCAGTCTTGACGTATAATGTCAACTCCTTCAAATTGAATTTCGTCATTTTTGGCTCTCTGGAGCATCCAGTGCAATTTCCAATTTTTCCAGAATTCCAAATTTTCTTAAGAAGGCGTGGAAAATCAATTTGGGCAGCTGAAAATTGAGTCGAAGCTTATTCTTTACCTGTTTGAAGAATTCATCCTCATTTGAGCTGATTTTTAGGCGGACACCTCAAGTGTGTTTTTTTGACCAAAATATATAATGAGGAGAAAAATGTAAAAAATCGAAATTTTTGAAATCTGCACGAAAGAGGTATCTTATCTGAAACCAACACCCCTTCCCCATCTGAATTACACAATTTCTAGGCTTTCTGGGGCTTCCAGCGTAATTGTTGATTTCTCCAAGAATTTCAAAATTTCTCTCGAAGGTGTGGAAATAAATTTGGGCAGCTAAAAATCGAGTTGTGGCTTATTCTCGACCTGTTTAAAGGATTTATCCACGTTTGAGTCGATTCTCAGGTGGACACCTCGAGCGTGTTTTTTTAACCATACGTTTCTAATGATGGGAAAGTGGACGATGCTGACCAAAAGGAAATCACTTCAAATGTGGATATAATTCCTTTAAATAGTTTGAGAATAAGCCACAACTCGATTTTAAGCTGCCCAAATTGATTTCCACGCTTTCTGGAGAATTTTTAAAATTCTGGAGGAATCATTTTCAGGACAAATTTCCATAATTTTCACAGAATACCTATCTATACATTTTTTTAAAAAAAGAATAAATTTATCAAAAGTGGTCAATTTTGAATTCTCAAAAATTCTCCAAAAATTGAAAAATCAATTTGGGCAGCTGAAGTTTTGGTTATTATGGAGATTTCAAATCATACTCTCTCCAAAAATTGTGACCCTGTTCAAATCGAAGGCAGACACCTCGAGAGGTTCCCTACGTTAAAAACGTTTTGACTTCACAAATTAGGTATTGATTGAAGGTAATTTTGAGTCGTCAGAGCCTTTCTTTTTTTTCTACACAAGAAATCATTTCCTTTAACTAAGCTACTAATTTAAATACCATTTCTGACCCTCCCCTCCCCTCCCCTCACATCCCTTCCCCTCCCACCACCTTTACAATTGATTATGAGAGAACTTTTGAGTGAATTTAGTAGTTATAAATGTATGTATGAATCTTTGAAAACTACAATTCACACCAAAAAAAAACTCATCTTATTGACCTGCTAAGTGAGTTAGATATTTAGCTGAAATTTTGAACATATCACATTTTTATAACCTCACAAATCGATTGAGCGTGGTTTCAAGTGATTCTACATGTAGAGCTTCTAATTTTTTTGTACGAAATCACTTTTCAGACTATCTCTTCCAACCGATGATGCTTGAAGGAAAAAAAGAAGCGGAAAAGGGTCAAAAATTAATTACACACGTTGTACGTATATCTCAACTTTCTTGCTCCAATTAATTTTGTTTTTCCACCTCATTTGGCTCAAATTCAATTTTTGAAAAATTCCCCAAATTTGAGAAAGTACATCGAGCTTATCCATGATCTGAAAGCTTTACCTGCAGGCAGGGTATTTTTACGTGACCTATCGAATCATTCTAAAATGTAGAAGTATATCGTTTAATTTTCTTGCGTTCCTTTTTTTTGGATGTTTTGTGTACCTACCTGCATACTTCGTGAATAAGTATCTCATTTTTTGGTCATTTTTTTTTCAAATTTTCATAAATTTTTGAACAATTTTTCAATTTTACAATTTTTTTCTGAATGCTTTTTAATTTTTTTTAGTTTTGTATTGATTTTTTCTTCTTCACAGTGATCAATATTTTTATAAGTTAGTTGTTTTTTTTTTCGAATTCAGTGTTGCCTGTATAAGATCATGAAATCTATTACAATGTTATAAGATAGTACCTTTAGCCCAATCCAATTTTTTGTCTAAAAAGGCACAGTATAAAATTCAACAGAAACTCCAGAAAAAGCTCAAAAAATTTTTAAATTTTTGTTGCGATTTTTTATTTTACCTACCGCAGCTAACGAATAGTAAAATTTCAAAACTCATCAATTAACATGCCAGGAAAACACGGTTTGAAAAATCATTTGGCTGGCGTCGGTTTTGCATCGTGGATAGAATTTTAAAAATCCTTTTGATTCCACTGATTTTTTTTTAAAGGAAATATGTATCTATCTACTTATAAAGATTGAAAAAGTGATTCAAATCTTTGTAGAAATATTTTCAGGTATTCCACAAAAAATATATATTTTCCGAAAGAAAAATAGTTCTGTTTGATCGCAAATCCGCGACTTAGCTATTTTTTCACGTAGGAAGGTCAACATTCAATTTACGAGAAGAAAAAATCTGCAAACATTTCATCGCTTATATTTTTTCTCTCACGAATACTCTTGTTTTTCGTCAACAAAAAAATAAATAAACGAAAAACGACCAAAAAAGAGAGAAAACTTAATAAAACGATGAAGAAATAACAACGATGAAAACAACTTGTGTTGGGTTTTTGAAACGAACAAAAGCTGTTGAAACAATTCTTTTTTGGGTAGATGTAAAGAGTATAATATAAGGTACCGTCTAGTATACGTCTAGTCATACACGAGGGAAGTTTTTTCATTTGAAAAAATTTTGACTGAATCTTATCCAAGTGAGTTTTATATACGTTGTACTCTCGTATTTCGGCGTAAATGAAATTATTTTCGCAACAAAACAAAAAATTAATTAAAACTTTTGCGTAAATAAAATAATTGAATAAGAATAACGCGTTAAAAAAAGAAGACTATTGTCGAGCTACACGTAGCTCCTAAAAAGCAACGTCAAAGTAAAGTATAGGTACCATAAAGGTGGAAAAGGTAAAAAAGGTTGTAACAACGTGAGAAATCTTGGCACACGTAGAACTCGTCGAGGTCCATTTCGTATAGGTGGAAGAGGGTGTAAATTTAATAAACATATATTTACCTTCATTTTGCACTTCTTCTTGCTGCTGGACGTGAAATCGTTTCGATATTCCATTATCGAGATGATTTTTGAGCGGCGAGCTTTCGGAAGCGCGATCGGAATTCCAAATTTTGCGCAAAACGAATAAAGCTTTTTTAAGCGTCAGTCTGAGTACATCGAATGACTTAAATTGCTTTTTAAGACGCGACCAAATAGCATTACCGTGTTTAGAATGTGGTTCAGTGATCGACTGACCAAACAAGGCGTTTTGCTCGGATACGGCCACAGCCGCAGCCAGCCGCGTATCCGACGGCTGGCTGGTAACATTATCGCACGTATTTTCGCATTTACTCGTACTAGTACTAGTACTATAACCGGTATGCCGACACGAGACCAGATTCAGGCAAATCACATGCACAAGTAGACACAACCGAAGGTACATTTTATAAAAAAAGAATCGCGAACCGTAGGTAGATTACCAACATTCGGATTCGGTCAACGACTAGTAAGTCGTATATTGTACCTACTACCGATCCGATTAACCTGCCCCGAAGTCACGATCGTGTACACATGACCAAAATACGTCTCAACAACGAACGCGTCCGCCGTCGTCATACTCACACACCAAATACCTAATTACTACTAAAGGATTCACGGAATTCCTCGACGCACAATAATACTTTAAACGTACGTAGGTCTAGGTAACTAATAGGTAATAATACAGGTATAGGTTGCAAGTACATGAACCGTGTTCATTGTAACGTGCTTGTCTCGAGTGTAGGTAGAAGTATAAGTTTTCATTTCAGTTTTCCCACCTTTCTTTCTGGCCGCGTCTTCTCTGTCGTCCAGTCCGATGCCCTTTGCTCCTCCGGCTTATATGCACATGCTGGATAAAAATTATCTACCGTTTGGTGGATACAATACACCATACACTAGGGCAACGTCGTCACTTTACAGCTAGACATACGTTAAACCGGTTCAACCGTTAAGCATATTTGTCAAGGCCGGTCAAACTAATCTATCGTACAAGTTCACTTTTTGTTCATTCAAGAGTATAACTCATCTGAAGAGGGTATAATGACTAATATGAGTACCTATTTGGTTTCTTCAACTTGTTAACTTAAATTGGTACACTTGTAATGGTGGAACTCCAAGCCAGTTATACTGGTCACTGGTGGGTCGAATCGAAAGCGATGGCTTTGATAGCAATTTGATAAGATGAACAATGAGAAGGGTTGAACTATTAAAATGTTGGTGAATTTTAAACTACCTACCTAATATTAACACCTTTAATGAATTATAAGGCCAAAAATACATAAAAATTTCAGTAACGGAAATGGTAGAAAATTGAGTTTGCATTTTGTGCAATGAAATTTGTTTTTCTCTATCTATTCGTCACCCCTCCCCCCCACGGTTCTATGAGCTTTATTTTGAGACTTTGATAATTTTTGAGCAACCGTAGAACATAAATGGTTCGATAGATTTTACCTCAAACAACTTTTTACCATGGGATCCTCCCCTTTACTCTTCCATTTGTCTAATTTTTTCTCAGTCAGTCGAATAATTTCAGAAATATCGAATCTTGAAGTACCTATAGGCCCAGATAACAAAAAGAAATGGACGATAACTGCTCCTAATAAGGTCACTTTGAAGTTTGAGCTAGTTTTCAAGAGACTTCATAGCGACAAAAATTGTCAAAAAATTGGATGGTTGAGTGGTTTAATGGGAGCATATTGCGTTTGATGACCATCTTCTCGTTTTCTGATAATACTACTTATTGGTAGGTACCTATCATATTATTTTTACCTGCTTAAAAATCAAAAAAAATAAAATAAATAAATAAATAGAGGGGAAAGTAAGCAAATATGGACCATTGGATCCCCTTCAGATTTTTGGTTTTGAAAGGTAGAAAAAATTATCAATTTTTTTTCTTCAAATAAGCCATTCAAAAGGCCAAAGACTCTAGTTTATTGAATAAATTTTTTTTAACGTTGAAAATTCACAGAGCCATAAGAAATTTTAAAACGTTTCAAAAATTGGTACAAATATGTACCCCTTCAGAAAATTGCTAAAAATGGTAGGATATTGCAAAAAAATTATTTAAAGACATTTTTCGGTACTTTGTACTTTGTCTTCTTTGATAATAAAACTTTTCTCAGTATTCTAAAAAACATTGAATCAAAATTAGATAAAAAATTTAGGGGTCCATATTTATAGTTTTATAGCCATAAAAAATTGGCTCAGTTTATGAAAAATGAAAAAAATTATGAAAATCAATTAAAGTAAAGACAAGTATCAAAGTACAGTTATATTCTGAAAGTACGCATTGACAGCTACTTGCTTCGATAATAATTTTTTTTTCAAAGCTTCATTTCAAGTTGTCCATTTGCTGAATGAAAAAAATCATAAAATTTTCCAACTCGAGGCAAACAAAATGTGTAGGTAAAAAAAACAACTGCTGATAACAGACACTCAAGTTAACATGGATCCGAAATTTTACTCGGATCGTCAATACTTACACTATGTACTGGTAAAATAAATAAATGAAAAATAAGAAAAAATTACAAAAAAGTCATTTTGAAAAATTAGCAGCTAATTTGGATTTGATTATAAACAATTTCCCACAAACTACTTTTAAAAAGATCAAAGGCTGTTCATGAGTAGCTATATATCTATATTATTGCTACCTAAAATATACTTGGTGAAAGCCCAATTTAAATTTTATAAACCCCAAATTTGAGGAAGAGGGGCTAAAATAAACATTCATTTTTTTTAAAGAGATTTTTTTCTAATTATTTTTTTTTTGTAAAAAATTCAAAATTTAAACCGATTGGTCTCATAGCGAAAAAAATACCCTCCAAAAACAACCTCCAGAATTTTGAAAAAAAAAACGAGCGAAAAAATGTCTCTTAAAAGCAATTTTAAGCAGATCATTGAGAATACTAGATTTTTTTGCATCCATACGGGAGAATAGATTAATTTTTATATTCATTGGTACGAAAATTGAAAGAAAAAAAATCAAAATGGAAAGAATTCTTCAATTGTCCCTAAGCCAATCATTATTTTCTGAACCCTGTTGCAGAGTTGTAGATTATTGGCAGGAATGGCTCAAAGAAAATCTTGTTTTTGTCCCCTTTCCTTTCCCTACCTTCAATGGCAAATAAAATCTCGTTGAAAATTACTTTTATGAGGGATTGTTTGAAAAATGCACACAAAATTGAAATTCTTTGAAGAATTTTGTAATCAACAGCAACAAATGGTTGATGAGTCATTATTATTTTTAATTCTTTTTTGATCTAGAAGCATCAGTAGATTTTTGGATTTTTTAATCTGTTGAAAAATTGTTATAAACAGGGTCCCATAAAATTCATCTTCTTTCAAAAATAGTTAATTCAAAAATGTACTGGAGGCTCTAGAACAGATTGAAAATATGTACCACCAAATCAATTTTGGAGGTAAAAAAACACACACACACAAATTCAAGATTTTCATACGAATGAGTTCGTGAGTCCTAAATTTTTTATTTTTCCCAAGTATGTATAATCGATGGAGAAAATTTGAATTCGAACCCTATAGAAATGGATTATGAAGATTTACTTCTGAATTTATCAAAGTGATTATAATTATGAGGACGGTAAATTGAAGTTGATGAGTACTGAATCTAATTTATTCATTTTTCATGACAATTTTTTAAAAACTGAATAATCCAAAATGCCTTGAAACCACCACCAATCAATTTGAAAGGTCGAATGTTATAAACCATAGTTTAGAGTTTTACCTATTAGTAGGTGAATTTTGATTTTTCAATGGAAAATGTCCAAATTTGAATCTCTCTAAATCAACCAACATAATTGAAAAATGAACTTGAGTAGATTTCTGAGATTTTGCCTTGTGGCGTATTTTTGTTGATTTTTCCTCATTTCTGTTTGGTTGAGATAATTCTTTTGTAAAATCGTTGTCTTCAAAATATCAAAAATTCAAGAACTTTGATGAAAAATGCCAAATGTTGGTTCTATCTGCAAATTGTGTCTACTGAGGGGGGAGGGGTTGGTATTTTTCTTTTTTTTTTAATTTTGATGAAGCCTAGCAAAATTTTTTGACCAAATTACCTTCCTCGATAAGACGCATAAAAAATTCCAATTTTTTTGGTAAACGTTTGCCCCCCTCCTCTCCAGCTTGAACTCGACGTTTTCAAAATTTAAATAATTTTCAATTGTTTCAATTTCAATTCTTTTGAAAGTTCATCAATTTCATGTAGTTTTCTGATGAGTTACCTTCAAAAAATTTATGGAAGAAATCAATTTTTTCTATGTGTGGAAATTGTAAAATTTAGTTTCAATTTGATTATTAATTTGTATATAATTCACAGCGAGTATTTTGTTATTTTTTGCGATAAAGAATCATCCATTAAAACACCGTTGACCTGATCAGCGCACGAAAATCCTTATTTTTCTCGATGCGACTGATGGGTATTATTTCTATCTGCAACTCCGTGCAAATTAGTATTACTGATACAGGGTAAAAAACGAACCGAATATCTTATACTTATGTACATATTATAAGAATCTTTCTAATACCATATTCTCTTACATAAGGTACCTTTTTTTTACCACCATAAAACGTGAAATTACGTTTCGTTTGAACCCCTCTCCTCACTCGTCCCGCCAAAAGAATCATCAAAGAATTGCATTTTTCATATCTACGAGTACGTAACCGAACACCGCGAACAGTCGAACACGTATGCTGTGTGTACTTTTGAGTTCGCCTAATCCAGCATACTTGTTTAATTTCTTTTTGAATAAGATGAGAAAAAAGGAATAGAGCGCATAATCGCTTTAATTTTATGCGGAATTGGCTAAAACGGTGAGGATTACGTTTACTTTCTTCTCGTGCAACGTACAAGACCGAGGGCCGAGGGGTATTCGCATCTGTTATTAATGGTTTTCTTAACTGCGCTCCACTATTCGAATTTTAATAGCGAAAGCTCTCGCGAGTGTGTGCAGCATAAAAGTTGTAGTTGTCGGTTGCTTTTACTTTATATTTCAACGATAGAATGTAATTTCCAGGATTATTTTAAATTTCCACATAGACAGCACGTTTTACGTGTTTTTTCTCCCCTTTCCTTTTTTTTTCATCGCGCACCGTCGCGTCCGCCTAGTCTAGTAAACGGTCACATAAAAAAGCTCAGGTTAATTTTGCCCAATCATCCAATATTCATGTACGCGTTTCGTCCATTAAAAAGTGTTTTTTTTTTTTTGCACTCTTCTTTTTCTTGTATTAGGTACATTCTCTTTCTATGTACCTATAGTTAGGACCAGGTACGAAAATGTATGGTGTAGTATCTACAATACGCGAGTATCTATCGGGCGCAGAATCGTACAATGATTATTCATTGGCACGTGCACGGCCCATGAACTTAATGGTCACGTTTATGAACGAGTAGATCCTGTTGATTGAAATTTTTTTATTACTGCTCGACAATGTCCATTGGTAGAACTATTAACGTGTATCTTCGAGAGTATTTCGTACTATATTTGTTGTATTGTATAGATCACACACAAACGCACATATTTGAAACTCTTCTATGTCTTTCCAGATTGAAAAAAACTTACCTTATTACGAATAAAATACGTAGGTAGGTATTATTTTCACCTAAATTAACGAATTCTTGTCATCGTTTTCATTGCAGACCTAATGTCACGTGTTTTTATTTTATTTTTTGTTCCTCAAAAAAGCAAAAACACATTGCAAATGATATTGTTATTACCCAATTGTTTTAATGGTTCGATTTTTTCTGTCGCGTCAAATCCACGAATTCATAAGTTTCACTTCTCTAAATGCAATGAAACGAAAATTTTCATCTTGGTTTTCATTCTATCAGGGAAAGCCGTTTGATGAAGGACGTTTCGTGTAAGTAGTCCAGTGTCATCCAGACAATGGACATTTATCGATGAGAAATTGAAATGAGGATTTAGATATGAAAAGTAGAGAAGGAAATTTCCAATTTTTTAAAATGAAAATGACCGTGAAAAAAATGCTTACAGGGGAGGTATCCCAAATATGTAGCATATTTAGTGGAAATGTCAAGTTTCGAAAACCTCCTTGGAGGCTCCAGAACTGCTGAAAACGATTCGAATCTTTTTTGAATCGAGTTCAGGGGGTGTAAAATTGGCTATGCAACAAATTCAAGCGTTTTTAGGTCAATTTGATCATCATCATCATCATTGAACTTTGGCCCAGTGAGCTATTCAGCCCGTCTGGGAAACTGTAGAAGAATTGCTCACCGATGTGTCATCAAGTTTTTTCGTCGGTCTTCATCTGCTCCTCCTGCCAGTTGGAGTGTATTCTTTGTCTTTTTGAGGGAACCGTTTGTCAGGCATTCTATCAACGTGTCTTCGCCATTTCTTCCTGTAATCCTTCACCCGTCCAATGATTGGCTCTGCTCCTAGCTCCTTTTCAGGATGTCCCTGGTTGGCAAAACGCAATTTTTTAGACAGTGCATAATGACTGCGGATCTGACCACATAGCAGTCAGAATGTAATTTCTGACGAGCAATATCTGACTGTGGTTTCAGATCCACACTCAGATCTCCACTCAGTCTTCTAACAAGTCACCGCCATCTTGGAATATCAAAAAAATACTTGTTTGTGATTGGTTTATTGTAGTCAGACTACAAATCTGACTGCCAAACAACAATTTCTGACTGCATAAATGAGTAGTCGGATAACACCAGAAATGTGCCAATTGGGTCTTCATTCCTTTTCCTATCATGTCTCATATATCCTGCTGTGGCTTGCATGAATCTCCTTTCCTCTGCTGTTACTCTACTTTTTATATCCTTTCTCATCGTCCATGTTTCGCTTCTATTCAGCTACATTGGTCTTGTCAGCGTATTGTAGATTCTTATTCAAGTTTCATCTCTGACTTTCCTTGGAGGGATGGCTTGATTCATCACCACCCTTATTTACCCTCAGGAATTTGTTGGTCTTAAGTTGTGTGTCGACTATAGTGGTCCAAAGTTATCAATATACATCAATGTACATCAATTTAAGAAGATATCGATGTGCATTGATGTAACATTTCAATCATCGATGCGCATCAAAATTGTAAAAATTTGTTGAAAATCCGGTTTTTTGAACCACAGTTTTGACTTAATTTTATAAAAACCAGAATGCTTTGTAGAAAAATTGTACTTGACTCATGAAAACAGCAAGAAAAATACAGTTTTGCTAGTATTTTACGAATTACGTTGTTTCATCTGTAAAACATGCCCAATTTTCTCAGATTTTTCCTCTAAAAAAACGTCACCTTTGAATTTTGATTGTATGATCTTTGATGTAAGGTGCACCGGGGGAAGTTGGAATTCGGGGTAAGTTAGAAAACTTGCTCTAGCGCCTAGAGGTTTATATCTGGCAAAGTGCCACTAAAGGTGACTTGAGGGTACTACCCCTACTTCATCACGGCATAAAAATTTTCGCGATTCAGTTTAATTTTAGATGTCTTTGGTTCAATTGTATTTTGTTGTTGTTTTGAACTTGTTTTGAATTTGTTCTAAAATACAGACTTTATATTTCTTAGTTTTTCGCATATAGCGGACGAACCGCGCGTCCTAGTGAAAATCTGATGAGAATGATCTCAAAGAGAATTAAATTCTCTACAATTTTGTGTGTGTGCAATTTTTCTAGGACGCCCGGTTTGTGATCTACGCCTCTGCAAAGTTTAGTCTGTTCGGACTTCCCCCAATGGGAGAAGTCAGAACAGTTTATATTTCATTCCACTGAGCAAAAGCTACTGTGTCAATCGCGCTCAAATTTTCACCATAGGTTAAGAACCCTTATGGGAACCTACATAATAAATTTGATCCATATTGGTTCATTAGAAGGGGAGTAACAGCTGGTCAAAGTTGAAATTGCGAAAAATCATTCTGATTTGCCCCGGTGCACCTTATCAAAAATATCGATATAAGCTCACAACAATAACTTTGTACCACTAGCGTCAACCTCTCCTTCATATTAAGATAGCTCATGCCCGAGATATTTAAAGCTTCTGACTTGTTCTACTGGCAGTCCATTTACAACAATTTTACTGCGTATATGCTCTTTCCCCTCAAAGACCATCACCTTTGTTTTTGAGGATGAGATTTTCATTCCGTATTTATCTGCTACTTTTTGAAGGTTGTACATTAGGGTGGTTCATGTAACATTTTTTTTTGAAATCTCAAGGTCTTACCCCCTAATTTTGTTCCTTTTGATGAAAAAAAGACACCATAAAAGTTTTGTTGAAAAATATATAATATCGAGAGAGGTCACGCACAAGCATTGAATGTTGAGAGCAACGAGCGCGTGCAAGCACAATACTTCCCACAGCGGCGCTGTGGGAAACGCAAAGATGCTTTACAGGGTTGATTTGGTGCAACTATATTGAGAGCAGCATTCCCACCACAACTTATTAAGTGATACTTACTGATTTTTCTTGGATTTTTTAAACAACCATTCCAATGTATTGATTATGATTTTTTGGCTGTAGAATTCATTTGAACCTGAATTTCGAATTTAGAAATCAAAAAATTCCATTTTTATGAAGTAACAGCTTTAAAATTATAATACCTAATAGTTAATTAAACATCAACTTGAAGTGCTGAATCTTATAAAATATTCATATTTGAACGTAAATGTAAGTAAAAAAATAAAACTTAAGTTTTTTCTATTATTTTTTGAACCACCCTATTGTACATCGCTCTCTGCAAGTCGTCTTCGTTGTCAGCAAAGACCACCTGATCATCAGCAAATAGGAAGGTATTGTCATGGGTGCCATTGATGTCTAGCCCTTTTGGCTTGGTTTTCAGCCATTCTTTAATCATGTCGTCGAAGTACCTAGATGTTGAACAGGCTACATGACATTTTGATGAAATTTAAATTTTCTACATTTTTGGTCCAAATTTTGATTGCTAAAAAACCAAAAGAATGTGAATGGTAGTCTTGAAATCCTAAAGTTGGCTCAAAGATATCCCGTTTGCTTTTGCTTGAAAAATTTTCAAAAACTGATTAAATTAGGTATCACCTACCTATTTTAGAGAAGCAATAATTGAAGAAAACTATGTAGTTTAGACAGTTGCGGTGTAATGCATTCTTTTCATTTACTAAAAACATAAAATTTTGAATCTGATCAATTTTTCAGTCAAATTATAATTTTTTTTACATTTATGCACCTAAAAATAGTTTCATAGTTACAGAAAAACATTTTCCATGCAGAAAAAAAATTTTTAAGCTGTAAGTAGTTATAGGTTCAATTTATTTTTGAAAATACAGTAGTCTACCTTCAAAGTGTTCATCGATCATCAATCAACGCACTCAATTCTCGAAACTCGATCAAAAATTTTTTTCGCCCCAAAAAAATGCATAAATCCTTAGCGTTTTCTCGTCATCTTTCTTTTCGTCGGCCAATTTTAAACGACCAGTTTAAAAACTAGAAAAATTATTCTTAAAACGTGCTCGGCCATTAAATAAAAGCATTTTTGCCTCGCAGCCTGCGACATTAACTATGGTAGTAAGAAACTACACTGTGGCGAAAAATTCTCCATCTTGGTTTAAAAATTTAGCCATTTTGTTATCTTTTATTGTTTTTATTGCAGTTTGAAAATTTATTAGTAATTTTAATTCGAACAAAGCGCGCCGAGAGAGTTTTTATTCTGACAAACACTCGACTAATTTAAAATGATCGAGTTTGATTATGGAAATCGTATTTATTGCACGCGTCGAAACCGAATAAATTTCACTGGAATGAAAATTTTCAGGAGTACGAACGTATATCGGAGCGCAGGGCACATTGGCGAGCATAAAAATTTATGCATATCAAACTCTCGGCGCAATTTATCGGAAAATTTTCAAGGTTAACGCGTCCTATAGGTTGCTTTCGGAGGTTTCACGATGCGAAATGTATTCGGTACGCTGGTCTCGTGCTCTATTGAGACAACTCGCCGGGTGGAATAATAAAATAGGCATAAAATATGTCACATTTGTATTATGTTTATGGAATAGCTAGGCTAACGTAAGTAAGGCGAGGCGAATTTGTCGTCAAGATGTACGTTCATTAGGCAAAAGCCCCAGTTAGCGTATGTACGAGGACGAGTAGGTAGGTTAGGTATACGGTGCGGTTTTAGCTTTTTAAAGGAGAGTACCACACAGTATATAGGGACAAAAGCCAACGACATATAAGGCCGTTAAACGTGACAACGATATATTCGTATATATTTTTGTTTGCAGCGTTTTAAAATCGGCCGCAAAAGGCGTTCGTATATAGCGGCAATTTGCGCTTCTAAAAGGCACACGCACACACGTGTATTAGAAACGAAAATATAGCAATTTGAATAAAAGCGTAATTTTCGGCTGCTAATGGCGTTTTGCTCGATACGCGCGCCACACAATTTTCATTCTTGGATCGTTGATAAAAGCAGAACGAGAGTCCGACTCCGAAGTAACCATTTTATTTGTTTCTTCATATTCTGGCACCGGCCCCGCGCTCTCATAAATATTTTCCAAATGACCGTTTCTGCCATCTTCACGCTATCCGCAGAACGGATATTAAAACCGTAGACTTTTCCCTAGGTTTTTTTTTCGCTTTATAACTCGGTAAGCTCCCCCTGCTTTCTCGTGGCGTTTCTCTCTCTCTCTCTCTCGACGAAGAAAAACAGACTACGAAACAAGTGTTTTTCGAGATCTTCTCTCTGTTTTACCAGAAAGTAATAAAAAATAAATTTCGGTTTTGTTTTTAGCAGAATTTTCTCGTGGAAAATATTCGCTATTATATACTTAGTAGGTGCTTATTTCATTTTTTGTGATGAAAAGAATTACGAGTAGGGTCATTCCATGTCAACTCAACCAACGTTTTTGGGTCATGTCCTTCGATTTTGCTCAAATTTTTTTTACAATATCTACCCACCCAGTAAGTAAGAAAGCCGCAATCAGTTTGGTCCCAGCCCCCTCAGGGGGCGGGTGGGGGGGCTTCCATTATTTTCACATTGTCTCGAGGTACTCAACTTCAGCAGCCCATTCCTCCAAAACTATGATACTTTGATCAAAACTGATTTCACAGTTCTAAAGGGCATTAAATTTTGAACTTTTCAAGTATTTTTAAATTTTCAAAAGTTGAAAGTTGAACTTTCAATTTGAAAGTTCGAATTTCAAAATGGCGCTGTAAGTGGGAGCTACCATTTAAAATTTTGAAAAAATTTCCATAGATGTACATTTTGATACTTTTTCGAAATATTTATGTTTTGAGATGGAACTCTTGACGGAGGGGGAGCACCCCCACCCCCAATTTTGGGTGAAACTTTCAAAAGGAAATCTGGAGCATGTGATATATCGAATTGTATGTTTTCGGCAACGCTGAACACGAATATGACGTCAGATTTTTGTTTGGACCCCATCCACGGCCCCCAGCATCTCCTCAAAGGGGGTAAAAGTCCAAAAAAGCGTTTTGTTCGTGCGACATATGGAATAGTATGGTTTTGGTGACGCTGAACACGAATATGACGTCAGATTTTTGATTGGACCCGTCCACGGCCCCCAGCATCACTCCGAAGGGGGTGACCCCCCCCAAAAATGGTTACATTCGTGTGACACATGCAATAGTATGTTTTCGATATCGCTGAACACGAATATTGCCTTAGTTTTTCGAATCGACTTCACCCATGGCCCCCAGAACCTCCCCCAATAGGTAAAAGTCCAAAAAAATTGTTTGGGGCCGTGGATGGGGTCCAATCACAAATCTGACGTCATATTCGTGTTCAGCGTCACCAAAAACATACTATTTCATGTGTCGCACGAACAAAACACTTTTTTGAATTTTTACCCCCTTTGGGGAGATGCTGGCGGCCGTGGATGGGGTCCAAACAAAAATCTGACGTCATATTCGTGTTCAGCGTTGCCGAAAACATACAATTCGATATATCACATGCCCCAGATTTCCTTTTGAAAGTTTCACCCAAAATTAGGGGTGGGGATGCTCCCCCTCCGTCAAGAGTTCCATCTCAAAACATAAATATTTCAAAAAAGTATCAAAATGTACATCTATGGAAATTTTTTCAAAATTTTAAATGGTAGCTCCCACTTACAGCGCCATTTTGAAATTCGAACTTTCAAATTGAAAGTTTAACTTTCAACTTTTGAAAATTTAAAAATACTTGAAAAGTTCAAAATTTAATGCCCTTTCGAACTGTGAAATCAGTTTTGATCAAAGTATCATAGTTTTGGAGGAATGGGCTGCTGAAGTTGAGTACCTCGAGACAATGTGAAAATAATGGAAGCCCCCCCCACCCGCCCCCTGAGGGGGCTGGGACCAAACTGATTGCGGCTTTCTTACTTACTGGGTGGGTAGATATTGTAAAAAAAAATTGAGCGAAATCGAGAGACATGACTTTCAAAATCGCCTTTTTTTGGTTGAGTTGACATGGAATGACCCAGTAGGTAGATACTTTTTTCTGTCATTATTATACGATAGGTAAACATGAATGATATTGCAATAAGGCTCATTTTTGAATTAAGTTTAATTCTTTGGTAATACATAAAATGATTTTTTTTTTCAAGTAAAAAATTGAAGACTTTTTTGGTGTGGAAATTTTAAAAATTTTCTATGCATCGAGTTTGAGTTCTGTTATTCTCAATTTGAAGGATTTTAAATTATGTGGATTGAAAATGAGCGACAATAAGTAAAATTCAAGATATACCTTTACCTACCAAATTGAAAAAAAAAATAAAAAAATCTACTCTATTGGTTTCCTTGGGTTGTTTTTTTTTTCTATTAATTATTTCGAACATTCTTCCTCCCCTCCCTGCCTCCCTTTATTTTGATTTTTAGCCATCCCATATATCTAACTATATAGAAAAAAATTGATATTGATAATTATTATTAGAATGTTGATTATTTGTAGTGATCTACCTAAGTACGTAAAATTGGAGGTAATGGATGCCAAACACTTACGGATGAAATCGAAATTTTAGAGGTATATGGGTAGGGGGAGAATATGGAAAAAATGATGTGGTAAGACGCACCAAAAATTCAAAAAAGGTGGGGCAAGCTTCAAGTAAGACCAAAACCCTTCCTTCATCCTCGATTCTGTAATGCATCACTACAATCTACATATCAACTTTCTCCCTCCGTTTTTCAATTTCTCATATAAAATGTCAAAATTTTGAGAAATTTTTCAAGAAATTCATCATTTTTATAAAAATAGATAACATTTCAAATAGGTAAGTTGCGATGCTAAAATTTTCAGAGATTTTTCCCTAACAACTGGAAACTTTGGGAAGTGGGAGTAGAAAAATCGCAAAAAAATCACAAGTAGGTAGAAGTTTTTTTGTCAAGATTGCAAAAAGATCCTTACCTTTTCTTACCAACATTTCCAAGAAAAATCCTGTTTACTGCATAACCAGAATTTTGTGAAAAACGTAAAAAAAAAGACCAATGGCTGGTCAAAAATACAGAAGACGCTGTTTTTTTTTTTTTACATTAAAATTTCCAAAAAGTAGATATTGTTTTATTTTGACAAATTTGCAGAAAAACTTTTTTCGGTCATCAATTTTAGGAAGTCTCGATTTTTGTCGCAAAGAAAATTGTTTTTTTGGTCAAAATTCGCCTAAATTACATATTAAAATTGCTAAACAAAAAAAATTGTTTGAAGAAATTTCAAAAAAAAACTTACGTTTTAGTAAAACCTGTAAAAAGAACCCATTTTCGTCAGAACTGCCCAAAAAGTCTAATCTTTTGCTAAAATTGCTAAAAAAAAAAAAAACTCATTTTCTTGTCCAACATTTCCAGAAAGTCTGAATTTTTTCGTTTAAAAAATCTGCTTTTTATTTTGTCAAAATTTCAAAAACAAAAAACAAGTTTCAACAAAATTATCAAAAAATTTTGACACACAAAGTTGTCAAAATTGCATGAAAGTGCCACTTTTTTTGTGAAAACTGAAAAATATAGGCCCATGTTCTTCCAAAAATGAAAAAAAAACTGTTTTTCAAAGTCAAAATTGCCAGAAAGTTTGTTTTTTTTGCCAAAAGTTTCCAGAATGTCTTACTTTTCTTGTAATAAAAAATCTGATTTCTTATCAAATATTGCAAAAAATTCAGTTTTTATCAAAACTGCCAAAAAATCCTACTTTTTTACCAAAATGAACGGTTTCTTATCAAAATTACCAAAAAATCCAGTTTTTTGCCGAATTTCCTAAAATTTTGGTTTTATGTTACAAAACACTTGATTTCTCGTCAGAATTTCAAAAAAATATCAGTTTTTATCAAAACTACTAAAAAATCTTACTTTTCTGCCAAACTTTCTGAAAACTACAAAAATAAGACCCATTTTTTAAGGCCTGTATTTTTCCTACCATAACGTTCCTAAAAATCAGTAAGTAGGTACATTTTGTTTGCGAAAATTGTAAAAAAAAATTAACTTTTTTATAAGGTAAAGTACCAGTTTTAGATCATCTTTTCTAAAAAATTCGGTAGGGCGTAAATTTCCACATTTTTCAAATTTTATCATCAATGTTTGTAAAGGAAACCTTCCTCCACAAAATATTGGGAAAAAATATTTTTTTTCGTTCGAAACTGTAGTCTGGGGGGCTGTTCTTCCACCCAATCATACAATTTTACCCATACATCAATAGAAGATAGCTTCCATAACAACCTATCACTGGGAAAAATTTCAATGTTTCACGGATAAAAAGTTACAGGGATAAAATCTAAGACCAAAAAAGTACCAAATACGCATCAAAAATTTCCGATCCACAAGAGCCCTTATAAATCAAGGATGCATTTTAATGGCAATTTTTTTGAAATTTTTCCAATTCAAGGTTAATTATATGTATTTGTCCAAACTTACGTTTAGCTTCACCGATTTTTATATTCATACCTATTGCATTTTATTCGAAATTTGAGAGAGTAGCTGAAAATTTAATGAAAAAAATGAATACCACTTACAGATCAAAAATTTAAGGGCCCAGTTGCGGATCAAAAATTTTAGGCCCGTTTGCAGATCAAAAATAAATTCATGAAATTCCAATCAAATGCAAATGATTAGATATCATTGCACATCATCAAACGATAAGTTATACCCTGGGTTTGAAATGCATTGACATAAATGTGGCGAATTATTCATGAATTTGATCGTGTTGGAACAAATGCCTATCAAATGGGTCACGTACATTCTCCACTCATGAAACATTGAAATTTTCAAAGAGAGCACTGCTCACTTCCCATTGAATCACTTTTTCAGAAAAAAATACCACATTTTATATTTTTAAAAAATTTTTGAAATTACACATCGAAATTTTTACCCAAAATTTTTCACAGAATTATCAATTATTATTTTTTCCGCGCCCAAAAAACTTTTTTCTGTTGAACTTGTTGTTTTTGTGTTGTAATGATGTCACAGAAAAAGATATCACTTCATAACGCCACAAAATGAAGATCCATAACTGGGTATGGGATCCACAACTGGTACTTTACCTTAAACAATTGCAGAGAAGACTCGTTTTTTATAAAAATTGTCTTAAACGTTTGTTTTGTTGCTAAAATGAATTCAGTGATCAGGAAGAAAATTTTCGGGAAAAATGTAGGTATTTCGTTAAGTGCAGGTCGATCATTTGGAGTCATGGAACTTTGGGATAATAATGGATTTGTGTGATGGTCCTAGAAACTTTATATGAAAATACTTTCATCTTTGACGACGAGTACCTACTTATGTATGTAAATGACCTAAAGACTTTCGTGTCATCCAAAAAAAGACCATTTTTCGCCAAAAAATCTCAATTATTCGGAAAATCCGACCGAAAAACGCTCGCTGCCTGTCCCGAAGCTTTTTTGCTCACCGCAAATGGCGAAAATATTCGCGTACGATTTTTTAGCGTTAGTATACGAGGCGTTTATAATCCGTTTGTGAAAAATGAGTATTTACCTATTCGTTTATTCGTGCTTAGTGTGCCACATCGCGTCGTCGCTGCTGTCGCTGTCGTCGTCCACAATAAATCGTACACCAAATCATCGCCACACGTCATTTAACATTGTAGCAATAACTTATAGAACGTATATAATGCGTCCAGTACCTATTCGTTATTACAATGTAGACGTGATTCGAGATACATTTTTAAAACGTCGCTCGGTTATGGTGCGGATTTTCTTACTTGTCCCCCTTTGGCTGTGCGGTCCTCTTCATCCCCCAGTGCTAGTTGAATTGAAATAGCACACGCGACAATTGCACACAAGTGCTATTCTTATTGTTTAGCTTGTAGTACGGGTATAGTTATAAGGAGGAATTTTATATGAATAAAAGAACTCGTCTGGAGGAAAATCTGTTAAGGAAATGTTGGCATTGCGGCGCCACCGCGTAAAATTCAACTCGTAATTTTGTTTGGTATTTGAGCTGTAAAAAGCTAAAAATAACGAACCATTGTATAAAATTCATTTAAAACGAGGTTAAAATGTTTTTCTTTGAGTATACCGTACCGTGTGATGCTGTGGTTCATTCCTATACTTATACTATAAGGTGCTTCTCCGTCTCTCTAACTAAAGTACGAGATATACGTTTGAGGTAAGAGTGAGGAGGGAAAAAAATCCAAAAACAACGTTGTTGCTGTTGTTGGTTTTTTTTTATAAGCGCATTTAGTGCGGTCGGATGTGTAAACGGCGCGAAACTCATAACAACCTCGAATAAATAAAATTTTCGAATATCTCTCGAGAAGCTAAGATTAGCGTTAGTGTTGCCGAAACGCCTCGTACTATAAAACGTTCTCGCACGTAACAATTTTCCTCACTCTTATAGCCCCCCTTTCTTTTGTCCCTTTCCTTTCGCCTACTCAACTGTCAAACATAATAACTCGAAAATAACCTAACAAATTTTAATATTCAGACACGAAAATATAGTCTAACATGCACCACCATGGTACTGTACCACATAGTACACACGTTTCACCAGCAGCAGCGAATATAAATCGAAATTTTCAGTTAAACATCCAAATTGTACGTCATAAATAACGCCGTTAGTTTTTCCGAATAGAATAAACCCTCTATTGCTCCCAAGTACATTAAAAGACGAGTTATAATGCGGTATTTGTGCGCTGGAAAAAAGAAAATAAAAAAAAAGAGAAACTATGATAGATGACTTTAACCACCTCCGATGAATTAAATTATCGAAAAATTTGTATTTTCATCGTTTTATTATTACATCGCACGATGGCTGGTTGCTTGGCTTGGCTTGGCTCGTTCATCGTTGTTCGCAAGCTGCATCGTATAGTCGAGTTTTTGCGAATTCATCTTGTATGGAAATGTACTATACTACGTATACAGCTATAAGGATGAAGAAAATAAGGACTAGGAGAAGAACGCAGGGTACATTTTAGAAACGATGTTTGTTTCATTATATAAATACGCGAAGAACAACGCGGTCGCCGCGCATCGTTCCCTATACGCTGATTAATTTTTAATTTCCAATTCGATAGCAGAAAAATACCGATTCGCCGACATATAAAAATAATAGCGTACACGAAAAGGTTCGCAAAAGTTGAGCCGCGTGCACGATCTCGTCCTAAAGTATTGCATCCGTTGGGAATTGTCTGAAGACGCCTCCGAAGCCTGGTTAGCTAATAGCTATGTACGAAAAAGCTCGGCGATTTATGTCAAATGAAACGAATATTTTTCAAGGCTTTTTTCCGCACAGATACAGAGCAGATATGGTTGTGGTGGTGGTGGCGTTGAAAATTCATCGTTTTCTTTCTGTGCAATCCTTTTCATCCCATTTCTAGCCTCGTCGTCGTCGTCTGCTGCCTGTAGATATACGATGATGTTGTATTGATTCGCCCAACCGACGAAAAAATAATCGACGTGATTTCTCTAGATTCGAAAATGAGTTTTCTTCCGTCCTTCTCGCGGCTTGATGATTCGAATACACGATAAAATTGGTGGAATATTTTTTACGTACCACGCTAAGAACGCATATCGGCCCTGTTGTGATGAAAAATTCGTCGACTGGAATCCCCGACAAAATGATTTATTAGAAAGTTGATGCGAACGAAGAAGCAATTTTTGGCGGAAAAATGAAATTGAAGAAGAGAAACTATAGTGTAGCTGACAGTGGAGCAGCTTGAAAATTGCTTGGCGAATGTAAAATTTTGATGGCAGGAGTAAAAACCTTGGTAAAAACAATCTTTCTACTATATTTTTTTAGAGCAACTTTTCCAGTACCTGCCTAACAAGGGAAGCCCCCCCCCCCACATGAGAATCCCCGATGTGAATTAAACTTGGACTGTTGGAAAGAGGACCTCAAAAAACACCCATTCCCCCAATTTTCAGCTGCTCAAGTTGATTTTTCGATTTTGGGCGAATTTTTGAAGTTTTGTGTACACAGGAATTAAGCTGTTCAACTCACAAAATGGGAAAAACTACAAATATCCATCTCTCCCGCGTATCGACTTCCGGAGCTCAAATTTGGGCTGAAGGTAGTATTTTAGATACCTGATCGACTGATACCACCATTGCCCGGATCCGGCCTTCCGATCAGAAAACAGAATTTTTTACTTTTTTTCTCATATTTTTGGTGAATTTGAAAAATGGCTGTTTCTCCCCACCACATGAATTTGAGCAGCTAAAATTTTGGCCGAAGGGTTTATGCTTGATACCTAATTGATTAATACTACCGTCGGACGACATCAGAAAGCATATTTTTTGTCCATCTGGTTTTTTATGCCTGCAGTCATTGGAAAAATTGAAAAACCTGTTGAAGCAGCTCATCTAATGCACTTCCAGGGCTCAAATTTTGGTCAAGCGATCTGTGCTAGATACCAAATCGACCCATGCTACCATTGGCCGGATCCGGCCTTCCGGCTAGAAAACATAATTTTTTACTTTTTTCTCATATTTTCGGTGGATTTGAAAAATGGCCGTTTCTCCCCACCACATGAACTTGAGCAGCTAAAATTTTGGCCGAAGGGTTTATGCTTGATACCTAATCGATTAATACTACCGTCTGCCGGATCTGGAATTTACATCAGAAATCATATTTTTTGCCCATCTTGTTGACCTTGGCATAAAAAACCAGATGGACAAAAAATATGCTTTCTGATGTGAATTCCAGATCCGGCCGACGGTAGTATTAATCAATTAGGTATCAACCATAAACCCTTCGGCCAAAATTTTATCTGCTCAAATTCATCTGGTGGGGAGAAACGGCCATTTTTCGAATTCACCAAAAATATGAAAAAAAAAGTAAAAAATTCTGTTTTCTGACCGGAAGGCCGGATCCGGGCAATGGTGGTATCAGTCAATCAGGTATCTGAAAGACTACCTTTAGCCTAAATTTGAGCTCCGGAAGTTAATACGCGGGAGAGATGGATATTTGTAGTTTTTCCCATTTTGTGAGTTGAACAGCTTTTCCTGTGTACACAAAACTTCAAAAATTCGCCAAAAATCGAAAAATCAACTTGAGCAACTGAAAATTGGGGGATGGGTGTTTTTTGAGGTCCTCTTTTCAACAGTCCAAGTTTAATTCAAATCTGAGATTCTCATCTGGGGAGCTTCCCTTGTAAGTAATTAGGTAATTCTCACATAGGGATTCTCGTATACCCACTCAGCGGATAACGATTTGATCTAATCAGATCCGGATCCGGAAAATTTCTAGATCGAATTTGACGTGATCCAGACCTAACCAGATTTAATTATAGGTACTTGCTAAGATCACAGTTTTGATCGAATTACATCTGTTCAGATCTGATTAGGTACAATATGGGGAGTCCTGATTGGATGTAATCAGATCTTGAAAAGACATGATCAGATCGGGACATTTTCGGGGTCCAATTGGATCTGATCAAATCCAATATGGAGGATCTGTTTGGATCTAACCAGATCTGACTACATCTAATCAACCTGATATGATCCAATCATTTTCCCATGAAGAGTGTGGGCAAAATTCTGCGAAAATTGCATAAAAAATAATTAAAACATATTAAAAATGGCAAAACTCTACTTGAAAAAGCTTTAAAATCATCAGCGTTTTCATCGGTAAAATGAGTAAAAAGTACGTAAAACATTGTTGTTGTAGAAAGTGTTGTTAAAACAATTGAATAAACATTCAAAATCATTCGAAATTACCTATCAGAATAAGGTGAAACTACCTAGATAAAAATTGCATAAATGCTTATTTAAAAAACTCATTAAAATAATACATTTTGAAACAAAAATAATATTAAAATGTCATTAAAATCATTGAAAAATACCGAAACCAAAAACCAATGAAATTTTAGCAAAATTTGAGAAAATTACACATGAAGTGTCTAGAAATAACACAAAACCAACGGCGTTCAGAACGGGGGTGAGGGTGTGAAGAGAGGGATGGGTGTGATGGGTGTGATGAGGGGATGGGCTCCTCCAGACAGAAAAATGTTGGCAAAAGTTGGGGATTTTTGAACTGAACTGGTCGAGTTGGAAAAACTTGGGAAACTTGGAAATAGAAAGAAAAATTTGTGCAAGTTGGAAAAATCAAAGAATTACCAAAAACCATTGAACAAATTGAAATTGTGAGTAGGTACCTGTGGTTGAGTCAGACACAGTTTTTGAATCAGTGAGATGTTTCCAGACCCATGTGAAGACCACTGAGTTGCATAAATCGTCATCAAAACGTATGTACATATACCTAAGAACTGAAAAAACATTATAAATCACTGATAATTTCTCAAAGTTTTGAAATTTCAGGGAACTCTGACAAAATGTGGCAAAAATTGTACGAAACATCATGGATGCGATTTTTCAGGAAAATACATAGATTCTTAGCTGACCATTTACCTAGGTAATTTTTTTAAAATCAGGTGTGATGGTACTTACTTAACTTTTTGTATTTCCGTTTTGAAGGGAGGGGGTAAAATGATTCAAAATGACATACAACGTTATGTGACTTGTCAAAGTTCTGAGATCAAAAATTAGGTCAAAAAATTCAAATTCTGGAAAATCAAGCTAAGAAAAAGCATTTTAGAATAGTTTAGCTCGTTGAATAATGTGACTTTACCGGCAGATTTTCTAGGAGTAAAAAAGTTATTTTTTATTGCAGATGTTTTATTTTTAAATGTGAAATAATTTTCAATTTTTGGAACTTATTTGCGGAATTTTCTTATTCCTTGCCCAAAAAAATGACTTTTCAATTTCAAATTTATAAATATTCAATGTGATTTACATTTTACAGTGCTCTGAAACGCACTCTTTTGCAACTATTTGGCACAATTTGCATGAAAATTTGTTTCTTAGAATTTTCGGTTAATGTTTTTAATTTATTTTCTGTATCTGAGTATGTCACAAAAATACTCAAGTTCTTGGAATACTTTTCGAGATTTATACAAAAATATTTTTCTCTCAATGTAGGTGTAGGTACCTAGTACTTCTACTTACTATCTTTTCCTTGGATTGTAATTCAAATTACCGAATAAAAAAAACGACGCAGTATTAAATTTTCAATCTGCAAATCTGGCAGAATTAAATACCTATTTAAATGCGAGTATACGAGTAAAATAGAAACGAGACGTTAAATGCAATCGAAATAAAGCTGAGTAACCTTTGATAAGTTGACATGGCAAATGATTTACTACACTCAAAAGCATCTCTTCGTCCAGTTGTTTGTTCAGTTTACTTAGTTTAAACTTATAGTACCGAAAAAACGCTCGTATTTGCATGCTTTATTTGGCATAAAATAGGATAGGTACCTACGTATAGTCAAATTGAAGACATCGCAGTCGCGAGTTTGAAAAATAAATACAGAAAGTTGCTATTTTTCTTTCGTTTTTTCCCGCCGTTTGTTGTCGAATCGAGATTAGAAACATGAAATGCGCGAACTTGAAGCAGCTTGGTCGTTGGTATTTGTCGTCATGGCGTAAACGACCATACAAATCACGCGCTAAAAGTACTAACGACCTGGATAAACGTTCGGTACACTTTCTTCGACGTCTCTAAATTGTTTACCGAACTGATTTCTTATTCGTGGACAATACCTAATGGACTACGACTTGCCAGCAGTCGGGGTACCTGGTACTCTCACTCATTAGAACGTGTCGGCGATTCATCGAATTCGATTAAAATATCCGAATGGGACCGTGCTGTGGCGCGAGGCATTTTGAATTCAAAAAAAAAAAAGCAATCAGATCAAACGGATTTATCAAAGAGTCGCGTAGATTATAAATGTGTATGAGAACGAACTCGTCACAAAGGTTATCGAATTTTCATCGTCATCATCGTTATCCGCGCTCTCGTCGCTCCAATACGACTGCATTTTATTGTTTTTGTACCGCGGGTTATTTATAATTACTTTCACGTACGCCCGTACCATAAATTAGATTATCGGATCTCGGTATCTAGGTACAATAATGCCATAACACTGACCTATGTTAGGTCGCTTTTGTTATATGTACCTATATGCTGGCGTATGTGATGGGATAGTTTTGGTTTGGTTTTGTTATGCTTTATTTTTTTTCATTTTTTATTTTTTCAAGCTCAGTTGGACGCGACATTGTGTTAAATAGGTTGGTCCAAGTCCGCCATATAGTCTCTCTATACAATATATACGATGTAGTTCTGTCATTCAATGTGAGCGAAAGCTGTCCTATGTTGTTATATGTGAGAAATAATATTGAAGATCAAAGTGTGAGCCTTTTCACTGCGATCGATGAAAATATAAACAATTGGTCGAGTGGTTCTTTTGGGATCTTTCTTATCAAAATCATTTGAAACTGCCAAAAACCGATAAAATTTCATTGAGAGGATTCTCACAAAATTGCATAGAATGTTGTTAAAACATGTTAAAATAATAATTATAAAACATTAGAAAAATTATAAAATTATTAAAACTGACCAAAAATTAGAAAAATTCCACAAAAATGAAACATAAATGACCAAAAAAAAAAAAATGGTAAGTCATTAAAAGTAGGGAAATATTAATGTAATTTTTGAAAAATTTGGCGAAATTCAATGAAAGCTGCGTTATAAATTTTGAAAAGCTTTAAAATAAAAATTATAAAAAAAACTGGCAGATTTCCAATGAAGGGCAAAACTTTTCCTAAGTGTTTAAAAATCCTTTGCAACATGGTTTTAGGATGGTTTATACCTTACCTATACCCTACCCTACATTTGATTAAACTTGGCCGAATGTTACTGGGTCATTCCACCTCAATTCGACCTACGTTTTTGAGTCATGTCAGAAACTCGCAATCAGTTTGGTCCCAGCTTCCTCAGGGGGTGGGTGGGTGGGGGAGGGGACTTCAATTATTTTCACATTATGCCTCGAGGTAATCAATTTCAGCAGCTCATACCTCTGAAGCTTTGATACTTTGATCAAAACTGATTTCACAGTTCAAGAGAGCATCGAATTTCAAACTTTCCATCTTACCTACTTATTTTGAAATTTCAAAATGGCGCTTCATGTGGGAGCTACCATCACCCACAAGAAAAGGAGAAGCGGAATAGCATACATAGGTATATGTGAGGAAAAGATGGAAAGTAGGTACTGTGTTAACAATCAAGAAACCGAAGAGGTCTGGATCAGCTACATACAAGAACTGTATGGAGATGATACATGTCCGGCTGAAATGGAAGTTTCATCCACAGAAGAGGCACCATGAATTGAAATGTGGGAGCTGAGGAATGCGGTGAAGCGAGCCAGAAACCACAAAGCAGTGGGGGAAGATCGCATACCAGCAGACTTGATCAAACGTCTAACACCAGAGTATGAAAATCAAATTTCGAAGGATCTAAGTACCTACATAATAACAATTTTCAGATTCATTTTTCAAAATATAAATAATTCAAAACTTTTGTTCGGTATCAAAATTTTTTGAACCTTGCCATGAAAAGCCAAAAACTGAAGAAATAGCAGAAACATTTTGTTTCGTTACACTTACGTTTCTCGTTTTGTTTCAAAAAAAAATCGTTTTGTTTCGTTTTTACATCATCCCTGATAATTTTTGGTAAATCACGGTACTTGTGATTTTTTGTAAAATACTGGTAGCTTTTGGAAATTTTTTGGCTAATTACTGGCATATGATGTAGGTATGCTGCCTAAGGACTTCAAAGCAGTAAATTTCGTACCAATACCAAAAAAGAACAACTCGCAAAAATGCTCTGAATATAGAACCATCGCACTGATGAACCATGCACCGAAGCTACTACTCTCCATCAATGCCAGAATTGAAAAGAAGATAGATGAAAATCTAAGTGAAACGCAATATGGCTTTGTAGCAAAAAAAGGGACGAGAGATGCAATTTCCCTGCTGAAAGTGATCATTCAAAGAGCACTGAATGCAAATAGGGAAATCATTGGTTGTTTTGTCAATCATGAGAAAGCATTTGATTGTGTCAACCATGAGAAGATGTTGGAGATCCTGAAAAAATACAATGTTGATGACAAAGACCTGAAAATAATCAAGAACCTGTACTGGGAGCAAAGCGCTAACATCAAGATTGGAACTGAGTACTCGGAGAACGGATGTGAAATGAAGAGAGGTGTGAGGCAAGGATGCCCCCTCTCACCCAGGTTGTTCAACGTGTATGCAGAAGAAATAATGAGGGAAGTGCGAATCTAACGTATGGGATTCAAGATCAACGGCAAGAGAATAAACAAAATAAGCTATGCAGATGACAAAGTGATCCTTGCTGGGACAGAAGCGCAGATGCAGAAGATGATCGACCGAATTAACAGCGCAGGATTAAAATATGGAATGAAAATAAATGCAGGCAAGACCAAGGTGATGAGATTTACAAAAGGAGACGATAAAGAGGTCAAAATCAACATCAGAACATAAGAAATTGAAAATGTAAACCAATTCAGATACCTTGGAGCGCTGATAAACAATGATGGTAGAGATCATAAAGAAATTAAATCACGGATTGGAATGGCAAAAACTGCTTTCAACAACCTTGCTATAATGTGCTGGGAAGTCGAATGATGAGTATAGATCAGAGGAAGAGAATTATGCGATGCTACTTATGGACTGTTCTGAAGTATTCCTGCGAAACATGGACCATGAGTGCAGAATGCGAGAAGAAAGTATCCGCTTTCGAGATGTGGTGCTATTGAAAGGACTTCATTACCAACAAGGAAGTATGTATGTATTAGCAAGAATAGGAGAAGAGCAGAAAGTTATAGTTGAAGATATCAAAAACAGACAGCTAAAGTACATTGTATATAGCTCATAAAATACGCGAAAACGGCATTTTCATGCTAGTGGTACAGGGGAAAATCCAAGGAAGATCGTCGAGAGGGAGGAAACAATCGGAGCTGTTAACAACAAACTCACCAGCCAACTCTCCCTGTAAGACCCTGAAAGAAACGATCAGATACGCTAGATACCGGCTAATATACAAAATATACGTTATCTCATGTAAAGGAGTGCAACTACGACAACGACGACCATTTAAAATTCTGAAAAAATGTCCATAGATGTGCCTGAGATGGGATCTTTCAATGGAGGGGAGCAACCCCTCCCCCAAATTTGCGCAAAACTTTCAAAAAAAATCTGGGGCTTGTGATGTATCGAATTGTATGTTTTTGGTGACGCTGAACACGAATATGACGTCAGATTTTTGATTGGACTCCATCCACGGCCCCCAGCACCTCCCTAAAGGGGTAAAAGTCGAAAAAGTGGTTTCATTCGTGTGACACATGAAATAGCATGTTTAAGATATCGCTGAGCACGAATATAGCCTTAGTTTTTTAAATTGACCTCACCCATGGCCCCCAGAATCACCTATTTTAGAGAAGCAACCAAAGAAATCTTTGAAAAAAACTAGTTTGTGTATGGATAGTTACGGCGTAACATTATTATTTTTATTTTTTTAAAAACATAACAAAATTTCGAATCCGATCACTTTTTAATCAAAATATATTTCAACCCCTAACTTACCAATACATTTTGAAAGCAACTTTTAACAAGAACAAAAAAAGTGCACCTAAATCTATGAATTTTTGAGCATTCAAAATCCCGTGGGACTTATAATTTTTCGTTTGAGCATCTGAAATTATTAGAGGAGTGTATGATCTTGAATTTATTGATTAAAAATTAGTAAATACGTGAAAGAGAAAGACTGGTTGATGGTGTTCAAAAAACGTTGGAAAGGAGGGTTTCCAGAGACATGGGAAGAGAACGAAAGTATAATTTATAAAATCAGCAGGAGAATTTCTCTTCCTTCCCCCTGGGTATATACGACTATTACCTTCTGTAATCGCTTTTTCAATGTCAAGTTGTAAATGAAGATAATCCTAATTATTAGAGCTAGGTACTCAAAGTCGTAGATAGTGCTACAGAACATGGTAGTGTATCATGATTCGTTTCAAAGAAGCTTTTAAGGACGAAAAGTGACAAATCTCATCCCAAAATATACGTCTACTGTAAAGAATTATCATTCTCATTACAAAGAATCGAAACTTTAAAAGGATTTCTGAACCAAGCCTGGATATTGGCTGGTGCCTAAGTCTGTCGCGTAGAGGTACCTACTCGTATACGACGCACTGTGCATGATGGCGGGTTAAATCAAGACGTTTTCAAATCACATTACCCAATACCTTGGCGAGAACGAACTCAATAGAACGGAACATAGAATTCATTAACCTGGAGACGTTATATTCGATTCTCTTTCGCAGATTATTCGAAATAAAGATCGGAGTGTTTGATTTTCTAGCGGAGTAATTTTCTACCCCATAAATTCCCTTGATAGACATTCACGGATTTTCTAATTTAATGGCTGGACTATTTTCGACGCAAATGCGAAAAGTAATCTTTCCCTGCTTTTTTTTTCGACGCGTCTTTAATTGAAACACTTTTACCGAATGAAATTTATTACGTCGGAGTGAAAAAAATTTTATGCTTTGTAGACTAAGTACAGTATTAATTGAAGCGGGACAAATTTACTAGCGCAAAAAGCCTACCAAAGCTTTTTAGATAATGAAATAATACGATTTCAAGCAACACCCCTCCCGTCCGGCGAGCTCTTTTCGGCGAAAAAGAAGTGAGCGCATCTCTCGCGAGTAATTATACTTTTTAAAAGCGTAATTTTTTTGTTTTTCTTTTTAAACGACACGCTTCATAAAGCACGTACGATTGTCTGTCTCCTGTCTCTGTAAAGTATACATAACTTGGAACGATGACGAGAGAGAACTGCAGTGTGGTGAAAAACTTTACAACTTGATACTCGTACAAAGGGAAATAGCTAACGTTCGTCGTCGGTCGTATAGTTATGTGTGATGCTTTCGAGAAAACATGTTGGCGAATTGTACTAAAAAAAATACATTATAACGGCGGGTTTTTTTTTCAACGTTTTGATGTACCTATTTTTATGAAATAAATCAAGCTCTTTTTTTTTCAGTCTGTTGATAAATTAAAATGAATGAAATATTCGCCAGCGTTGATTATAAACTCGGTGAAAAATATACACACGTTAACGAGTTTTAAATTCAATTAAAAATTTCACCTAATGTGTAGGTACGCGAGTTTGGTAGACTAGATAGGTAGGTATTTACCTATATCTACATACACGGTGCAATAATCAAGTTTTTTTTTCATATTTTATTTCATCAGCGGTAGTAATTTTATGGGTTACCAACTACAGAGTGCAAAATCATAAAAATGGAAGGGAAAAAGGTATACGTGGATTATTATTTATTATTATAATATACTTTGTCAAAGTAAAGCTATCATTCAATGTAAATATTAGGAAACCGGAAAAAGTTTGCTCATTTTCCAAGTTATAACCCTTAAAAATTTCTACGAATCAAAAGAGCTTAATTTTCATTAGCTTTCCAAACTTTTTAACTTCAAAATAATGTACTACGGTGGAATGATCCAACAATACAAGAAGAGCAAAGCATTGGTGAAGTGGAGCGTTTTTTTCCCTTTCTTTTTCTTGCTTTCGTTTTTTTACTATACTACACTTCTCGGGTGAATATTTATTTTAGAAGTTTGACTCGAGATAATCCTGTATATTTATTTGGTCGGAATGCAAAACCCCCGAAGATGGGTAACGTGGTTGACATTTTAGCCATAAATTCGCAAATTATTGCCAAGAAATTCGCAGCATTAGCGCTGAAAATCAATTTTCTTCGAGGTTCGATGTTTTTTTTTTGGCGGTACGATTATTTGATTTTTGTGGCGTGCGATATCATAACTCGAAATATTGTGTACCTGCTGCGAAATCGTTTAATTTTTCGTATAATATAACGAGCTAGAGCTGGTTAGATTTTTCCAAGGTAAAGGTTGAAACGTGCTGAGTGTTTTTTTCCAATGTACAAAGTTTGATAAATTGAATATTTTAAGGCGAAAAATTTCCCGAGTGTTTTATTCGAAGAAATTTTGAAATTTAAGAAATTTATTCCACAGCTAGAAAAAAACTAATGAGAATATTTTCATCGAAATACCAATTTGTTGAAATAATTTAACTTTGAAAGTGGTGTAAACAATTATTTAGATTTAAAATTGGATATCATACATAATTTCTCAAAGAAACGCCTGTTTAAAATGGTAACGAGTTTTCTTGTGATTGATATAAATAATTTTTAAAAGACGTGATCGCGGGTACCAAGTTTAATTTTTGGAAAAAATACTCGAAAAATTAAATATTAAAATTCAGTGTCACATGTTATTTGTACCTACTGATTCGAGCTCGATAAGTTCAAATGCATACCTGTAAATATTCATTTTTAAAATTTAATCTCTTGATTTGTTGAAACACACCATTATTTTTGGGGGGAGGAAGGCACTTGAATACGTTACACTCTCAAAGAAAAGTTCAAAAATCTGCTTCTCCAAAAATTAAATTAAATTAAATTTTCATTGCCTTGTGACTCATGCAAAAATTAAAAAATCCAAGATTAGGTAAGTAGGTAATTCATTAACAAAATTATACTATTTGATAGTTCAAAATAATATTTGGCTACCCAGTAGAAAATTATTGGGATCTGATCAGATCAGATCCGGATATTCCTTGGATCCAGATAGACTTGAACATATCAGTTCAAAGTCTTGATCGGATTAGATCTGTTCAGACGTGATCAGATCAAAAAGAGGAGACCTGATTGGATCTAGTCACCCAGGTCTGATCAGTTTCGGACATTTCCCAGCGCACATTCAGATCAATGTTTTGATCGAATCAGATTCATATGGACGGGATCACATTCTCATCATTTTCCCCTCAAAACCAGTGGTAGTGACAGACACTGTTTGAAACCGGTGGTAACAAACACTGTTTAAAATCGGCGATGACAGACTCTGTTTGAAACCAGTGGTAGTGACAGACACTGTTTAAAATCAGTGGTAGTGACAGACACTGTTTAAAACCACTGGTAGTGACAAACACTGTTTTTAAAATAGAGAAGGATTCTGTTCAATTGACCACTAGTGACAGACACTGTTAAAACCCGGTGGTAGTGACAGACACTGTTTAAAACCAGTGGTAGTGACAGACACTGTTTAAAAACCAGTGGTAACAAACACTGTTTAAAATCGGCGATGACAGACTCTGTTTAAAATCGGCGATGACAGACTCTGTTTAAAACCAGTGGTAGTGACAGACACTGTTTAAAATCAGTGGTAGTGACAGACACTGTTTTTAGAATAGAGAAGGATTCTGTTCAATTGACTACTAAAAATTGAGTAAAAATGATTAAAATATCATTTTAAAAAAAAGAAATTGAAAAAAAATGTCTTATTTGTGATAATTTGAAGTTACATTTTTTTAATAGAAGATTGATTCAAGAATTTTCTGTGTGAGAGAAATTTTTTAAAATTTGAACGAAGTGACAGGCATTGTTACAAAACCAGTGGTAGTGACAGACACTGTTGAAACCCACTGGTAGTGACAGACACTGTTTGAAATCAGTGTTTGTGACGAACACTGCTTAAAACCAGTGGTATAGTGACAAACACTGATTAAAACCAGTGGTAGTGACAGACACTGTTTAAAATCAGTGGTAGTGACAGACACTGTTTAAAACCACTGGTAGTGACAAACACTGTTTTTAAAATAGAGAAGGATTCTGTTCAATTGACCACTAGTGACAGACACTGTTAAAACCCAGTGGTAGTGACAGACACTATTTAAAACCAGTGGTAGTGACAGACACTGTTTTTAGAATAGAGAAGGATTCTGTTCAATTGACTACTAAAAATTGAGTAAAAATGATTAAAATATCATTTTTAAAAAAAAGAAATTGAAAACAAATGTCTTATTTGTGACAATTTGAAGTTACATTTTTTTAATAGAAGATTGATTCAAGAATTTTCTGTTTGAGAGAAATTTTTTAAAATTCGAACGAAGTGACACGCATTGTTACAAAACCAGTGGTAGTGACAGACACTGTTGAAACCCAGTGGTAGTGACAGACACTGTTTGAAACCAATGATTGTGACAGACACTGTTTTTAAAATAGAGAAGGATTCTGTTCAATTGAGCACTAGTGACAGACACTGTTAAAACCTGTTGGTAGTGACAGACACTGTTAAGAACCAGTGGTAGTGACAAACACTGTTTTTGAAATAGAGAAGGATGCTGTTCAATTGACCACTAGTGACAGACACTGTTAAAAACTGGTGGTAGTGACAGACACTGTTTAAAACCACTGGTAGTGACAAACACTGTTTTTAAAATAGAGAAGGATTCTGTTCAATTGACCACTAGTGACAGACACTGTTAAAACCCGGTGGTAGTGACAGACACTGTTTAAAACCAGTGGTAGTGACAGACACTGTTTAAAACCAGAGGTAGTGACAGACACTGTTTAAAACCAGTGGTAGTGGCAGACACTGTTTGAAATCAGTGTTTGTGACGAACACTGCTTAAAACCAGTGGTAGTGACAGACACTGTTTAAAACCAGTGTTTGTGACGAACACTGCTTGAAACCAGTGGTAGTGACAGACACTGTTTAAAATCAGTGGTAGTGACAGACACTGTTTTTAGAATAGAGAAGGATTCTGTTCAATTGACTACTAAAAATTGAGTAAAAATGATTAAAATATCATTTTTAAAAAAAAGAAATTGAAAACAAATGTCTTATTTGTGATAATTTGAAGTTACATTTTTTTAATAGAAGATTGATTCAAGAATTTTCTGTTTGAGAGAAATTTTTTAAAATTCGAACGAAGTGACAGGCATTGTTACAAAACCAGTGGTAGTGACAGACACTGTTTAAAATCAGTGGTAGTGACGGACACTGTTTTTAGAATAGAGAAGGATTCTGTTCAATTGACTACTAAAAATTGAGTAAAAATGATTAAAATATCATTTTAAAAAAAAGAAATTGAAAAAAAATGTCTTATTTGTGATAATTTGAAGTTAGGTACATTTTTTTAATAGAAGATTGATTCAAGAATTTTCTGTGTGAGAGAAATTTTTTAAAATTCGAACGAAGTGACAGGCATTGTTACAAAACCAGTGGTAGTGACAGATACTGTTGAAACCCAGTGGTAGTGACAGACACTATTTGAAACCAATGATTGTGACAGACACTGTTTTTAAAATAGAGAAGGATTCTGTTCAATTGACCACTAGTGACAGACACTGTTAAAAACCGGTGGTAGTGACAGACACTGTTTAAAACCAGTGGTAGTGACAGACACTGTTTAAAATCAGTGTTTGTGACGAACACTGCTTAAAACCAGTGGTAGTGACAGACACTGATTAAAACCAGTGGTAGTGACAGACACAGTTTCAAACCAGTGGTAGTGACAGACACTGTTAAGAACCAGTGGTAATGACAGACACTGTTAAAACTCAGTTTTTGTGACCATCACTGCTTAAAACCAGTGGTAGTGACAGACACTGATTGAAACCAGTGGTACCCCCACCCCCCCCCCAGGAAGGAGATACAGAAAATGCCTATTTTTATGTAGGTAGGTTTTACTATTTTCAATTTTTGACGACTTTTTTCTAAATTTCACCGATTATTTTTGTTTTCAACCAATTTTTTAAAAACTTTTTCCATGTTAAATTTGAAGCATTGCATCAATTTTGCTGATTTTTTGATAACTGAAAGAACACATTTTTGTCAAGATTTTGTGGAAAAGCGATATTTTAACATGAATTTTTTTTCTTGGTTATGCTAAGTTTAACGATTTTCTGATAGTTTTCAAGTACCTAAGTAGGTAAGTTTATTCAGCTTTTTTCTTCATTTTTACAAAACTTTACAAAATGTTAGGATCATTTGCAGTGATATTTTGTCAATATTTTATACAGTTTTGGCACCTTGAATCATTTTTTTATTTTTCAAAGCTTTAAAACTTATTCGAGAACATGATTAGAGGAGAAGGTACAAATATGGACCCCCTCTAGCTTTTTGGCTTTAAAGGGTAGAAAAAATTATCAAATTTGTTTTTCGAATATACCATTCGAAAGGCCAAAGACTCTAGTATATTGTGTAAAAAAAATTTTTTTTTGGTTGAAAACTCACGGAGAAATTTGAATTTTACAAAAGTGACATAAATTGGTACAAATATGGACTCGGGTACAAATATGGACCCCCTAAAAAAATGTCTAAAAATTGCAGAAAATGATGCGAAAATATATTTAAAGACGTTTTTTAACTTAAGTATATGAAAAAAACATCGAATGCATGACAATAAACATCAAATACATGAAAAAAATCGAAATTAAAAAAAATCGATTTTCATAAAAAAAAACCGAACTTTCTGGATTTTACTATTTTTACTTCTAAAATGGCCCGTACTATACTTTCTTCGTCCCATTTCGGTTTTTTAGGACTTCTCTTATTTGTTGATTGCTTTTTTCTCAGCATTCTAGGAAAAATTATATGAAAAAATTTAGGGGTCCATATTTATACCAACGTAAAAAAACTTGTCAGTTCATGAAAAATGGAAAAAAATACGAAAATCGAGTAAAGTAATGACAAGTATGAAAGCATATTCTGAAAGTATACACTGAGAGCTACTTATTTCGCTAATAAATTTTTTTTTGAACGTTATTGAAAGTACATCAATTATTAAAAGAAAACAGAGTAAAATTTTCCAATGGCAACAAAAAATCACGAAAAAAAAATCAAATGCTGATTGCAGACACAGAATTTTGCATCGATCCAAAATATGTAACTAGATCGTCAGTACTACACTACTAGAACAATTTTTAGTACAGACCGTGACCGCAGCGCTAGTAGTATTCTCTAAACAGAGGGGGGTCCATATTTGTACCTGGGTCCATAATTGTACCTTCTCCTCTACTATATCCTTTTTTTTAAATTTTCAATAAAGTGCATTTTTAGTTAAGTAGGTAGGTACTTATTCGGTGAAATTTTCAAAATTTTGGAGCCAAAAATGCAACAAAAAAAAAACGAAATTCTATCAAATAGACCCAGAAAGCTTAAATTTTGAATGTAGGTGCTCATTTGGACCTTCTTTTACCGGATCAATGGGACCAGTTTTTAAATCGTTTTGAGCAGTTCTGATGCTTCCAGAAAATTTTTGAAAGTTGACCAGTGAAGTTGATAATCTAAAATTCAACATATTGAAATTTGAGCTCAAAAAAATACCTGCTTTCCAACTTCATTGGGTAAAATTTTGCGAAAATTTCAACTTTAAAAAATCTGCTGGAGGCTCCAGAACAGCTGAAAACGATTCCAAACCATTTCAAATCGATTCCGGAAGTGAAAACGGGTCTAAGATAGGACACATACAAAATTTCAGCTATCTAGCTCAATTACATGAAATTTCGATTTATTTGCATTTTTTGGAGCCTTAATTTTTAAAAATTCACCAAAAATGGAAAAATGTATTTTAGCATCTGAAATTCTGATTGGTAGTATTTTTTTGCATGCTTCTTCGATTCAGGTTTGTCAAATTCAGAATTTTTTTCGTCATTTGGGATCCCCCTCCCCCTCCCTTGTTAATTAGAATAATATAGAACGAAAAACAGGACATTATATCAGTGCAAACATGGGCTATAGAATTGCGTTTCTGGAACAAAAAATTTAAAAAAAAAATGTGTTTCGAAATAACCAACGTGGGACCCAGTTTTCTATTTTAGAACTAAACATCTACGCAATGCACCAAAATAACAGAAGAAAACACTAATCATAAACTCGAAGTAAAATGAATTTTCAACTCCCTCCTCTCCAAAGAAATACCTTTGAAAAAATTATCATCAAAATTTAACCAATACAACGCGTCATTTGAAACTTAAAAACCCCCATATGTATACACTTTCGCAATTAACACGGTAAATTGAATTCGTTGTAGCCTAATTCACTTTTCATCTCGGTAATACTGACTATTTTTAAAAGCAGCGAAAGAACACGAAACAGCTTAAACTCGTACCTGGGTAATTCATATAGTATATACGCAGTCATTAAGTAAGTATACATATTTAGGGTAAAACTGCACCTAAATAGGTACCTTGGTACATGGCAATTTAGCTTTTAAAAACAACGCAACACTGTTACAATTTCATCATATAATAAGCAAAGAGGTTAGCATCATGCTAGTTCGTTGAACAAAACCATTAAATGCTGCGGAAAATGTGCCAGGAATTTCACGACAGGCATAACCGTAAAAAATGTTTTTAATTTAAAATAGCAAAATTCTGACCATAATTTTTTTTTCTTCTTCGTGTAGTGTACGTCATTGCCACAACGTTGGAGATTTGCAAACGTGCCTTAGGTACCTAGTTAAATAATGAATTCATCAGTTTCTCTATGTCAAATTCAACGTGAAACGGATTGCATAATATTAAGCCTATTGCGAAGAAAATGTCACTTTGGGAGTGAAAACTGGACTTTAATGTTACATAGTTTGAACAGAATAATGATTTTTGTCTCCAAATAAGAAGTACCTACCTAGTACCTACTTCCTATAGCTCGTGGATTTACATATTCTAAGGTAAGCGAGAGGCTGAAAATTCATCTTTTTTAATGCATGAAGAGTGATGATGAGAGATTGCAGCCTATACAGCTGATGAGAATCAAGATGAAGGACTTGGACTTATCTTATAATTCGAATCTATCCAAACGTATAATATTTTCAACCTCATTTTATGAAATGCTAGTTTGCTCGAAATTGCCAAAAAATGCGAACGCTGTTTCGTTTTGGTATGAAAATAACATCGCCAAAGCGACACTTTTGGAATCGCAATGAATCCCAGCCAACGGAATATTTTCTTGTTTTTACGCAGGTATTATATGGAAAAAAGAATCTCACACCTAACCCATAATAAAAAGCGGTTAATGTTCTGTTCTTGCTGGTGAAACTTTTAAATAGCGAAAAACACAGGCCAAAAAATACGTACTATACCGAAATACTATAAAAATTTATACCTCGTGTTCCTACGACGACGACGACGACGACGACGTTCCAAAACAGAGGGCTTTAGTAGTATCAACATTTCATTTTTTTTCTCGCCTTAACTTGTTAATTAAGAGCGAAAAACTCGCGTTAACGTATTAATTAAAGAATCGACACTTTTTCAAGTACCTGCCTTCGCCAAAGGTAACTATCTCTCACTCGATACTCGAGTATTTTTCATAATTTTCGAACCCTTTTATAAGGAGTATTTTTTTTACCTACTCGTTATACCGGCGCGTGCTTTGCGGAAAAAGCTGTAAAAAAACACATCGAACACGATTTGTCGATTTATAAAAAATACAAATAACGGAAACAAATCGGTAATAAGAGGTTGAACGAAAGTACCTATTCGTCGTTGGTACCTATATTGTTGAACTTGTTGCTTGATTGAATCTTTTGATAAAAAAAGAATCGAATTTTTTTCACCAGTACGTTGGGAGGAAAAAACATGTCATTTTCAAGTACCAAAATTGATTTCACGTTTTATAGTTTTTTACCGGTATTTTTTTCCAGAGCTGGTGAGAGGTAACCGGGGGAGTATTTTAATTAAACTGAAATTCTTTACAATTCGTCGTCGACTCGTCGAAGTTTAGGATACTCGAAAATTTTTACAGCGGAGATATTTAATTTAATAAAATTTAATATAATAAAAACCAGGCACTCGAAGGTAATTTTAAAAAGTAGGTATCGTTTTAAAATTTGTAAGAAGAAAGGTGAAACTGTGTGAAATTGTTTTTGACATATAGCTCGACTCATTTACACGTTTTGCTCTTGAGAATCGGTTAAAGTTTGCGGTTTATTATTTACGTTGACGCGAATAGCTTTAGGATGATATTTAGAATTGAAATGGCAAGTATAATTCAATGCGAAAATCCTTAAACGTAGTACCGTTTTGGATTTGAATTCATCGTCGCATTTCCAGCAAAGAGATGATATTATCTCTGCTACGAGAGTATTGAAACGAGCCAAGTATACACGGACTGTTATTTCCTTTAAATTCGCTCTACTCTGGGTTCCCTCTCGTCACTCTCACCTTCGAGTCGGTGCTGCTTTCTGGAGGATTGTGGTTTTAGGAGTTAATACGATGTCGTAATCCGGTGTACGCATTAATGGTATAGCGATGAATGAGAATCATGTTGCAGATTTTTTTTCCACTATCGGATTAAAAATATACTTATACGTAAAGGTGATGTGTAGCATATAGCGTACCTCGATCAAGAAGATGATGGTGTTGAGAATGTGTGGGTAGTTCTAGAGAGGTATCCTGGGAAGGTGCTGGTATAGATATATGAATACGAAACGAAATTCATCAATTTAATAGTGTCTTCGTTATGTCTGTACCTCTACCTATACCAAGGTACCTACTTAATTTGAAGAAGTGATTATTCAATTGTAAATCTCTTTAGGAATTCTACACACATGAATTGTTGGTTTATATTATTTTTGAATATATTATATTAGGTACCTATGTAGGTGGGTATACGAAGACGACGACGAGGACGACGTTTTAAAAATTTAACCATAAATATACGTTAAAATGAAAATAAACTTCACTTTTACTCGCAAAGACATTATGTAAAATAGAATATAGTTTATCATAAAGGTACAGCTTTTAGTTCAAGTTTCGTTCATATTTTGGAGCAGTAAAGCTGCAGAAAAAAAAGAAAGATTTGACCTGTTCTGAAAGTTAATTTATATAACCGTAGGTGAATTTTATTTACTGCGTCGTGATTTACATACGTGATACGTTTGTCATTCAGCCATGCAGGTTTCCAGGCCCGTTTTATTATTTTTTTTCAATATTTTTGCATGCAGGTATTACCTACATATTTATACTGATTTCGATTTCGTTTCATTGTTCCTCTTTAATTTTTTAGTTTTAGGTGTGGTAGTTACTTATCAAATAAAGCTATTAATTGGTTGAGGGAATGGTCAGAAATAATGGTTACTAATTATTTCATTAGAGAATCAGAGATGTACTAATGGTTTTTGAGATTCTGGCCCTAGCTTCAGAAATACCACTCATCATTCCTTTGTCAGATCCCCTCCTTCTCTTTCTCAAAATAAAACACGATTTCGAAATTCTATCACTGATTCTGAGCTGCATTAAAATAATCTAAATTTTGCAGTAATTCTTCAAAAAAAAAAATCAGGACTTGGAAAAACAATTTAGAAAACATACATTTCTAGTGTACTTGCCCAATTTGATGATTTTCAGTCTTTGCGTGAATAACTTCTAAGGTGTTAATTGAAAAAAAAAAATGAAAAACTGGAGAAAGAAAAAATTGAAAATAAGGTGGGAGGTAGAGAGTGTTACAAATTCTCAAAATTTACTCACAATCAGTTGAAACGTAAGAATAATACATTATTATAAATATTGTATTTACGGCAAACTGGATAGGCAACTTATTTCACTCCATTTTTCTAATAGGTAAGTGAATTCTTCCTAAGAATCAATTACACTTCTTTTTCTTAGGGGAAATATTTTTTGCACGACGAAATAGGGCGTCATCACGACAAGCATTTTTTCGTTCATAAAATATGAATGAACGACAAACAATGATGAGGTTTCACGCCAGATGAAGCCCGACAAAAAAGTATTTTTGAACGACTACAATTTAAAAACGAAATAAGCAGTATTCACGCCAAAATAATTTCATACACGATACACGACAGAACATTATCAGTTCGATTATGGTTAAATTAACGACTTTACAGTTACAATTTTGTACAAATTTTGACAAATAATCAACGGAGGGTTTCTTTCAAAAAAATTTGAGTGAAATTGTAACTCAGTAAAAGAGAACCAAACTGGCCTAAGCGAAGCGAGGACGAAAGTTTAGGGAAAAAATGAGAATTTTGAGGGTACGATCGGTGATTTTGTCGGCAAATGAACGATAATTTAATACATAATTGTAAAAAATTTGAATTTTTGAAAACTGAAACTAAAATATTGTTGGAATTTTTTATTTTCCAAACTTTCTGGAATTTTTCACAATTTCCCAAGTTTTTCCTACTTTTGAGGAACCGGAGGGGTGCTTACTGTCACCCCTTAGCCCCCTTTCGCTTCGTCCCTGAGGTCAAAAGAGGAAGAGGGGTCGCCCATCAAAATCCATAAAACATTACTTCTATAAACAGCAATTTTCTACATACCTATGTACCTACTTCGTTTTTTTGGTATCATTTTAATATTTTTTAAACGTTTATTTATGTCGGTAAAATACATCTTTTTGACAAAAAACTTTGTCGTGCATGGCCTTTATATGGCAGTTGCGAAATTATCCCCTTAGGTCAAAAGAGGAGAGGGGTCGCCCAACGAAGTCAACGAAAGCTTTACTTTAAACACTAAACAGAAATTTTTCTAATAGATACTTCGTTTCTTTGTATATTTTTCAATGTAATTTTTATATTTTTCAAAAATTAATTTCTGTCGGTGAAATGCCTGTTTTTGATAGAAAAATTTTGTCGTGCATTGCCTTATATAGTAGTTGAAAGTAATAAAATGTCGTGAATTTTTTAATTCGTCGTTTGATACATTATTTTGTCGTTGGAGTACCTTTTATGTCGGGGTAAGCTATTTATTGTCGGGAATTTCCAATTTAGTCGTGGTAATGATTTTTCTGGCGTGAAAGTGCCTATGCTTGTCGTGCTGACGCCCTTTTTTGTCGTGGTATTAAATCACACCCTTTTTCTTATCTTTCGGTGAAATATTCCACATAAAATTTTGTTTTTGAAGTTCAGCGAGTGTATGGAAGTCGAAATTCATTACCTGAATATTTTTCATTTTTCTCACCATATTCAACACTGAGTTTTCACATCATTTTAGCACGTTTTCAACACTTTTTCATCCATCTTTGGCCATTCACTGAATTTTCATCACTTCTTTATGTTTTTCCAAGGTTACAATATCTACTTTTTTAGCAATGAAAATTGCGAGGTACAATTTTTGGATGTATTTTTGAACCCTAAGTATCATAGGGTTATATTTTTTTGGAAATTTTTGTTTTGATGCGTCGTGGGAAAAAATTGAAAAAAGGTGTCGTAGCGGTGACAAAATGAGAATTTTGGGAGAATTAAATATTAATGAATGGGATGTCGTTACCGCATGATTCGATACCGCTGAGAACGAATAAGGCGTCAGATTTTCTGCTACACTAACCTAACCCCTCCGGAGCCTTCAGCCCCTCTCCCAATTTATTTGTGAAATAAAGTTATTTTGACGATATTGGCGTCGTTTTCATATGGTTTGAACCTCTCGAGCACAAATATTGCATCTGATTTTGTTTCACACTTACCCGGCCCTTCCATAGCTTCAGCCTCCTCCACAAATTCTACTACATATTTTTGAAATGCTGCTACTTTCATAATATTCTTTAATGTCGTTTCCACGAAACCTAAACGCAAATACAGACGTCTGATTTTGTTTTGGTTACACCCACCTTCTCCGAAGGGGCTAAAATCTGAAGTCTGTATTTGCGTTTAGATCACTTGCAAACGACGCCAATATCATCAAAGTAACTTTACGTATTTCAAAAATATATAATTAAAATTGAGGGTGGAGGCTGGAGGCTCTGGAAGGGTTAGATTAGTGTAGCAGAAAATCTGACGCCTTATTCCTTCTCAATGGTATCGAATTTTCATTGCTAGTAAATAGCAAAAAATTAGTTGAAAAACGCAATTTTGAGGGGTAAATATGAAGGGAGGGGGGTTGAAAATTCTTGTAGGTATATGTACCTCTGTTGTTCACCACGCCACCCTAGAGAATATTCATCAAAAAAAATGTTGAATGCACTTATGGTATTTCAGTAGGGTTCTAAAAAAAAATCAAAGATTTAGAGCGTGCGATAGATGAAGTTTTCTCACGGTGGCGCCGTGGAACAGTGTTGACAAAACGCGCGGTAGTACGGGAGATACGTGTTTTTTTTCAAACTTTGTTTTTTTTGACCATGTTCCACCCCCCTTTGGGACCTTGGGAAAATTATATGTTATACCTTAGAGTATGAGCAAGTTTTGAAAAAAAATTCAGCCATGTATCCCCCCAAAAATTTTTTCTGCCCCCCCTTCGAAGTTTTCAACCCCCTGAAAACCTAGGAAAATGGTGGGAGAAAATTTTCAAAAAATTACTGTGTGTACCCCTACATGATGTACACAATCTGTGAAAATTTCTAAATTTTTCATCAACCCCCCTCCGAGATAAAAATCTTTGAATTTTTGATGTTTAGGGGGCAGTTTCTCCAAAAGGGGAAGGGGTGGGAGGTCAAAAATTGTTATGGAGAGTTTTTACATCAAGGGTGACTTTCTGGACCACTTTCGATCCATTATGGATCAAAGGCCGTTTCACCCATCTTATAGGGGAAGGCCCTTTTCCTGAAACACCATTTCTTCGGTAATGTTTTGTGATTTTAATGCTTTTTTGAGCGTTTTTACCTAATTTTAACCCTCTTTTGAGTGTTTTTACATTACTCTAACACTTAACTCTTTTTTATACATCGTTGTCAAATTTTACTGAAATTTCATCAATTTTTGTATATTTTTAGTGATTTTAATGCCTTTACTCAGGACTTTTTTTAGATCCGTATTTGCGACAAAATTCAATAATATTCAATGTAAATTTTCATGGAGAAAAAACCTTCATAGAATGAGTGAGTGAATGAATAAACTTTTATTTAAAGACGACCCAAGTTTTATTCTTGTATATGTATATTGCAGGTTTCAGTTGAAGGTTTTCCTAAAAGAAGTTTTGGTTCAAGTTTAGGTTTCTATTTTCATTCAAAATCAGTCAGCTATTTTGGTTTTCGGTTTAGGTTTAAGTTTTCAGTTTTCCATGTCTGGTTTACTTCTTCAGATTATTTTTATTCGCTTTGTTCATCGACTTTTGTAGCATAAAAATTCCAAAATTTATAAAAATGAATTCAAAAAAATTCAGATTCAAATTTGAAGCATAAGATGTTTAATATAGGTAGATATTTTTTCAAGTGTCGGGCCGAAATTTTTTTTACATAGGTACGTCCCTACGTGTACTTACTTACCTATTAAAAAAATATGTAAATTTAATTCTCTACAACTTTGGTTTTTACAGCTTTTGTCGTAAAATGCTTTGTTTAGCCTCTAGAGCACCTCAAAATATTTGAGTGCTCCGTCTCTAGAATAGCCCTAAAACCGAAGTTACTTATTTATCTAGTTTTTCCAATAAATAATCCCAAATTGATAATTTTTTTTTGAATGGGAAATTTAAAAAAAAATTTGTTTACCAGTATTTTACCAAAGAGCCAGCTGTTGGGTACATAACTTGAAATAATCTAGATTCAGGAAAAAATGATTGGACCTGACTTTAAGGTCCGATTGTATCGTTTTTTTTTTTTTTTTCGTTTTATGCAATTTTATTCGATTTTTTTTTCATTTGTTCTTTAGATTTTAGTAACATTAGGCATTTGAGTTTACTTTATTCATGTATCTACCTATCCAGCTCGCTTACCTACCTACCGGTAAGAAAATCACGACTCAAATTCTATCCATATCCAATACCCTGGAGTCTATCGACTCTGAAATTTCTTTCTTCGGTGTAAAATTTTCTCCATTTCAATTAACGTCTACCCACCGAACAAATTTTCGACTGTGTTGTCTCGGGAATTGATTTGGAAACGCGACGTGGAAAAAAATCGAAAAAGAAAACACCTTCGAGAAAGAAAAAAAAACCCTGACATGGCAGTGTAAATGAAATGATACACGAAATGTCACTGATGACGTGGAAATATATTTCACATATGTGTGCATTTTGATACGAAGAAAAATGAATATATTTTAGGAAATATTTTCGTATTGCTCGCGAATACGTATAGAAGAATTTATTATCAGTTTGCTATTTTCGCAAATACCCCAACAACCAACTTATAGTGATATTTTTTCATACTTTGATCGTTTTCTTTTGCAATATATGTTCGAAAATGTTCTCATATACTGTAGACATTTTTTTATTGAAAATTGTTTTGCTCTTCTTTTTTTTTTTAATAAATTCTAGTGATACATGGTCAATCATACAGGAATAAATGGAATCGATGTTCCTTCGTTGACGATATTTTTACCATATTGTACACACAATGGACGACAAAATTCAATATAAATACATACATATTTTCTATGCTTATATCCTTATTCGATGAGTGTGTGCTTCTCTTCTCTGTTATCGCATACGTAATGCATGTGTGCAATTTTTTTGTCGTTTCGGCGTGCGCTGTGAGCTTCCAAGTTGGGGCAATAACTCAATGCTTCGCTGGAGACGAATTGCACGGATAAGTAATAAGTATACCATGTCGAGTTTTTAATACTGATCCGAGTGAGTGCAAAAAATTACTAGAATTGAGATGAATGATAAGCTGTGTCTGCAATTTCTCGCAAGAGCCGAGAATATTTTACAATTATGGTATTCGTGTAATATATGTATTATGCAAAAGTACCTGTGATTTTGTATGTACCTACTCTTGTAAGTAGAATGAATCGTATAATTCGTTACAAGCATTATCGTTTTCATTGTTCTTTTCACGAGTTTTATCGATGATTTCTCGCTTTTGCAAACGTTTGTTTAAATTTTAGTAGAGTAAGTAAATGTTTTTAGAATTTTCGTTCAATTCTTTCTCCAAAATGCTTCCAGTTTTTTCAATCTTTTACAAAAAGTAAGATGTGAGGAAATCAATAATCAAATCGGGGTATTTGTGGTTTGAATCCTGACTCGAATAATCAATCTCGATTCGAATCGTCTCCAACCCTGTTGTACGTATGTATGTAATAGCAGACCATCGAAGGAAACTTGTAAAAAAAAATGAGCAGAAGTAGATTTGAAAATACCAAATAGGTACCAAAATAAGTTTTCGTATTTACGGCAAACTGATTAGGCAATTTTATTAACATGCACGAATGCAGTTCGTATTTTGTAAGGCAGTGAAGTGGGCAAATGAAGTACTTAATCGTTATGCTCTTTTTTTTTCGAATTGAATAAAAAGAAGAGAGTAAACAAACGAAGTGTTTTGACCTTTACATTACCGAAACAGGCAAACAGAAATTGAATAAAATCGCGGAACCTCGGTTTATTTTTCAGGCGAGGAAACAGCCTTAAGATATGAACTATTAATTCTTCGCATTTACAATAAATTGAAAATGCAATAGAATTATAAGCATTCCTCTCTCAACCTTTGGAAAGATATCGACCCTCGTCTCTCTCTCCATTTCATATGTAAGGATGTTTGTAAAGACGAAAAATTTAATTTACCTACATTTTTTTTTGTTTTGCAGATTCAGCGACATTCCCAGCATTTGGTGGCAATGTACTACCATCCTCGTAGGACTCGGTTGTGCGTTAACCTTATTGGTAGCGATCACAGCCACATCAGCGTGCTGTTTTTCACACATAATACAAAATTCAACCGCCAAAGCAGCCGGAGTTCTTCAGCTAATAGCTGGTAAGTAATTAAGTACCTATAGCTTACTATATATATCGAAATCTTACAGCGTGATTTTATCGAAAAGGAATCGTCGAAGTAAACAAATACTTCCGATATCAGATACCCGACTGAAAGATTTTCAAGGCAAAAGACGATATAGTGTTTTACCCTTATGTCAATTTTAATAGTCGATCGGTGGGATATAGCGAGCCGAAGGAGGAGGAGTAGTAAGGTCGAAAGTAAAATATTTGAACTGTACTATCGAATTTAATAAGCCATCTTGATCCTTTATTACGGTTCCGGTTCGAGTGAAGGTTATGAAAAGATATATTTATAATGCGGTTAAAATGGTCGATGTTGCGGCGAAACACTTGTAGACTTATTCGACGATGCGGTTAATGAATTTCTCTTGGCTTCGTTTCGGATTATAGGTAAACATAATTTCATCCCGAGTTAACTTAAGATCAAGAGGTTATCGTATAATACTACTAAAATATACGTACTAGGTATATACGATAAATAGCTGCGGTGCAGTGTGTGCTTCATCTAAGTATATTTATATGTACTTTGCTTACCCGGCAGGATGTGATGTGGCTGCGATGCCTGCAGCATACTTATGCTTACTGATAACGTAACAGCAATTAGTAAATGAAGGTGTAATTGTTGCAGGGTGTAAGACGAGTTTTAGCTACGTACGTATAAAAGGGGAAGATAAATTTATGTAGAAAAGGTACATATTGATATTGAAATCTGGCTGAATTTTAATTTGTAAAAAGGGCGTCACGTGTCAAAAAAAAGGGCCAAGAATACGTAAGTTTTCCTCTCTTTTCGAATTCGGCATCGGGCTTTATGTTTGATTTTTCATTTTACTTTCAAATTACCTATACCTCCAGCGCAGTATAGCGAACCGAAAATAACCATTTTTTTCCCCTCGATAAATTCCTCTATTGTGCCATAAAACTAATAATCGTGGTATTTCAATAAATTGTTATAAGTAAAATTTCAAGTTGGCTTTAACGAGGATTATTCTAAACTGTATTAATAGATTATTAAATATCCTAACATCTGGAAAAGCTAAAGCATTACGAAGAATAGATATAGACAGGTATCTGGCTTGGTATACGAGTAGTACATATATTGCGATGAATATGTATTAGATTGAAATTTAAATACACAGTTCATTCAAAACATGCTGGAATATTGTATTTCATATTAAATCATCGTTTCGCTTATTACATATATACCTACCTACACCGTACTCTGGTATATCCCTTATTCTACCGTTGATAAACTCTACCTACTCGAGACGAATTTACTCGTATCTATTTTCTCTGTATGTGCTCTTTTTTGCTAAGCAGATTGCTTTCTACGTAAGCTCTTCTCGAGCGATTTGATTACGTTGAAAAATTAATCAATAAATTAAACGACGATGCCTTAATTCGTTTACGTTTGTATCGTGATTATTTCTCTATTTAATGCGAGAACAGTTATATTTATTATAATTATATAAGTGCCTAATGTGCGGTATATTTTGAGGTTTTCATTGCCACGAGCATAAGTACTTATTATAGTTGCGTGAAATTCAGCTTTTGTTTTGTGTGTACGAGATAGAAGGAGGGTCTCCCCTTTTATAAGGATATTGTCTATTTATTCTATACATACTCGTGCCACAGTTTGAAAGTGAATTTTCAAATAATTCTACGTCTTATGTGAAGTAATTTATACGTTTTGCCCGCTCCAATTGAACAGTGATTATGGCACTTTAATTCTTAGATTTTCTTGTTCCGGATTTTGTGAATCGAAATTGATAATCTGTTTATTTCAACAATAGTGTTTCTGCATATGGAGGTTCTATATAGGTATACTTCATGCATATGTTCAAGTATCTACCTAATTTGCTCGTTTGCCTTTCTATTGTTTACTGATTCTTTTTTTATTTTATTTTTCATTTTTAAGAACTCTGCTTCTATGAGAATTATAGAAATATTTCAATAAGTAAACAACCCTTCCAAAAGATCTGCTTATAAATCATAGCAATCATCCTGAAGTTGTTGATATTGTATTCAAAATCGTAAACAAAAATTTTAGAATTCAGGTGTTTTGGGAAAATTTTGAGAACATTTTTACCGAATCTCAAAAGTTTGAAATTTCAAGGCAATTTCAACATTTAAAGTTATGATACTATAGGTACATATACAAATTTTGAGGAAATTTTAGAATTTAAGAATATTCTGAAACATTTTTTTTCAAGCTAAGGCATTTAAATTTCAAAGTTTGAAAATTTCAAAGAAAATTTACAACACAAAATTTTAAAATGCATTGGTACAAAATTTTTTAAAACTTTTCAAAAAAATTTAAACAAATGTAAACATTTTACAGTTTATAAAAATTTTGTTTTTACATTGTAAAGAGGTGAGTGAGAAAGATCAGAGATTGTAAAAATTATCGAAGTACTGGGTAGGGATTTTCCAAGAATTATTCCCTAGGGAGGGAATATTTCTCTTCTACCTGACTAGCTCTGAGAGTAGGCTTTTAGATAGTTCTCAACTACATCAGAAATGTCTCAAAGTGAAATAAAACACCCTGACAGAACAGTTTATACACATTTAACGATGTAATTATGAATTATATAGATATACAGTTCAGCTAACAATACCAAATAAATATTAGTTGTAAATAATAAATATTCTGTATGTGAGCAAGGCGAATAATTCCATGCTTCTATGGTCAGATGCCAATCTGACTTGACAATCAATCAAAACATTCGCAGGAAAACCTGGCAATTGCATAAGAAGGTATGGCAGATTAATCAGAGATACATTAAAATCATATCTCTAGTCCAAATATCGAATTAATGACTGTTAAACACTCACCATTTCAATATTTACCTGATTAATTTAGGATGGGCGAACGCAACCTAAGGGAAAGATATCTCAACCTACCCCTAACACTGTACCAGTGGCGAAGCGTCCATGGAAGCAAGGGAAGCAATGCTTCCCTTTAAAGTTTCCGAGTTGTAGAAAATTATATTAATTAAAAAATATCAGTACAAATTGACTATAAAATATCAAAAAATATTTTAAAACAATCCAAAATACTATCTTGTTCAAATGTCATCCAATGCATCCTTTCTATTACCTACAAAAATCATAAATCTGTGTGTTGGAAGCAAACTGTACATTGCTTCCAAAAAACCAGTTTCAAGGGAAAAAAGAATCATGTTTGCCATCCTTAACGCGTGCGTTAGAGCGTCGAACGGTGATTCTTTGGAAGCAACTTGCTAGTTGCTTCTAGTTGTTTGCTAATTCATATTTACGGTTCTGCGTTCTATGCGCATGCGCGTGTTCATAGCTCTGTAAGATCCGAATCGAGAGCGATGAGACGAGTTGCAATTGTTACTTTTTTTTGTTATACAAATTACCTTGATTTAAAAATTATAGGCTATGGAAGTTTCAGTATGTACTTCATTTTTTGAAAATTGTCACTACAACTTTGCTTCCCAACCAGTAAAACTCACGCCTCGCCACTGCACTGTACACGTTGACTGCTGCTCCCTTGCATCCCCTAATACTAGGTGCAGTGGCAGCTATTGGTAGAAAGACAACATGTAAAGATTGGGTACATCTCTTTGTATGCCCGGGTAAAAGAGAGATGATCCAAGAAACCATAAATCAAATCAACATTACGTTAATTTTACGTTAATTCAAACACACATTAACAAATAAGTGGAAACATCAATATTAGGAGACAAAGGGGGTGGCCTTTACCAGCCTTTGTATTTTCAGTTTTCACCATTGACAAAAAGCAATAGCTTACTCGAGTCGCTAAACTATAAGTGGTTCTCATAAGTTGTAGATCTTTGCATCGGACCGAAGACCTAAAGAATTGAACACATTTACCTACCTGTTTTTCCCACTCTTATAGAAGAATTACACCAATATTTCCCATGGAGGAATTACAACATGAACCACCTATGGCAGTTAAGGCATGCCTGCTCATCACAACTTCTGAATTTTTTGAAAATTTTAATATGTACTTACTAGAGCTGAAAATGGTACTCGCTGACAGCGGGTAACTACTGTACCCGTATCGTAAATTCTTGCTTCTTGCTAGTAGCGGGTAGCAAGTTGAAAAAATGTCGCACTGGTTCACGTTATAACTAGTAGCGCATTGAATGTGTAGCCGCCTTGTGACGTTATACCACCCAGGGCTGCGATTATGAACTTTCGTTACAGTTAACGAATTCGTTAACTCGCATATTTTTTCTGTGACCTTTCGTTAACTTTTCGTTAAGCCATGTCAAGTTTACGTGAGAAAATATCTCTCGTTAAGTTAACGAATAGTTAACGAATTCGTTAACTGTAACGAAAGTTCATAATCGCAGCCCAGGTACGGTTACACGGTGGTGCGGGAGGTATAACATCGTCACCTGGTACGACATCATTTTTCAGATTCCGGCACGCGCAGAAGCCAAACCTCGACTAACTGATGAACTATTTTTTCAAGACCATTGGCTTATGTACCGCTGGCGCTAGCAGTCCATATCTAAAAAGTCAGTGGTTTTAATTCGTCAGTTGTAAGATAACACGTGACTCTTTCCAAATTTCGACAATTACCTAATAAAATGGCGAATACGAACAGGAATTGTTGAAATTTTCAAATCACAAATCATCATCATTTCATTTTGGCGATTCGAACCAGTTCGAAACGACAATGAATCCTGAGAATTGCTTTAAAAATGATTCAAATCACGAATCCAAAAAACAAAAGAACGTCCATTTTTGCATGTTTTGTTTCAAATTTTCGCAACAAGTAGGTACATATCCAATGCTTGCATAAAATTAAATGAAAATTTTCATGCATTCGTTTAGATGATATGGATTTTTTGACCAAATCTTCAGAATTTTCTCAAAATCGTCTCAAATTATGACTGCTTTAATAACTTGAAAATGCTATCTTAAAATCTAAAGAGTTCAAGAATGTTTCCACCAAGGTAGTTTACTCACACTCTTTGCAGCGCCACATTCGTCTCAATTACCAACAATGAAATATAAACACTGTCATAATTATCCCAACAAAGGTGTCAAATTAGCTCAGATAATTGTTTCACCCGAAGTATAAGTGAGTAAGATACACTTGCAACCATCGCATCCCACGAACATAACAATTACCTTAACGAACCGCATTATTGATTCGAAATACGAGCAAGAAAGGTGTTAATTCATCCGGCTCTCGCTACACACAATAGTGATAATGTGTTTTTAATCTGCGAGTTGTGTGTGCACCGAACATGTACCTATGGCACACGAACGGCGGATACTCGTATGTTTACAAAATAACATGGCGCTTCGGTATGTATTAAATGGAATGAAATACCCTCTTGGGATACGATTTACTGTCACGTCGAATTATGTGTGCGGCCTTGTGTACTGTGAAACGTACATAATACGGCGTTTTCCACTCGCAAATCGTATAGTAGTAACATACTTCCACATACACAGGCTAGGTACCTAGCTAGTTATTTCAAAGTATGAACCTTTACCTTTGTCCTAATGAATATAATCCTTCTCCTTAGGTGTTCGTCTCCGCCGCCCTGTTTGCGAATCGAATTGCGACTTATTAAAGTCGAGAAAAGTTATTCGACTGGACATGCTTGTACATTCTTTTTCTCTCAGCTTTAGTATTTCAATGGTCGAGTCGTCGAATTTACCATTCATAGAAACTTTCAAAAGAACATGCTTCTTATATTTGTCTCGTGGGAAATCAGCTTACGTATCAAAAAATAGTTATTTTCTGACGTGGATTGTAGGTGATGATATAGTTTTTCTTGACATCTTCATATTTATAGAATTGTTAACCCTGCTTTTGATGTTATATATGGTTATATACTTTGAGATTATAAGGATAAATTTTGAGTTTTTTAAAAAAAATATTTTTTTGACTGCGAGGTGGAAGGGAAAGGATACACTACGTAAAATTGTGTGGAATTTCAGTTTCTCCAGAAGGATTATTATGGCATGATTGAAGAGTACCGGACAGACAAATGCAATTTTCATGAACATACGAGTACAAATAGGTGGTCAAATAAGTAGATACTGGCGTTATTTGGAATCAAGTGCAAAGTTGGTGAGAATATTAAAATTGGTGGAACCAAAAATTATTATTATTTTTTTTTTTTTTTTAATTCAATGTTTCATATAATTATGAGCTTTCCAACTCTCCAATTTCAACTGATCTGAAATTTGGCATTTTAAAAGAACATCATCGCCTCATTTCAGAACCAAATTTTGAGCTGCCAAAGTCGATTTTTGGCAATTTTTGTTTAACATGATGGAAATAAAAAAATGAAAATATGGAAACAGAATTCAAAAATATATTCCAAACGTTGGGCAATAAATCTCATTTCTAGTTCATTTTCCATGAAAAAAAATCAAAATTTAATCAAATTGAGGTAGAAAATTAAAATTCAGTTTATACCCATTTTCTGACAAACCAAATTGATTGATGGAGATTTTAGAGCTATTCTAGAACCTCCAATGGATTTTTCGATTCTACAGATTTGAAAAATCATCACGGATTTAATTTACATATTTTTGCAATATTAACGGTATAATTTGTTGTTGTGGACATTTTCAAAACTCAAAAACTTTTGTTATGATTGTAAATTTCTGAAACTAAGTATGTAGGTACATACTTATTACTCGTACCTAGAGATCATCATTTTGTAAAAAAAAAAATGATTATGAATATTCACATTAAATACTTACTTCCAAGGGGAGTTTTGAAAATTTTATCAATAATTTGTCGCGAATATTGGATCAAAAATGGTAGACAAGCTGTCATGAAAGTGTTGGATGAATGTGTCAATTGCAGACGAGTTAACAGTGGCCTGTTTATCATTCCTGATCTTCCTCCTTTTCCTACAGAATGAGTCTCAAAAGTTATTCCTTTCACTTATGTTGTTGTCAATTACTTTGGTCCTTTGTATGCCAAGTGTTATGGCAATGTAAAGAAATTCTTCGTCATTATTTTCACTTAACTGTCAGAGCTATTTATTTGGAACTTGTTGAAACTGTTGAAAGTATGAAAGCTACAGATTTCTTAACCTCCCTTCCCCAACATTCAAAAATGTCATTGACTAATAAATTTTCCTGCGCCAGAATCATCAACCATATAGACGATTTCAATGAAACGTCACAATGACGTCACTTGACGGACAGCTGCAACGTGATTGGCTAATGGTATAGCGACAATTGTTCGAAAGCGCTTTTGACAACGTTTTTGGCCCTCAATTGGCATTATGTTAAATGGGGAATTTAAAATCTATAAAGAAATGAGGAGAAAGCTTGTATGATTTTAGGGTCTTTTTCAACGCAGAATCCGAATTTTACAAGCGTTTTCCTTATTTCTTTATAGATTTTAAATTCCCCATTGAACGTAATGCTAATCGAGGGCCAAATTTGTTTGTTGATAATGAAACCGACCAATCACAGCACAGCTGTCCGTCAATTGACGTCACTGTGACGTTTCATTGAAATTTTCTATGCAATGGACGAATATTTCAATGTAAAAAAAAAAAAAACGGTCGAAGTTGAAGCCGACTTTTTGGATGCAGAATCCAGGAAACCTTCTGCTCATGCGCCAAACATGATGGTTAAGGCGCGTGGAGAGAGAGACGGTTCACTGGTTGAACAATTGAACTGTCTCTCTCTCCACCAGCGCTGTAAGCATCATGTTTGGCGCATGAGCAGAAGGTTTCCTGGATTCTGCATCCAAAAAGTCAGCTTCATATACGCTGATTTGAAATATTCGTCCATTATATATGTGTACCGATATTTCAAAAGGACCCATTTGGTCAGTGCCGAGAAGGGTATAGATGTTATTTTTCAAAAATCAAAATAAATTTCCAGTGTTCTCCGGTGGATCTCAACAGTGTTTGAGTGTGAAGCTGTCCATGAAAGCTTCACATTCGGGCGCCGTTTAGATCAATTGGAAAACTTTGGAAGATTGTGCCAATTTTTGAAAAATAAAATCTACACCCTTCTCGGCACCGACCGAATGGGCCCTTTTGAAATATCGGTACACAATGGTTGATGGCCAGAACAAAATATGGTATTGCATGGCATTGGGATATCCAGAGGGGGTGTGTAGAGGTTGCACCATTAATTTCTCATGTTGAGCATTTTGCTTACTTTTTTATTCTAAGGGGCAAACTTTTTTTTTTAATTTTGTAATTTCCACATTTATCGATTCTTTATTTTTTTAAAACTTAAAAAAAAATTAAAAACAGGTGGACTGGTGGAATCACTCTGACTCATCACTCACTGACAATTGTGCATACTTGTTGAACTTGCTCGTGCACAGCGATTTGTCTTTCCTTTCAATTTAACTTATTTAAGGAGCAAAAAATTGCAATCTTCTGACCTGTGCAAAAATTGTTTAAAAATTTGTACCCCTTAAAATAAAAAAGTAGGCAACCTTCTCCACATAGCAAATGAATGGCAGAGCATACACGCATGTGTACCAGGAGTTGTTACTGCCCTATCACTCGTTTCTGCGGAGGGATCGCAGGAAGAAACTGGTTTGTGACAATTTTCACTATGTTGTGGTTGATGGGTTAATCATTTTTTGCCATTTTATTGCAGAGAGAAACATGCCTGAAAAGATCATTTCTGATAATGCTGCACAATTTAAAAAATTTAAATCATTCATTGATCACGTTTGGAGAGTAAATAAGAAAGAACACCGAATTTGTTTCCTTCCTGCTGAAAAACAATATTGAATTGAAGTTTATTCCTGAAAATGCTCCCTGGATGGGAGGTGCCTTTGAACATTTGATTCTGTCAGTGAAGAAATGTAGGTACCTATTGATAAATTAGTCTCTGGCATGATTATTTTGAAAATTTGAAAACAACTTTAAAAGAAATTATTGAAAGCGTATTAAACTCAAGGCCACTAACATATGTGTCTGGTGATCTTGAAGATGTCATTACTGTAGCTCATTTCATTTGTAGGTAATTGAAGTCACATTTCAGTCAACAACGAATTGGGTATTGTTAATACGAGATCTAAATTATCCAACATTTGGAATTCATGTAAAAAGATTTTACAATTGTTTTGGTCTATTTGGTGTAAAGATTACTTATCCAATTTATGTAAAAAGGACAATTACAAATGTTTGTTGCCTACCTAGTGTCAGAGAACCAGTATTAATAGAAGAGGATGTTTTGAGTGGAAAATGGAGATTAGGTGTAGTGTAGTTGATCAGCTTTATTGTTAGCAGTGACAGCAAATGTATACTTATTACTTATGTGTAATTATCCAACTATTTGAATTTTATTTCAGATTAAAACTCATTTGTTCTTAAGTGGTTCGATCAGATCTGATCAGTCCTGCACTCATCTGATCACATGAAGATGAAATTATATCTAAACACAGAAAAGTGATAAGATTTGATCATGCCTACCTAATTACCTATTTACATCTGTTTCATCATACGAGATGATATACAACAATTTTCCTGTGGGCTGTTGAAACATTGATGCGCATTTCATCCAAATCTATCTGCTATATCGGAGATAATTTTGTTCTTAACTTTCTCACAATTATGAACGAATGAGTGATATCTTACTTAGTTCAAGACATGATTGCTGCTAGGTTTGAAAATTCAGATTATCAAGTAGGTAATGGAGGTGTGCCAATACTTTACAGATGTGTAAATTAATAACGCCTGCAGCACTCTCGAGCCAAAGTTCAAATTTGCTTCTCTAATATGCAGGGTTAATACTTTGTAATTTTGTAGCACGCATAAGTATATTTTCCAAAAAAGGATAGATTTTGACACTAATTATCAGTCTTGTTATTTTTTTGCCTTAGATGTCTAATTCTACTCGTTGGTTTGAGTAAAAGTATATAAAAATATAATATAGCATAACGGCTGGGTAAACGACGAGTAAATTTGACGACTCGTCGATAAAGTGGTACGTCGTCGTTGAGTTGGCATTTTATCTTGTTATTCGGCTTAGTCCTCGTTAAAGCCGTATTCCCCTCGGAGTCACGTTTAAACAATACCCTGGAGATGAAGAAATTTTTTAAATGGGTCACGATTTAGAATTTACCTGGCGTAAAAGAAGAAAGTTTCGCGAAGCTGAAACTAGCTAGCCTTTGGCAATTTATGATTTCAATATACACGCAGAATTCCAGCGATATTTTACAATAGTACGAATTTAATTAAGTCTTTCGTTTGATACGACGACGGAGATGGGTATTATTTATGATCCACGGCTTTCCCGCTGTTTCGATGAAATTATTCAGCGCGCTACGGGGTGGCCGCGTGTAGAAAGTTGGGCGTATATATATACCTACATTTCTCAGATATTATCCCTTATTTATTGCTAAATATTTTCTATACTGTTCGATGCAATATGTGTGCTGCTGATGATAGAGCTACCTGTTGGAAAACCTATTTCTCTCGTTTAAAATATGCGCTACACTTCGATTGTACACCACCGACGATCGACCGGCCGCTTACCGACCAGTCGAGATGTAGCACGTATGAGCAGGTAGGTATAGGTATCTCTGTGTACGCGTTGTATAGGTACCGACTTATGTTTGCGAAATATACATATAGAAAAATTGTTAATAAAAATACCACCATATCGCCAGGTGCCCTCGTCGACGAATTAATTAACTCTTTTAATTGAATTTTCCAACGTTCATGTTGAAGAATATAGTGTTAGCTAGGCGACGTTCGTTGTCGTCGTCGTTGGCAATGCCTGCGAAAAAAATATACCTACGGGTTTGGTGTACGGTACTGGGTGTTTAATAAATCAGAGTTCTTCTTCAAACCGTCAAAGATACCTGGGTTGATTAATTCACAGAAATAATTTACTTAAAGTTTAAAATGCACCATAAAAAATTTGAGATCAGGTAAACGAAAGAAGGAGCTCCTAAAATTAGGTCAAACTCTCCAAAATGACTTTCTAATATTGGTAATATTTATGTACCTTGAAAACCGTGGAAAAATGGCACTGAGTTCTTAAAATTATGTCAAACATACTATCAAAATATTCTCCGACATTTTAATACTATGTATTCTTATCCGAATTTTATTAAGAAAAAACAAGAAAAATGGATCAAATTTACAATTTTCAGAGCATTTATCTGACTTTACAATATTTGATCATACTTTTAAGAACTTGGAAAAAATTGCATTCAATTCCAGACATTATATTGTTGACTTTTGAGAACTTGAAAAAAATTATTTTTGAAATTTTTACTTGCGTTAAAGTGGACTTTTACATACCAAGCCTGACTTATAAGAACATGAAACAGAGTTTCTAAATTGCTGAGAGGCATGATAGGTACACAGATGACCTTGAGAAGCCAGACAGACGGGTCAACGACCTCCAGAGACTACACATGCGAGCAGACTACCTATCTTGAAAAGCTAGATAGACTGGTAAATGAATTTAAGAGACTAGACAGGCAGACAGACGACTTTGAAAAGCCAGACAGACAGGTCAATCCCCTTGGAATGACTGACAGGCTGTCAGACGACCTTGGGAAGTCAGACAGACGGGTCAATGACCTTTGAAGGACAGACAGGTTGACGTAAATGAATTTAAGAGACCGCACAGGAAGACAGACGACTTTGAAAAGGCAGACAGACAGGTCAATCACCTTAGAATGACTGTCAGGCTGTCAAACGACCTTGGGAAGTCAGACAGACGGGTCAATGACCTTTGAAGGACAGACAGGTCAATCACCTTAGAATGGCTGACAGACTGTCAGACGACCTTGGTAAGCCAGACAGACGGGTCAATGACCTTGGAAAGACAGACAGGTTGACATGCGACCTTGGGAAGCCAGACAGGAACACACACAACCAAGAGATCAGACACTCAGGTCAATGAACTCAAAAGATCAGAAGAACGGGTTAATAAATGACCTTAAAAGGCCAGACCAATGACCTCGAGAGGCAAGACAGCCGGGTCAATGACCTTGAAAGGCCAGCCAGAGGACCTTGAGCGACAATATTGACGTGTCAATGACCTTAAGGAGCCATACAGGAAGACAGACAACCTTGAGAAGCCAGACTGGACTAGACGTTAAAGTGCACTAGTTTTTTTTTCCGGTGCAAAAACTCGGAAGCCGTCGGGTATTGTCGGAGGTACTTCGTTCAACTTGTATTTATCATTTCATCGTAAGGTGCGATGATTTTATTATTTTTATCAATGATGATCTTCCCTGACACTGGTTTTTCAAATTCAAATTTTTGATGTCAAGTATTTTTCCACAACTAAAGCATACTAATGATGTTCATATGAACTTACTCGATAGTTGATGTTGATTGAAAAACCACTGTCACTGTAGAGGCGAAGATTATTGACATAATCACCGCGAACTGAGAAAGAAAATATGAAAAAACAGTAAACAAGTTGAATTAAGTAGATTATTACGTATTTCCGAGCTTTCAACAATTGTTTTTCAACTCATATAATCCAAATTTGCGTACTTATGTGATATGATATGTTTTGTGGAGTATGTACAGTTGGTGAACGATATGTATCACCACTGTCGGGCTTAACTTTATTAAAAAACTACCTTGAAGTGATGATAATTGAACCATCTAACGATTAATAAGTATTATGGAAATGTAGTACGTAATGGAATGTTAGGTATATATTTTTTATTCATCTTTATAAAGCAGAACAGAGTTTGAGTTATCAGTTATCACACTAGAAAAATAGAACAAGTCGAACGAAGTATTTCCGACTGTACCCGATGACTTCCGAGTTTTTGCACCGGAAAAAAAAACTAGTGTACTTTAACGTCTAGTCCAGACTGGTGGGTCAATGACCTTGGGAAGCCAGACAGAGGTGACCACAGAGGCTAGACATATGGGTCAATAACCTTCAGTGGCCAGACAGGCAGACCACCCTGGAAGGCTAGACAGTCAGATAGACAATCTTGAGAGGCCTGACATGCAGGTCAGTGACCTTGAGAGGCCAGGCAGCTTGAGAAGTCAGACATGAATTTTCAAGCTTTCTTTTAAATTGATTTTTTAAAAATGTCTTTTAAACCAATTTTATAATGTTTTAAATTCCCAATAATTTCCTCCTAATTCCTATTTTCTAGTAATTTATCACTGATTTCTCAGTGAATTTTTTCAAGTAGGTACTTACTTGTATGTAGTTTTAATTTATTAGCCAATGTTTCATTGATTTTCCATGAATGATTCTTAAACGAATTTTCACTGATTCCTCAATGATTTTTTTTCAAGTATTAATTTAGTATGTAGCAGTTTTGTTACTGATTTTTTTGAATACGATTTTTAAACCAATTTTGTGGTGATTTTTTCCAATGATTATTTCAAGATTTTTGAGCATTTTTTTTTTGGTTTTTTACTTAAGTAAGTATTTTCTAGTGTTTTTTTTTCGATAATTTCCTGTTGATCTTATCTGATTTTCAAATTGTAAATATCTAAGATATGATTCAATATTTTCCTATCAAAAGGTACCTAACCTACGTAGGTACTAAGTAGGTACTCTAAGAGTTCAATTTTATTTAGTTTTTCTTTTTGTTTCTTTTTCAATTTTGCATTGTTTTTGTTTTCAAAAATTTTTCAAACCAATAAAATATATTTACTTACTTTTTTCAATGGTTTTATTCGACGTCGCTCGACCTTACAATCATTTATTTTATATGTATTTTGTCTTACGGATTTCAAAACTTGTTCGAGATGATCCGTTTTCAGTATTGTTTTTTCCCCCTCTTTTCTGAAATTTGTGTTTTTTTCTTTATTTCATTAGCATAATTAATTTATTTGTTCCATGAAAAATGGTAAATCGAGATGAAAATCCGCGAGTATCACATAACCTGATGCTTCCTATGAGTCATTATTTTATTCATATATTTTTTCAAAATTTAACCTCAAAAAATTTTCACCAAGAACGAAATTTTAAAATGTCAACATGTCATTATGACTAAATTTCAGCATAAATCTCCCTTCTTTTCTCATTTTAGTATTTATTTACGTACCTATATACATATTTAAGTATGGTTTTTAAAAAATGAATATTCAAAATCAAGATCAGGATGACTTGCCTATTCTACACCACGAAGGATCTCTATCACTTACGAAACACCCAGTATACCTACCTTCTCGTCGCAGAAAGACCGTACCAACGGATCGTGTCTCTCTCTCGTAATTTCTACATCGGGCCAATTTCGTTATTCGTCGTAAACTCTACCCTATACCCTGTGAAAAATAGACAGAGAGAGAGAGTCTGTAAGCTCCTTACAATGACACAGATTTAGAGACACGTCCTGCTTTGACGGATAAATCTTCAAAACATCGGAATCGTGCATCAGCACTAGTTTTAAGTGTTGTCACTTAAGCATAATATTAGCATAAGCAAGTTTTCCTTCAGCCTTTTCCGAGCCACAAGATAACAAGTTACTTTGCGGTGTCATTTGACATCTTGAAACAATGTACTGGTGGAATGGCTGACGTTGCATAGGTCAACAAAACTACTTACTCTTTCCGTCAATTTAACGCGAAAAAGGTCATTTTGCCAAGTTTACGCGAGAGCTCTCTCTTCACCCTTCACCCCGTACCACCCGCCCGTTCTATTTACATAATCTTCGAGATGAAATTGTACTCGCCAATTTGTGCGAAAAAAGAAAAACTTGCTATAGTTTGGTTCGTTCTCGCGTTCTCGCGCGTAGTAGCTATTTTATTAATAAAGGGCCAGAAATCAATGTCCAAACATCGGCTTGGATTTCGCCCTCGTCTCTGGCCTGTTTTCAGTTTCGTTTCATACTTAATTACCTTTGTCGAGTGTAAATTAAAGATTATAAATGTACGGATAGAAGAACTGCCCCACTTCGTTGCCAGACTTCGGATTACCAGCTCCTTTGTTTGTCGGCAGTCGGTGAAATATTATACGAGGGTGAAAAATCGCTCTGCTTTCTGGCAGATCACCCGGAATAAACGTAGTTTGCTCCTCAATTATTACCAGCCGAATTAATTGATACTTGAAAGCGTTGCTGTGAATTCAAGATGAATGCTTTATGACGTTAAACGGGGTCGATTTTCGGAATAAATTAACAGATATGATGCCTTTTTAGTCGTAATTTTTTTTCTTCGCTGTTCTCTGTGAATTACTAAAAGTGTTTATCAAAAAATTGTACGTCGAGTTGGAGAATTCGGGATCACAGCTCTTGCCTTTTTACCTTTCTTTCTTTTTCGATGTGAGACGTGATTCAGATGTTTAATATTTTGCCCAATCAAGCTATCGTGATGTTGGACAATTTGCCAACATCAACGCCTTATTCTACATTAAATAAGTAATGCTGCCTAACTACCTAACTACCTGTTTCTAAACTTACTAAAGAAAAACGCGAGCTTTCGTACGAGTACAATAATAAACAATCAGTTAACAACTCGATTAAGATTATCTCGATTACAAATTATACTCGTGGGCATATAATTTGCACGATATCAACATTTAAAAAAATGGTTTTAAAAAAGTTTAATGCTTTAACTCGGTGGCTGCATTGCTCGTAGTTTCTGCAGCTACCTTAAGGATTGCATTCAACGTTCAACGATCGAAAACCATAACTAGCGCATGCAAAAAGTGATGCACTAAAAAAGCAAATGCAGTTTTATCGGTGTCGCAATTTCATTAATTTTACCAGCGAAACAGTAACATTACTTAATCGAGCGTACACAAGTTGTTTAGATGCAAACGGGGTTCGGCTAATTAAAAGGTACAGCGCCAGTTTTCTATGCGAGCACGTAACCGGAAAAATATTGCGCTGCATGAACAAAATAAACGTTACACGAACCTTTTTTGCTGGTGTAAATCTTTAAACCTGCACACGAACACGATATAGGCGTTTTATATTTAAGGGCGAAGAAAGAGAGCGAGGATTCGAACTACATACAAATTAAGAATATTTCCAGAACGATGACTTATATTCGCTGAGCTTATATAGGTAATAATAATTACGATATTGTGGTACATGGGTTAGGTTTTGTGCTATGATGTAGGTAGGTACTTAATTTTTTCCCGCAGTATAAAATGTATTTAGCCACCTTGCTTTAGGGTGAATCGAGTTTTTCCTGTTTTTCTTCCTTTTTTTAAAAGTATGAATGGTAAAAGAAGAAAAGAAGAGTTTAAACATGGTGTTTGGGTTTCTAAACGACGAAATCAAAATCCCTGCATTCCATTTTAGAAAAGATTCACTTATACCCTTGTCATCTATTACACATAGATAGAGATTGAAGCTCTCCTGCTGACCAAATTTTTATGAATAAAATGAGCATACACCTTCTTCTCCTTCTTGCTGACTTCTTGCTAGAACGTTGTCATCACGATTTCTGAGTACCTAATTCAGAATCATTAAGCACGAAAATGGAATCTAGTTGAGGTTTTGCTTTGTGATTTTCAAGAATTTAAAATTAAAATTTGTTAAAGAATTTAAATTTTTATGAGCATTTTGTTATTATAGTTCACAAAAAACTTCAACTCTTAGATATAAAAAATTCAATTATTTAAAAATTTTTATATTTTCAAAAACTTTTTTTTTATTTTTAATTTTTATCTCCTTGAAAATTACAAAGCAAAACCTAAGTAAATTAGATGCCATTTTTGATGCTTAATTATTCTAAATTACTCGGAAATCGTGACAAAAATGCAATTTTTGAAATTGATTTTTGTTGCTCAATTTTGAGTCCTAATACCTAATTGTCAATTTCCAGCAGAAGGAAATCGCTCTGGAGTCTGAACCAAATTCAGAGCTAGAAATAAATTCTCCCATACCAAAAAAAAAAAAAAAACAACCGAAATTTTCTTTTGATTTGCTCCCATATTCAGAAGTCTGTTTATAAATATGCCCATTAAATCTATGGCAAACTGGTTGGCGCCCCACGTTGGGCGCCATATTAACATTTGTGTGGTATAGGTAAGGTATACAGGGTGCCCAGAAATATCGAGTACCCCTAAGAAAGTTTTTCATTAAAAATATAGGTTGGCAACGTGAAATAGATGCATATGATTGGTGGAATGTTATCTCTCCAGTCCAACAACCAATCATGTGCTATCATTATTAATTTATTATCATTCACTGTGACCAACCAAAGTATTTTAGTAGAAAACTTTTTTAGGGGTACTCGATATTTCTGGGCACCCTGTAGGTTTTGATTATAGGAATTACAGAAAAGGGATTTTCAATGAGATTTGGCGTGTAGGAAACAGTGATAGGTAAATAAAATAGGAAACACATGAGAATTTCAGGGGAATAAGATTATTACAGGAATTTAAAAAGAGGAACCTGCCTAACCACATAATATTAATCATCAAAAAGAACTCGTTTCTCATTATCAAAAATCTGGGGAATATTTACAGAGATAGGTATCAACTTATCTAACCGAAAGAGTGAAACATTGGGGAATGTATCCCTTTTTGAGAGTTACAAAATTCTAATTGATAACAAAAAGAAACACTAATTAATAAATTAAGATGGTAAGTATGTATTTAAATATTCTAAAATACTTTGATTAGCTCATTGATCACTTAAATTCTAAAATTTCAACTTAATGAGTTCTTACATGAACTATTTAATAATTTAAAGAGAGATCTTTACCTTGACCATACAATAAAATATTTCGAGACATTAGTCTTTTACCTTGACTATATTGAAGACTCAGAACTCTAATTCAAGAAGAGTAATTCACACCATTATGCCACAGAAGATGAACAAGTCATCTCTGGGCTGGCACACCAGATTTAATTACGATTCGCTCCATATTATAATTCATTATTCAATTACTAAAATTCAGAATTCATAATTCGCGAAATAAACAACTCGAAAATCGATTCAAATCAACCCATTATAATATCAAAATATTACAATAAAAACATTGCAAGACTTGTAAAATTGTACTCGAATACACAAACGCAAAAACGGCTGTTCTCTTTATCCTTGAAAATACCTATATAACAATCATCCTAGTTTAGGTAGGTAATAGGTATCCACCTAAACTAGGATGCAATCTTTTTTCCCCACTCTCATGACTTTCAACATCCATCAGTATAGAGATCAGATATGACATACAGTTAATCTAATCTCATATTACTAGGCATAATATCCAATACCTATACATCATTTTTTTACAACTTTCAATCGATAAATAGCTTATTATTGACCTGTTAATAACATATCCTCATCCAATGAACGTTGTTATCACAATTTCTGAGTTATTCAGAATCATTAAGCACAAAAATGGCATTTACAAGTGAGTAATTTAGGTTTTGCATAGTAATTTTCAAGAAAATTAAAATTGAAATTTTTATAGAAGTTGAAGCTTTTGTGAGCTTTTTGTGATTTTAGCTCACAAAAATTCAATTCTTCAAAAAATTTCAATTTTTTTAATTTCAATATGTTTAAAAATTTGGTACAAAGCAAAACCTAAATTAGATGCCATTTTCATCCTTAATAACAGTGAATTAGGTAAGTGCTCAAAAATCGTGACAAAAATACAATTTTTGAAATCAATTTTTTCCCCCTCAACCTTAAGCTCTATAATTGTCAATTTCCATTAGGAAGAAATCGCTTTGGACAGAATCTGGAGCCAAAAACGAATTCTGCGTGCCAAAAAACCCTCACTCGAAAAATATGCCCATCGTATTTACGGCAAACTGGTTAGGCAATTTTATTAACGCCTGTGTTGTTCGTCCAATGAACGTTGCTAATTTGCTGATTACGTCGGAAGAAGTTATTTTTCCCAATTCGAAAGGTTTTTCCAGACTAATTTGAGGTCACCAAATTTGATTCCGAAGTCAGTTTTTCGCATCGGTCACTCTTTCATTAAAGAATTTCCAATTCATTTCAAAAAATACGATTTTCTTGCTATGTTCGATCCCTCTGTAAAAAAAAATTGATTTTTTTCGAAAACTTTCAATTCTCTGCAAAATTGAAGCTTTTACAAAAAATTTTGATTTTCTCAGAAATTTCATTTTTTTTAAAACTTTAAATTTTTTCGAAAATTTTTCATTTTTATTTTCTTTAGTACCTAGTACAAAGCTGAACTTGAATGAAACGCCATTTTTGTGCTTACTAACTCCTTTTAGTCGGAAATCATGACCAAAAAAATGCAACTTCGGAAATTGATTTTCCTGCTCAATTCTAAGCCCTTAAAATCTCCAATTTCTAGCAGAAGAAAACGCTCGAGACGGAATCTGGAACCAGAAATGAATTCACTTTGCCAAAAAACTGCCATATTCGAAATTTCCATTCGAAAAATATGCACATCGAGTTTATGGCAAATTTTCCTTCTCAAATGTTTCCCATTAATTGAGCCGAAACTTCAAGAAGCATCATTTCTCAAACTGAGGAAATATTTTGGAACACAGTGGTGCCAATTTTTTAGCCATCATAGTAAATTTCAAAGAATCAAAAAAATTAATATCCAAAAACTCATCAATTATTTATGGTTTTATTCTCATTTTTTTTTTTTTTTGAAATTCTACAATATCAATCAACCAACTAAAATCAAGCAATCAATTAATCAATAAATATCTTATTGATTATATTATTGATTAATTGAGAAAGTAGATTTTCGAAAAACATTCTTTTCAAGTGATGTGGAATTCAGACAAAAAATCTGAAGAAACTTTGACGCCCTTCTCCCCCACCATCGGTTTAAAAACTGAAATTTTTGAAAAAATTGTCTTGGTTTTTTATGTTTCAATTGAACTTTAATTTTTTCCATTTTTCCCCTCCTCCTGCTGGATTTTGATGTATTTTTTCTTTGCTAATGAGCAATTGAAGTCCTCGAAAATCACTCCATATTGCTTCAAAGTTGAGAAATTGATAATCTAGTGCTTTAAATTGCACAATCTTTGGTTCTTTCAAGAGCTCTTATTTTAGCAATGTGTTCAATTTAAATCTCATATCGAAATTTTAGCTTATTTTTCTGGAGGGAGGGGGGTCCAAATTTTATACAAATCATTACCGCGATGGAGTGATTCCTAATTTTGATCCCAGTCCACATACCTAAATTCAACATCACACAAAGCTACGAGTATAAAATTACTCGTACATGTACCCCATGCAGTTTACACAACTTTATTGTTTATTTCCTATAGATAATTACCAGACTCTCGAGCAAACAAACAAACAGAGAAAAAAACTAGACTAAAATGAAAAACGCCCCTTGTAAAGTTTTCGAAAACGCTAGATAAGAAAGTTGAAAAAAAAAGACTAAAATTTCCATTCGATAAAGTCGTTTTTAGATAGTAATGTTCTATGATGCGTGCGAAGTTGATAGCCTGTAGAACGAACTTTCACACATTACCAGCACAAATGCCAGAGCGATATATTCGTTTTATTTAAAACAGTTACGATACACTCAAGTGCTACTATACCCCTGCTGTATTAAATGACTTTGTAGATGACTTTAAAAATCGCTCTCCTTTTTTTTCACTTATTCGACGGCGGCGCTGTTTCTCGGAATGCGAAAAAACGCCAATTCGCGCCGACTTTGTTGCAAAAAAAGGAAAAACCAAGTGTGTAGGACGACGCGGCGTTTGAAAAGTCTTGGGTGAAAAATCACTTTAATGATGCACTTTTCGAGTGCTTCGCGATGAGTTTTTTTTAACACGTTGCCGCGTCATCTATTAATTCGCGTAAATACCGGCGTTCATTGAATTGACGCAGAAAGCTTATACTATAATGTATAAGAGTATGTAAAAAGGCAAGGGGGCTGGCGATAGAGAGATAGAGGAAACGAGAACTAAAGCATTAAAAATCGCAAGTACCCGAGATAGGTGTTCTTTATACGGCGACAAAGGGTGCGAAGTGCGAAGTTCGCCAGAGAGGAAAAAAAATTGTTCCCGAAGTAATATTTTAATTGGAAACAAAAGCATTAGAAAACTAACGAGAAGCTGTTTTTTTCTCTCGTTGGCTAGTTCTGCAGCTCGGCGCAGAGAGAAACGCGAAAAAATACTCCAAAGTGTTGGTACATCAGGACGACGTAGGTATAGTAGTGGGGTAACGAATGGAAACAATATCCGCATTTTTATACCGAAACACAATTCGACAAAAGATCCTTTTAGAGCTTTTTAGCATTTTTTTTTTTTTTTTTTACTACCCTGCCAGCCGAGTATTCAGCTCAATACCCGTTATATTGGGCTGACTGCCTACGTAGCTAGCTAGGTAAAGGTATAGGTATTTTGGCGCATAATAGGTCCACAATGGCGATTATGACGAAGGGCGCTGTGTTCAACGCCAAGTATTTTCATAAATCAAATAACACCTACGGTCTACGGTAGGTACCTAGACCTACGGTGCGTTCGTCATGATAAATTTGTAAAGCTCTTTCGAAAAGGGCTTTAATTGTCGAACGAAAACTTTGTCTTTAGTACCTACTCTCGAATTTTCTATACGTGATATTTAAGAGCGCCCCATTCAGTTCTCTTCTCTTCTCTGTAGACGTCGTGTATGCTGCGTGTAGTATACAGATAAGATCCGCACAAGTTTTCGGACTAGGTACTCTTCTTATACATAAAACAATACTTGGTAAAGTTGAGAACTGACGTGAGAAGCGCTTTCTCGGCGATAGGAAAAGCAAAACGATGCGAATTATCTTCATATACGCAAGCACACACGACACACACACAAATACAGGCTTGTTTTCAAATTACCAATAGATGGATAGATACGAGTATGTCTGTTTGAAATCTGATTTATTTTAAAATCGATGATTTCAACTTGTGTTATTGGAGTGGGCTGAATGTTGCTAAGAATACCTTACTATTTCTTCGCGTTCAATAAGGAAAAACGGCGGCTCAAAATTGTGTTAAGTAGGTACCCATGAACTACGGTATATGTTAAAATTTCAGAGACCTTAAATTTTTTTGAATGCCTGGTGACTGCTTGGTGGATTCTCGTGACTTCAGATGAATCTGTCACCAGAACTCACCAGATGAGTTTTTGACGTTTTTTAAAAGAGTTTTTATGATGATAAAAACACGAGGATGCCCTCAGAGCCTTTGAAATTTTTTTTGAATGCCTGGTGACTCCTTGGTAAATTCTGGTGACTTCTGGTGACAGACCAGGTGATATTTTTGAATTTTTTTGAAGGGTTTTTAAGATGATAAAATCACGAGGATGTCCTCAGAGCCCGGCCCTTGAAATTTTTTGAATGCCTGGTAACTCCTTGGTGGATTCTGCTGACTTCTGGTGAATCTGTCACCAGAACTCACCAGATGAGTTTTTGACTTTTCTTTAATAGAATTTATGATGAATCACGAGTATGTCCTTAGAGGCCAGAGCCCTTGAAAATTTTTTTTGAATGACTGTTGACTTCTGGTGACAGATTCACCAGAAGTCAACAGATGAGTTTTTGACTTTTCTTGAGGAGTTTTCATGATGAAAAAATCACCAGGATGTCCTCAGAGCCTTTGAAAATTTTTTTGAATGCCTGGTGACTACTTGGTGGATTCTGGTGACTTGGTGACTTCTGGTGATAGATTCACCAGAAGTCACCTAGTGTAGGTATAAAATTTCTCAAATATGGACACTGCTTGGTGGATCTGCCACAAAAAGTCACCAGGGTATAAATAATGACTTTGCTATATTCTGGTGAATCCTGGTGAATTCTGGTGAATTCTGGTGAATCAGTCACCAAGATTCACCAGAAGTCACCAGGTGTATAAATCGCTCAAATATGGCCAATGCATATTGAATGTGTCCCCAAAAAGTCACCACCGTATAAATAGTGACTTTTCTATGTTCTTGTGAATTCTGGTGAATTCTGGTGAATCAGTCACCAAGATTCACCAGAAGTCACCAGGTGTATAAAATCGCTCAAATATGGCCAGTGCTTGTTGAATTTATCACCAAATAGTGGTTACAAAATATGACTTTTTTATGTTCTGGTGAATCCTGGTGAATTCTGGTGAATCAGTCACCAAGATTCACCAGAAGTCACCAGGTGTATAAAATCGCTCAAATATGGCCAGTGCATATTGAATTTGTCCCCAAAAAGTTACCAGGGTATAAAATATGACTTTTCCATGTTCTGGTGCATCCTGGTGAATTCTGGTGAATCAGTCACCAAGATTCACCAGAGGTCACCAGGTGTACAAAATTGATCAAATATGGTCACTGCTTGGTGGATCAGTCACCAAAAAGTCACCAGGGTATAAATAATGACAATATGCTATATTCTGGTGAATCCTGGTGAATTCTGGCGAATCAGTCACCAAGATTCACCAGAAGTCACCAGGTGTATGAAATTGATCAAATATGGCCACTGCTTGGTGGATCTGTCACCAAAAAGTCAACCTAGTATAAATAATGACTTTTCTATGTTCTTATGAATCCTCGTGAATTCTGGTGGACTCAGTCACCAAGAATCACCAGAAGTCACCAGGTGTATAAAATCGCTCAAATATGGCCAGTGCATACTGAATTTGTCCTCAAAAAGTTACCAAGGTATAAAATATGACTTTTCCATGTTCTGGTGCATCCTGGTGAATTCTGGTGAATCAGTCACCAAGATTCACCAGAAGTCCCTAGGTGTATAAAATTGATTAAATATGGCCACTGCTTGGTGGATCTGTCACCAAAAAGTCACCCGAGTATAAATAATGACTTTTCTATGCTCTTGTGAATCCTGGTGAATTCTGGTGAATCAGTCACCAAGATTCACCAGAAGTCACCAGGCATATAAAATTGCTCAAATATGGCCATCTGCCTGGTGGACCTGTCACCAAAAGTCACCTACGTATAAAATATTACTTTCCCATGTTCTGTCGAATCCTGGTCAATTCTGGTGAATCAGTCATGAAGATTAACCAGAAGTCACCAGGTGTACAGAATTGCTCAAATATGGTCACTGCTTGGTGGATCTGTCACCAGAAAGTCACCAGAGTAAAAATAGTGACTTTTCTATGTTCTGGTGAATCCTGGTGAATTCTGGTGAATCAGTTACCAAGATTCACCAGAAGTCACCAGGTGTATAAAATCGCTCAAATATGGCCAGTGCTTATTGAATTTGTCCTCAAAAAGTTACCAAGGTATAAAATATGACTTTTCCATGTTCTGGTGCATCCTGGTGAATTCTGGTGAATCAGTCACCAAGATTCACCAGAAGTCCCTAGGTGTATAAAATTGATTAAATATGGCCACTGCTTGGTGGATCTGTCACCAAAAAGTCACCCGAGTATAAATAATGACTTTTCTATGCTCTTGTGAATCCTGGTGAATTCTGGTGAATCAGTCACCAAGATTCACCAGAAGTCACCAGGCATATAAAATTGCTCAAATATGGCCATCTGCCTGGTGGACCTGTCACCAAAAGTCACCTACGTATAAAATATTACTTTCCCATGTTCTGTCGAATCCTGGTCAATTCTGGTGAATCAGTCATGAAGATTAACCAGAAGTCACCAGGTGTACAGAATTGCTCAAATATGGTCACTGCTTGGTGGATCTGTCACCAGAAAGTCACCAGAGTAAAAATAGTGACTTTTCTATGTTCTGGTGAATCCTGGTGAATTCTGGTGAATCAGTTACCAAGATTCACCAGAAGTCACCAGGTGTATAAAATCGCTCAAATATGGCCAGTGCTTATTGAATTTGTCCTCAAAAAGTTACCAAGGTATAAAATATGACTTTTCCATGTTCTGGTGCATCCTGGTGAATTCTGGTGAATCAGTCACCAAGATTCACCAGAAGTCCCTAGGTGTATAAAATTGATTAAATATGGCCACTGCTTGGTGGATCTGTCACCAAAAAGTCACCCGAGTATAAATAATGACTTTTCTATGCTCTTGTGAATCCTGGTGAATTCTGGTGAATCAGTCACCAAGATTCACCAGAAGTCACCAGGCATATAAAATTGCTCAAATATGGCCATCTGCCTGGTGGACCTGTCACCAAAAGTCACCTACGTATAAAATATTACTTTCCCATGTTCTGTCGAATCCTGGTCAATTCTGGTGAATCAGTCATGAAGATTAACCAGAAGTCACCAGGTGTACAGAATTGCTCAAATATGGTCACTGCTTGGTGGATCTGTCACCAGAAAGTCACCAGAGTAAAAATAGTGACTTTTCTATGTTCTGGTGAATCCTGGTGAATTCTGGTGAATCAGTTACCAAGATTCACCAGAAGTCACCAGGTGTATAAAATCGCTCAAATATGGCCAGTGCTTATTGAATTTGTCCCCAAAAAGTTATCAGGGTATAAAATATGACTTTTCCATGTTCTGGTGCATCCAGATGAATTCTGGTGAATCAGTCACCAAGATTCACCAGAAGTCACCCGATACACAAAATTGCTCAAATATGGTCACTGCTTGGTGGATTTGTCACCAAAAAGTCACCAGGGTACAAAATATGACTTTTCTATGTTCTGGTGAATCGTGGTGACTTCTGGTGAATTAGTCACCAGGATTCACCAGAAGTCACCGGGTGAGTTTTTGATTTTTTTAATGCGAATCTATGATGAAAAAATCACGATGATGTCTTCGGAGCCTTTGAAATTTTTTTTGAATGTCTGATGACTCCTTGGTGAATTTTGGTTACTCCCTGATGGATTCTGGTGACTTCTGGTGACAAATTCGTCCGAATTCACCAGGCGAGTTTTTAACCTTATTTTTAGGGGTTTTTATGATGAAAAAATCACGAGAATGTCCTCAGAGCCCTTGAAATTTTTTATCGAATACCTGATGATTCCTTGGTGAATTCTGGTGACTTCTGGTGATTTTTTCATCATAAATTCACCTAAATGCAGTCAAAAACTCACTTGATGACTTCTAGTGAATCGGTCACCAAGAAGTCACCAGACATCCAAAATAATTTTCAAAGGTCATGAAGTCAATTTGGTGGTTTTTTCACCAATAATTCGCCATTATTTGCTAAATTTCATAGAAGACCCGGTTGAGTTTTTGAGCAAACAGTTTCAAAAATGAACTTGACGAGGGCTTGAAAAATTGTAAATTTCTTTGCCCACTCGAATCATACATTTAAATGGCCCAGAACCATTCTGCAAGTATATTTCAAACAATATATTCTAATTACATGCGAATATAGGTCAAGCAACCCTATAAAAAAAAAATACACACAAATCAAAACAGAGATAAAATTGAAATTAAAACAATCGGCGGCGACGCGTACAGAATAGTGGCAGCCGTCCTGGGAAAATACACGAGAGGAAAAAAACACATTAGGTTTTTTCATTCGGCAACAATTTGTATCGAGAGATTTGCACGTTCGGCTTTTTTTCTCATGCTGCGATTTCTCCATCCCCCTTATTTCTCCTCTTCGCGTGCGCTAATATCGAACGCAAATCGCTTCATAATCCAATCTATTACCCTGTTTTGATTTTTAATTCTATCGGCGCGCGTTCGACGTAATCCATTCTAAATTGGCATCATTATTCTTAATTTTTGCACGGAGGTTTTGATTTTTTTAAATACCCTGTGGAACGCTCTTTGCCGCATTGGCACTGAGGGCTGGGAGGTCGGGCGGGGTCGTACCTACATACGAGGCTACGGCGTATGCGGATTGCGGAATCGAAAACGCTATTTATAAATCAATCTGGCCAGTTGAACGAAGATTAATAGGAAAATACGCTGAAATCTAACTGATAATAAAAATAGAATGAGTTTACCGCATCGAAAATCTAATGAAAGTACGTGAAAAGAGATACCTAAAAGTGTGCGAAAAAATTCTCCAAAAAGTACGAATCTAGGTGCTCGTATTTCATGGAAAATGTGTAAATATGTGCCTAAGGATAATTATATAGGGGCAACTACAGCAACGAAGACAACAGAGACAGAAGCCCATATCCAATTTTTTTATACTACAATAATCAATTGAATGAGTGGCAATTTGCAATTTCTTATATTGAAGTCACTCCATTTTATGGAAGAAGCACTAAAACAGATACCTGCTTATAGCTACTGAATGAAACTCGCTGTAGTAGGAGGTGAAATAAAGCAACTCAAATGTAGGGACCTATCAATTAAAATGTTAAAACGGTTGATTTGATTTTTCAGCAAAACATGAAGCTATTTATGTTGCCTTTATTGTACATTCGCCAACGTGAAAACCAATAACAATTTTTCCTCCTCCATCGCGTCTATTCTCCAGAGAGAAAAAAGTTCGCGAAGGAACTTCGTAAGATGAAAATTTGTAGGTATTTTTTAATCATTCGTTATGACGTGAAATTACACGCTCCAGCTCCTGTTAGTTGCAAATTCATTTTAATAGCAGAGCTTTAAATATTGATAAGACATCGTTTCGTACAAAAAAAAATTTCTGTTTATTCAACGCGAATGCAGAATGGAGAAAACAGTACCGAGGATAGGTTAGGGTAGGACGCAGAGGGGTTGTAAGAGAGGGTGAAAATCTCTTATACGAATGTAGAAAGTCGTTTGTATTGTAACTTTTCTTGTGTGTCGCTGCTCCTTCGGTTCTCGAGATTTTTTCTTATTTCGGACGAGCTTTTTGTTAAGCGGTAATGTTTTTTTCTATTTTTAATGAATTTCTTTTTGCGCCGATGAACGAACGGTATTTAAAAATTCACCGCGTGGACGTCGTTACTTAAACTGCAAACGACGAATAATGAAAAGAAACAAAGCGTGTTTAATTTGAAAAACTTGGTGACTTTTGAACGCGTAAAATAAACGCGTGTAGATAAAAAGGGGCTCCGGTTTATTTTACATATGTTTCATTTTTATATGTATACGAAAAAGGGACGCGACCATAAGCAGGGTTAAACCAACAATGACACGTAAAAGTTTACTCTCGTTTTTGGTGTCGCAGGCCTTTGCTTTTCTATATACATGTATGCGTGCAAACAGGCGAAAGTGTGTGTGTCTGTGTATGGTACAGTGTTCGGTTTTCGAGGACAGCTTTTTTCATTCAACAAACTAAATCCGTATACTTTAAAAAACGATACGAAAACCCTAAACGCGTGGTTTGGCGATGTTGGCGAGCGGCGGGGTAATTCGAAATTTAATTATTTAAGCTTTTTCGGTTCGGTAGGTATATAAAGTATGATGCGTGTAGTGAGATAGAGATAGGTACGTACGTACGTGTGAACGTGTGAACGATGAAAAACACGATGGTCGTTTTAAATACGATCTTGGAAGAATCAAGACGAACGTACCAGCTTTCAACCTTCTTACATATTTTATCAAATCGAATATCAAAAATTCCATTCGTCGTACCGGCACGAACGATGGAATTTTTTTATTAACATGACTCTTCGTATACTTATACATAAAGGTTGCGATGATGAAATTGAGAAAAAAATTTACGCCGTTTACGATGAAGATAAATTTATCGAATAGATGATCGATATAAAGAGTTATTTTCCTTATTTATCGTTGGCGAAATGAATGGACGAGTACGAAAATATAACTTTCGAAGCTTTTTTTTTTTCATCAAATATTTGAAGGAGAATGAAGATTGGGTATAGATAGATCTGAAGGAAATATGAGATGGTAGAAAAAATCGCGTGGAAATGTAAAATGATGAAGATTTTTTTACATATTTTTTTAAACGCGAATTCTTTGAAGAAAAAAATTGATGTTTTTACAAAGTATAAAGAATATGAAGTAGAGGACACTGGTACGGAATTTTACAGGGGATGGAAAAAATTCAACAAATTTTGACTAATAACTCGCTTTTAAAAGGAAGATATTCGTAAATTGATAACTCTTGTTTATTTTATGGGGAGAAGTTTTCCTTTCTTCTGCATTTCAGCCATAAAAATAGGTAAATACCTACTCATAGGTACATAGTTTTTTTTGTGTTTTTTCAAAACAAGCACAGAGGTATTTTTCCAAAAATCGTTGTACATAATATTATTCTACGCACACAATGCTACATACTTATAAAATATAAATAAGTTTTATGTGTTATGATACTTATGATTGATTATCAATTGATAAATAATTTATTTTGTTTCTCTGTTTTAGGTGAGTACCAAATTTTTGTCGTAAAAACAAGGAAAAGTAGGAATACCTACGTAGGTGAGTTATGTTTTAAAAATGAAAATATGTATAATTATTGTATAATGAAATTCTACACATATTCGTTCCAAGTTTTCGACAGCATGGAAAAATATCAGAAAATCATGGTGTGCTTGACAATTTGATGATTTTCAAAAGTGGCCAGAAATTTAGCAAAAATAGGAATAAACGTAACGTCTCCTCTACAAGGAACGTTTTAAATCAAAGATATGTTTTCTGGTCAACCTGGTCTCGAGCCTGATCCGGACCCAGCCGAATTCTCTGATTAAGTCTGGTCTGGTCTAGCCTAATCCCACAGACCCAGTTTTCAACCTATCGTCTGTTTACCTGTCGAGCTTCTCAAGGTCGCTCGTTTACCTATCGGGGTTCTCAGCAATTCACTAATTTTGTTTCAAGTTCTTATTAGCGAGATTTTGTATCTAAAAGTCCACTTTAATACAAGTAAAAATTTCAACGATTTGTAAACATGCTTCTTTTCAAGTTTTTAAAGATCTACATATCATAACGTCTGAAATTAAATGTAATTTTTTCCAAGCTATTAAGAGTCAGAACAAATATGTATTGTGAAATTAGATAAATGCTCTAAACACTGTAAATTGACCTTTTTTTCACATTTTTAAATGTCTGATAGTGGTAAAACCCCCATTTCTTTACTGGACCCTGTGGACATTTCCTGAAAAAACTTCTTTGAAGGCTCCAGAAAGGTTCGAAACTATCACAAATTGACTCTGAGATCCAAAAATGGTACAAACCTAATTTCAACTTTTTATGTTAATATGATCACATTTTGTTTTTTTTTTCATGAGAAATAGGTGACTCAATGTTTTTCCCCATGTACCTATTTAATGCTTTTACTATTGAAAAGAAAACATCTAAAGCATAGTATTGATTGTTGAGCAGTTCTAGAGCCTCCACAGCTTTTTAGAAAGTTCTAGTTTTTCAAAAAATGCCACAAAATCTATCTGAATTTCAAAATTTTACCAAATTAACCCATAAAACTGAAATTTGGGATTTAATGAATGTTTTCTACATGAACACTCTTTATACTTAAGCGGAAGAAAAAACAATAAAACGAACCAAATTTCAAAAATTTCAGCTCATACTATCCGGATTTCTCATTATAAATGAACTCGTTCTAACAGGCGCCAAATTTGAAATTGTACATGTTTAAATGGCGTTGTGCTTGGGACCAAGTATTTTGCTCGTTGTATCTGAAATCTCATACTAACCAATCTCATTATAAGCAATTTCCATTGTAATTCAACTAAATTTTTTTTCAAATGTCTTGTTACATCTGGTGCAAGGAGAGGTTCTATTTCATTAGTAGGCATGATTTTGAAGGTGGTATGAATGCCTAGTTGCAAACTGTTGTATTTCTTCAGAAATATGTAGTTTGCGTTTGTAAGTACCTATTAGAGCTGAAAATGGTACTCGCTGACAGCAGGTAAATATTGTATCCGTATTGTAAATTCTTGCTACTTGCTAGTAGCGGGTAGCGAGTTGAAAAAATGTCGCACCAGTTCACGATATAACTAGTAGCACATTGAATACTTAGCCAGTGTACCGGCATGACATCATCTTTGTCATCAATCATGTCAAACGTCAATCACACATACGAATGACAGGTGTCGAAGCGTAACTCCCCCCACTTACGTGCGCTGACCAAGTGCGAAAACATTTGGGTTGTACTCACTATACGCTACTATCTATATCCGAATCAACCCAATACAACCACTAGCGGGTTTAGCCGGTATTTTAACCAGATACTGGTTAGCGGGTAGCGTAACAGTTTTCAGCTCTAATACCTATGTGCATAAGTCATGATGAAGCTACATATGTAGAAGTTTGTTCTAACGCAGAAGCTTGATCACAATTCTTACACAAGAGGCAGGTTAGTATCTAAGGTGCACTATTACAACAGCCAATTAAAAAATGGCCCATCAGGGCTCGGTTACCCATAAATTTTGATTCAAAATTTATATCGCACCTCGGGAGTAATAAGGTCACATCTCAAATAAAATCGATTTTGATGTTTTTGCATTTTTGGGATTTGCATGACCCCCTGCAACCAAAAATAACACTTTGAGTCGGGTATGCTGCTTAGATCATGTAAAAAATGCAAAGGGCCTAACTCAAAATTTCTACAACATTGCAAGTTGTTTGGAGTTATAAGGTCACATCTCAAAAAACTCCTTCTTTGAGTAAAATTCGCACATACAAAGTGTCAGAAAACAGTTTAGATAGTTTTGAACGTTTTTAAGATGTAAAATAATCACAAGGAGTGTATTTTTGGTAGGTTTGTTCCAAAACAAAAAATTTTTAAAATAGAACATTTTTCAGGAAAATTAATTTGCATGTATATTGAAATTTTAGTTTTTTGAGAAAAACTCAAAAACTAAGCACTCTAGAAAAAAACTAACGACATTAAGTCGATTGGAAATTTAATTCTCTACAATTTTGTTATCATGAAATTTTTTTTGGACGCTTTTTTCCGCCTCCAGATCACTTTTTATGAAAGGTTATAACTCAAAATGTTTTCCAAACATTGAAATATTTCCTCTTTAAGAGTTTATTTTTCAAAATATTCTTATGCTAAATGAAGGTAGGATACCCAATCTTCAAAATGACATGCTATTCATTCCTCACAATTGATTATAAGTTGATGAAAATAATGAATCAAGTTTTTAAAAAAAAGAAAATCACTCTCCTGTAAAATTTCACTTTTTTGAGATGTGACCTTATTACTCCCGAAGTGCGATATGCAACCGAGCGTTGATGGACCATTCAACATTAATCGGCTGTTGTAAAAATGGACCTTACATTTTTACAAAAAAAGTAGAGTTCTAGACTTTTTGTCATAATCTTAAAAAGAAAACTGAAAAGTGAAATTTTTCAAAATTTTAGTAAGCAACTGATCACTTTTTGGAAAATCTGGAACAAAAAAGCAAGGCTTTCTGGAAATGTTGATCGCAGAAAACAGTTTTGTAAAAACTGACCTATTTATATTATTAGGTATAGCAGACCTCAAAATCAAAGTAAAATTTCAGAGTTTTTTCATTTCTAACTGGAACAGTTGTTCAAATTCTGAATAAAATTCACATTTCCACTTCTTCTATTACACTCTTTTTGCTATTAAAACAAGAATTCGCGGTATTATGCTCATCAGCATTAAGATGAGACTTTTGCTTATAACGCGTTTTGGCTTATAACGCTCTTTTCTTTTGTTACTTAATTTAGCTTAACGTGCAAAGAGCCAGCTCATCTTTTCAAGTTTAAGTTTCATTTCATCTTGTCTTTTCTCAATACGTGTTTTCCATGTTAATGTCTTGTCAAGGTGAATTCCCAAATATGTATTTTGTAGACTTCTTTTGTGGTATCATCATGTTGTTGATGGTAACTGTTAGATTCTTCAAAGTAGTGAAGATTACATGTTCAGGTTTGGATTCATTATAATTTTGATAAACCATTTACCTACTTATAGCCATCTTTGTAAAAAGTTAATGGAATTTTGTAGGTGGGTGGTGGCAATTGTAATGTCTTTATGTAAGGAAAGTATAGCAGTGTAATCAGTAAATGTGGCTGCCAGTGTTTCATTATCCATTGTACATACGTAGATTAGGGGTACTACCTAAGGTGCACCGGGCAAGTCAGAATGATTTTTCGCAATTTTAACTTTGACCAGCTGTTACTCCCCTTCTAATGAACCAATATGGATCAAATTTGTTATGTAGGTTCCCATAAGGGTTCTTAACTCATGGTGAAAATTTGAGCGCGATTGACACAGTAGCCTTCGCTCAGTGCAATAAAATATAAACTGTTCTGACTTCCACCAATTGGGGGAAGTCAGAACAGGCTAAACTTTGCAGAGGCGTAGATCACAAACGGAGCGTCCTAGAAAAATTGCATGATAACAAAATTGTAGAGAATTTAATTCTCTTTGAGATCACTTTCATCAGATTTTCACTGGGACGCACGGTTCGTCCACTATATGCGAAAAACTAAGAAATAGAAAGTCTGTATTTTAGAACAAATTCAAAACAAGTTCAAAACAACAACAAAATACAATTGAACCAAAGACATCTAAAATGAAACTGAATCGCGAAAATTTTTATGCCGTGATGAAGTAGGAGTAGTACCCTCAAGTCACATTTAGTGGCACTTCGCCAGATATAAACCTCTAGGCGCTAGAGCAAGTTATCTAACTTACCCCGAATTCTGACTTCCCCTGGTGCACCTTATATAAAACAAACAAGAATGGCAAAAGTACACTTTCTTGAGGAACTACACCTTTTGATTTTTAAAAAAATCATCAAAGCTCAAAAAACTAATTTTGGTTTCTGAAATTTTTGTTGGTAGTGATAATGTTTCTTGAGGCATTTTTTCAATTCTCCTTCGTCATGTTCAAAACGTTTTGTGGTGATTAGAATACTTTTTTTGTGACTACAGACAAAAAATTGGTAGGTAGATAAAAGTAGATACCTTATACCTACTCAATGGTTAAAATTATAAAGCCATATTATGTATTTAAGAATATTATTCCACATCCTTTAGATTCTATTCTGACCGCAGTAGGAAACTTTAGTAAATACTTAATATATCAGAAACAGATCTAAGCGACGACCTTCTAAAAGAACGACCTTTCGAACGCAATAATTGAAAATTCATTACCGAAAACTGACACTACATTTTATAAAATTGAATGAAACATTTTGAAATAATTTGAAAATTCCAACGAATTACATAGGTACAAAAATTTAAAAAGTTTGAATATTCTTATTATTTTCATTATCAAAAATTTACACCAAATTTTTTCAGAGGAGAGAGGAGAAATACGATAATTTTGACAGTTTGAATCAGTAATTTTTAAAATAGTAATTGCATAATTCCTAAATTAAAACTTTATTTCATTACACAACAGTAAAAATCAACTCTCATATTTTCTTACTTACAACAAAAAAAAACACATTTCAGCGCATTAAAAATATTTATCCAATCTCGTAAGAAATTCTCGATCCGGGCCCTAATAATATTGGTACTTTCTCGTCCTTAGTTTGTTTATTTTCCACAAGCCAATAAATCTATTCGGAAAAAAAGGGTAAAAAATACACGATAATAGGATATATAGCGATTTTTTTTTTCGGTCACACCGTAGATAACATTAGAAGAATTTTACGTGAATCATGGAAAAGTGCGTTGTAAAAGGAGGAAAAGTCTGATCCTGTAAAACCTTCCGGCTACGACGAATTTAATCACACGAAGGAAATGAAACTATGTTTACAAACGCATAGACTACATACGAGTACGCAGTATAACGTCGCCCGTCGGCTCGGTGTGTGCGAGTGAGAAGGAGAGAAAACTCTCTGCGAATCACATATAGGCTCGATTTTAGGGCGCGAAAATGAACGGAAAATGGAAATATATAACGTGAAATTAGAAAAGATGTATTTTGTTTAACGTTTACTGTGTATATAGTGTATGGTACACCTACCTACACTCTACAGATAGATGATATTATCATCACACATGTACACCCCAATTAGTTACACAGTTGGTTATAAATTTCACTCGAATACGTTGCTAGAATTAGAAAACATACAGCTACTGCTACATACTCTAAACACACCGCACCGAACTATAGGCGATGAAAAAGCAAAAAATTCAAAATCAGCACGCGCGTTGGTAATTTCAACGATCGAAGGCTTAAAATCATTCATGTTGAAAATGCGCCCAAATTGCATAAAACCTTTACAATGTACACGATTAATCGTTAGGTAAAAGTTTACCTTTTGTAATTTCGGTTAATTCGTGGTGTTTCTTTCTATATTCTCTCTGTGTGTAAAGTGCCTAACGTTTTCGTTCAACCGAAAAGTAAATTTCCACGTTTACAGGCGCCAACACCTCTACCTACACACCAAGATACCTAGTAATTCCTGGCGCAGAAACCGCGCACTCTATTTGAACGAAAAATATGCAAATAATGCTTTTGGATGCTCGTTGGCGAAAATTTTATTCTTTTAATTTCGCAACTTTTGTTTGATATAGTATTTTAAAAGCGTCTCTAACGCATCCGAAATCGTTTATGCCTTACTTTGAATGCATGAAATGGCCAACCTGTGCCATTGGTATGGCTTTGTCGTGTCCAACGCCCGAGCTTTTCGTTTTTATTCTTTACAAGCATATATGGCTGTGTAGTTTTCGGGTATATCTATGTAACTTCGTTGAGTATAAATGTTTACGCCGACAAAAATCGCTAAAAAATTTTACAATGTGGTTGAAATTTTTGCCACTTTTTTACCTTTTTTCTTTTTACCGTCGAGGATGACGTTTGAAAAATATTGGAAACGTATTTTTAGCTTTTCTTTTTCCAGATAACTTCAAAAGAATTCGCGTAGGTAGGTATAAATTTCATAAAATTGTAATATTATACGAAACAGCCTAAACATTGGAATTACCTATTGCTGAAATTTTCAAATCGCAAAATGAAAAAAATAGGTACTATCATTGAGTTCAGAAAAAAACTTGAAGAAAGTCACATTTTCATCAATCGATTTAATTTTAAAATTTTGTTTTTTTCGTTGGCATATTCGCAAACAATGAATTTTTCCTCAATTTTCTGTAAATGGCTGGAAAAAATGTTGGATTTGGAAAAGGCACAAAAATACTTTGAAAATATGTGCTTTAATGGATCGAAAAGTCAACAAAAATGGTAAATGTGAGTTGCTTACAAATGCTGGATTTCATTTTCACCCAAATACAGCTTTTTTTCAGAAACTAGAGAATCCGAAAAACAACTGCAAGCTCCACAACAGTTTGAAACCCTCATTAATCGACTTGTCGATCAAAAATACTTATAGTCCGGCATATGACAATAGGAGTAATTGCATCCCCTCCACACCTCCGGGACAACTTTTTTCTTAAAGGGGACATCCTAGGGAACATTTTAAAGCAAACTTGCCAAAAAAAAACAAAGTTGGCCTTACTTACAAAATGGCGGCCATTATGATTGACAGGTCAGCCGAAATCGCAGATTTATGCGTTTTAACATAGGACTTGCACGAACTTTTTCAAACTTTACAAAGGTAGATCGAAAGATCATGCAAAAATTTATCACCTGTCAAAATTTTAAGTGCTAAAGTGCGTTTTTCGATTTTTGGTGAATTTTTGAAAATCGAATTTAGGCCAAAAATGAGGGGAAAAAATCAAAATTTTACCAAATTGACCAAGAAAGCTGAAATTTGAGATATACCCTATTTTCGACATGGCAAATCGATTGGAAACGGTTTCAACCCGTTTTGAGCAGTTCTGGAGCCTCCAGCAGATTTTTGAAACTCGAAATTCCCATAAAATTTCATCAAAATGGAGATGGAAAGCTGAAATTTACTCTACACTCCAATTTTAACACCCTCTGAAGACGACTTCAGGTGGGTTCAAGTAATTTTAGGGCCTCCAGCGACTTTTTTTGAAAATTCCTGAAACCTCCAGCAGATTTTTGAAACTTTGAATTTTCACAAAATTTCATCAAATTAATGAAGATGGAAAGATGAAATTTACTCTCAAATGGAGTTGGCACCCTGAAATTTACTTCGCAGACTACATGGTGGTTTCAAATGGTTTTGAAGCTTCCAGCTACTTTTAGGAAATTTCAATTTTCCAAAAAAACGTCATACAACCTTTCAAAAAGTTGCTGGAGGCTCCAAAATGACTTGAAATTCACCAGCAGTCAACTTCGTAGCGTACTGAAATCAGTTTGCAGAATGAATTTCGACTCTCCATCTTGGTTTGATAAAATTTTAGGGAAATTCCAAGTTTCAAAAATTTTCAAAAAAGTCGTTGGAGGCTCTAAAATGACTTGAAATCCACCAGAAGTCGTTTTCAGAGGGTGTTAAAATTGGAGTGTAGAGTAAATTTCATCTTTCCATCTTCATTTGATGAAATTTTGTGAAAATTCAAAGTTTCAAAAATCTGCTGGAGGCTTCAAGAATTTTCAAAAAGACGCTGGAGGATCCAAAACGACTTGAAATTCACCTGCAGTACTTCGTAGCGTATTGAAATTAGTTTTTAGAATAAATTTTAGCTTTACAACTCCAATTTGGTGGAATTTTGTGGGAATTTCGAGTTTCAAAAATCTGCTGGAGGTTCCAGAACTGCTCAAAACGGGTTGAAACCGTTTCCAATCGATTTGGCATGTCGAAAATAGGGTATATCCCAAATTTCAGCTTTCTTGGTCAATTTGGTGAAATTTTGATTTTTTTCCCTCATTTTTGACCTAAATTCGATTTTCAAAAATTCACCAAAAATCGAAAAACGCACTTTAGCACTTAAAATTTTGACAGGTGATAAATTTTTGCATGATCTTTCGATCTACCTTTGTAAAGTTTGAAAAAGTTCGTGCAAGTCCTATGTTAAAACGCAAAATCTGCGATTTCGGCTGACCTGTCAATCAAAATAGCCGCCATTTTGTAAGTAAGGCCAACTTTTTTTTTTGGCAAGTTTGCTTTAAAATGTTCCCTAGGATGTCCCCTTTAAGAAAAAAGTTGTCCCGGAGGATTGGGGGGGGGGTGCAATTACTCCTATTGTCATATGCCGGACTATTGCGGTGCATACTAAATTTCAGCCTTCTAATGCCAATTTGGTGAAATTTTTTTTTGTTTCTAGAGAAATGACTCAAATTTGAATTTTTAATAATTCACTAAAAATCAGAAAATGAATTTTAGTATCTGAAATTTTCGCCGGTGATGTATTTTTGAGTCTTCTTTTGATCCTCACCAGTCAAGATCAAAAATTTTTGCGCCGTTTGGGATTGAGACACTTTCCTTCTGAAATAGATTTAAAAAGTAATTGGCAAATTTTACAAACGTTCACTATGCAAGTTGCACAAACGAAAATTTGAATAGGTACAGAAACGTACAAAGCAAGTAATAAGAATAACCATACAGAGATTAAAGTTTTCAAACTAATACATACATGAAGCGAAAACATGGTAGAACAATGCATCGCAATTTTACGAGAGAAAAAAAAACCTAAAATAAAAATCCAGTCTGCCAGAAAATAACATTTAAACATCTAAGAAAAGTTTACAATACTAAGACTAGCAGGGGAGATGAGGGAGAAAACGGCATGCCAGCGAGCCCGAGCCTCGGCGTTAACGAAAATTTAGGATGGATATTACAGTACGAAATTCGTTTTACGTTTGCTCAAGTTGTTCGTTCTTTGATTTCAATTTGATAACTTGTTCAAAACTTAACCGAGCTTTTAATCTAATTTTAGTGTTCTATATTAATTATTGGGTAAACGAAGGGCGAGCGCGATGGCAATTTCGTCCGTGAAATTCGCTTAATTATCGCTTTAGTGGCAATATTTTCTATTAATTGAAATAAACACTATTCAAATAGCACTAAAACGGCGACTACGAGCGGCCTTTCTGCTGCCTCGTCGTGTTGTACCATTTCGAATGGCTTTAATTTGCATTTTTCGAATTTTTCGTATACCCTGTTCCCTGGTGCAGCGAAATGCGCCTTTATGACGCTTAAATTGTTAATTTCATCGAAGAAATAATTTTCAAACCGTTTATCAGAGGTTATTCGTGTGTAAGAAGATGGTGTTTTATTTTTATGCCTTTTTTACTCTCCGCAAAAGGGCGAGGAGACGACGATTTACATGAAATATTGATCATTCGCCAAGCAAATGTAGGTACTATACGTACGTAACATACTTATTTATGCGTATAAAATTCACCTGGTGGTTTTTTTTCACCCAGCTTGTAAGTTTATGACAGTTGTCTTAAGGGTGTATCGTAAATTATAACGATATAAAAATGCGACATTTCTTTCTTTTTTTTTCATTTTGTGAATTTCCTCAACGTCGAAACGTACCTTACCTACGATCGCATGTGTTTGGGGTAAAATTACCGCGAGTAGTTTATTCGATTTCGAGGTTGTTTTGAGAAAATTTTCCTACCATGCTGTATGCGTAATGTACGGTTTACATAGGTTCAACGACTCGGGAGAATTGACTTGTTATCTGCGTTCTATATGTTAAATATTGCGAAAATCCCGAGCTCTGTTCTTCTTTAATCGATGAGCGTGCTTTGCCTCGATGATTTCACACTAATAAATGGCTCGTTTATCCCATACACCTTAGTTACCTACCCGTATCCTTATACATGTGTTACTTTAATACATAGATGCACGATAACCTTTATAGTGAAATCGAAACAGCATCCAAAAAAACATAACTAAGCCAGGTAAAGTTTCACGAACTGAATTAATTTTTTCGATTTTTTGTGAATTTGTAAAGTTTTTAATTTGGCTCATTTTATGTGAAAAAAAATCAGAATATTAGGGTGGAACGTGGAACGAGGCAAAAATTACATGACGTGTCATGAAATGAGCATCAAGATACATGACTGAGATTTCTAAAAATTGATGACATCTCTAGCAAAATTGAGGTAAACTTGGCAACAATTGCTTGAGACATTAGGTTTTGAGTAATTTTTTGAAAACTGTACGATTTTGAGATTTTTTAACTTATGAAAAAATACATTATGTATATGTAATCGCTTTGGAATATCGAACTTATGATATAATTAAATTTTCAGCTCTAGAAGTTGATTACAACGTATTCTGCAACAATACAGGTCCTTACTTGGGTCTGAACACTTGAAACAGTGTCTATCTCAACCACAGATCCTTACTTGTGTCTGAATACACCCACAGGTTGAAACAGTTTCTGACTCAACCACTGGTGTTTTCATTGGGTCTGAACCCACTGATTTAAATAGTGTCAGTCTTAACGACAGGTCCTTACTTGGGCCTGAACACACCCACTGATTGAAACAGTGCCTGTCTCAACCACAGGTCCATACTTGGGTCTGAAAACACCCACTGATTGAAACCGTGTCTGTCTCAACCACAGGTCCATACTTGGGTCTGAACCCACTGATTTAAATAGTGTCAGTCTTAACCACAGGTCCTTACTTGGGTCTGAAAACACCCACTGATTGAAACAGTGTCTGTCTCAACCATTGGTCCTTACTTAGGTCTGAATGCCCCCACAGGGTGAAACACTGTCTGTCTGAGTCAACCGCAGGTGTTTTCATGTCTGATTGTTTGATTTTGGCAAAGAACGCATGGAAGAATGAATGGAAGAAAGAAAGAACAGATGAATAGGTGAAAAGGCAAAAAGGCAAAAAGACAAAAAGATGAAAACACGAAAAGATGAAAAGGCAAAAAAGTGAAAAGGTGAAAAGGTGAGAAGCCGAAAAGGTGAAAAGCCGAAAAGGAAAAAAGATAAAAAGATGAAAAGATGAATAGACGAAAAGACAAAAAGACTGAAAGATGGAAAGACTAGGTGAATAAATAAAATATAAATGAATGAATGAATGAATTCTTCTTGCGTCCGGGACATTTGGATCTCTTCAAATTCTCCCCTTCCATCTCTGCACCAGGCCTCTGTGCAATTGTTCATTTCTCCCCACAGCTCTTCTCTGGTGTATGCAGTGCCTGTGCCCTGTGCCACATACGAGGAGGTGGTCATCAGTCTGTTTTTGTCTGCAATCCGGACACTTCACATCATCCTGAATACCCCATCTAGTAAGGTTTACTGCTGTCCGGGCGCATCTGGCTCGGATCTGGTTCGGATCTGGTTTAGTGTTAGCCACTCTACATATCGTCACCTTAAAGGCAACGGCGTGTATGTCCAAAATTTTCAATTTTGAGGTTTTGGTATCACTGGAAAGCTGAGACTGAGACGAACCTAATGGTGTCACAACAATATTCCTAATTAGACGAGAAAATTATCAAAAATTAAAATTAAAATCATTTTTTGGTTTGAGTATGTCCAGCTTATCTGCGAAAAGCGAGTATGTCCATGAGTATGTCCAATTGTCCATAACATGAACCCAGTGTAAAATTTTGTTTGATGAAGTTGTTCAACATCAAGTTTTTTTGTATTAGGTAGGTAAGTAGGCAATATTGTGTAGTTTTTACAGTAGGTACACCTTTCAGACTGGCGTTACATTGGTTCCAAATTAGTTTTTTTTGCGTTCAGTTGATATCAGTGATTTTTTTCTAAATTTGGAAATGCACAATTTTTTTTTCAACATGCACATCGATTTTTTGGAACTACACAATATGTGTGGAACTACTCGTTAAAATGGGGACTGTTTTATTGCACAGTTGATTAATTTTCATTCAAGAAATATGGACATACTCGTTAATTACCTCTTGACATCATGGACATACTCAAAATAATATGAGTATGTCCATCTTTCACAATTTAAAGTTAATTTTACTGCACAATAAACATCGTTTTTCTCAAAAGTGGTCCAGACATATTACTCTAAGTTAGTTCAGCTACGAAATTTCAAAATTTCATCGCTTGATATCACCTTATGACTTAGTAATCACCATTCAAAGTTTAAAATTGCTCTAACTCAAAAAGTGCTTTTTTAGACATACACGCCGTTGCCTTTAAGGTGACAATATGGCAGTTTGTGTCCTAGGGTGGTCCTTATTTTCGAATTTTCGAATTTTTTTGATTCCTCCCCCCAAAGTTGTTCCCTTGTATAAGAAAATAAATCCCTGAAAATTTTAGCCGGATCGGATAATATTAACCCGTGCCGCAGAGCATCTGAAATTTTAGAACTGGTAGACGGCGTAGCCGTTGATTTTCCCACAAGAGCTGCGCGGCATTGTTCGTGTTTTCCTCTAACACGCATATTCCATAGTTTTATGTTCGGCTGGATGCAGTGAAAAAATTTTTTTTGATAAGAAGGTCTCCTTTGGCCCTCAAATAAAGATCCTAGAGTATAATCGGCATCAGAAAATATTTTGAGGTGATTGAGATACAATTTCTGAAAAATGTTCAAAATCAACATAAGAAAATTTCAACAATTTTCAATTTTGAAAATGTAATGCCAAAAAAAGGATACCAAACGATGTCAAAAGAAACTCTAAACCAGTGTTACCAATTTTGGATTGGCCGCCTGTTACAGCGATTACATCATTGCTTATGCAGGAATATTTGTTCATTATAAAAAATTTTGAGGGACATAGCCTTTTGGCATGATTTTGACAAATGTCACCCCTGCGAGCTATCAGGGAGCAATCTAAAATTGGTAACACTAGTTTAGAGTTTCTTTTAACATCGTTCGGTATCATTTTTTGGTATTACATTTTCAAAATCAAAAAATTGTTAGAATTTTTCTATGTTGATTTTGAACATGTTTCAGAAATTGTATCTCAATCACCTCAAAATATTTTCTGATGCGAATTATACTCTAGGATCTTTATTTGAGGGCCTAAGGAGACCTTCTTGTCAAAAAAAAAAATTTTCACTACATCCAGCCGAACATAAAACTATGGAATATGGGTGTTAGGGGAAAACACGAACAACGCCATGCAGCTCTCGTGGGAAAACACAACGGCTACGCTCTCTACCAGTTCTGAAACTTCAGATGCTCTGCGGCACGGGTTAATATTATCCGATCCGGCTAAAATTTTCAGGGGTTTATTTTCTCATACAAGGGAACAACTTTGGGGGGAGGAATCAAAAAAATCCTAAAAAATTTTTTTGATCATATAAATAAGGACCACCCTATTGTGTCCATTTGCCAGGTTCTCGTTACATGTGGTCTTTTTCAGATCCAACCATCTTTTCTCTCTCTCCTCCGCTGGATCCATTTTCATCACATGGGTCTCCTTCATAAAGCTCCTCCTGGACTTCAGCCTTGGGGTCACCTCCTTCTGGTTGAACATAACATGGCGGGGGTCTTGTTCTTTTTTCGTTCTCTCTACATCCGCCACCACATACCATCTTATCCCAGGGGGTGCAATGCCACATATTCTTGGTAGGTGTTTAACACTGGTTGGTGTTGGGCAGCCAGACACAATTCTCATGGTGTTGTTGAGAGCAACGTCAATCTTCTTAACATGTGCTGATTGCCCCCAGGAGGCACATCCATACTCTGCTGTAGAGTAGCACAGTGCAATGGCTGTTGTCCTCAGTGTCTTTGGCTTCACGCCCCATCTAGTTGATACTAGTTTCCGCAGTAAGTTGTTTCTTGCTTCCACCTTCATTTTTGTATTCTCACAGTGTCTCTAATGCATGAATTAAGTTAATAAAAAAAGTAAAAGAAAGTTTTAGTATCGAAATAAAATATACCTACCTAATACCTGCAATTTCAGTATTCAGTTCAGTATTTTAGTTATGTAGGTATTCAATTCAGTTCAGTTCACTATTAAGTTCAGGTCAGTTCTGTACTGTATTTTGTCCAGTTCAGCATTCATTTCGGGTTCCATTGAGAGATGTTTGAGGGTTCAAATAAAAATTTTAAAAAATGATGTTTTTCCATCGCTTGTTGGGTTTTAAAAATGTTTGAAATATTGAATTTGAAACACACGCTGTGTTTGTCTCAACCAAAGGTCCATACTTGGGTGTGAACACACCTACTGATTGAACTCAATATCCCAGATAGGCAGACAAATGACCTTGGGAAGTTGAGCAAGTAGGTCAGTGATCTTGAGAGGCCAAATACACGAGCAAATGACCTTGAAAGGTCAGACATGAAGATAGACGACCTTGAGAAGCCAGCCACAGCAGCCCAGTCAATGATCTTATAAGAGTCTATGCAGGTAGACAGATAACTTTGAGAACCTATACTGAAGGGTCAGTGACCTTGAAAAGCCAGACGAGCAGATAAACGGCTTCGAGAGGATAGATAAGTAGGTTAGTGACCTTGAAAGTCTAGACAGACAAACCAATGACCTTGAGTGGCTTGACAGGAAGACAGACAGATAACCTTGGTAAGTCAGACAGGCAAGTCAATATGCTAAAAACGAAATCTGGATGATCAGATCAGACTGCGATCCGGATGATCACATCTGATCGAGCATTGAGTCAACTTGACCGAAAAACATATCCATGATTTAAAAACTTTCATTGGAGAGGAGACTTATTTACACCCATTTTTGGTATTATCTGCAATTCTCCGTGTTTGCTGGCTTTTTTTTCCAAAAATTAATATACTTACCTACTAATAGATAGAATATTTCCGTCATTTTCAAAATTTCACCAAAAATCGAAAAACCACAAATTCGGCAGCTGAAAATGTTTCTTGAGGTCTGGGTGACTACTCTTTCTTTAAACCAAATTCCTGCTCGATGAGTATTGACGTGTTGTAAAAGTTACCTTATCAGTCAAAGTTTAATTTTAAGAACTACATATATAGGAACCTTCATTTCAAAAGGTTGTAATACCGTGTCCGTCTCACAAAAAAACACTACCGTACATTTTAACATAAAAATTTCAAAATGAAAAGAATTAGTTCACATCACATCATTTAGTAAACGTTCTCGTTTTCCTCAGTGATTTACGTCATTAAAAAATAAAAATAAAAAATACGGTAAATAATTAAATAAGATAAAGAAAAAATGAATGAAAGAGTTCTCGTTTTTTCCTCGTTTGGTTTTCTAAAATTTGTCTGCTTTCTCAAATAAGAAAATCTTTGGCTTCTCATTCATTTGGATTTTTTAAATGAAATTAATTTTATGAAATAAGAAATTATAAAATTCTCACTTTACATTATTTATCCCTTTTCCCAAAAATCCCCATTCACTTTCGTGACGTAAGAACAAATACGTCCAACTATACAAAATCGTCAGACTGGATGAAAGAAAGAATTTTCGTAAAAATTACGAACAAAAGCTATACTCGAGAGGGTATAATATATTCATCACGATTATTACAAACTATACGTACATGTCTATAGTACGAAATAGTACATAAATATTGAAAAACTGCGAAAGGGCAAAATATGTCTGTCTTCGCAATATTCGTCTCATTTTATATAGAACAATGGTCACGCGGTCGTGTTTGTATTTTTCATCACATTTGCGAATTTTTTGACTATTTTTTCTTTTTTCTTTTTTGTAATATGTTTGTATCGTATACTTTATATAAGTATACAATCGAAGGAAATCTTGAGAAACCCTACGAAGCTTGTACCATTACACGGAGAGATGAAACGTTTTATACGAGGCTATATCGAAATATAAACGTGACCTTTTTGCGGGATAGAATTCGTGCAAAGGGTTTAGCCGCGTACGAGATCACATTTCATTTTACATTCAACGGATACGCCTGGTTGTTTGTCTCGTTAATTATTCAAAAGCCAAGTAAGCGCCTCAAAGTAACCGCTAATTCTAATAGAAAGTTCTAATTATCAATCTTGGATTTTATACCACCGATATCATCGTTATAACACGACCTTAGATTTAAATCTCAACGAATAATGCAGCGACTTTTTGATCAACATTGAATTCCTTCCCTTCTCCCTCGTTCGAAAAATTGAGCTGTGAGAGAGATCAATCGAAGGAAAGTCTAAATCATCGAAATTCGAATTTAGTACGAGACGAACATGCAGAGTCTGCAGAGATGGCAAAGCACTCGTAAAATATTTCAAATTTTTTTCCAACTCTGGAATTGCTTCAATTATTTCAGTAAGGTTGAAAACCTAGAGTATCTAACGACCGAGATCGTTCACCCTGTTTGTAATGCTCTCGACGAAATTTTCTTGCATTGCATCGTACTCTACCTGCTTTCGTGTTACTTTGAAAATATAGACGGTACCCGACCGCCAGCACCGCGACGAAAAATAAAGCTTCATAATTAATCCAAGTATCAGCACTCTGCACACTCGTAGTAGGTATTCGAAAAAGGATTTATTCTTTTCAACCTAAGTATACAACATAACCGCAAATACGCGACAAGTAAACTCGACAAACGTAAATTCACTCTTTTATTTACCTAACCCACCCACCAAAATGTAAAAAAGGAAAAAAAACACGAGGAAATCTTCTCATTTGCTAAAAACTCTAAAGCATGGATAGGTACGAGTATGCTTGGCAAAAATATCTACTACACGTTATCATATCGTTCGAATTGAATTCTCAAACAATATTCGGTTAATTAAAACGTCATCCAGAAACGTGATCCTTTTCAAAATATATTCGCTATTTTAATCCAAACATCGGTCGATTCACTTTGCATATACCTAAGCACACAGTTCGACGATGGTTCGAACGATATTATTCGGGACCCGAAGCTGGACCAACTCAATGCGGTCGACTCAGTTTTATTAATAGTTGAGATTATTGCCTATTTGGTTTATAAACCACCAAACATCAATGGAAGCAAATTCACATATGAATGTAAAACATACGATACTATGATGGGTAATTTTTACAAAAATTTTGAATATCTATCCTCTTATATAAGCAGTTTACGTATATTTATACTAGCGTTATTTTAGCTCGAAATAAAAGCCAAATTAATTTCCAATTGAATATCTATCTAGGTGCTTATACCGAAAGAGCATAAACTACCTACCTACCTACGTAGTTGGAATATAATTTTCGTAATTTTCAAAGCTACTATAGTTAACTTTCATAATGGGAAATTTAATTTTACATCAGTCGAATACCTACTACTACGATAAAACATTTTATAAAAGAATCGATAGGTACGCCACTTGGTTTACTACCAAGTCCTTTCTTCTTTTCGCTATTATACATGAAAATTAAGTATGGCGTTAAATCGAATTGTTCTGTTTCAAAGAAACGTTATGCTATCTATACCTACAACTTCATAGGTAGCTATAAGCAATAGATAGTGATGTACTTTGTGCCGTGAAATGGATTTTTAAAATGCTTAAATGTTTCTTTTTGTTGTTGCTACATGGTTTTGGAAAAAATAAACTAAAATAAGATATTGGATCTGTAGGTAGGTACCTAATCTTCACATAATCTGTAAAGATGCCAAAATTCAATAATGATTTCATTCCAAAATTATCTATGTATTATCTCTACGTAACAGTCACTTTGCTGTTTTTTTATTTTTTGAAGCTTGTTTATTTATGCAGAACACCAGTAGCAATAGGTACCTAATAAAAATTTATTCCGTTAATATTCAGTTTAATACCAACTCGTACAAATTGCCATAAATTACTTACCCATTATTTTTGAGCAACTTTCAACCTGAATTTCTCAAACATTTCAGAATAGATAATACTATCTCTTTGTTTTTCATGGAAAACTACCATATGGTAAAAAATTTTTAAACGATGAACAGTTCACACCTTCGTGATCCTTGTTTGAAAACATTTAATGATGGAGAGAGTCAAAAAAATTAGAATTTAGAACTAGTAGGTACCTATTAAAACAACAATTTTCCAACTCATGATCCATTATTTTGCTTACGAATGGATTCATTTAGCGCGAATTCTTCGCCTATGAAATGATTATTTGATCAATTGATTAATCAATTCGTTCACGGAGGAGTCACTTATACGAATCAATTCGTTCGTGAAGGATTTACCAAAAATTAATTGAATGAATCGATTTGTTCGTGAATAATTCACTAAAAAAAATTATTCAATTCGTTCGCGAATGATTCAGATCCACAAAAAATTATGCATTCCATTCATGAATGCTTGACCAAAAATTAATTAAATGAATCTATTCGTTCGTGAATGATTCACGAGAAATTATTCAATTCGTTCGCAAGCAGTGTCGGTCACAAACACTGGTTTTGAACAGCGTCAGTCACAAACACTGGATTTAAACAGTGTCTGTCACAAACACTGATTTTTAGACAGTGTCTGTTTCAAATACTGGTATTAAACAGTGTCTGTCACAAACACTGGTTTTGAACAGTGTCTGTTTCAAACACTGGTTTTAAACAGTGTCTGTCACAAACACAGGTTTTAAACAGTGTCTGTTTCAAACACTGCTTTTAAACAGTGTGTCTGTCACAAACACCAGTTTTAAACAGTGTCTGTCTCCAACACGGGTTTTAAACACTTAAACAGTGTCTGTTTCAAACACTGGTTTTAACCTGTGTCTGTCACAAACACTGGTTTTAAACAGTGTGCCTGTCACAAACACTGGTTTTAAATAGTGTCTGTCACAAACACTGGTTTTAAACATTGTGCCTGTCACAAACACTGGTTTTAAACAGTGTGTCTGTCACAAACACTGGTTTTAAACAGTGTGCTTGTTACAAACACTGGTTTTAAACAGTGGGTCTGTCACAAACACTAGTTTTAAACAGTGTCTGTTTCAAACACTGGTTTTACAAAGTGTCTGTTTCAAATACTGGTATTAAACAGCGTCTGTCATAAACACTGGTATTAAACAGTGTCTATTACAAACACTGGTTTTAAACAGTGTGTCTGTCACTACCACTGGTTTTTCATTTCCGTTTTAGCACAAACCCACTGATTTAAATGGTGTGAGTGATTTAAATGGTGTGAGTCTCTACTACTGGTTTTTACGTGGGTTTGAACACTATCAATAATAAAAACAGTGTCTGTCACAAACACTGGTTTTGAACAGTGTCTGTTCCAAACTCTGGTTTTAATCAATGTCTGTCACAAACACAGGTTATTTACATCCGTTTCAGCACAAACCCACTGATTTAAATGCTGTGAGTCCCTACTAATGGTTTTTACGTGGGTTTGAACACTGTCACTGATTAAAACAGTGTCTGTCAGGTTTTATACAGTGTCTGTCACAAACACTGGTTTTAAACAGTGTCTGTCTCCAACACTGGTTTTAAACAGTGTCTGTCACAAACACTAGTTTTAACAAGTGTCTGTCACAAACACCAGGTTTAAACTGTGTCTCTCTCTAACACTGGTTTTGAACAGTGTCTGTTTCAAACACTGCTTTTGAACAGTGTCTGTTTCAAACACTGCTTTTGAACAGTGTCTGACACAAACACTGGTTTTAAACAGTGTCTGTCACAAACACTAGTTTTAACCAGTGTCTGTCACAAACACTAGTTTTAACCAGGGTCTGTCACAAACACTGGTTTTAAACAGTGTCTGCTTCAAACGCTGCTTTTGAACAGTGTCTGTCACAAACACAGGTTTTAAACAGTGTCTGTTTAAATGCTGCTTTTGAACAGTGTCTATCACAAACACTGGTTTTAAACAGTGTCTTTCACTAGCACTTGTTTTTCACTTGCGTTTGAAAACTATCACTGATTTAAATTGTGTCTGTCACTATCACTGTTTTTCAAGAAGTTTGAACTCTCCCACTGATTTGAATGGTGTCTGACACTACCACTGGTTTTTACTTCTGTTTTAGCACAAACCCACTGATATGAATGGTGTGAGTCTCTACTACTGGTTTTTACTTGGGTTTAAACACTATCACTGATTAAAATGGCGTCTGTCACAAACACTGATTTTTTACTTCCATTTTAGCACAAACCCACTGATTTAAATTGTGTGAGTCTCTACATCTGTTTTTTACTTGGGTTTGAACACTATCACTGTTTAAAACAGTGTCTGTCTCTACCACTAGTTTTTCGCGTGTGTTTAAAAACTACCACTGATTTAAATTGTGTCTGTCACTACCACTGGTTTTTTACTAGAGTTCAAACACACGTCCACTGGTTTAAATGGTTTGAGTCTCTACCACTGGTTTTTACTTGGTTTGGGACACTACCACTGATCTAAGTGGTGTCTGTCACTACCACTGGTTTTTAATGAGTTTGAAGTCACCCACTGATTTGAATGGTGTCTGTCACTACGACTGGTAGTTTACTAGATCTATCCACATAAAAAAATATGTTTTTAAATTCCCAACCCATAATGCAAAAATCTGATTAATAATGAATGTATGCCATCCTTCCTCTTTCCCACTAATGGGATCCTTGTTGTATGAAGTCGACATTATTCTCTGAAATTGGCACTCTTAACAAAGCAAAATGAACGTCAGGAAATTTAAAGTTTAAATAATGTAAGTAGGTAAATCAAGATGTTTCATCTTGGCTGGAGAGTACTGAAGCCGTTTTAGACATAAAACAGGTGACAAAAATAGGCAGAAACACTTTAGCAATGAACGAATAAAATTGTAGAAATGTCGCAATATGAAGATAAAGACCAAGCGCGGTAGTACCTATATACCTTTCACCTTGACAAAACTAACTGCATCTACGTGAAATTACTTAAGATTTAAATTCCCCATCAAAAGACCAAATGCTCGAGAATAGCTCCACTAATTAAAACAGTTACTTATTGCCATCTTCGAGCACGAATTATGGTAACGATTATCTCGTGTAATTTCAAGTCAAGTTGCTACGTAAACCTTTGTGAAGTAAACTGTAGGTAGAGGTACACAGAAATTACAAACCATACAGGTGAGATAACTTACATTACGCAGTGTTACCTCTTAGGAAATTCGTAGGTACCTATATTAAAGGGGTTAAATTTTGGTGAAAATATAACCCTTCTTCGTTGCTTCTTAAACTCATACACGTAAATCGTTTTATACCAAGCGAGGCGTTTTATTTGAAGAAACCTAGACGACGAGGACGAGAAGAAGAGCACAAAAAAACACCTCGTCGACAATAAGAATATCATTCGTCGTTTCGTGTTAGTAACAATACCAAAGAACCGAAAAGCAAAAAAAAAAGGCAGGGTATACAGAGGAATCCACCAAGACGCTTACGTGGTAAAAGAAAAAGTCATAACTTTAAATTAACTTTTGTAATGTCCGTGGAGTAATTTTTTATTTGTTCGAGTAAATTGAGCAAAGTATATGGTTTTAAATTCACCCAACATAGATCGGATTTGTATGGTAGTATTATATAAGAGGAGACAAAGTGCGGTTTTTTTTCTGGTGTGTGAAGAAAAAAAAAGACCAAAAGAAGGAATGATGAGGGGGAAAACCGACGAGGAAGAATGACCCAATGAATATACACGAATAAGAAAATCCCCGACAGCAAAAAGCTGAAAGTAATTCGTATTACACGAAAGTATACGCTGTATACACGTATACACGTATAGTATAATGCAATATATATATAAATTAACGACGCGTATTATTTGTTATAATATAAAGCTGGTAAAGTTATACGCTTGTGAAGTAAAAGTAAATTATAATTTTGGCGAATGTTTTCAGCTTTGCTGGTGTGCGGCGGCGGCGCTGTGTATCCCGTCGGTTGGGATAACAGGGAATTAAAACAATCTTGCGGGAATTCGTCTGCAGTTTATAAGCTCGGTAAGTAAATTTGCAGTTTCCGTTTTTGAAAAATATTTTTCCGTTTGCTCGTAAAGCCAGGCGACGACGATGTTGCTATATAGTCTAATATTTTGAACAAGGCGGAAATTTTTTCCAGTCGAGGGTATAGAGGTAATTATTGCTGTATGCGGAAGAGAATCGAGCCAATGAGAATTAGCCCGCCGAAAAAAAAGAGCTCGAAAGGAATTATTTGTAGCTTATAAAATTGTAAATCAACCGTGTAACATTTGTTAGATTACGATTGCAGCTTTGGATAAGAAACATCTTAAGAGATTGAAATTCGACCCAGTTATGAATAATGAACGGCAGGGTGGAGAAGGGGGCGTGAACAGAACGTAGTATTACGTTTGCTTAGATTGTATGGTTTTTAGTTCGTGAGCTACAATACGATGCTATTTTCTTCTCACACGTTTGTATATACGCGAATTTATCGTATGTGTACTCGTATTTGCCAAGGCATATAAAGAGCTGCGATTCGCGAATTACCGACGCGACGAGACGTTCATACACGTTCTCAGAGCTGCTGAGAGAAGAAAGAGGCAACATTCGGTTCGGTGGTTCCTCTTCCTACGTATACTCAAAAAATTACACCCGTAAGAGCTCGCAGCCAACTTTTGACGTAGCAAAATCGAACCCTAGAACGTGTTAAAAGTCCTCCTCACGTCATTAAAAATCGTGCAATTCATTATAACGAGCGAACGAGCGAGCAGCGCAGGGAGAGAAAAAGCAAGGCAGATCTCTCATCTATGTATTGTGTATATCACACCAAGTGTAGAACTATTTGAAAATCTTTAAGAGTACCTACTTCGAAACAACGAATAAACTTCTCGTTTCGTTGAATAAACTTAAACTTATAGTATATACCTACCTACTCCTACATATACAGACTACAACAGAGAATAGCGTAGTAGTGACGATTTATAAACGTCTAAGGCGTTACAATGCGACTTTTTTCTCTGTAGTATTTTCGTCTTTCGTTTATTTCGCAATTGGGGGTTTTATTTCAGAGTTATTAAGTAATTAAATGGCACGGTGGTCGTGGAAAAAACCGACGAGTATTAAGATTGCCGGCGATATTTTCATTTTAAATTATTTTCGTCGACGTAGATTCTCGTCTTAAGTTGGTAAAATTATACCACACTGGGGGCTCGTTACTCGACAAATTTAAAGCGCAGTTTTCATTGCTAGGCGACAATTATTTTTCAAATGTTGCATCGAGAAAAAAATGGAACATCTCGCACGTAACTTGGTCGACTATCTATACCTATAGATCTGCCATTCCTTAGCCTGAAACTTTCTGTGAACTGGGGCAAAAATGCCTTGGATTTTGAATATTTTTGAAACAGATGTTCATTTTCAATTAAAACCCTTTTATGTATAAATAGGTAAATTATTAACCTCTTGTATAAAATAGGGTAACGTTGGCTATAGATTCTTATTTATTCCTGGTGTAAAAAAAATCACATTTCTTCTGGACGAACTCCGTAGGAATTTTCAGCTCTTTGAGACCCATATTTAATTATTTCTCAAAAACCTTCAACTGCAACTATTTCCATCAAAACTCTCCATAGTGTTAAGAAGAAGAGGGAATGATCCTGGAGATTTCCATCGGGCAGGCGTGAGGTGTGATTTTTTTGCAAAACTATATATTTTTTTTTTTTTTTTGAAAGCTCATATATTTGAAAAAGTTACATAATCTACTGTGAGAGCGGGAAAGTAAAATCAATTGAGAAAATAAAAAGGTACATCCTCTTCTTCGAAAAATAGAGATGAAAAGAATAAAATCATCATTGGTGATGTTTTCCATTTTAAATATCTCCACAAACCCACTTTCAGAAAGGTAATTCGTCTCAGAAGGGAGAGAAGGAAATCATTATTAACCAGTCGAATTGAGGTCAGGACACCGTTTAAATGCACCCCTTCTCTCTTATTCAACGCTGAAAGAAAAGTTCAGGAAGGTTATCTTGGCTACCAGTACCTACCTGCTTTACTGCCTTACAGGAACGAACTGGGATGTTTACATGTTAATAAAATTGCCTAACTAGTTTGCCGTAAATATGAATGAAAACCTATTGTGTCTGTCGAATTGAACCAAAAATGAAGTCAAGTTCTTCGGTTTCACTCACATTTTCGATCTTGCGAATTAGTGACCACTATCTTATTTTCCATCTTGACCCTCCGGAGGGTTGGAGTAGGAAAATCTTGAAATTTTCACTCATTCGTGATTTCTAGCGAAACTGTCAAAATTGGCCGGAAAGCTCATATTTGTACCTTAAATACATATGTACCTATGTTTTGTGGGCTTCTAAAGTAAATGGATTGGGTGTTCAAAATAAATAATTCAAATTTGAAATGCTCAAAATTTGACTTGAAAGTTGAAACTTTGAAAGTGTAAGCTCAACTATGACCGGACATTTTCCAAAATAATACCATAAATCTACCAAAATTATCCCATGAATTTACCAAAAAAAATACCACAAATTCAACAAAAAATTGACCAGTAATTCACCAAGAATTACCCGTAATTCACACAAAAAATTATCAATTATTTATTCCTACAAAATACCATAGATAAGTAAATAATTTACCAAAAAAATACCATAATTACTAATTTGGCAAGGAGAATTGGTACATAAATCACTAAATCAAATTATTATGTATCAAAAAATTATCAATACCTACACATTGTATGTAATTTGCCAAAAGAAATAGGACTGATTCACCAAAAAATATGGGTAGCCTATGGTAATTTACAAATTTTCAGATACACAACTCACCAAAACATTAGCAGTAATTTACAGTCTCAGAAATTGCTGATTTACTAAAGATTACTAATTTACCAAAAATCATGAGACTTTTCAAAAATTTATGGAGTACTTGCCCAAACCTATGGATAATCTTCCAAAAATTACAAGTAATTTGCAAAAAACTGCAAAAACAAAAAAGAAACAAAAACTTGCAAAAAATTACTGGTAATTTGCAAAAAAAAATTGCTGGTAATTTGCAAAAAAAAATTGCTGGTAATTTACAAACAGATTACTGGTAATTTACAAAAAAACCATTGGTAATTTACCAAAAAAAATACTGGTAATTTACCAAAAAATTACTGGTAATTTACCAAAAAAAATTACTGGTAATTTACCAAAAAATTACTGGAAATTTACAAAAGAATTACTAAAAAAGTGCTGGTAACTGGGGTAACAAAATTATCAAAAACTACCCCACCGTCACTCGCGGTAAGGTCATGACTTTCGTCGCCAAAATCATTCATCTCGTGTAGAGTACCTAAGTTGTTTAATGAGGGATTTCGCGACGATTTTTTACTACCTGCGTTGCTTGGTTTGCGACCTTGCAAGTCTCTCTCGTTTAGGCTTCTTCTAGGCCTATTTCTTAGTCTGTCTTAAAGTTCCGACATACGAGCGATATCTTGGAACAAGTATTGAAACAAATAAAATTAATAGGTCGTAAAACTAGAGGCGTTGACAGACAGCACAAATGCTTGAATGAGTCACACACTCACCGCAGATATCGTTATACTGTCTGGGACAGGTTTCGCGCCTCGGACGTTGTACAGAGGTTCCCCTCTGAAATCAAGCGTGACGAGGTCAACTAAGTATGTAGACGCGTTCGCTCCTTTTTTCACACCTAATTGTACACGTTTACAAATATACAAATACCTACACAGGTATTTGCTATCTGAAAGCGGAAGCGAAGCACTAATTAATTAACTTTAAACAGATTACAGTAGCTAACTGTATATTAGGCGCGTTTTTCCGTAAGGAAAATCAAGCTCACTTTGCATGCAATAAAGATTTGCGTTGAGGCGCCAATGATAAAATAATATTGTGTCGTAGATATCTGATAAATATACGTGAGTATATTCGATACCTACTAGGAGTTACCTACTAGAATAAGCAGGTAATCAATGACGGAAATGCACTACTGTAATGATATTAAAGCTATCACTTACCTCGGCTATGGGTTTTACAGTACACTACCGAACACAATAAAATATCATAAGACAAGTTCGTGTCAACGAATATATTTGTCAATAAAGACAACACATAAAACCGACTCGGAGCACTTGAAGGGTTCAACACAACGATTACTCGGGGGGAATTACAATTACGTTAACACTAATTATCGATAAATTAAAACTATACAAAACACTTTTAACCTAGGGCCGGAGCTCTAAAGATTTAAGGACATATTAACTTGGCAACTCGTATACTCGCGGATTCGAACTACGAGTTGGTCCAGTTGCCAAAGAAGCTGGAAGGCTCATTTGACACCTTGACCACTCATTGTTACCAACCACATCACCGAACGGTGCTGGAAGGGTTAATTTACCTGTTTTACACGTATGTGTTACCATTAAGGCATATCCATCTAACACATGCATATTCGCTTTTGGTCACTTGATACGCATCAAGCACCTACAAAATGCTCCATGTTCACAATTGAAATTATAAAAGAATGCTCCAAATTATAATTTGAAATTTTTTCAATTTTCACGCGTTTTTCATGCATTTTGAGCCAATTTTACTAAAATTTTAAGGTTTCTTGGTAATTTTCATGTTTTAACATAATTTTTGACAAGTTTTTAAGCATTTTCATGCATTTTTGGCCAATTTTACTGAAATTTCATGATTTTTTTTTATAGCTTTCAAAGTTACCCAAGTTTGAATATTCTTTTTTTACTCCTCAGGGAAGAACTTTGAATTGAATAGAATTGAATTGAATAAATCTTTATTCAAGGACGCCTTAGAATCTAGGCCTTTTAGCATCCACAGTTTGTTTATATAATTTTTTTACATATAATATAGTGACTCAAATGAGCAAGGCACATGAACAAATGCGTCAATTTTTAGTCGGGAGGTGTAACAACACATCTGTAATGTCACTTGACTCTTTATTTGAAAATTCAAAATTCCAGGCACCAAGCTATTCAGGTTAATAAATTAATTAAAACGGCACATTTTCCACTTGATTTTATATTGGTGTTGGAACCACCAGTTGAAAATGATAAAATAGGAGATAACCGCCAACGTGTACTCTACCCATTCCTGGTATCAGAATTGCTCCATACTTCATAGTTCCACTGCCATGGACCTTTTCAATGTTACCCCAGTTTACAATAATGGTGATTTACCAAAAAAATTACTGGTAATTTACCAAAAAAATTACTGGTAATTTACCAAAAAAATTACTGGTAATTTACCAAAAAAAATTCTTGTAATTTACCAAAAAATTTCTGGTAATTTACCAAAAAAAAATACTGGTAATTTACAAAAGAATTACTGGTAATTCACCAAAAAGCTTACTGGTAATTTACCAAAAAAATTACTGGTGATTTACCAACAAAAATTACAGGTGATTTACCAACAAAAAGTGGTATTTTACCAAGAAAATTACTGGTAATTTACCAAAAAAATTACTGGTAATTTACCAAAAAAAATCACTGGTAATTCACAAAAAAATCACTGATTATTTACAAAAAGCCAAAAAGGTGTATGGTAATTTACCAGAAATATACAAAAAATTAATTGCGAGTTATTTTGTAAAATTTGTTGATCCAAGTACCTATCTCAGAATGCTGGTAGATGAGTGACAAAGTATCACAATTTTTCCAAGATTTTTAATATGTATCAGTCAAAAAATGTTTTCAAGTTTTGAGAATTTATCGTGATTTTATCTTCCAATCTCTTAAAACTCTGATAATTACCTACTCCCTAATGTTAGGAATTGATCAAATTTTTTTTGAACTTTTTAAAAGTAGGTAAATATGACATAGCATCGAGAACCCAACAATTTTTTCCCAAAGTTTCAAAACACAAAGAAAAGTCAAATAAATACCAAAAAACATACACCAACACACCAAACTACAGAAATATGAAGTTTAGGGTAATTTTCCAAGAAAACAGTCAAAACTTAATCAAGCTGAGGTTAGAAAGTTCACATTTGCCTTATACTTACTAGTATAAGTATAGAGCAGTGATAAATTTGTGCCATATTTCTGCGCGAATTTTCAAGTTACACACCCCTTTCTGGTCTCATTTGAAAGGTGAGTATGAGTACCAAAAATTCATTGTTGGAGTTGAGTTTCAATTTCATACCATTTCAGATATAAGTACTCAATGTATCTACTTATTTTATTTTTCCTCAAAAATAACTCCACTTTACGTATAATGAGAATCCATATCTTCAACTTCCTTTATTCAAGGATGTTGAAAATTTACAACGAAAAATTTTATGTAACTCAAGTTGAACGCCCTCCTCGTTAAAGGTCAATACCCGAAAGCTTATTTTTACTGCAGCTTAATACGTAATAATAACTTATATCTACATCTACTGCTGAAAAGTGAGAATAAAAATTAACGAACGTATCTTGTTCCGCAGGAACCTGCCAACTTTCATGGAGTGTGTACCTACTGGGCTCAGCGGTAGCGCTATTACTTTTATGTTTCGCCTTGAGCTTTTGTTCTGCAAGAGAACCCAGCGAACACCCGTCATTCCGGATGTCACCTTATCCTGATGGAATAGCATCGGTAACCTGACAACCGAAACACACCATCTGTTGTATTTAGTTGTCCATTTATACTTACACGAAAGTGAATTCCATATTGAAATTTTTGTCACCCTTATACTCCTCCGGTTGCGGCCTCCGGATCCCTTACATGTTTTGTATACGTTGACTTTTTTTTCTCTCTCTTTATACTCGTACCTTTACCTGTATATCTAATGTTAGTATGTTTGTGTGTGGTTTTTCTCCATGTGTGTGCGTTTGTGTGTGAGCGTGTTTTTTTTTTTAAATATTTATTTTAATTGTGTCGTACGAATACCTAGATACGTAGGTACCTAACTATTCTTTGTGCGGTCGAATGAGTAGATTTTTTTTACCTACGACGAATACATTCAGATGTAAATTCAACTCGAGCGCATCAAACAGCACCGAATAGGTAAAGTTTTCATTTGTCATATTTCAAAGTATACCTACCTGCGTGAATTGAAATTAATGACTAGGCGGATCGCAAATGATAAATTGTCTTTTTTTTTCTTTTTCAAAAAAAGGTAAAAAATGTCGTCGAATATCTTCATTAAAAATAATTGTTGTAGCGAGAAATGTTTAGTAATTAAGTTACCCGAGTAATTACGCAGTATCGTAATTACCGTTTTGTATTTTTCTATTTTTTACCCCCCTTTTTTTCGAAATACCTACGATTTGCCCCGATTTTTAATGTGCCCTATCCGTTTAGCTGTGTACGTTATTATTTTTCTATATACGTGATGCTGCTTTAGAAACCTTCCCCTCCCCCTCCTCCCGTCTTCTTTTTATTCGTTTGGGTTAGAAAATGGGGAAAAAAGTAATGATAATCAAAAATAGTGAGATTTACGTCTCGTATATCGATTCTTTGCTCGAAGGTTTCTGGCAGAAAAATATTTCAAACGAAATTTTTTAGAAAACATTTTTTCCCAAAATTTATCTTTGTGTGATTTTTTTTCTCCAGCCATTTGAGTGCGATTGAAACAGAATGATGATTCGTTATTACAAAGCTCTGTTCCCTTCCCATCTACTCCCTTACTTTGACCCTCAGAAACAATACCCACTGTTACGGAAAATTGACAATTCCAAATTGTTTGTTTGCTCTGTTACAATTTCGAAAAAGAAACAGAAGGAGTTCATCTCAGGAGACTTTTCTTTTTCAAAAACTGACACAGGTAGGTTGAAAAAATACAGACGAATCTCGGATATAACACGTTTTCTAACCCCCTTACGCGACAATTCCTCGTTGAAATTGCGTTCATTTGGTATAACAACTCGTTTTTTGAGTGTACGAGTAGGTAATCTCGTAACACAAGATAGAGATTTGTTTACACACAACGAGGGGACGAGAGGTAGAGAGAGAAAGAAAGAAAGAAAATGCCTACTACCTACGTCATGCGCCATCGCGTCGACAATGTATTTTTAATAAAATCTTGAAAATCCTAACATATTGGAAAAAAATTTCCTATCGTCGAGAGAGAACGAGAAAACGAGTGAAGAACTCGACGCTATCGAAATTACAAATTAGAAGTACACCACTCGAGAATGAATGTGAAATAGGGCACGTGAGAAAACGCGCGTCAAACACCTGCAGCGAACTATTTCCATACACGATACACCCCTGTGTAGACTCTCTCTCTTATCTAGTCTCGGGTAGGTAGGTAGGTATTTTCCTTATCGAAATCGAAAGGCAATTGTGTATTTGGAAAAAAGCTCGCACGAGTTTCATTAAAAATAAGCGAGGGGAGTTGGATGAGGAACGATTCGCCTACAATGATTTTTTCCCCCTTTGGAGGATGGTTGTCTCGTCGTTCTCCGTGTGTATGGCGAATTGAAAATGGAATTTGCGAATTTGGCAATAAAAAATACACGTCTATTCGATGAAGGTTTAGAAGCCTATGATGAAAATTAATCGAATGAATGCATTCGAATGAACGGAAATGAGTTTTTTAGTAAAGGGGTGGTGTGGTGAGGTGTCTAGGCATATAGTGGGTACAAATTAAAATGCGAAAAATGACGGAAGTACCTGTGTTGAAAATGATTGCTAGTTGATTCAATGATATTAACTACCTAGCGTAGAAGTGGAGTTGGAAATAGAAAATCACTTGATGGCGAAAAATGATGAATTAAAGTTCGGCATGCATCTAAGAAAATCAACTTTTTTAAAAATTTGCCCATTTAGGGGAGAGAATGTACCTGATGAGATCTGACAATTGGGTGCAGGTAAGTATCTCTGCATCCAGATCAAATCATATCTACTTGTTGGGAAATGATCAGATGTGATTTTTAAGATTTATTTGATCGGGTCTGATCAGACCTTTTTAGACCTGTTTGATAAAGTTTGGTTAGATCATTAATCCAGGAATTTTCTACATCCAAACAGATCTGACCAAACTTGATCCGACTCAATCATTTTCTCCCAAGAAATCATTTATGCCTACGTATTTAATGCTTTTGATTCAGTTTTGAATAATTACAGATAAATTACCTACTTACTCTGCGATGAATCTGATCATTTGTGCCCAATTAGGATTTTCCATATCTAATCAAATCTACCTAATCAGATCGATGGTTCTGATCAGATCAGACCTTTCAAGATGTGATTAGCTCCAATAATGGTAAACCTGATTGGATCTGATCAGACTAAAACAGATCTGATCAGATCCAGACATCTCTCAGACCCAAATAATCTGACCAGATCAAATGAGATCACAGATTTGATCGATTTGGTCTGTTCAGATCTGGATACGACTAACCGTAAGAAAAAAAGGTTACCTATGTGAAGGTGTAGCCTATCTTCAAAATTGAAGGGGCAAAATACTTTTTCAAAATCTAAGAGCTAAAATCCAATTTTGCCCATGGGGGAAAGTAATAATTTAAAAAATGAACAAAATTACCTATCATGACTTTTTGCCCAACTTGCAAATTGAAGGGGCTACAAATGATTTTTAATTTTGAAAAATTGCGATAAAAAAAATAAGTGCGAAAAGAAATACTACGTAAAAAAATAAACAAATTTTGTTACCATCATTTTTATTTTCACTCTAAAATTTGAAAAGTTTTTGAAGCTCAAATATTGTCAATTTAACAAAAATTTTAGCAAATCGAACATTTTTGAGCTTCAAAAACTTTTTGAATTTCAGAGTAAGAAAAAAAAACACTCACGCAAAAAAGCGTGAGATAACCGGCTTTTCAGAATTAAAAAACGTATTAAAATATTAAGCGTGAACAGAGACATTTAAAAAGTTGTATTCTGAGAGAATTAGAAGCCATGTTTTTTATATGCAAGGAGTTTATTTTTTGGCTTTCAAAATTTTAGGATTTTAAAGATTTTTTTTAGGATAGGTATTGAAAAAGAAATGAGAACAGGCCTAAGTTGAGGGATGGAAGAGGCATCAAAACAATGCTTTTCATGTTTCGCACCATATTCGTATTCAGCGTTACAAGAAAAATACTATTTCATGTGTCGCACGAACAAAACACTTTTTTGAATCTTTACCCCCTTTGGGGAGGTGCCGGGGGCCGTGGACGGGGTCCAATCAAAAATCTGACGTCATATTCGTGTTCAGCGTCACCGAAAACATAGAATTCGATATATCACATGCCCCAGATTTTCTTTTGAAAGTTTCACCCAAAATTGGGGGTGAGGGTGCTCCCCCCCCCCCCGTCAAAGAGTCCCATCTCGAAACTTGAATATTTCGAAACAAGAAATAAACTGAGAAATCGTTTGGGTATTAAGACAGACATTGGCGATTGCTAAGCAAAACATTTATGCTTTTAAAAAAATATGTAGATGTACCAAAAACAAAACTGATGAGGAAGTCTGCAAAAGTCTGCAAAAATGCCACCAAAAATCAATTAGGCCTACCTAAGCTGAACTATCAGAGGAACACGTGAACCGACTTTCCATCGAATTCCTAACAATAAATAAACTGAGAAATCGTTTGGGTATATTAAGACAGACGTTGCTGATTATTGCTAAGCAAAATAGTTATTCTTAGAAAAAAATAGGTATACCAAAAACAAAACTGATGAGGAAGTCTGCAAAAGGACGCAAAAATGACAAAAAATATCACTTAATCTGAAATATCGAGGGAACGCCTGAACCGATTTTAATAAAACTCGAAATCTCAAAATTTCGACAATACACCAGTCGGGAGGGATAAAGCACTTTGTTCAAAATTTCATAGGTTTCGAGTTTACTCTGCCACAAATTTGGTACATAAACACATATATATCTATAGTATAAAGCTACAAGCAAAAAAAAACACTCACGCAAAAAAGCGTGAGATAACCGGCTTTTCAGAATTGAAAAACGTATTAAAAACATATTAATTATATTTATATCAGTATAACAGTTTTATAAATATAAAAAAAATATCTACATCGTAATCAACTTCGGGTCAGTTATTTATTCACTAGTTTCTCAAGTATTACAATAGCGTAATTAATTTTAAATTTGCATAATATTTCAATTCATTGAAATAAAGGGTATAGGAGGATTAGGTACGGTTTTGGGCCCAGAAATGGATTTCGACGAAATTCACACCAAAGGTTACCCATGATGAGAAGATACGCTCAAAAAATTTTCAGACCCCCAGACCTTTTTTTCAGGGGGGGAGGGGCCAAAATGTGTTTTTTAAACTTTATTTTCCAGTGTTTCGCCAAAAGTAGATAAAAATTTCGCGTTTTTTTGTATCAATTCTTAAGGGTAAGGGGAAGCCCCTGAAATTTTTTCAAAATTTTTCGGACCATTTTTCACCAAACTGTGGCGTTTTGAAAATTTTGAGCGGCCATTTTGTAAAGAAGTTGCGGAGGTACAGTCACCATTTTTTTTCCTAAAATACGTTATTTAGTCAAGATTATACCATAAAAGTTTCAACGAGTTTGAGTTGGTGCAACACTGTCAAAAAAAATAAAAACTGACCACGCGTCATATTTGCCGGGGGTTGGGCATGATAGTCCACGGCGCTATCGTGGGAAGTTACGTAGCGTTCGCGCGCGTTACTGTCGTTCGTGGTTGTCTCATAGTCCAGTCAAATAGGGGGGAAAAATGGGTGAACCACATACTCGTTATTCCAATCAAATATTTTTTGGTGAATATTGTCAGAAATGTCAACCTCCTCCCTTCATATATACCCCTCGAAATGGTGTTTTTTCGTCTTATTTCATGTTTTTTAACATTGAAAATTGCGAGGAACAATTTTCTAAACATGTTTTTTGGATGTATTTACGACCCCTCAATATCATATATTTTTTCAAAATTTTTGTTTTGGCAGGTCCGTCATGGTGAAAATTTGAAAAAACGAGTCATAGAGGGGGTAAAATTAGTATTTTGGAAGAATTAACTATTAATGAGTGAGGTGTCTTTTCCGCATGATTCGATACCACTAAGCACGAATATGACGTCAGATTTTCTGCTGCACTCATCAAGCCCCCCCCCCAGTGTCTTCACTCCTTCAGCCTCCTCCTCAATTTTTAATATTTTTGAAATATAGTTATTTTGATGATATTGGTGTTTTCATATGTTTCAAACCTACGGAGCACAAATTTTATGTCAGATTTTGTTTTGCACCTACCTGGCCTCTCCAGGGCCTCAGTCCCCTCCTCAATTTCTACTGTTTTTTAAACGGAACTACTTTTATAATATTTGTGTAGTTTTCAAGTGAACCGAACTACCTGAATGGAAATACAAACGTCAGATTTCGTTTTACTCGCACCCAGCCCCTCCGGAGCTTCTACAGGGGCCGGGTAAGTGTAAAACAAAATCTGACGCAACATTTGCGCTTGGGAGGTTCGAACGACACCAGTATCATAACGTCATTATGAGGGGGTAAATATGAAGGGAGGGGGTTGAAATTTCTTATGGGTACACCCCTTACAAATGTTTACAACGTACTTAAAAATGAGAAAAATCGGTTCACATGGAGCTGAGAAAATAATTTTTATTCCATTCCAGAAAAAGGGTGTTTTTCAAAAATGGGATGAGGGGGTCTGGAGATCTGAAACTTTCAATGCGGAAGTTCCTCGTTAAGTACCTTTACCTACCTAGTACCTACCTACCTAACATGCAAATATCAATCCAAAAGCTCACGGAGCCCATTTCTAAAAATTACGTCACTTCGAGGGATCGTAGCGTCACCCCCTTGGGGCTAGGGAGTTGTTTGATAGATCATTCGATAGGTATTTGAGAGGACATAAAATGATCACAAAGCTCATTCTACTCGAAAGTTGATATTTTAGAAGTTTTTAACGAAAATCTGATTTTGAAGGGGTGTGATCCACTGTGGGAGGGGTCGGGGGGATTTTAATATGTTGTTCACCACACTACTCTTGACAATATTCACCAAAAAATATTTGATCGGAATAACGAGTATGTGGTTCACCCATTTTTCCCCCCTATTTGACTGGACTATGAGACAACCACGAACGACAGTAACGCGCGCGAACGCTACGTAACTTCCCACGATAGCGCCGTGGACTATCATGCCCAACCCCCGGCAAATATGACGCGTGGTCAGTTTTTATTTTTTTTGACAGTGTTGCACCAACTCAAACTCGTTGAAACTTTTATGGTATAATCTTGACTAAATAACGTATTTTAGGAAAAAAAATGGTGACTGTACCTCCGCAACTTCTTTACAAAATGGCCGCTCAAAATTTTCAAAACGCCACAGTTTGGTGAAAAATGGTCCGAAAAATTTTGAAAAAATTTCAGGGGCTTCCCCTTACCCTTAAGAATCGATACAAAAAAACGCGAAATTTTTATCTACTTTTGGCGAAACACTGGAAAATAAAGTTTAAAAAACACATTTTGGCCCCTCCCCCCCTGAAAAAAAGGTCTGGGGGTCTGAAAATTTTTTGAGCGTATCTTCTCATCATGGGTAACCTTTGGTGTGAATTTCGTCGAAATCCATTTCTGGGCCCAAAACCGTACCTAATCCTCCTATACCCTTTAAAAAACAAATAAAATCTCAATAAAGCATATTTGGATATTTCATATTGTTCTTTTTTTCGAGGGTGTTCATAATTCAATTATGACTGGAAAATTTTAAAATTTCTTGGGTTAATTTTTGATTGTGATTTTAAACATTACCACGTCGTAATCAACTTCGGGTCAGTTATTGATTCACTAGTTTCTCAAGTATTACAATAGCGTAATTAATTTTAAATTTGCATAATATTTCAATTCATTGAAATAAATTTTAAAAACAAATAAAATCTCAATAAAGCAAATTTGGAGATTTCATATTGTTCTTTTCAAATAGAATTCATAACAATGTCTTTCAATATGCAAATTTTAGTATTAAATTGCTTTTAGAATTTAATAGATAGAAAATCTGACGTCATATTCGTATTCAGCGTTACAAGAAACGTACTATTTCATGTGTCGCACGAACAAAACACTTTATTTAATTTTTACCCCCTTTGGGGAGGTGCCGGGGGCCATGGATGGGGTCCAATCAAAAATCTGACGTCATATTCGTGTTCAGCGTCACCGAAAACATAGAATTCGATATATCACATGCCCCAGATTTTCTTTTGAAAGTTTCACCCAAAATTGGGGGTGGGGGTGCTCCCCCTTCGTCAAAGAGTCCCATCTCGAAACTTAAATATTTCGAAACAAGAAATAAACTGAGAAATCGTTTGGGTATTAAGACAGACATTGGTGTTTGCTAAGCAAAACATTTGTGCTTTAAAAAAAAATAGGTGTACCAAAAACAAAACTGATGAGGAAGTCTGCAAAAGTCTGCAAAAATGCCACCAAAAATAAATTAGGCCTACCTAAGCTGAACTGTCAGAGGAACACGTGAACCGACTTTCCATCGAGTTCCTAACAAGAAATAAACTGAGAAATCGTTTGGGTATATTAAGACAGATGTTACTGATTATTGCTAAGCAAAATATTTATTCTTAGAAAAAAATAGGTATACCAAAAACAAAACTGATGAGGAAGTCTGCAAAAGGACGCAAAAATGACAAAAAATATCACTTAATCTGAAATATCGAGGGAACGCCTGGACCGATTTTAATAAAACTCGAAATCTCAAAATTTCGGCAATACACCAGTCGGGAGGGATAAAGCACTTTGTTCAAAATTTCATAGGTTTCGAGTTGACTCTGCCACAAAATTGGTACATAAACACATATATATATATATATATTTGCTTGCGACCAGACATGTCAACTATGCTTGGCATATCAATACCACCTATAGTAAAAGGCCTGAGCGCTGAATTCTTATCAGCTCTGACGTCACCACAAGTAGATGACTCGATTGTGTTTACCATTTGAATTTTAACGTATGTTTAAATGGCGAATTCGTGAAATTGAGTAAAACTTTCGTTAAAAAAGTTATTTAAATTATGAAATTCAATTATTATTTGTCATAAAATGTGTTCTAGTAATGTAGTACTGATGTTTTCAATCACAGATGGTGTTGGTTTATTTGATTTGTGTACAAAAATGAATTTTTTGCGACTCATTCGTGTTGTGTAATTTGAATGAATAGTGATGTAAACTGTAGATTAAAATGAAAATTAATGTGTACTAGTGTGTTGTACCGGAATGATGTTGTAATGAAATAAGTAGTTAGTGAACAATGCAATCGCATCAAGTTGGAGAAAAATCTACAATACATTTTAATTTTCAAATCTACTTCTTAGACCAGCCATGCTAAAGCTGCTATGATGGATAATGGATATTAAACAAGAAATCATCAGTATCTCAAACCAATTGAAGCAGCTTTAAATTCCAATCCAAAATACTTAGGATGGATTTCAACAGGCATAAATACAATGTTTGCAAAGAATTTCGAATTTTCGAGAGAAATCTCCGTCATGTATGCAATGTTTGGTGATCGTTTTGTATACCTTAGTCTTTGAGTTGGAGATTATGTTCGCGTATATTCGATAATATTTACAATAATTTGTATGTGTTGTACTTCTTTGCTATATTCCTCATTGTCAGCTGTCATCCTCCAGAGTTTTTCTTGATATTCTTTTAGAAATTAGATCATAAACGAGTGTAGTTCTCATCTTTAATGATAAAAACAGTGTTGATTATGAGCTTATATTTACTTATTTTTCCATTCAAATCATTCCCTCTTGATCTCAAATTGATTATTAAGTATCAGAATGTGATTCAAAACGCAAAATAAAATGTTCTCAGTATTTATTTCATTATAGTGCATTAATATTTCATTCATTTCTATAGCGTTATCGGAGTACATACTATCTATTAGTGATGACGTCACAAAACAGCGCTCAGGCCTTTTACTATAGGTGGTATTGGGCATATATGCAGAAAAGTGAACAAAATTTTAAAATTGGTATAATTTCTGTTCTAAATCACTTATTAAAATTTTATTTGCAGATTCAGTCTAATATTAAAAAAATCTATGTTTTGAAAAAAGTAATCAGATTTTTAGGCTAAATTTTGAAGAAAATTTTCGAAAATGGAGTCAAAGTAATTTGAATTTTGAGAAAGTTAAGACACCAAAAGAAAGCTTAAACAGCATAAAAATTTTTGATGTTTTTAAATTTTCCATAGGCCAATAAAATACTGAAAAATTTCAAGTCAAATTTGTTGTCATGTACACTCAGGATCGATGTATCTGCATACATCTCCACCAGCACATCACATTCTACTCACTACAAATTGACTGTACACCCTGCGTTCGTCCTCGCGCCTTGATTTCTAAGCCATGCGCCCTCTGGTGGAAGTTTCTGAAAACTCATAGTTGACTTGTATAGTAAAATTAACCCATGACTTGTCAACTATAGTTGAGAAGTTGGTCAGTCCACTTGTATAGTAAAATTAACCCATTCAATAGTTGACATGTCTGGATACTAATACCTATATATATGGACCTAAGTATCCTCGACGTCACCGTACATAAACAGTACCTTTTCGTCACCAGGCTTTAAAATGCCTCCGGCGGTGTATTTATAGCATATTCTTAACCAGCACAGTTGTAATAGTGATTATACTCTTTTCCCCACTTGATTTACATGCTTTAAGCTTATACAAAAAAAATTTACGAGAATGGTACCAATTTGCCTCCGACTATAAACTGATCTCTTCCGTGACCTTGTGTATTTAAAAAGATATTGACTATACCAAATTGTCACCTGCTGCCTTGCCTAATAGACTGCAACTGCGCTGGCTACGAATACGAAAATATAACACAACTGGAAGCATTTAACAAGCGGTGACCAAAAGGTACTGTTTATATACGGTGACGTCGAGGGTATGTCTGTGTTGATGGAAAAAAATTTTTAAAATCTGTATACAGTAGGTGTATACATGACCTTTTCGTCACCGGACAAAGTTTTGCCCTTTTACGTTTCAGGGGAAAACAAACCGTTTGAACTTGTTATACACAGGGAAACGTCTTCGTCACCGGCAAAACGCCTCCGTCACCGAATTCGGTGACGAAGAGAACGCGTGAGTATATAAAATAAAAGGTGACGTAGAGGTACCGTTTGCATATCTAGGTATATATATATAAACTTTAAGGAAACCTGAAAAAAAACTAATGGTCCCACAATGATCCCAACACCCCAAAACGCAAAGAAAATTTACTCCGGACCGAAACTGTCACAGTTGAGACAAATACAGTACCTGACTTTTCTACGAAAAGCCGGTAAAAATGATCAGAACAAAATTTGTTTATTTTTTGACGTAAGTAGGTAGTAATCATTTCCGCATTCATTTTTTTCGTCAAGAATTTGTTGAAATTAAAAATCATTTTTTGCGCCTTCAATTTGCAAGTTAGGCAAAAAGTCATAATAAGTAATTTTGTTCATTTTTCAAAGTACTTCCAACCCTCATGGTCAAAATAGGATTTTCGCTCTAGGATTTTGAAAACGTATAGTATCGTATCAATGAAAATTCAGAAATTGAATATGTAGATTTGAAAGGGGGATTCAAAACTGGGGAATTGAAAATTTGGGACTTGAAAATGCAGGAATGAAAATCCGGCAATTGAAAGATTGGGAAGAAAACCCAGGACTTGAAACTTTGGGAATGAAAATTTGAGAATTGAAAAATTGGGATTTGAACACGCGGGAATTTTAAGATCGGGAATTTAGAGATCGGGAATTGAAAGACTGGAAATTGAAAATTGTGGAATTACAAATTGAGGAATTGAAAATTTGGGAATTGAAAGTTAGGAACTTGAAACATTGGGAATAAAAATTTGAGAGTAGAAAACCTGTGAATTAAAAGATTGGGAATTGAAATATCAGGAATTCAAAGACTGGGAATAGAAAATTGGGAAATTGAAACTTTGGGAATGAATATTTGAGACTAGAAAATCCGGGAATTAAAAATTTAGGAATTGAAAGATAGGGAATTAAAAGATTGGGAATTCAAAAACCCGGGTATTGACAATCTGGAAATTGAAAACTCAGGACTTAAAACCTTGGGAATGAAAATTTGGGTTTGTGAAAATTGAGGAATTGAAAATTTGGGATTAGAAATCCTGGGAATTAAAAGATTGGGAATTAAAAATTGGGGAATTGAAAATTTGGGACTTGAAAATTCAGGAATGAAAATCTGGGAATTTATAATCTGGAAATTGAAAATTTGGGAATTAAAAAACTGGGGATTTGAAAACCCAGGAATTGAAAATCTGGGAATTGAAAGATTGGGAATTCGAAAACTCTGGAATTAAAAATCCGGGAATTGAAAGATTGGGAATTGAAAACCTGGGAATTGAAAATTCAGGACTTGAAACTTTGGGAATGAAAATTTGAGATTTGTGAAAATTGAGGAATTGACAATTTGGGATTAGAAATCCCAGGAATTGAAAATTTGGGAATTAAAAGACTGGAGATTTGAAAACCCAGGAATTGAAAATCTGGGAATTGAAAGATTGAGAATTGAAAGCTTGGTAATTGAAAAATTGGGAATTGGAAATCCGGGAATTGAAAAATTGGGAATTGAAAATTTGGGATTTGAACACCCGGGAGTTCAAAGATTGGAAATTGAAAATTATGGAATTGAAAATTGAGGTACCTTATTGAAAATTTGGGATTAGAAACCCCGGGAATTGAAAGATTGGGAATTGAAAATTGGGGAATTCAAAGATTGGGAATTGAAAATTTGGAGTTGAAAAATTAAGGAATGAAAATTTAGAAATTGAAAATCTGAGAATTGAAAATTTGGGAATTGAAAATCTAAGAATTGAAAGATTGGGAATTTGAAAACCCAGGAATTGAAAATTCGGGACTTGAAACTTTGGGAATGAAAGTTTGGAAATTGAAAATTTGGGCTTTGAAAACCTGGGAATTGCAAGATTGTGAATTGGAAATTGGGGAATTGAAAATTGAGGGAATGAAAATTTGGGAATTGAAAATTTGTGACTTGAAACTTTGAAAGTGAAAATTTGGGATTTGATAACCCCGGGATTGAAAGATTGGGAATTGAAAATTGGGGAATTGAAAATTTGGGACTTGAAACTTCGGCAATGAAAATTTAGGATTTGAAAACCCTGGAATTTAAGGATCGGGACTTGAAACTTTGGGAATGAAAATTTGGGAATTGAAAATTGGGCAATTGAAATTTTCGGGATTTATTGCCCCTTCAATTTTCAAAATAAGCAACTTGTTTATCTTACAGATTTTTTTACTCAAACCGGTTACCTATACCTATATCCAAATCTCAAGTTTGTAACACCACTCCCTGGACACCCCGTATACATGTTTATTGTTTTCAAGTGTTTCAAACAATTTTTGCTCAAGTTTCATTTATTGCATAAAAAGAATCAGATTTTATCAGAGGCTGAAAACAAGTCGTTAATCAAGTTTTTTCCAATTTCCAATGAATATTATTTTCATGTCACGATTGGGTACTCAACTCGAACATCGTGATTTTCGGAATAGGTGGGTTTTTTCAGTTTTTTGCATTTACCCAAACCTCACACGTTAAAGGGTGTCTGATAATTAACACTCAATAGAGACTTTGATGTCTTTTTGACATATCTTTCCACACCTTCTGAAATGTACCTTGAAACCAATAAACAGAGGAACAGGCGCCTCTACCTATTACCAAAGAATTTCTCAGATGAGTTAATCTTCTTGGTGCAGGACGAAAGTAAAAGAGGCAGGGGAGAGAATAAGACAGACGTGCTGTAGGTATTTTCCGCCGTTTTTCCTACCAACTGCGGCTTCAAAAACCGTACTTTTTCCGACCAAAATTAACGCTACTGGTCAACGTGGAATGTGATATGATTCGTTTTATTGGTAGACGAGCGAATGTAAGATGAAGAATTTAAACGATGTTGACCTAGAAATGGTAAAACTCGGATTCTACAATAAAATTGCGGTTTATAACCGTAGGAGATATGATAGGAATTTTGGATTGAGTCGAGGAGGATTTTTTCATTTATTCGTGTTACACTCCTCAATACGAAGCTCAAATGTGGAGAAAAGGGGCTATTAATATACAAAATTTTTACTTGTTTCGTTTATCTGCCTATTCATCGGGCAACGTAGCAAAAAAAAAAGAGGAATTAATTATTCTGCATATTTTTTGATTATCATTACTTTTTTTTTGAACCTACCCATTATTTTTTTTTTTTAGAAAAGTCAATCGAGCCATTTGATGGTTATAGTAAGGTAATTTCTCCTTCGAGGTACAATAAATTAATGTAGGCGGAGAAAATCAGATTGCAAAGTTAATGAAACCTTGTTGAAGTGTAAAAATTTCACACTGCGATTGTGTGAAATCCGCCCGTAAAGCAATTATCTACCTACACCTACCTTGAGTAGTGAAAACTGAAATCAAATTTCCGTGTACCTTTTTCACCCTATAGAATATTTTGTAAATTATGTATCCCTTACGGTGTAATATACTATGTTATAATTAAGGTTTCCAAAAATTCGATTTTGTATAAAAGTTCCTGTTTCTCTCAAGCTATATAATTCTTCATTTATGCTACATTTTCTAACGCGTTTTTAAATGGGTTATGCATTTACGCTCAATATCGAATAATACTACGTAAGTTAATAATCGCGGTTATAAATACAATTTTTACTAATCGTACCATTTAGATGAATATTTAATTAATTGAGATATTTAATTGTTATAAATATTTTTTTTTTATATAAAGTGATAAATTCCGATTCGGTATGTGAATAAATGTTGGTTTATAAAATGTCTGTGTATTTATTTTACAATATTAACTACCTTTGGTGGTAAGATTCAGCAGATAAATTCCATCCCCATTCGTATCGTCTCGAGTCATCTCTACATAGGTACCTAGTTAGTTTTCCAAAGATCTACTACATACACAGGGATTGTTATAGAGTGACATTTTCAATGTACTCGTAATGTCCTCCACATACCTCGTTATTTTTCTCACCACGTTATACTCGTATTTTGACATGACTTGATATGACACAACATTAGACGAGCTACCCAAAGCAAGAAGACTTTTCTTTAAAAACCTGCAGGTAGTATACAGAGTATAATATTTTTATTTTTATAACGTGGTAGGTAGAGAAGATACGTACGTCCATAGACATTATATGTATATACCTTTTTATGGTAAAAGAAATACCCCTATAAAGTTGATGATTTATGAAACAACACATATACTTTACTTACTTATTATATAGCACCAGTAAGTAGCTTTATATTACGAGTTCGTCTCGAGTAAGTAAGTAAATCGATCAAAAAATGGTAAAAATTTAAAGTTTCTTCGTGCAGAATGAGATTAAAATCTCTTCAACGTAACAACCAAAAACAATGGCATTTTCGTTAGTTTTATTTGCTCTATTAAACTTTGACACTATTTTCTTCTTTTTTATGGTATTTTTACGCGTGCTGGGTTTTTTTCCTTATGCTTCTCGAGTATTAGGTACAGTGATACTTACTTTCGTCTTTGGAAATGTCGAATAATCTGTCGTAAAAATTACGACAATTTTTTTAAAAGTAAAATACGAGTAGTTGTGTGCTTTTCGATAAGTAGGTATAGGTAAGGTAGGTACTTGTGTTACGATTTGAATAAACTGTCATACGACAGCACGTTATGGGTATCTATAAGCTTTGAATTATGGATCAAAATATAAAATTGTTTATAACAGGAACAAAAAGTGAGTGAGGGATATTTTCATAGTCGGTTGTGTGAGAGGAATTCTGGAATTAATGAGCTCTTCGTCTTCACGAAATTTTATTCGAGTTCTGGAATATTTCATAAATTTCTCGTGCGTTATTTTCAATTGTTTCTTACGTATTTTTACGAAATTCTAACGCAGTCTTGCTCAATTTTACCCACATTTTATCACTTTTTGATGATTTTCAAAAATTTAAGTCCGAATTGAAGAACTATTTCGGGCATTTTTTGCTGATCGGGGGCAAATTTAATTAGTGTTTGGTAATTTTATTGAAGTAATGTTTTCTTTTTCAGTGTTTTTATGTCATTTTAAGCATTTTTCACGAGGTTTCATGCAAATTTAGCTCAATTTTGACAAACTTTCAAGTTTTCATAACTTTAGAGCTCTTTACTTTTTTTATTTCATTTTTTTTCTAATTTTATTATAAACACGTTTTAATAATGTATTTTGGGCATGCAGATTTGTTAATTTGGTAAAATTACTTCAGCTTTAATTTATTAATTGTAATGATTTTTCTAATGTTTTTTTCTAATGTTTTAATGTCAATTTAGGTAGGTACTTGACATGTTTTGCTCTAATCAGATTTTGATGAATTTTGACAAATTTGTTTTGCTTTAAACAAGTTATTTGAACAGTGTGTTATGGTTATGACACTTTTTTCAAAAACTCTCACAAATCATGACCAATTTTGGGCTCAAAATTCTGAAAAAGTACTCAAAGAAGATTTCGACAAAAAATTTTGATTTTCTGCCAAAATTTAAACCCATTTTGATTGGTCGCATGATAGAATTTTGACAATTTTTGTTACTTTAAACTAGGTAGTACTAATTTCAACAATATTTTCTACAATTTTTACTAAATTTCACCAAATTTTATTGCATTTTTTTCATGATTTTAATGCTTTTCAAGCATGTATAGGTATTTTTATACTTTTTCAACGTGTTGTCGTCAGTTTTTGACAATTTCTAATGATTTTGGAGGAATAAAAATTTTTAATATTCTGCTCCTGCCAATCATGTCTAATTTTGGGCTCAAAATTTCAAATAAAAATGCTCAAAAAAAATGTTGATATAATTTTTGATTTCATTTTGATTGGTTGCATGCGACGTTCGCCTTTTTCAAAGCTCATGCGAATAACCAAATTTTGGCCTCAACTCTTTGATCATTTGCATGGCGCCTTTCTCAAAAACACGCGTAAAAGACGAGTAATGTCCCAATTTTGAGCTCAAAATTGATTTAAAATGTTTTTAAAAAATTAATTTTTAATCTGCCAAAATTTCAACTTATTTTTGATGAGTTGCATAAGGCTTTTTTTATACCTAATCACAAAAGGTCAAAATCTAATTTTGAGATCAAAATTCTTTTTAAAAAATTCAATAAACATTCAACTCGAAATGTTTTAATCTAAAATCAGGACCCAATTTTGGGCTCAAAGTTCTTCAGAAATGTTCAAAAAACATTTTCGTCGAAATACAAGTAATATGTACTTACCTACTCGTATATTGATTTTTGGAGGAGATTTCAACTTAATTTGGCGATTTTTATGATGTCTTTTTTTAATAATCTCAAAAAAATCATGATCAAATTTTGAGCTCACGATAATTCTTTTAAAAAAAATTCAATAAACATTCAACTCGAAATATTTAATCTGAAATCAGGACCCAATTTTGGGTTCAAAATTTCTCAGAAATGCTCAAAAAACATTTTTGTCAAAATTATGTACTCGTACATAAGTAGATATTAATTTTTTTCGCGAAATTTTAACTCAAAATTGATAGTTTGGAGGACGTTTTTCATAATACATAATCCCAAAAAATCATGATCCAATTTTCATTTCACTCAAAATATTTGATCTAAAATTAAAACCCAATTTTCGGCTCAAAATTCTTCAGTAATGCTTAAGAAACATTTTCGTCGAAATATAGGTATCGTTTTTTTTTTGCGAAATTTCAATTAAATTTGATATGTAGGTAGTTTGCATGACGTCTTTTTCAAAAGCCCACGTAACGTAAATAATATCCCAATTTTAGGCTCAAAACCCATTAAAAATGTTCAAAAAATGTACCAATAAAAAAATAGTCAATTCTGTCAAAATTTCAACTCATTTTGATTAGTCGCATGACACCTTTTTTCAACAATCCCAAAAAATCATGATCCAATTTTGAGCCTCAAAATTCTTTATAAAAAATTCAATAAAAATTAAACTCGAAGTAAATTTAACTGAAATCAGGAATCAATTTCGGGCTCAAAATTCTTCACAAAAGCTAAAAAATCTTTTTCGTCGAAATAATTTATTATGTCTTTTTTCAATGATCCCAAAAAATCATGATCAAATTTTGAGCTCAAAACTCTTTTTAAGAAAATTCAATAAACATTTTACTCGAAATATTTGATCTAAAATCAGGACCCAATTTCGGGCTCAAAATTCTTCAAAAATGCTCAAAAAACTTTTTGTCAAAATTTATTGATTTTTTCGCGAAATTTCTACTCAATTTGGTAGTTTGCATATGACGTCTTTTTTCAATACCTAATCTCAAAAATCATGATCCAATTTTGAGCTCAAAATTCTGTATAAAAAATATTTCAATAAGAATTTATCTCGAAATACTCGTATTTAATCCAAAATCAGGACCCAATTTTGGGTTCAAAATTCTTTAGAAATGTTCAATAAACACTTTGTCGAAATTCATTGATTTTTTTGCGAAATTTTTAGATACCCAATTTGATAATTTGCATGACGTCTATGTTTCAATAATCCCAAAAAATTATGATCCAATTTTGAGCTCAAAATCCTTCAAAAATGCTCGAAAAATAGTTTCGTCGAAATACTTACCTACTAATTTTTTGGGAAATTTCAACTCATTTTGATAGATTCGAAGGTTACACTTTTGAAATTCTGTTACAATACCTAATTCTTTTGTATGTATGTATACCTACTCTTGTGCGACTGACTAGACGAAGAAAATATTCAGAGCCAGGGGAGGTCCTCTATTGACCAGTAAAAAAAATTGTTGACAGTGTACTGTTGGGCTGAAGCCATTTTGAAAATTAGGGGATTTTAGGCTTTAGCTCGTATCTTGGGTGGGCCACAATAATTCTAGCCAAATTCGATTCCTGGAACGTTTTTTGGCAGTTGGATTGCAGACTACACGTAGGTATTGAGAGAAATTTGACTTCCCTGAAAAAGCATGCCATTCAAACCTCAATAAAGACCACTTTGCGAATCATGAAAAGATTAACTAAATCAGATTAATAATTCATTGATTTTTCAGCAAATAAGTACTCGTAAAATAGCTCTTTCAGTAGTTTCAGTTTCAATCTGTTAACTCAGCTCCCTTCAGAACTCCAGACAGGCAAACCAATTTACATACGCGTACGTTTTGAGGAAAATTATTTGGAACGATTAACAGAACACCAAGTATGCCAGTATACGTATAGCAGATTATAAAGTAATTGATGAACTAAACGATTTAATCGTTGAGAAAGTTTGGTCTCATGTAGTAAACAAAAAAAAAATCATCGTATAATACGATCAGGTTAAAGTTACACGCCTATACACAAACGCACTTTATCCAAAGTGCTGTAATTTTTGGCCCAATCAAGATTACATTTTGCGGATGGTACATGATAATGAAGAAACTTGGGAGCTTTCTGATTAAGCAACGATGTTAAGTTTTTGGGCCAAGTTAGCATGTTATATGGGACGGAACAAAGTCGATATATTTTACGGGAGTAACTATCTACGCTTAAAACCGTATATACTGCTGTGTACGTTGGAGTTAACGTGACACAGCCACAAGTGGAAATTTGTCTGCGAATAAGGCATCAATTTTCAAAAGCATCTCATCGTCGTCGTCGTAACATCGAAAAGTCTATACGCGTGTCGTATCGTGTCGCGCCAAATCGTATCGAACTCGAACCTGAAACTACGGTGAAAAAAAAGTTATAATGAAGAAATTCGATTTTATACCGAGTTAGCCTCGAGTAAATAAATGACGAAAGGATTTTTTTTGTAAATTTCATTTTTTCCCGTTATTTTCGATTTATTTTTATTTGCTTTATAAGCGTATTTCCCTTTATCCTTATGTCGAGAATTTTTCTACGTTATATGTGGAATGCGCTGTGTGACGAAAACGATAAAGTTAACAAAGGAAGCTTTCAAGTAGATATCTTGTGCTTCTGCTTGTGCTTCTTTGTCGTGTGCGTTTTTGCTGCTTTTTCTAGCATCCCACATCGTACTTACTCTCGATTGTAATACGTATTTATACGTGTACGTCAGACTCGTCTCGTATATACTATTCATTTTCCCTATTTCAACTATTTCGACTGCGAAATTTAATCAACTTCAAGATTCGCCAGTATTTTATTGTAACGTTTGTAAAAATTAAAATATATCCGAGTTATACCGCCCTAAGCAGCGACGTATCGAGTTTTACAAGGGAGAAAAAAAATCAAATTTAAAATTCCTTACGCGTGCTCACTGCTCGAAGCAGAGTTAAGAATGCTCGGAAATCAAAAATGGAACAAAATTTCATCTCGCAGTGCCTATAAAAAAAGACTAGAATATCGTTCTGAAATTATAAATTTCTAAACAATTACAATACGAGTGTGTGTGTAGCGTACCCATTGGTCATAAAAACATAAAAGTGTTCAAATTGTAAAAAATTCACGTGTTGTGAAAATTCGACTCTTCGTGATTTTTTTCGCCATCTGCATCGTTCGCTCCAACTTGTTGGCAATTTGAATGTATCATGAGCGAGAGATATTTATACAGGATGAATGAGAGCTTTCGTATACGGAGGATGTCTTTTAATCATTCACATATACGTATAATGGCAGTACATCCCAGCGGAAATATTTCTGACAAGTCGTCTCTTTTTTCACATTTGAAAGCGTTTCAATTTCAAAGACCTAATTTAAAAAGTCGTAATATTTCTGCATCCCTCTTCAGTTTTTTTTTACTGGGTTTTTATTTTATACTACGTCGCGTCATCGGTATTTTTGTTTCATTTTCAAATACTTGTGCTGGGTTTACGTACTGACGAAATTTAGAAAGGTATTTAATACGTGCTGGCGCGTTTTTAGATGTAGGTGTATTCGTCTACACGAGAAAGGAACTTGTTTTCAATGGCAAACGCGAATTTTTTCCTCTCAGATGGTTTATTTTTACCTAATTTTTACCTTTTGTGCATATCGTGGTGTTGATAAAAATGTAATTAATCATTTCATATTTTTCTCATTCGTTGCATTAATTATAAAAATTGAACTTGGTATAAGAGAATTATCTGATACGTACCTTCTACCTAGCTAATTTAAATAAGTGGAGGTGGTTTATCTATTCGAATTATCAACTTGATTATTATTTTTCAGCTAATAAAAATATTATCAATTTCCTGCATATTGGTATAGGTAGGTAGGTATTATATAAATTAAATTCGAATAGGGACCATTTTGTTTTACAAGTTTATTTTTTATGGAGGGTCTAATAAAATAATCACTCTAATTGTCGTGCAATTTTCCTAGACACTTAGAGGGCGGGATACTTATTGTTTTGGACCTTTTCAGACAATAATTTCTTCAAAAATGTTGAGCTTATCTACAATCTATTTATCGAGTGGAAACCTAATTCATTCAGAAATATGCGAGAATCGCTTAAAATATGGATATGGATAGTTAGATACCTATTGGATATTCTTTGGTATCCTTAGATACAGTGCCCACGTCCAGTAAAGGGGACCTTACGGTATAAATGTTAATTTTACAGGAGAGCGGTACCTATAAAGTTTACGTTTGATTTTTCAGGTAATTTTCGAAACATGTTGCCCAAGTTACCCTGTAAGAAAAGTAAAATTTGAACAAAACCTTAAAATTCCATTTTTTTAAAAATTTATTTTTCGACTTTAGGTACTCACTTAAAACGTGTGTATTTCGCTCTAAAAGGACTCTACGGGTCTGGGACCAGTCTCATTCGAATTTCGATAAAATTTTATATCAGAATCAAAAAAAAATAAAAATAGCCAAAATTACCCCAAGGTCCCTTTTACTGGATGTGGGCACTAGGCCTTTTGGCACAATAATCGAAATACATACATACAATAGGTATTGCATCATCGAAATTAGATTTTTTCAAATTGGAAAATGATAATTTACCTATTTGATATGAAATCAATCAGTCACCAAGATTCACCAGAAGTCACACGGTGTACAAAATCGCTCAAATATGGCCACATCTTGGTGAATCTTTCACTAAAAAGTCACCGGGGTATGAAATATGACTTTTCAATGTTCTGGTGACTTCTGGTGAATCAGTCACCAAGATTCACCAGAAGTCACCAGGTGTACAAAATCTCTCCAATATGGCCACTTCTTGGTGCATCTGGCACCAAAAAGTCACCAGAGTATGAAATATGACTTTTCAATGTTCTGGTGACTTCTGGTGAATCAGTCACCAAGATTCACCAGAAGTCACCAGGTGTACAAAATCTCTCCAATATGGCCACTTCTTGGTGCATCTGGCACCAAAAAGTCACCAGGGTATGAAATATGACTTTTCAATGTTCTGGTGACTACTGGTGAATCAGTCACCAAGATTCACCAGTAGTCACCAGGTGTATAAAATCGCTCAAATATGGCCACATCTTGGTGAATCTTTCACCAAAAAGTCTCTGGGGAACGAAATATGACTTTTCAATGTTCTGGTGACTTCTGGTGAATCAGTCACCAAGATTCACCAGAAGTCACCAGGTGTACAAATTCTCTCAAATATGGCCATTTCTTGGTGAATCATTTACCAAAAAGTCACCACGGTATAAAATATAACTTTTCAATGTTCTAGTGAATTCTGGTGAATACTGGTGACTTCTGGTGAATCAGTCACCAAGATTCACCAGAAGTCACCTGGTGTACAAAATCTCTCAAATATGGCCACTTCTTGGTGAATCATTCACCAAAATGTCACCAGAGTATAAAATATGACCTTTCCATGATCTGGTGAATTTTGGTGACTTCTGGTGACTTCTGGTGAATCAGTCACCATGATTCACCAGAAGTCACCAGGTGTACAAAATCGCTCAAATATGGCCACATCTTGGTGAATCTTTCACCAAAAAGTCAGCGAGATATGAAATATGACTTTTTTATGTTCTGGTGACTTCTGGTGAATCAGTCACCAAGATTCACCAAAAGTCACCAGAGTATAAAATATGACTTTTCAATGTTCTAGTGAATTCTGGTGAATACTGGTGAACCAGTCACCAAGATTCACCAGAAGTCACCAGGTGTACAAAATCGCTCAAATATGGCCACATCTTGGTGAATCTTTCACCAAAAAGTCACCAGGGTATGAAATATGACTTTACAGTGTTCTGGTGAATTCTGGTGACTTCTGGTGAATCAGTCACCAAGATTCACCAGAAGTCACATGGTGTACAACATTGCTCAAAAGTGGCCATATCTTGGTGCATCTGTCACCAAAAAGTCACCAGAGTATGAGATATGACTTTTCAATGTTCTGGTGAATTCTGGTGACTACTGGTGAATCAGTCACCAAGATTCATCAGAAGTCACCAGGTGTTCAAAATCGCTCAAATATGGCCACATCTTGGTGAATCTTTCACCAAAAAGTCACCACGGTATAAAATATAACTTTTCAATGTTCTAGTGAATTCTGGTGAATACTGGTGAACCAGTCACCAAGATTCACCAGAAGTCACCAGGTGTACAAAATCGCTCAAATATGGCCACTTCTTGGTAAATCTTTCACCAAAAAGTCACCAGGGTATGAAATATGACTTAACAGTGTTCTGGTGAATTCTGGTGAATTCTGGTGAGTCTTGGTGAATTCTGGTGACTTCTGGTGAATCAGTCACCAAGATTCACCAGAAGTCACCAGGTGTACAAAATCGCTCAAATATGGCCACATGGATAATGTTAGTTTAGGAACCAAAGCTGTTTTTGAAGGCCCGTTTCACACGGAAAAAATAAGTTTGAGAAACATTTTTTTCGCTCATGTGACTCGCCGTAAACTATACTATCCGAATCCATGCCTATCTCATTCACTTTGGAAAATAAGGATTCCCTTAATTTCTTCAAAGCGATTACCTATGTTGATTTCCAAAGGCAAATTTAAAGATTCAGACGCAAACAAACATTTTAACAATAGGTAGGTACTGAAATGAGATAAAGCCAGACATCTGGAGTTTTTGATTTCGAAAATTTTTATTACAGAATTTCGTAATTCAGAAAAAAAATTATTAAAAACTGAAATTATTGAAAATTTTTGAATATGTATGTGTCAATTTTTCAAGTTTAGTAAACAATTTTTTACTAAAGGGTTCGTGCAGTAAAAGGTGATTTTTTCAGTAATTATCAAATGTGCGAAAAAAGTGATCAAAAATACGTTTAAAAAGTTTTAAAAAAAAAAAAACAGAAAAGAAAATCTGAATATTTCTGAATAGTGGATTGGGAAAAATTTCCACTTTTTATAGAAATAAAAATTCGTGTAGAGAGAACAAGCGTTAAAATTTTGAATATTTTATTGAAATTTCATGTTGGAATTTTGGTTTCCATGTAGGTATAAGCATTAAAAAAATAGCAAAATTTACATTCAAAGTCGAGTAGTCTCCAAAAATGAAAATTTTCTCGGTGAGAAATTTTTGATGCCGCATAAAAACCGTATACATAATATACTCACTCAAATCTTCATAGACTACTTTAGTCGAAATTCCAATAACTCCGAAATTAACAATTTTTTAAATCAACCACCCCCTCCCCGCCCTCCACAACATTTGACCCTATTTCATTCTGATTTTGTAGCGAATAGTTTTGTAAAAACTTTTCCCTGCAAGCAGCCGAAAGTGTAAAAAAAAATGAATGATGTTTGGGGCTTTGGATTTTCCTTTTCAGGTCCTTTGGGCTTTGTTAGGGGGTTTAAGGGGTAATTATTTGAATTTATTTTCGAATTTGATCATTCTTTTTTGATAGTGTTTCAGAAGGCTGAAGTGCAACGGAATTGGAAAATAATTTTATAAAAATTGTGCGAAAGAATTAGAAAAAAATCAAACTTTTGAAAAAGTGTCATCGATTTTGTGTTCGATTCTTCTTGTAAAAAGAATTTTAAAAGAGTTGAATTGGAGCTCTCTCGAAGTCAAGTGAAGAGTTGATTCACTTTTTCAAAAGTTTTGAATTGAAAATATCTTCAAAACTAGTCGAATCGACTGAAGAGTTGATTCGCGAAGGTCAAATGAATTTTTCGGTGAGAAAAAATTCCAGCCTTTGAATATTTTATTTTGGTTGGACTCAAAATTATTCGTACAATCGAGTTGACGGATTGTGAATTTTCACAGGCATTGGTTTATATGAGTAGAATGTAGAGATAGATATAATAGCCCAGTAGGTATACTGTATGAGCAGACATCCCACCAAATGGAAGATTCCCGCGCCTAGCAGTTTTAAAAATCCGACAGTAAATCCGTAGAACGAATTGTGATGAACGAGGGCAAATTTCAGCACGACCGTAAGTAATATTTCTGTCTTCTGTGCACGTTAAAATATAGTGACGTTGGAAATTCATTTTGAAAAAAATTCCAAATCGTTCGAAACAAGGTTACACTTTATTTACGCTTCCTCGATAGAATACCGTTCGTATTATAGAATTTAATATGTGACGAAAAAATATGATTGATGATGGAACAGGTGTTTTGAAAATTGTAATCTATCATCATATAACCGGCAACGTTGTTTTTTTCCTTCAATATTGTCATCTTACGTACAAGATTGCGATGAAATTGCGTCAGTATAGGGGGTCATTAAGAATCGCAAATTATAATATAACTATGTGCAAATACAGGTGAACGTTTGGAAATTCAACCACGTTCGGTGCAGATTTTTCATTCGTACGAATTGCTCAGAATTGTGGTCGTACCTAAAAAAATTTATTGATAGATTAATTGATTTCAAAAAACAGTAATTCTCAATCCTGAAGAAATCACCGAATTCGTGTTGATTTTTGGTCACTTAATTGAAGTCTATTTCGATTTAATAATAACAAACTTTTTTAAAAAATACATATTTTATTACCATAATGAAACGTGGCACAGGAAGAAAAGTACAACGCGTATTATATGAAAGTACATAGACTAGCTTACAATACAATGGTAAATACATATAGAAAAAAAAACATATACGATCGAGATAGAAAAAAAAACGCGAATAAACTCAAAAAATCGGTAACGGGAAATAAAGACTTTATCGATTAAAAATCATACAAACTCTACGATAAATCGTTGAACTGTACAAACGCCAGTATTATATACCTACCGCAAGTGTCATTAACAGGCTTAGGCAACACTCTCATACCGTTAATTTGTTCCTTTATGGTACCTATCAACGTAATAAAAACAAAGAATAGAATTTGGTCGTTGAATGCAATAAAACCGAGATGAAACCATTGACGTGACAACCAAGACCTTGAAAATTCACTAACGACGACCGACACTCAGAATATTAAATTTATAATACGTTTTCAATGCACAATACACATCACAAGTACCTATTCGAAAAATACGCGACGTGATGTAAAAAAAAAAAAAAAAAATAGAAGAAAAAAACGAGGTTGGGTGTAAACAACGCTTTCGTGTATCGGAATCGTTAAAGTAGTGTATTTTCTCTGGTTTCCAATGTGTTTCGTGTTGCTTTAATTTTAACGAGTATAAAAGTTGCCAACTTGCGTTTTCACTCGGAAAGGATGCCACTTGGGAATAGGTTTCTTTTCGAGTAATCTTTTACAATCTGTAACAAAAAGCATAGAATCTTAATTACTGTGATTTCAATGGGGTATTTTTACCTATGAGAGGTTTGCACAAGTTAAGACAGCAATTAACTAAGCTTTTAATGTGTTCTGTAATGTATGTAGCTCTTTCTTGAGATGTTTATTTTTTAAATAAATAACACTAGGCAACGGCATGCTTGTGTTCAGGTTGAAAATGGGCTTAATCGATAGTTTAGACCCTAAAACAAAAAACAGAGTGAGATTTTTCAATTTGAATTGTTTTTGTGGTCAGGAGAGATGATCAAAGTTTCAAAAATGGCCGTTTTTGCCCTATTTCACGAGTTTCTGGCGACACCAGTATTGTTTTTCGAAAAAAAACCAAGGTCATATTCGGATTCTACGCACTTTTTTAAGTAAACATCTTTCCCGGATTTTTGATTTTCGAACATTCAAGCTCATTACGGAAGATTTTCGTTTGTAACACGAAATTTTTACTGCACGAGAACCTCGCCCGCGCGAACACGGTTCCGCGCCACGATTACATCGTGGAGTAACGCCAGCGTCGCGCGCTCCGAGTTTTAAAATATGTTACAAACAAAAATCGTCCGTATGCGCTTGAAACTTCGAAAATCGAAAATCCGGGAAAGATGTTTACTTAAAAAAGTGCGTAGAATCCGAATATGACCTTGGTTTTTTTCGAAAAACAATACTGATGTCGCCAGAAACTCGTGAAATAGGGCAAAAACGGCCATTTTTGAAACTTTGATCATCTCTCCTGACCACAAAAACAATTCAAATTGAAAAATCCCACTCTGTTTTTTGTTTTAGGGTCTACACTATCGATTAAGCCCATTTTCAACCCGAACACACGAAAAAAGTCAAAAATTGTTGCCTAGTGTAATATTCAAATTAATTTTCTCTCGGAAGGTTTGAAATGGCTTGTCTTATCTCGACTTTATCAAACTTTAGGTTGTGAATTTTTAAAATGGAAAACAAAGTTACGATCATTCGCAGAAAAAACTACCACAGAACGAAAAAAATTTACCTAATCAGACGATTTAAAAATATTACCGAATCGTATTCGAATAATTTAAATTCAATACCTCGACAACATGTTCTTTCGTAATCTTCGGATGGGTCAAAGTAAATCCTAACTGAGCTAATTTAGTTCCGTCCAAGTACAAATGCTTGTTATCGAGTTCCTCTTTATGCAAAAACGACGAAAGCGGAGTACTACTGATATTATTCTTTTCGCATAAATGAGCCCAAGGTGACGAGTGTTTGTCGTTGATATCTTCGGCAATTGCATCGAGATCCAGCTACATATAAATGTAAAACAATACACACGTAAAAAAAAATACTGCAATGAATACAGCGAAAATTGACACCGAAATACTGATGAAAAATATTCGTCGGTCGTTTATCGCATCCGGGCCGGAAACGCAAACAAAACTGTTTCGAATATTAATACCAGCTACAGGATTGTAATACCAACCTTATCTTTGAACATGGAAGTAATAATATTATCGATGTACGATATTTTGATGTTGAATATTTTCGAAACGATATCGTTTATAATTCCTTGCGTCGTACACCCTTCATCGACTACGTTGTAGACTTGGCCAACTGCTTGATCGTTTTGAGCAACGAAGCATATCGCTCTACATAAATCATACACGTGTATCGTGTTAACTGTAAGGTCTTTATCCCATAGGACTTTCATAGTCTCTCCTAAGAATCGGTAAATTGCAGCTATGACCAATCTGGGAGCTGAAAAACGTAGAATAATGTAAATTGAAAAATATCGTTAGCGTTAGCTGAGCTCAGACTCAATGAGATAGGTATCATACATACTTATTCCAGTTTTATCTCCAACTCCATAGACAACAGCTGGTCTCAAAATAGTAAATTTCAAATTCGGTATCGTAGTCAGCGTTTTTTCAGCCTTTAGTTTAAAATTAGCAATCGGTGTCCATGGATCAGTAGAATCGGTTTCTTTGTGAGGCATCTAGAATCAAATACATTTATTACTATCTTGAGACATTTCATTTCTCGACAGATCAATAGCAAAAGTAATTTGTACCTTGGAGTTGGAAGCCATACAACCGCTGGATATTTCGATGAATCTTTTAGCATTATATTTCGCTGCGAGTTTCGCACAGGGTACGGTTAAATTGAAAATTCCATCGTTATATATAGCATCGGTCAATCCATAGCGAGTTTCACCGGCACAATTGATGACGAAATCAAATGGCTCTTCACTTTGGAATACTTTTTCTTGAGAATCTATAAAATAACACATCGAGTAGAAAATATTATTCAAAAATGGGTAATTTTGACTCAATGAAGCAAAATACCCTTGTTCAGCAAATTTGAGCTGACGAATTCGACAATCGGGTTCGAAAATGCAGCATCGTGTGATGGATTCAAATACGCTAATTTCGGTTGCAATTTATCTGCTACTCTAATTCTGCTGGCTAAATCATTATCGAGCAAATATTGAACCAGGTTTCTCCCAATAAATCCACACCCTGAAACAGTAACAAAGGAGATGATAAAAGTGTTTTCTTGGTATTTCAGGTGTGTTTTTTTCAATAATTATAGGAGAAAAATAGAACGTAATTGAGTCAATATTGAGTAGAAAAACTATTCAATCGTTTACACCTGTTGAGTAATGAAGCATGAATGTAATTATATCAAATCGTAATGAAAAAAATACTCACCTCCGAGAATAAGATACGACGATTTGGCCATCGCGGATCACTCAATTCAAACACTTTCACGTAGTATGAATAACACGAATTGTGTTACGGAGAAACGTACGAATACTGAATTACTATAGCGATGTACTCATCGTGCATGAATGACTAATTTGTTATCTATCAAGTGTTCTTTGAAATACGTAAACACGTTAGCGAAGTTGCATCGTTGCGAATATATATAAACATACATTACACATTTAACGAAGTCAATCGTGAATGAGCGGCAAAGCAGAATGAGACGGTTGCTGTGTTTTTACTTGTTTATCACCTGTAAGTATAGAGAACTGGGCAGGTAAAGCACAAAATACTTGAATAATACCGATGGCCCAATGAAATTTTCCGGTGCGGTAGCTTTTTGAGCTGCTCAAGCTGCTGACGGATTCGATTTTTTTATGCACTGTAAATGTGACAGGTATGATCTTTGGGTCAAGCTCAATGCTCAACAACTGCTCAGTGCTCAAACTCAAACCTTCTCATTCCTTACTCATGAGTTCAATGGCTCAATTCTGTTTCTCAATCTCAATAAACCTCAGTAATATACCTACACACAGAATACATTCAAGCCTGAGCCTTCTGATTCCCATACTGAGCTCAATTCAGTCAATTCCCTTTCTCAATTTCAATAAACCTAAATAAACCTCAATAATACAGAATACATTTCATGAAATATATTTTAAAGTTTTACAAGAGTAATAAACTTGGAAATTGGAATGCTTGATATGGAAATGTCAAACAGAATATTCTACGCTTTGCTGAATCACGAGTTGCCAATATGGCCAAATCATACCCGAGTATTCGATATTTTCAACTTATGATTTGGCTAAAAAAGTGAAAAAGAAACCCAGCAAAGTGTTTCATAATCTTTCGAATAAAATAAAAAAATAATGGTGAAAAATAATGATATAAAAAATGAGTGAAAAAATTCTACAAAAAATCATATAAAAATTACAAAAACACGAACATAAAAATTCAAATTATCACACGTTAAATTGACAAGCCCTTCACACACAATTTTTTCAATCACAAAATGAGATAAAAAAAGATAGGAATGTCGAAGTACACTATACATTTAAAAAATGAAAACCCCCCTTGGTTGATGTTTTTGACTAGGGATGAATATTATCAAAATCGTTTTTAACGAGGCATTAACTTTTCATACCTTTGAAATGATCGAAATTAGGCAGTGAGCACTATTATAGAAAATAGTTTGATTATTCGATATTACATATTATTAAACAGTATCACAGTTAATTCAAAATCATGCAGAAATATGAGATATTGCACTTGTATAGTAGTTAGTTCCCTGGGTGCTATTTTTTCGAAGAAAAATTTAATTGCTTCAGCGAACTTTAATTGGTCACGCCTTGCGTTTTTCAAGTACTGAACCTTAACCATTAGTTCAATTAAATATCATCTTATTATGAGTAATGAGAAGTTGTAAAGCTGATATTTCGTTACACATATCGGGAATATTATCGCCTATTTTGCTAAAATCTGGCGGAGGCATGATAGAAGGAGCGAAAACAGTACCTAAATTTTGCGCCGTCATTTTATTCTCGCCGCTGCGTTGAGTAACCCTGCGATAAAAAAATTCTTTCAGTAAACTGGACGTTAATTTTAAGCGTAATTACGTGTTACTGACCTGTATAAATGTTCCATTAAATACTTCAAGGTATTGTAATGAGCTGGCGGCAAGACGTCTAAAGCTTGTTTCACTTTGTTGATTTGTTCTTTGAGCGAGGACGCTTGTATGGATTTCAAAAGGAGAGGGTGAGCGTCGTAAGTGATTAAAGGAATCGGGAGCAGCCTGAAGTATAATTTCAAAATACTCGCGATGACGTTGATGTTGTCGTAATTTTCACAATTTATAACTGCTTTTTCGCCATCTGTAAGTGGTAAAAGAACAAGGATAAGTAAGTGGGGGATACGTAAAATACACGAACGTGTAGCTTTTGCTTTGACATTACCTTTTTCAAAAGCCATTCTTAAATTATCCATTTCTTCTTGATAACCAGAAACACGATATAAACCTTCGGCATCCAATCCACGAGCTTCAATTTCTTTGATACATTTATCGATGACGAACGGTCTAGTAATTTTATGAGCTTTGACTAAAGTTGTCAAATCGATACCGAATACACCACGTAATTGTTTCAAATCAGGGCAACAATCCGCTGGTAATTTTTCCGAACATCTGTAATGAGCGCTGAATCCGCAATCTGAAAAAAAAATACACAAATTATCGAGGATATGTGAAAATATAACTTCAATTACACGAATCATTTCACTCACCCTCGCATTTCACTCCTTGAGCTATAAATCCCCAAAGGAAATTTCCACAAAATTCACACCAGTAGAAACCTTTGAAGGTGTGAGGTTTGAAAGCATGTTGTTTATCGTAATTGACTACGACGTCTGGAAGGCTTTCGACTTGTTTATGTTTATCGAAAGTTTTTCTTTTAATTCGGTTCAACGTAACGTAAGGACTTTTCTCATAGGATGGAATATCGTGCATTAATTTTATATAAGAGCCAGCCTTCCTCTCTAAGTACAATGTGATGATGCCGTCCATAACTAAATCTTCAACCTTAGCGAACCGTTTCTTTTCATGAACGTAATGTTGACGACCATCGTAGTATAACTTGAAATGATCTATTATACCACATAACCTGAAATGAGTTCTCAAAATCAGATCTCTCAGAAAAAAGTTGAAAGTTTGCATTTATGAGGTATTCCATTACCTCAATGAAAGCGTATGAAAGTTATCTGAATTCGGACTCAGTCTAATAAGATATTCTCCATCGTTTATTAATAATTTAGCAGCTTGTTTATGACTTATAGGTCCATGGTATTCACTGCCGAAGAAATTGGGAGCTCCATCCACCTTTTTAGAACAACGAATCGCTCGACATTTTGGAGCTTCTTGCTGGAGCTTGAACACTTTACAAACAAAATTTGATCAATTATTGTCATCGAAGTTTATAAATAATATCATAAGTTATTATTCAGCTTACAATCAGGTTTCCACATCGGTTCTGCATAGATCTCAGTTTCTTGAGTATTGCCCTCATTATTGACTACTGGAACATAAAACATAAGAGATAAATTTTGCAGTTACGATGAATTCAACACTGTTTACAGGTAACAGGTAAGTCTTGCTCGTGCACTTGTTTACAAATAATTCACTTCGATAATGATAAAACAACTCACTTCGTAATTTCTGTATTCCGAAACTATTATTCTCCATTTCTTCGAACTTGGAGATACTAGCACGATGAAATCATTGGGTAATTATACTAAGCTGTTACTCGAAGAGTGAAAAATGACTTTGGTCGTTTAGTGCGCATTTTCAAAGAAATCATTACTTACGCAAGGAAATAATTCAAATTGTTTCAATTCATCAGATTGAAATTAAGAACAATTAGATTGAAATTGATTAATTATTGGAAAAAAGAATAGAAATTGAGCATAAATAAACAGCTTTATCAGAAAGAGTGGGAGGGAGAGGAAGTGGTGCATTCATCGAGGAGGATGAAGAGGCCGAGGGGAAGAAAACAAATGATAAAAAATTTATGTTTCATAAAATTACCTGTTGGAACGCTAGCTCCGAACTGTTTCTGTTTTTCAATTAATTTTTTTGTAACGTCAACGAGGCAAACACTTTGTTATTTCGTGATAAGATTGAGATAACTCCATGTGGAACCCTGAAAAATTGAGGAAGAATTTTCAAAATTCTCGTTCGAGGTAAGCTAGAATTTTAGAAATTATTCTATTAGTTATGTTCCCATTAGTATAAGGTACAGTATGACATGATATACTTTGTATTTCGTGATTAATTTGCTACCATTTTGACGATGGAACTTTGTGTTGACAGGTATCCCAAGTCAGCCGTTTCAGTATGTTAAGTTATGAACTTTACTGAACTTGCATTGGCTATTATATCATTCTTCTGTTTCCTGGTTACTGTTTTGATCCTTGTGATAATTGGTAAAGTAGATCGTATTTTACTCTTTATAGAAATACGTTCAGATATACGTTAATTTTGTTTCGTTTCACGATTCAGGTTGGTATTTTGTTTGGGTATTGTTCTTATCACGATTCCGTTTCGTTCGAGAGTTGTTGGGTGGAATGACAGATTCTCCCAGTAACGAGAGCAGAACAATTAAAAGCAGAAACTTCCGAAAAGATTGAAAATCAAACATACACCATGAATATCCGCTGTGCCCGTCCGAACGACTTGATGAATATGCAGCATTGCAACTTGCTTTGCTTGCCTGAAAATTACCAAATGAAATATTATTTTTATCATGGTCTATCTTGGCCTCAACTCAGTTACGTTGCCGAAGACGATAAAGGTCGAATAGTAGGCTATGTTCTTGCTAAAATGGAAGAAGACAGCGAAGACAATCCACACGGACATATTACATCGTTGGCAGTAAAAAGATCGTATAGACGTTTGGGACTTGCTCAAAAACTAATGGAACAAGCAGCTAGAGCGATGGTTGAATGTTTTCAGGTGAGTTGGCATTCGTATCTGTACGTGGCGTGTTTTGTAATACGCTGTACCATTGAATAACATTGGTTGATTTTGTAACTTTTTGTTAGGCTAAATACGTTTCGTTACATGTCCGTAAGAGTAATAGAGCTGCTTTAAATTTATACATGAATACTTTACGTTTCACTGTATCGGAAATCGAGCCAAAGTACTACGCTGATGGAGAAGACGCGTACGCTATGCGTAGAGAACTGAAATCATTCGAAGAGGGTTCGTCGACCGAACCGACCAAGTCTGAGCAAGAGAACAAATCCACTTCCAGCGTTGTAGGATCTGAAGTCGAACCAAATGGTTATTAATGTATAAAGTATCCTTATCTGTTTAATTATGCTTCATATTCTTTCCTTTAAAATATATACATGTAAACAAGCAGTATATTGTGTATTTGAATTACGAGTATTATTCAGCGTGAAGTAATTTGATCGATTTTTATTTTCAATTTTTAAAAGTTGTCTGCGAATTGATGAGATGCTAAAAATATTAATCGAGTTATTCAAATATAGATCGAATAACTATAATTTCGGTAATACATGCAAGCTGACGTGATAGATCTATAATCTAAACGTTTCACAAAGGCAGCTGATTTAGACGAAGACTATAATTTTTTTTGAATTTATAGAGATGAGTGACGTAGGTAGGCTACTCAATTACAGATACAGACAGCCTAATCATCGGTTCACTAGAATTCAAAACTACCTGTAAAATTCTTGCATAAATTACTTCACATTGCGTAGGAAGTTCGTAAAAAATTTGCCAGGAAACAAATCATTAAGTTGAGGGCATTGTTTCACCTCCATGTTATCGCTTCCAGCTTCGAATCTATGCAATGTACATATTTGGTAGCTTCTTTACTCCCAGTTGAATTTTTTTTGTTTTTTGTATGAAAAAATATTTTCACTCAACTGATGAATAAAACTGGACAAGGGAAGCAAAGTCACTTCTGAGAAGAAATCAGGGCCTCTCAAAGTGTGTACTTTAAATCCCTTGGAGCAATATTTTGAATGATGCTTGATGAAGCCTATAGATGTACGAAGGCCCTAGGCACTAAAAAAAGTGCATACCTAACGAACAATACAAAACATTTTAATTTTCATCAGTTCAATATGAATTTTCTACGTAGGTAGGTAGATAGGTAGGTCGATAAGAGTGATTCATTCATAGAAATAAGTCGATGTCCATCTTTTAATATTAATGCTATTAAGGCAGATAGTCAGTTATCTCATTTCGGACATACTTTTACTCCTATACAGCTCGCATACCTCTCGGCATGATGTTTACTTCATCGGTAAAACCAATAATAAGTAAATCATTTTAGGACTGATTTCAATCGGATTATGTCATACAGCAGATGGAACGTATTATTCACCACCCAAGTTTATGTCAAGGTTATGAGAGTTTCCCCCGCACTAAGATCCGATTTAAATTAGGTACCTATACTTACCTTAAATCTTTTTATTATAAAAATGTATCATGATGAGGTATTATCCTTACACTAGAAAAATAAATCCATATTCATCTAAAAAAAAACGTGTGCATTTAAAAGTTAATAACCAGAACACATTAATGATAATAAAAATATAATAAAACCGGTTTAACATATGTAAATTAACTTTACCGCATGGGTAGTGCAAAAATGTAAAAAAAATTCATTCGTGTGTGATCCAATCATAGCTTATATCAGCGTGTTAACAAGAGAAGACAGTGATATACGCGATTTTTATAATACTCGTGTACTTCCTATAGTGATGATATCGCTCCGAGGACGATAGTAATTTTCAATGAGTGATTGTTAAAACTATTCGCCTAATTATATCGTAATTAATAAGATATGCTGGCTGTATTCTGAGAAGTTGGTTCAGTGCGTGAAATGAAACACATGTGTGCGTTTTATGTTTTTACTGGCGTGCTATTGTTATTGAAGATTGTGTATGCACAACGTAAGTAATATTTTTTTCAAGTACTTGCCTACATGTACCTATTTTTTTTTTTCAATTTTAAACTTTTAAATGGTATATTTTTAATCTAAAGTTCAGACCTAAATTCATAGGAAGCTTGGAGGTTGATTGAATCATTTTTTGAAAGAAATCTTCTTACCTAGACTGATTTTTTCTGGTCTTTATTTAGAAAATTCTCAAGAATGGCCACCAGGTTGGACAGAAAAATGCATAGGATGCATTTGCGAAGCAGCTTCAGGATGTAATCAAACTATAGGATGTTTGGGTGAATTTTGTGGAATGTTTTTATTCAGCAGATCGTATTGGGTGGACTCTGGAAGTCCTGTCATACTTGGTGATGATCCGAATAATCAAGATGGTAATGTACCTATCTAATCAAAAAAAGGAAAATAACACGAGTTCGTCAATTTTCTTGTTCGAATCAGAGTCGAAAAATGTGGAAAAGGAGAGAGGAAGATTGCTTCCATACCTACTTCAATGTTGGAAAAATTGATAGACAAAATAAATTATGATCTTTTCTAGAAAATTTCGAAGCCTATAGCTTTAATGAGTGATTTCACGTTGAGCTGGAGAAAATCTGATCGATGATGCATTTTTTTGTTCTGCTCCTAAAGCTAATTTGATGATGAAGTTTTTTTCCTACCTTCCAAAAATTTTCTTTCCACTCGTCTCTGAATCGAATAGGTATTCATTACTATATTTCCATTTCAACTTGATTTTTTTTCAGCATTTGTTCGCTGTGCAGTAGACTCCTACTGTGCTTCTAGAGCTGTAAATCAATACATTCAAAAATTCATACAAGTGAGTAAGATTACTGGATAAGTACCTATTTCCAATACTCATTCGCTTCGGGTTGTTGATAAAGAATTCGAAAATCAATCGTAAATAATTATGTTAATGCGGTTTTAATTTACTTTAACCTTGGTGAATTTAAAATCGGCTCGTTTTTTGGAAATTTTTCTTCCGAGAAAATATTTAAATCGTCGAATCCCCAAGTCACGAACTCACGATTTAATATTTTACGAGGGAACCTATTAGGAGGAATTGACTTGGAAAATTTATTTATGTCTGAAATATACTTGAAAATTTGGCAAAACCACAAAACATTCGTTAAAACATCTTAATTGGTTATTTGAGACAACTCCACTCAAATGGCGCCACTCATCTTGTCAAACCAGAACCTATACGTAAGATTACAATTTTACTATTTCGTTACAGGATTGCAATCACGATGGTAGCTTGTCATGCGACGATTATGCCAGAATGCATTTCTTCGGATTTGTTCAATGCGACAGAGCCATTAACCGGACGCCTTATTATCGTGTTTTTCAGAGATGTTTCCAAAAGAATTGAATAAGAGCTGATATCGAATATCCCGTTATGTCAAAAAAATATTCTATCATGTGCTTTAGTTTAACACCAGGAAAAAAAACTGAAATATATTCGTACACTGGGTAAAATTACTGATTTAATCAAAAAATTATCTCACATATTGACAACTTTCACAAACAAATGAGTAGTTAATTTAAACAGAAAAATATAAAAACAAGATAATTTCCAAAATGAAAAACCGGACAAGGAAGTTAGATTTTATTAAATGCAGCGATATCGACCGACTGTACGTAATCTTCGAATTCTTGAATTTTTTCTGCTAAATCATCAACGGAGACTTTATCATCTTCGACGACGCACATAATTTGTAATTTTTCAATTCCGTAACCGACCGGAACTAATTTGGCTGTTGAAGAAATAAAAATATATTAGCGTAATATTATTTTCAAGCTTCGCACTATCGTGAAATAAGTGATACTTACAAGCTCCCCACACTAAACCAGCCATTTCGATGGTTCTAACTTGGGTTTCCATAGCTTTCATATCGGTTTCATCATCCCACGGTTTAACATCTAAAACGATGCTAGATTTAGCGATAACTACTGGTTTCTTCGATTTCTTTTCAGCGTAAGCTTTCAGTCTTTCTTCTTTAATTCTCTCGGCTTCGGCATCCTGTAAAATTAAACTAGCTTGAAACACAATATTCGAAACACACACACTCCAAGGGTATGTACACAATCGATCAACGTACATCTTCATCTGATCCGAAAAGATCGACATCGTCGTCATCATCGCCTGCGGCAGCTGCTGAGGATGGCTTATCATCTAAAAATTTAGCTACTTCGCTATTCAAACTTTTTTGAGCAAATTTCTTCTTCTCATCGGCGTTGAAAGATTGAATGTGCGTGTACCAACGATAGACATTAGGTGTTGCCTTGGTGGGAGCAGACTTAAGGGCAGTTAAAACTAAAACATCGGCTTGTGACGGTTGGTATCTGGAAATTAAGTAGAGAAAAAACATGAAAACGTGAACGTGTCTAGTGTTAGACGTAGACTGAAAAACACTTTCTTACCCTTCGATGTAACTCCTTTCTGAGAGGTAGTTTTCCAAAAACTTCAAGTTCTCTGAGACGGTCATTTTTCTAAGTGTTTTTGAGCTATTTAATCGATTTTACTACTAAAAATTACGAATTGTAAGCGGAGAACTCGAATTACAGCTGAGAAAGAACGACGATCGTGTCGGAAAAAGCGATTTCAGGAATTTTTCAACTTTTTTGGTTTACTGATAACACGTTTTTGAAAACATTGGAAAAAATTGATAACGAAAATTTTGAACTTTGAATCGACGATAATTCCTATTTTTTTGGTGAAATCGTCCATAAAAATTGATTATTTTGCTTTTAAAATATTCTCGTTGATATTTTAATTTGAGAAACATGGAAATTTTTCAAAAAAAATTGCTCTATCAATAGAAATTCATTCAGCTTTGATGAGTACAAGTATCACCTACCAACAAACATTACACCTATTTCAAGGAATTTTCAAATTTTTTTATCAAAAAATCATGGCATTGTCGGAAAAGGCGTTAGCATTGAATGAAAATAATTTTTGTTTGCGAAAATTTTTTGTCGAAAATTTCACCTACAAAATTAAAATAATTGATAATATTATGATATTTTAATGACCCATCAGGTATTGTTTTATATTATTCATTTACGTGTTCATTACTTCACTTCACTTCACCGATCACTCCTCTAATTCGCTTGTGTTTTGACAGATCTCTTTCAGGAAAGTCGGTAACACCTCTGATGGGTTTGTGATATTGCTGATAAACCAATGACATTCTTATGTCTTCAATCTTCGCCTAATATCAAACTTCAAATCTAAGGTAATAATTCATTTAGAAGCTACAGTTTCTCTTTGAGAACTACGGTTAACGAAAATTAATCGCTTTCGATGTTCGCAGATTACAGTTGTGTTATCAAAATGTTACGCAGTACATTGCAAAAAGCAGCTACAGCTACTAAACGATGCGTTCATATAGGAAATCCTCCGAATTCGGCCCAAGCTGCCAAACCGGCAGCTCAGCAAAACTTACTAGAAGTGTTTATAGATGACAAGAAAGTATTAGTCGAACCTGGAACCACAGTATTGCAGGTACGTTGCACCAATCTATTTTCAGTGATACTAGTTACAATAGACTAATAATTATACTTCTTTGCGTTAGGCTGCCGCTATGGTTGGCGTTGAAATACCAAGATTCTGTTATCACGAACGTCTAGCAATCGCCGGTAATTGTCGTATGTGTTTAGTGGAAATCGAAAAATCGCCTAAAGTAAGCATCTTATTATTGGAATCAAATGGTGTTTGATAGAACGATCGATTAAAAATTGAAATTTCAGCCAGTGGCAGCTTGTGCTATGCCAGTTATGAATGGTTGGAGAGTGAAGACAAATTCGGATATGACTCGTAGAGCCAGAGAAGGCGTAATGGAATTCTTGCTCGTAAATCATCCTTTAGATTGTCCCATTTGCGACCAAGGAGGTGAATGCGATCTCCAAGATCAAAGCATGGCTTTTGGAAGTGATCGGTCACGGTTTACTGATATCGATCATTCGGGAAAAAGGTAACAATTTACAATACAGACTTATATTAACTCATTGGTGTGTCATGATGATTATTTTACCATTTTTTGCAGAGCTGTCGAAGATAAAGATATCGGACCTTTAGTTAAAACGATTATGACAAGATGTATTCACTGTACTAGATGCATTCGGTTTGCATCTGAAGTAGCCGGTGTTGACGACCTAGGTACTACTGGTCGAGGTTCCGATGTGCAAGTACGTTTCGTGATTTACTCAGCTAAGTGTTTATTATTTTGGTTTTTGTAAATCGTGTTTTATTTCAGGTCGGTACCTATATCGAAAAAATGTTCTTATCGGAATTATCCGGAAACGTCATCGATCTATGCCCGGTCGGAGCTCTTACTTCTAAACCATATTCCTTTACTGCCAGACCATGGGAAACGAGAAGAATCGAGAGTGTCGATGTTTTAGACGCCGTAGGCAGTAATATCATCGTATCCATGCGTACGAACGAAGTGATGAGAATCTTGCCTTTGTTGAACGAAGTGCGTAATTTTCAAATCGAGACCATTTTGTTTTTTTTTCGTGTTATTAATTTTATCGCATCGATTTTTTTAATAGGGTGTGAACGAAGAATGGCTCGCCGACAAATCTAGATTTTGTTACGATGGCTTGAAAAATCAACGTTTAGCTTTCCCCATGCTAAAAGACAAATCTGGTCAACTCGTCGCTGTGGAATGGGAAGACACATTGAAAATTGCTTCTAAAGCATTAAACGAAGCCAATGGAAAGGTATAAAGATCATTTTTTTTCTATATGAATGTGGTCATTTAATATCAATTCTTCTATTTCTTCATTAGATCGTTGGAATTGCTGGTCCTTTCGTTGATGCTGAAGCTTTAATCGTGTTTAAAGATTTATTGAATAGATTAGGCAGTGAACACGTCTACACCGAAAAACCATTTCCTTTAGAAGGAGCTGGTACCGATATTCGGTCTAATTATTTACTGAATAATAAAATCACTGGTACGTAATACGTTTTCTACGTGTTGTTACAGTTTAGAACAATTATATGTAATTCGAGTATTCATTTCAGGTATCGAAGAAGCGGATGTTGTTTTATTGATTGGAACGAATCCTAGATTCGAAGCACCGCTTATTAATACCAGATTACGTAAAGCTTATGTACACGGTGAATTAGAAGTAGGCCTCGTTGGCCCCAAAGTTGATTTAACTTACGAATATGAGGTAAATTTACAAAACCGTACAACACTATAAATTAGATATTTGGAAAAATAATGAATTTTGAAATTTTTCTGCAGCATTTAGGAGATTCGACTTCGGTTTTGAACGATATCTTATCAGGAAAGCATCCATTCAGTAAGAAAATTTCGGCCAGTAAAAAACCATTAATCATTTTGGGTGCTCAAGCATTCAGCCGTTCCGACAGCAGTGCTCTATATTCTGTAGTGCGACAATTAGCGCAAAAAGTATCGCAACATTGCAAGGTAAAAATTCATCGCTCGAATAATTATTCTCATTAAGCTGCGGATAAAATTATTTGATTACGATTGTTTTCTTTAGACCGATCCCAGTTGGAAAATATTCAATGTTTTACAAGAAGCCGCATCTCAAGTAGCAGCTTTAGATTTAGGTTATAAACCTGGTATCTCTGATTTGAAATCGTTAGCTCCAAAAGTAGTGTATCTATTGGGCGCTGATGACTCTCCCGTATTGAAAGAAAAATTACCCGAAGGAACCATCGTCATTTATCAAGGTAACTTACAACCTCTCTTCGTAAGCTGAATATTTTTCGAATCGAATTTCTAATTCGTGAAATTTTTTAGGTCATCATGGAGATAATGGAGCTGAATTAGCCGACTTCATTTTCCCCGGATCTACGTATACTGAAAAACAAGGAACTTATGTAAATACCGAAGGTAGAGCGCAACAAACCCTAAACGCTGTAACTCCCCCTGGATACGCTCGTAATGATTGGAAAATTCTGAGAGCTTTATCAGAGGTAAAAAAGATTTAAATCAGCGAAATTGAATTCTTGAACGCAGAAGCTTGATCGAATAAATTTACAGGTCGCCGGACATACTTTGCCATATGAATCATTACAAGAAGTACGAGATCGACTTCAAGAAGTTTCGCCTAATTTAACTCGATACAATAAAGTCCAAGAAGTCAGCTTCGATAATAAAGCTGTTGAGCTAAGCCAGGTTATTATTCGTTTGACTTTGGTAATCATTGTTCTATAATGTAATTCAAATTGCTAACTGGTTTGTTTTTCTATTTATTTTACAGCTCGTTAAAGCAAATTTAGGAAATGCTCCAATAGACGTAAAACTAAAAAAATTGGAAGATTATTATATGACTGATGTCATATCGAGATCATCGGTTACCATGTCTAAATGCGTTCAAGCGGTTTTAAAACAAAAACAAAACAAATATTACGATGGTAAAGAATGAAATGAAAAAATTATTTCGTTGTAATGTTTTATTGAACTCGATTTCGCTTTCGTGTACCGCTCGTGTATATGTAGAAATGTTTCTAATAGTTAATCTACACGATAATATATTATTTGTATTGTTTCATTTATAATGAATATTATTAAAATGTTGAGATATTTTAAATTCAGAATGCTAAAAATTTTGTTGCCATCGCGAGGTCAAAATTGCGTCCTTAAATAATTGAATTGAAAATGAATTGAATTCCACGTGAAAAATGAACATACCCCTGCAAAAATCACGATAGACGACCATATCAACACAATGACACATACTCCGAGCGCTATCTATGTTTTCAAATGGAATTTTGAAAAATCAACCAGTGCACAACTTCCCAAGTTTTCACCGCCATCTGTCAACATGAAACGAAACTTCTATTTTTCTGGTACTCAACTTCAAAACACAATAGGTAAAGGATGAACCAAATTTCAGCTATTCTGGTGGAGTCAGCTTGGTTTTCATGGGAGGGGGCTAAAATCGTCATGAGAGTATATTTTACTCAAAAGGGGCCTTTTAGAGACGATGGAACTCAAAATTTTAAAATTTTAAAAATTTTTCTTTGAATTGATTTTTTTTTAATTTTTGAAAATTAAGGGGCCCACCGCAACCCGAATTTTTTGAAAATGGAAAAAATAAAAAATAGGGAATTACTTTTTCACCAAAGGATACCACCTTGTGGGGTTGGGAGGAGGAAAGACCAAAAACAACTAATTTTAGGACATCCCACATAATATACGAATTTCAGCTATTCTGGGGGGTTAGCTTGGTTTTCATGGGAGGGGGCTAAGATCGCCATGAGAGTCTTTTTTACTCAAAAAGGACCTTCTAGAGATGATGGAACTCGAAAATTTTGAAAATTTTTTTTTGAATTAGGTTTTTTTTTAATTTTTGAAAATTGAGGGGCCCACCGCAGCCCGAATTTTTCGAAAATGGAAAAAATAAAAAATTATTTTTTCACCCGAGGTCACCACTTTAGGGGATGGGAGCGGGAAAATCCCAACTTCCAAAATAAGAACCACCCTAATGTGTACCATGGTACACAGCGGCAAATTTTGAGGAGCAGCTTGAACGATTTTTTTTTTCAAGTTAGAAAAAATGAGAAAGTTATTAAAACGTTCATAGCGATGAGCGAGATATTTTTCATTAATTTTTTGCTTCGAAAAGGCATCGATAGTAATCACTGTGATACGCTGAATTTCACATTAGGAGATAGGTATGAAACTTATGGTACCTACTACCTATATGAGAACAAATTACATCACTCATTGCTTTCTTGCCACTTCTAAAAATGAATATGACTACCAAATTTAAATGTGCTTATCGCTTATTGATTATCAAGAGAGACGATCATCTTCAGTCACCGTCCTCTCCCTCTTCGCTCTACCTATTGATTTTATATTTTTTTCTCCTAGTAAAATAAGCACACGCAAAAAAAAACGAAGCAAGCTGCTGTTATTTTTGTATCGATTAAGCACCAGTAAGTTTACAAATATAGCGTAGCTAAATAATCATACAAGCATACGGTGATTTATGGTGCATAGTGCTTAGTGGAATTTTAAAATATGATGTAAATTTGTATACCTACCTAGTTGAAAATTCGGATGCTTGTGTTCTAACAATTTGATAACTGTTTCAAAAGGTAAGATCGACAAATTACTTACATATTCTAGATAATTGAACAAATTTGAGAAATCACAATTTTTCGATTTTTCTCCTCAGCCACATCAATGTCTTCTTATAATTTTCAAAGTTTTCCACAAAAAATGGAGGGGGGAGGGAATTACTGAGGATGATGGAGCGGAAAACATTGTTATGCACACAGCGGAAAATAATTAAAACCGCCCCTGCAAGGTATGCATAGGTTTACCTACTGCAAATTTCGACAATTTTTAGTTTAAAGTTGACATATGTATACCTATGTAGTATGAAAAAAGCAGTAAATACTTGAATAAAGTATTCATTAAATCGTTAATTTTCCTTTAAATGATGAAAAATTAGTATCAATCGATAGGGAATTTCATTGTCTTTAATTTAAGACTAGGTAATTAAAAGTTCACCCAAACTCGCGAACAATTGAAAAATTTGCAGTTTTTTCACGAAAAAATGTACCTACGCATTCTTATGGCTGATAACGTCCGTTACGGTAAACTGGAACCATTATGGCGTATGCCAGTCTCTTCCCTTTATAGCGCTTTACATAATTGGAATGATTTTTTCTTCTTCCAGATTAAAACAAATCGAAGAGGAAAACGAAAAACTGGCTTACAAATCGCACGAAATGTCGAAGCCTCTGGCTCGTTATGCGGACGACAAAGATTTAGACAAACATTTAAGAAATAAAGAACGCGATGGAGATCCACTAGCAATAATAAGGAGAAATTTGAACGATGATAGTTCTGCTGATGGTTAGTTACATTCATAATTTCAGAACGTTGAAGCTCTATTATACAGGGTGTTAAAAATAAATCGTGGGCAATAATTTCACAATAGATGCAACTCGAGTAGACGAACAAAAAACGTTATTATGATAAGTTGCCTATCTTGTAAAATGAAGGCGCTACGTGCTCCGCTAAACTGGAAATTTACGAATTTTGAAAAATTCATCAAAAATAAAAAAATTGTTGAATCAGTCAAATAATGTCCGTAACCCATAGTACTCCATTGGATGAACAGACATGTTAATATGACCAATTGCCTATCTTCAAAATTGAAGGGGCAAACTTGATTCAAAATTTCCAAATTTTGAGTGCCCCAAACTTGAATTTCTAAATTGTGTTTGCCCCTTCAATTTTAAAAATAGGCAATTGGTCATAATAACATTTTTTGTTCGCCCACTCGAGTACTATGGGTTAGAGACATCATTTGAATGATTCAAACATCTTCTTATTTTTGATGAATTTTTCAAAATTGGTAAATTTTAGTCCACTAATGGGGTAATTTCATCAATTTGCAGACAGTAAAAAAATGTTTGTATTATTTAAAAATGATGCCCCTAACCCATAGTACTTGAGTGGATGAACAAAAACCGTTATTATGACCAATTGCCTATCTTCAAAATTGAAGGGGCCAGCACAATATTAAAATTCAAATTTGGGGCACTCAAAATTTGGAAATTTTGAATCAGGTTTGCCCCTTCAATTTTGAAGATAGGCAATTGGTCATAATAACTGTTTTTGTTCGTCCACTTGAGTACTATGGGTTAGGGGCATCACTTAAATGATTCAAACGTTTTCTTATTTTTGATGAATTTTCCAAAATTTGTAAATTTCAAGTTTTGCGGAGCACGTAGCACCTTCATTTTACAAGATAGGCAACTTATCATAATAACGGTTTTTGTTCGTCTACTCGAGTTGCATCTATTGTGAAATTATTGCCCACGATTTATTTAACACCCTGTATTTTTCATATGTATACATATTATGTATTTCTTTGTAAAATTCCTTATCAGGTGCTAAGCCAAAATACAAAGGAACTTATCCTCAAAATCGTTTTGGAATCCCACCTGGCCGTAAATGGGATGGAGTGGATAGATCTAACGGATATGAAGTGAAATCGTTGGGTAAAGGAAAAGCTGAAGAAGCGGTCAAAGAAGAAGCATATAAATGGAGCACTGAAGATATGTAAAATAGCGAGATTCCTGCCAGCGCCATCGACATCGAGCTGACAATTTACAAAATGTATAATTTTTATAAGTAGTGTTTCCAATACTTTTGTGTTGTGGATCGTAATGAGCTTTTTCAAAGAGCTCATTTAACGTAGGTATTAAAAAGTTTTATAAAAAAATTTTCTGAAATTCAATCCCAATTTTCAAATTTTGATTTAATGTCTAATGAAGTAGTAATGACATTGACATTTAAAAAAAAATTAAAACTCAAGTCTCAAACCTTCTCCTTCTTCGCATTTTTGATATAAGAGATAGCGCTGCAGTCGCGAAAATGTATAACCTGTTCTTTGGTTTGTACATTTTGATTTTTTTGAGACCAAATTGATGGTACGAAGAGTCGAAGTGTGGGATTTTTGACACGAGGAATTCGACTGCCGGGTCTATTTCAGCATTTGATTCGTATTAAATGTAAAAATCGTCTTTTTGTGGCAAAAAATTGACAGATAGGTTTTTCGACTCGGCGAGTTCAATAACGTTATCATTTTCTACATAAAAATGTCCTCTGTCTGTCTGTCGGACCTTTTGAGGTAATTGACTCGTCTGTCTGGCTTGTCAAGTTTCTAATATCGTCTATCTGTCTGTCTGTCGATCGTTCTGTATAGCCTCTTAAGGTCATTGACCGGCGTGTCTGGACTCTCAGGGTCACTGACCTACCTGTCTGGCTTCGTCTAAATTGCTCTCATGGCATATCCTCTGTGTTTTGAGCTGCATTTGCAATTCCTGTAAGAATTTTTCGTTTTTTAAAAAGAAATCTTGTACTTTGAAATTTATTTTCGACGTATTTACCATTAAAATTCCATATCGCGCATATTGAAGTCAATTTGAATCAATATTTTAAAATTTATATCATTTTTTAAATCAATTATTATAAATCTTAGGTGTATTTTATGGGGGTTCTTAATGTTTTCAAAACAGATTTACATTTAAATCCATTGCATTATTAGGCATCTATCGTATATTTCAACTCTCTTATCGTGTAATCGATCAAATAATTTATCGTATTCGTCGAAGTAAGTTGCTTACGAGTATGTTTAAAAGATGAGCCTCATATTTTTGCATTAATTCGGTTAATTTGAATTGCATATCGTCAAACTACTCGAGTAAAAAGGGTTGAAATTTTTCTCATTGGAACATTCGCGTCAGTGAAAATTTTCAACAAGATAAATTATAATTAAAAATAGAACCCATGCTGCGAAAATTTTCTATGAAAAAAAATCTCTACTCTGTTAGGAAAATGTTAAGTCAAGAAAGGATTTGCATAAAAAAAGATGAAAAAAAAATAACAAAATAAAATAATCTTCGTTTATTACAAAACTCGTTTAGTGATTAAATTAATACTAGCGACAACATTTTACATAATTTTGATCACGCAGACGATGAGATTATTCTTTCAAACCGACTACAGCCAAAGCTGCTCCTCGACCACTTCCATCTTCAGAAAGTACCAAACTGAACTGAAATAATAGAAAAATAAAATGAACTTATCAACAATGAAAAAGTAACGAAGGAAGTACACGTGTGTGCAGGTGTGAAAATATGTATGTATAGAGTAGGTACCTGAATATTTGGATTAATCATGCATCTAATTTTTTCTGTAATCATTTCGGAGTATTTCGAATGGTTTCTGTAAAATCCGCCATCGATACCGACAACGGAAGGCGTTACCGACATTTTATTAATTATTGTCGCGATTGCTGCTGATAATAAATGAGCTGATCGTTTACAAATAGTGTGAGTAATATAACGAACGTTTACACAGTCTTGAATAGAGACATGTTCACATTTTAGACTTTCGAATAGCCCCATTGTTTTACGTAAATCGGCATCATCGCTGTAAATCGTCAAATCGTCAATTAAAAAAGGGATATAAATTAATAAAATGATAAAAATAGCCACATATAAGATGAAAAGGATAAAAGGAAAAAATCTCACTTTTCTATACTGTACAAATAATCGGGTAAAAATGATCCTTTATTTTTTAATGTTTGGACGACTTCGCCACCGAATAAATATTTCATTTCGGTACATTTCACAATGGATAATCGGATCAGTTCGCAGACATACATAACGCTTACCATTTTTTCAAAGCTGGAATTCGCAATTTAAAAAAAATTTTACTTACAATGCTACTATCCTTTGGTGTAATTTAAAATGATATCTTTCACTTACGTTTCACTTCCAGGTCTTAAAGATCCAGTATCGAGTTGACGATCGAATTCGGTGATTATATCATTCAATGATCCATCAGCGCCAAAATTACCCCATTCGGTGTTTATCACCATCCCTGGTTTATCTGGTTTTCCATTATACAATTCGATATTTTCTCTTTTTTCGTAATAACACGCATTCGTACCAGTACCTGATAAAATTAATAAAATTGAGAAAATTTTCGAGTAGTTTGGATTAAAATTTTGTATTAGTGAAAGTAGGTACCTATGATGACTCCCACTCTACACGTTGGTTCGCTCCAAGAACACGACAAAAGACACCCTGTGGTATCATTCAAGATAGCAAACGGTCTAATAATCATCTAGATAAACATAAAAATTCTATCAATTGGACCCACACAAGTGTTTCTTTTTTTCAAAACAAAAAATAGGTACTTACGTTTTGTCTTTCTAAAGCTTTTTGGAACAATTCACCGACGTCTTTCCCCACTGCGCCTTTTATATTGAATCTTTTCGACCATCTCGTCAAAATACCAGAATTTAGACTTTTTTGTTGGACTGGAAAACTGAAACAGAATCCGAGTGGTAGTTTTTCTTCACCCAAGTTCAGTTCTTCTCGAAATGTTCTCAAACATTCTACGATGTAATCGAAAAACTGTAATCAAAAAAAGTCACACGTGTGTTACAGATTTTTACAAAAATATGTAAAATAATTTGCCTGTTTTCTTTTTACGAAGGAGCTCGTTCGTTGACCAGCCAATTTGATCATCTTTTTTGAGAATTTGAAGGTGCCTACAGCGATATCGTTAGGCAATTCTAGTGACTTACACGTACTGATTCAACCATTGAGAATTTGTAATCGTTTTAAACTTGTTCATTTACTCGTCGTAGTAAACATTTTTGACGTACCTCGTCAGCATTTCCTTCTAATTTTTCATCAGGAAAAACATACGTTCGAGAATCAACCTTATACGAACGACCTTTTTCCAACGTAATCACCAATATCCGGAAATTCGCTCCACCAAAATCAATTGCCAAAAATTTACCCGTTTCTACGAACAAAGATGCGATATTCAGACATGTTTCAAATTCAAAAAGCTGAACTCATTTGTTCACAAATTGCGTACCATCTCCAGTTGGAAAATCGTAAATATACGTTTGATAACATTTGACTGGAGCATTGGTATGAGTATCCTTCGATAAACCTTGATTGATGGAAGTCAAAAGTCGATTCATTATACTGCATAAGGTTTCATTTGATAATTTAAATGGCGCGAACATCTCTTTTATCTGAAATACACGATGTCGTTAGAGTATTTAATTCAGATAAAGATAACGCTTTGTTTGAGATTTTCTCAACAGGATTGAGAAGGTATCTTCAATTCCTCAGATGGTAGATACTTACGACGCAGCTTTTCTTCGTTCCTACCGCTCGAACCGCCATATTTTTAATCAAATATAACCGTATACTGTGAATTTTTTTGAAATAATTTTCTCTAATTGTAAAATACCATTTGTGTAATCGAATAATCACCATTTATAGTTTACATTCGTAAATTATCTCAGAATTGTCGATGATTTCATAAATTGCTAACCGAGTATTTCCGATCAAATGACAATCGCTAACTTGGTAGGATAAATCACATTTCTCCATGACTGACGTCATTTTAACCCTATTTGAAGCGATGGAAAATTACATGATGAGTAAATTGATAAGGATTGGTCTCAGATCGGTAGGACAAATCACAATTCTCCATCAATGACGTCATTTCGACCCTATTTGAAGCGATAGAAAATTATATAGGATGAGTAAATTGATAAGGATTGGTCTCAGAGATCCTAGTTCATATATGCGAATGAGTATAGATAAATTACAGGAACGAAGCGTGTCGATGAGTCAACATTTCACTCTGTAGTGAGTTACCCATTTCCATTTTTATAATGGTAGGTATAACCTACGCAGTAAACGAAATAATATAAAAAAGGGAAACGCTCGGTACAGATCACTGGATACATTTCCTTTGTGGTAATTATTACATTTGCACGTGGATTGTACGCTGGTCGTGAGTTGGTCGTTTGTGCGGTCTGCTTCTCCAGGCAGGTGTTGCGAATTCTCTTATATGGAGAAAACCAACAACGAGCTGGACTGCGTTATACTACAAGGAACAAATACGGAAGAAAAGAATAAGTTGAATATTATTAGAAGGAAATTGCTTAAAAGTACAGATTTTTTACGCACCGGGTATCGAAATCGACAACGTAAGAAGGTCGCTCCTCTAATAACGTAAGTAATGGTTTTTGTTTAAATTGAATTAAGTTTGTATCTGCTTTGCGGTTATTCTAACGTCTTTTCTCTTGAGACAAGGTCAATGAACTGTATAGTTTTTTCAACTCAAAGAAAATAAGATGAAATACATGTGAGACAGGCAATATCCATACGTTCAGACACATTATAGGTACCTACTTAAGAACTATAAACAAAAATAGGTAACTTTTGAAAGGAAAAAAATATAACTGTATTTTTTTGGCATTGTGTTTTTGATGATAAAGCTCTTTCAATGTTGGCTAAAAAAAATTTAGGCTCAAAAATACTTATGCTCTAAAAATCGTGATGTGTTTTTCCTGGAATTCAAACAGGGAGGGGTAGGTTAGGCATACTACTGGTAATAGGAATTGAATTAACTCTGTTGATGAATGAGTCATACATTTTTTAGCCAGACTCAGGTAGTGCTTCTTAACCACTAATCAGTTTCATTTCAATAATTCCATTCCCCAAAAATGAAAAAAAGTGCGCAGGCTCACTAAACTTTGAATAAAAGTTTTGAAGTAGATATCGATTTTTAATGTGCAATTTTTTTGATATAATATAATTAGTGTATAAAAAATATAAATTACCCACAGTCTGTTCTAAAAATTCTATTTAAAAAAATCAATCAAAATAAAAAATAGCAAAATTCATTTCAAAACTCTTGAATTTTGCATTGAAATAAAATAACACATTGCTTCTTGACCGAACATTTATATTTTTTCAATCACCCCCCCCCCTCTTCCCCGATTTAAACGAAACTGAGCTACCAATAAGTATGATTCAAAAAGGCAGATCCTAAAACTCCTCTATAATTACAATTTCTGAGCATTAAGTCAATTGCTTTGCTTTCAGCAAATAATTTATACCATTTTCATATTTTTTTAAAATTTATTTTCAACAAAACAAAACCAGAACGAGTAATACGTAACTTCATGTCAATCCTTCAATTTGTAAAAAAAAAAAGATGAAGATTATCAAAAAAATCAGGTACCTACCTATTCATAAATGATCTCACAATAAATCATAATAATTATTTGTCCGCTTTGAGTAGATGCTCATAGTGCCATCTTGTTGTTTTCCATTCCCTAAGTTTTGTTTCAACATTTTTTTTTCAATGTATTTCAAATTTTCTCTCCTTTCTTGGGGGAAGGGGGGGGGGTAACAGGAAAGGTAAAATTGATTTCATTTTTTAAAAAAGAGGATTTTTGGACGTGAAAAATCATTGTACACTAACCTATCATAAAACTAAAAACAAACAAACACACCCTAAAAAATATTTTTATGTTTCTATTAAAAGTTGATTGGAAAAAAATGAATGGAAATAATTATATAGGTACCTACTTACATCAACAAAGGCATTTTGTAGAATTTCTTTCACAAAGGAAGTACCCCAATCAACAGGAAAATTTCAGATCCAACTAAAACCAGATCGAAAGAACATTCAAAATACCTACCTTATCAGCCAAAATTTCAGATCCTTAAATTCATCAAACGTCCAGCTTTTCTAAATTGATTGCATGATTCGTCGAATTCGTGATTTTCAAAAATTTGTTGAAGTCTCCACAACAGCTCAAAATGGTTTGGAATCGCTTCAAAATGATTGAAAGGGTGCCAAAAATATGATACATACCAAATTTCAACTTAATATTCTGTAAAGGTAATAGTAGATTATGCAACTAGGGAGATAATGTGATTTTCAACAAAGAAGGAGGGTCATTATGGGCATTTTCGTGCCCCTGGCTACTTCGAGACTTGAATGGCATTTTCTTATAGGGGATGGTCCCTAGTATTAATATTAGGCGATATTTTCCCAGAAAAGCCCATAGGGGGGCTGTGGGGTGGCCCCAAAGCCGAAAATTTCAAAAATTTTTAGAACCACTGCTCGAAAATGTAAAAAATTAAAAGTAGCGAATATATGTTGCTTTAAGAGTAAGCAATGCAGCACGTAACGCTTTTTTCATTTTTGACCTTTTTGGGGGTTGTGGTGGGGGTATTTCTATTTTTGAAAATTTTGAAACCCCCTTTTTTGACCCTTCCCGTCGAGCCCCGCTAATGCCCTTTTCATGGTTTATTGCTACTAGTAGTAAGTTCAATTGATATCATTTGCAACCCCCTCACCAACTTGGCTCATATCGAAAAATTCAATTTTCAACTTTTTTTTGAGGTCCATATTTTGGGAAACCATGAAAAGCTATCGAGGTCCGGTTTGCGGCAAATATGTTGAATTTTACTTCTTAATCGACTGGCATGCTTGAATTTTTATTTCAAGTCAATTTTTGACCTCATTGTTGCAGATCACTTTTGGGGGTGGCGAACTTTGAGAACCCCTGAAAAAAGTTCTAAAGTGAATTTTTTCAAACTTTGAGCTGAAATGGTCTTAAATACATGTGTTTAACCAAGATAATATGCGAATGCGATATTTCAATACAATTTAGTCATTTTGGGTGATTTTATCAAAAAAAGTAGTGTTTTAACAACAGGCATAGCTTTCCGGCAAAAGTTAAGCTACGTGTATTCGTGGTGTAGTCCAGTCATTAAAGACATTTTTGCAGGAAAAATTAATATCGAAACGATCTTTCACAGATACTGTTCACAGAGGTCCCCTCAACAATCTACTAAAAGTCCTGGCCCCTACGGGGTCCGGAACCCCCTCAAAGGGGGTGGAACCTCCCTCGAAATCAGTTTTTCGCCATTTTCTCCCCCGCATTGCATTTTAGCGAAAAATATGTGGCTAGATAAAAGAATCTATGTCGAATTTCCGATGTAATGATGTATCAACTTTCCCTGTATGTTCAAGAGGGGCGAAACTGCAACCATTCAAATGAAGGGGTTCTCTGAAAAATACATAAAGGCTATAGGCGCCTAAGAGGGGTGAAATGGTCACCGAAATCGTTCGAGTTGATATTAGCATGTGAGGTAGGTACCATTGAGAAACTTCCGCGTGGAAAGTTTCAGATCCACACCCCCTCCCCTTTTTGGAGAGCCCCCCTTTTCTGAAACTTCAATAACACTTTTCTCAGCCCCATTCCAACCGATTTTGAAAATTTTTCAGTATGTTATGTATATCCTTATTAGGTATCCCCACAAAAATTTTTAACCCCCTCCTCTCATATTTAGCATTCAAAATGGTGTAAAAATGTGTCATAGGGAGGGTTGGGGGTAAAATGGGAATTTTAGGGAAAATAACTAAGAATTAATGAGTAGAGTATAGTTTTCTTATGATTCGATACCGCTGAGCATGAATATGACGTCAGCTTTTTTGCTACACTCATCTAGCCCTCTACAGAACACTTGGCCGCCTCAATTTTTATTTTTATTATTGTTAGAAAAGCATAATATTAGTTGAAATACGCCATTTTGAAGGGTAAATATAAGGGGAGGGGGTTGAAAATTTTTGTGGGGATACCTAATAAGGATATACATAACATACTGAAAAATTTTCAAAATCGGTTGGAATGGGGCTGAGAAAAGTGTTATTGAAGTTTCAGAACTTTTGCCGGAAATGCTATGCCTGTTATTAAAACACTACTTTTTTTGATAAAATCACCCAAAATGACTAAATTGTATTGAAATATCGCATTCGCATATTATCTTGGTTAAACACATGTATTTAAGACCATTTCAGCTCAAAGTTTGAAAAAATTCACTTTAGAACTTTTTTCAGGGGTTCTCAAAGTTCGCCACCCCCAAAAGTGATCTGCAACAATGAGGTCAAAAATTGACTTGAAATAAAAATTCAAGCATGCCAGTCGATTAAGAAGTAAAATTCAACATATTTGCCGCAAACCGGACCTCGATAGCTTTTCATGGTTTCCCAAAATATGGACCTCAAAAAAAAGTTGAAAATTGAATTTTTCGATATGAGCCAAGTTGGTGAGGGGGTTACAAATGATATCAATTGAACTTACTGCTAGTAGCAATAAACCATGAAAAGGGCATTAGCGGGGCTCGACGGGAAGGGTCAAAAAAGGGGGTTTCAAAATTTTCAAAAATAGAAATACCCCCACCACAACCCCCAAAAAGGTCAAAAATGAAAAAAGCGTTACGTGCTGCATTGCTTACCCTTAAAGCAACATATATTCGCTACTTTTAATTTTTTACATTTTCGAGCAGTGGTTCTAAAAAATTTTGAAATTTTCGTATTTGGGGCCACCCCACAGCCCCCTTATGGGCTTTTCTGGGAAAATATCGCCTAATATTAATACTAGGGACCATCCCCTATAAGAAAAGGCCATTCAAGTCTCGAAGTAGCGACAAAATGGTTGAAGATCACATTATCTCCCTTGTTCCATAAAATATTTTACGTTTTTAAGGGAGAAAATCGCTAGTTTGTCTACCGAGCGATTAGCGAGCGGGAGATAATGTAGTAGATTACCTCCCTAGAAACGTAAATTAAATTTTATCAGCATACAAATTACCTGCACCTAAATTTAATTTTTTAAAGTTATTCAAAAAATTGAAAAATGTACTTGAGTATCTGATATTGTTTTGGGAAGAGAGGGGGTTATTTTTCATCTAAGTTATTGCAAAATATTAATCCACTTGCCTATTGTTTTGCTGCTTTTTGTAGAAGCATGGTGTTTTGCATCAAAACACTAGAATTTTTTTAAAATCTGAAAATGAAGTTTAATTTTGAAAAAATTAATTAGGTACAGAAGGGTCATTCCACGTCAATTGAACCAAGAAGTGGTTGGGGGATTCGGCGATTTTTTTGAAATTTTTCCTGTAGAAAGACCTTCCGAAGGGATGACCAATGGCGCAAATCGCAGCCCTCTAGCCCATTTTTAAAGGCAGCCAGGGGGTGTCAAAGTTTACAGTGAACCTAAAATATCATCAATTTCAGCAGTGGATTACTCGATAACCGCGATACCTACCAAAATGGAACATTTTCCCATAGTTAGGGATTTTGAACGGCTTTTTGGTGATATCATAAAAATCAGTGTTGCCACTTTTTTTCGTACAAAAAATTAGCTCAAAAAAGTTTCGAAACGTAGTTTTCATATAGTTCCGACTCTCAAAAATTCCGAAAAAAATAATATTATGGACAACTTTTTATGCTGAACAACATATTAAAAATTGATGAGATGATTGAGATGGTACCATGTTGCAAAGTTGATTTTAAAAAATTTAAAGTTTGCGAAAAAATGCGATTTTTTGATTTAAAACATGAAAAAAAGTTTTGATAGATGAAGTTGGCCCATTTGACCCCTATTTGAACGTATCTGTTGAAATAGTTGAAAAAACCCTTTCACTCTATAAAATGAACTCCTCACAAAAAATCAAAATTCGAAAAAAATTCAATTTTCAATTTCAAACATCAAAAAAAGTTTAAATCAATTTAGTTATATTATTTTGATCAATTTCTGACGTATTTCATGAGAAAGTTGATAAAAATTACACTCACAACAAAAAAATAAAAATTCGTTCATTTTTTGAATCTTTATTTCGAATTTTGATTTTTTGTGAGGAGTTCATTTCATCGAGTGACCGTGTTTTTTCAGCTTTTTCAACAGATGCGTTCAAATAAGGGTCAAATGGGTCAACTTCACCTATCAAAACTTTTTTTCATGTTTTAAATCAAAAAATCGGATTTTTTTGCAAAATTTTAATTTTTTTAAATCAACTTTGCAGCATGGCATCATTCTAATTTTTTAATATTTTGTTCAGCATAAAAAGTTGTCCATGATATATTCTTTTCAGAATTTTCTAGAGTCGGAACGATATAAAAACTACGTTTCGAAACTTTTTTGAGCTAATTTTTTGTACGAAAAAAAGTGGCAACACTGATTTTAATGATATCACCAAAAAGCCTTTCAAAACCCCCAACTATGGGAAAACGTTCTATTTTGGTAGGTATCATGGTTATCGAGTAATCCACTGCTGAAATGGATGATGTTTTAGGTTCACGGAAAACTTTGACACCCCCTGGCTTGCTTTAAAAATGGGCTAGAGAGCTGCGATTTGCGCCATTGGTCATCCCTTCGGAAGGTCTTTCCACAGGAAAAATTTCAAAAAAATCGCCGAACCCCCTACCACTTCTTAGTTTAAGTGACGTGGAATGACCCAGAAGTTATTAAACTTCTTTTCTTTTTTTTCATTTTTGAGATTTTCGGAACACCCTGTACAAATATGAAATAACTACGCTCAAAATAAAAAAAATACCTCTTCCTGTCTCTGATTTTTATTTGTACTCGTATAGGTATAGGTCACATTCGAAAAATGTTGCTAATGGATATTTTAAACCAAAATCTCGAGCTAGGTGTAGATAATAGGTAGGTACCTATGTGTGTTTTGTTTCTGACTCAAAGATCAGTTCTCTATCTCTCCCCCTCAATCATTGAAGCATGGAAAATAAATTATACTGAAAAGTGTGACTAATCATGTAAGCTCACATTCCTAAAACGGTCCTGAATCTAATAAATACCTAACTCTTCGTCAGAGAAAAAGCTCGAGTTTTTCTAAAATAATATGGAATTTAATTTTTTATGTAGGATGTGTAAATGAAACGATAAATTTCCTGAAAAAGATAACAAAATGATGGGTATTCTCATACTTTATCATTTGCAATCAACGAGAGTGACTTATTTTGATAATTTATAATTCGTCATTTATGGTAGGTAGTAGGTACTAGGTACTTACATATACGAATGTAGGTAGGTCCACTCATTATCTACATACATACAACGTTTTTTCCCTCATGGTATTTGTCTGCGTATAAATTCATGACCAAGACCAAACGCAGAATTGATACCCATCGATATAATGTATGAATGTATGTACTTAATAGGATTATACATATTTATTTATTTATTCATTCATTCATTCATTTTTTTCAACGATCATCAAGTGGAAAATTTTTATAAATATTTGATTATTAGTTACCTGTACCTAGGTACGAGTACATTGAAAAATCTCTAAATCTCTGATGAAACATGAAACATAAATACTTACTTATGTAAGACCAGTTTGTTTAATTTATATTTGTTTACAAACGGAAACGAATTTTAGCATCGTTAACCACAAATTTAGGTACATGCATAACTTATTTTCATACATATACAATGTAAAGAAAAATGAATCATTGCAGTGCAGCTCGTATATTGGCGAGTGCGCCAGAGTTATTTTAAGTTACGAGTAGGTAATTGTATATTTTGCGATGAGACATCGTCGGTGCAACTTGTAATAATAAGTAATTATAAAATTATATTCTTGGAAAAAAGAATTATCGTAGTCATTAGATGCGAAAAATTTGCAAGTTTTTAAAAATTGGTGTAGGGCGAAGTGTTGAATGAATTTTATTATTTACCTACTTATGTACTAACAAAATTCATCATGGTAAAGACCCACACAATTATCATCGTGTTCGTGTTCATGTATTGTATTCATTTACTAGGTACTTACCTAATGTAATATAGGTTGACGTGATTGATGTAAATTTATCAGCATAATATTGTAATGTACTATGAAGTGATAAAATTTACCAGGCAACCTAATGAAATGAAAGAATACAAATTTGTATGGTTTCATTAAAATTTAAACGAAAGCAAATGATGTATCACAATGAGAGGGCATCTGCGTGCAAAAAGTTCAATAGTTTCGGGAATTTTATTTTATGTGTAACGTTAAACGCATGAGTAAATTTAGGTAGGTAGAGGTATAAAAATAAAATATGTAATATGGATATCGAAACTCGAAAACATTACAAGAATGCAAGAAAATAGCATCAGCAATAGTAAAAATTTGATTGGTTAATTTAATTAATGAAATCAAAAAACAGTCTAAAGATCGATCCAAAATATTATAGACTTACGATTCAATTTTAATAGACCTACACAAGTATAGGAAATCATATCGCACTCTAAAATATTGGTCGTCGAAATAAACCCTTTAGAGTACCTACTTCCTGTTTTGAAAAATACAGACACACCTGTCCGAGTCCGAGTGCATGCCTACCCAAACAAAGTGTGCGCTCGCTGCCATTGACCCGCTTGCGACCATCGAAGCGGATGGCAGGCGTGTGTACAAGGTATCGCATTTTCCGCTCAATGAGCACGCTGATAAGTTGCGAAGTTCCCAGAATTTGGAGAAAGAGAATGGGTTAAGGAAGTTGTGTGATATTGAAACGTACATATTTCGATTACGTAGCTTGTATCGTTGAAGGGTAACGCGAAGGATGAGATAAAATTGTTTCAGGAATAAGTTAAGTAAGTAGGTCTCATCCTACCTAATCGAGGACTTGAAGCAGAAACTTCATCTGTCGAGATAAAACTGACAGATATAGGAATGGACTTTAATTTGATTTTTTTTCTCAAATTTTCTTCCTACAGAACTTCCAAACAGAGTGAACTAATTCGAAAAACAAAAATGAAGAATAAAATCAAATTAGAAAGGAAGAAAGCCATAAACACAGAAAACGTTCAACTTCTTGTACAAAATGAAAGTCGAGATGATAGCAGTGAAGAAGAAGACGATTGGGATTCGTCATCTAATTCCAATGTAGAATATGAAGTAATTATTCCTATATCTTTACGTATTATTAACTCGAAAATTCAATAAGTATATAGAAATTACAGCTCCCCAGCTCCTATACATGTTTTTTCCTGAACTGCACAGCTTTACCTGATCTGCTTCAAAATGTTCAATTCTAATCTATAATAATAAATACCTATTATAAATTTATTTTTTTTATAGATTGAACAATTATTTCGCGAAGTTTACCAACGATGCATAAATTTAGTCGGCCAAGACATCAACAACAAAATAGGAAGAAATACCATCGTCAGTTACTTGAAACGAGCCTTCGAATATTCTGATCATCGATCAGAAATGTTGATCAGGGATTCCCAAAATAAACAAGTAAATATACCTACCTACTAAGGAACTTGATGGAAAGGAGAGGTGATCTGATAAAGTCTTCTGCCTCCCCAACTCTTACTATCATTTATTCTTTTTTATTAACCTTGAAATCTGACTAAGTTCATTTTTTTTTAATAGATGGAAATTTCATCAAGAAATCGTTGTCTTATTTTATTAAAATGAAAAAAATATTTTAAAAATGACAGTTTTAATGTCATACGCATCAAGAAGAAAACCAGCATAAAAAATGACCATTAAATATAGTTATTTTTGATTTGAATCAACTTTACCCCCTTCCCTCCTCCTCCCAAAAAAAACACTTTTGTAAAAAATCATTGTTTTCTGATTTTTTTCCAACAATGACTTGATTCAATTCTATGACTAATCAAAATTGCCAGATCATTTCAACATCCAGACTTATCTTTTATATATAGATATTAAACTTTCAAAAAAAGTGCAACAGATCTCCACTTCAATTTTGATTTTATGTATGTATTTTTCCAGTATCCAAAATCAATACTGAAAGTGAATGTTCTCAAAACCAGAGATGTTCTCCCCAAGGATGTGTTTAGTAAGTACCTACCTACCTGCTTCCTACATGCATAACTCGAACTAAAAATGAGATCAAGTTCTATAATCATTTTGAACCGGACTCTCCTGAGAATTTTGAAAGACTATTTATTCCAAAAATTTGTGATTTTTTGCTAAATTGACAATTTTCAAAATCGTGCCTGTCCCAATCCTATTTTAAAAGCACTGATTTCACCAAGAGTGCAGTGACAATTGACAGTGAGAGATGAAAATCCAAAAAATCAATAGAGATTCGAGCTCAGCGACCTGGAGATGATATAACTCATAGGTACCTTTACCTGTGTCATTTCACATTTTCATGATTTACTTTTTTCAAAATTGGAGTGAGCCTGAGAGACTTGATTTTTTGCTTTAAGTAGATAAGTAATTTAATTGATTACCTAATTAATTTTTTTTTGAATTTCAATCAAAATTGACGAAGGTTCTTGGGTCCTCAGGATTGTTGAGATCGTCATTTTGAAAATAAGTTTGTTGAAAATAGAATAAAACAAGGTCTCACCCCTGTCATATTTTTATTCTTCTTCTTCCTCGCTTACCCATATCCGGACTATAGACACTGTACCTGGGGGAAGACAACGAACTAGCGGCCATATTGGCTACATTCTGTGTGTCATGCCAATTTATCCCGCTGGGTGCTTTTGGCTGCGCTGGTGTCGAATTCTTGAACGAAGTACCATGCGAAGTAAAGCGTGCCGGCGCGCGCAGCCAAGAGCATCCAACGGATGAATTTACTATCACTACCATTCCTCTTCCCTGTTGCCTACAAACTGAGTATAGCGCAGCCAAAAGCACCCAGCGGGAGAAATTGGCATGACACAAGATTTTACTACCGTCCCTTTTCCCCGTTGCCTGCAGTTCAGTGTCTTACCCGGAGGGCACAGGTACAGTGTCTATAATCCGGACATTGCGACTACAAAATCCCCACAACCAGTTCCCTCCAGCTATCTCTGTCCTCGGCCTTTCTCGTGCATTCTCCCAGTAACATTTTGGCAGTTTTCTTGATTAAGTCTGTGTATCAGGTGGGTGATCTTCCCCTTCCCCTCTGACCTTCTATGTAGCCTTGGACTGTCAATTTTTCCAGGTTGTCCTGTCTCACAATGTGTCCTAAGTAGCATAATATTCGTCTCCTGATGACTGTGCTTAGCCTTTCCTTTATGCCCTGTTGTCAAAGTATTGACACATTTGTTCTTTTCTGGACCCATGATATCCTTAGCTAAGGAACTAAATACCAGGTATGGAAATACACCATCTTTGGTTATAGAAAAAAAATTTAAGGACTCAATTTATTAATAATACCGCAAATTCAGGGGTGCTAACCGTAACCGCAAAAAACCGAAAACCGTAACCGAAACCCAAACAAGAACCATAATTTTAGCCATTTTCAAACCCTAACTGAAAACAAAAACCGAAATTTCATAGTTTTTTTAAAAACTGTAAAAAACCATAACATTAATAATGAAGCAGAGTGAGTGAAACCGAAACCCAAACCGATATAATTTATTTCGGTTTTTTTCGGTTTTCAGTTTGGGTTTTTTCATTTTTTTCAATTTTTTTGGGGGGATTTTTTCACATTTTTGACTTTTGATTACAAATTCATGTATTAAAAAAATTATATAATTATTGTTTTTGAAAAATATATACTTTTTTAGAATTATTATGGAATTACTATACTTTGTTTCCTGAAATTGAGAAATTTTGAATTGAAGATATTTGAAAAAAAAAATTATGTAAAACCGAAAAAAACCGAAAACCAAAACTGAAACCGAAATTTTTGTAAGTAAGATCAAAACCGAAACTGAAAACCGAAATTTTGAATTTCAAAACCAAAACCAAACCGAAAACCGAAAAATTTCAAGGAAAAATTGGAGTGAAACCGTAATCGTAATTAAAATAATTAAGGTTAGCACCCCTGCGCAAATTCACGTTATTTTTTTACTTCATATTCATTTTAATACACAAAATAAACATTTTCCCACCATTTTTTTGATTCCATTTCATTATACAACTGAAATGAAAAAATCACATCATCGTCAAAACTACGAAATCTATAACTGAAAATGACTGACGTATTTCCATACCTGGTATCTAGTTCCTTACCTTAGCATGCGTCTGTAGCAGTACATTTCAAATGCGTCAATTTTATCTTGATCTGCCTTGCGTACAGTCCAGCATTCTGACACATGCAGGACGATGTGGAAGACTGGTGTTTTTACTATTCTCGGCTTTGTGACCTTTGTATGTTGTGGCTTTTCCAGTATCCAATTGAGCTTTCCCATTGCAGTCTTTGCAATGGTCAACCTTCTCCTGATTTCTCCAGCTGAGCTTCCCCAATTTGTTATTAATGAACCAAGGTACACAAAGTCCTGTACAACCTCTATACCATCAATCTCCAATATTTCAGGTCTGTTCTTTTGCTCCCTATCGATTATCATTATTTTATATTTTTGTTTTTCCTTTGTTGACCCTCAGACCTGCCTCATTGCAGGCTTCTTCGATTTTCCTGAGCATTTCCTTTATCTCACCTAGTATCTCTGCGAGCAGGGTTGTGTCATCTGCATATTGTAAGTTTAACAATGTATTTCCTCCAATTCTGACTCACTTTTCCCAATCCTCTAGGGCAGTTCTCATTACCCAATCCCCCCTTATGTATTGAAGAGAATTGGGCTGAGTATGTATCCCTGTCTCACTCCTTTTGCTGTATGGAAATGATTGGTGAGCTCTCCTTCAACTCTCACCTGTGCCAAGTTGTCCTCATACAGACTCTCCATGAGACTGACAAGGTGCTGTGGTACTCCAAGCTTTTTGAGGTTTTGCCAGAGGATCTTCCACTTCACATTGTCAAATGCCTTCTCGTAGTCAATGAAGCACATGTGTACACTGGCTTGTTGAATTCTCTTGTCTTTTCAATCACTTGACGTACATTTAGGATTTGTTCTCTTGTGCCTCTTCCTGGCACAAAACCCGCCTGTTGTGGTGGTACCATATCTGTGGCAGGATGTACGCTTTTATACGCTCATGTATGATTGCCAATACATAGTACCTTGCTTGTGTGTGATTCAATGATTAAGTTCTGTAGTTCGAGCATTCCATCGCTTATTAGGTACTTTTGTATTCAACAACTATTCATAAAAAAGTGAGCTTTTTTTACTTTCAATTTCAAAGTTCAATTTCAAGTGTTCTAAATTTTAATTAGCAAGACCACACACAGTGCAGATTTGTGTCCAAATACAGTCAGCTTTGAGATTTACACATATGAGCTTTCAAATTTAAAACCATCTCTTAAGAAATACTTATCTACCTACTCGTAACAAAATTCAGGAGAAATCGATCTAAATGAAATACTATTTCTTTTGTGGCAGGTGTAGGTGATTTATTTTTCATAATTTGGATCTCTTCCGACCCATCGAAGTATTACACTGGGAAAATAACGAAAACCAAAGTGAATCCGAATAAAGATCAAACGTTCAAGCTGTAAGAATAATATCCTACATAATATGATTAATTAGTGATAATGGGTTGAATTAAACTTGAAATCATTAATTCTATTTTTTAAATGTATTTTGCAGACCTTTTTCATCAAGTGCCAAAGACGTTTTACATTTAGAGCTAAGGTAGGTAAAACTATGATATTAAAATCGAATCATTTTATAGCATTTAATAAACTTATTTATTGACGCAATGTATACCTATTTAAATCTAGAGATATCATTCCATCTGAAGATAAGTCCATCGAAGAAAGTGAACGTATCTCGGAGCCTATTGGATCTGCACAAATAATGCTAAAAGTATGTTTAAATTATAGTAAAATAAGTAGGTATGCAGTCTAGGTTCTGCTGAACTATTTCTTCGTACCTACCTATACAGCAAAAACTAAGAGTTAATAAATTTTTAAGTAGGTAGGTAGGTGCCTAATAAGAATTCTTTTTTCAGGATATATTTTCTGCTGGTCAAACAAAATGGATTACACTACAAAGACCTTCCCAGAGTACCGGGTTTGGTAAAATTCAGTTAAGGATGATGTTTAGTTCTGAGGAAAACGTGAAGCTTGCCTTTGAACGACATAGATGTTTATTGAAAATACTCTTTCGACGCTTGCTAATAGAAAGAAATGTAAGTTAGGTACCTACCTAGACAAATAGACATTTCAGCGTGCTCATTGAAAGTTGAAAACGATTACTTATACCTACTTATAATTTATTTTTACCTCCTATTGCAGGATAATTTGAATGGCTGGAAGGGAACTTTCAGTCCAGAAGCTGAATTAATACTGAAACAGCATTTCATTCAAAGTAATTTAACCAGCCAAGATGACCTTTTTGCCAAATGGGCAGCGTACATTGATGTAATTGATAGTGAATCTGTTAATTTTGACACTTTTGATATATTGCTGGATGACTTGCTGTTGACTTGCGATATAAATTCTACAACTAAACAGAAAGTAAGCAATAGGTACCATACCTATCTATATTTTAAAGATGTTTGAATAGGTAAGTAGTTACATTTCCATTTTATTCGTTTTATGAACCAATGTTTTTTGTTTCTTAGAAGAGATATTTTTGGAATGCTGTGAAAAAGTTGATGCCATTATGCTATGAACATGTGAAAAATTTTAGGAAAGCTGGACTTAATGAAAAAGAAACGTTTGGCAAATTGTATGCGATTTTAAGGTAGGTACTTTACCGACTTCGATCCTCAACTTATCTACTCACATTACTGGAAATTACATAAGCGTGTAGTTACTTACATTATGACATGAGATAAAAATCAATTTTATTTTTTACTTCAATAGCATCCTTCATAACATCTCAAACTGTAAAATACCTGCCAACCTGAACCTTTTTCCATCTGAACTCTACACGTGGATTGAAAACACTAAACGTCTAACTTTCCAAACAGTATTACACGAAGCTGTTGTTCAAGGAGCTTGTGAATGGTAAGAATAGCCAATGCCAATTTAATATTATCGATCCAGAAAATTATTCAATTCATAGGTAGATTTATAAAATAATTGGAAAATTCTGTAGGTTCGAGTTTCTAGTGAATGACAACAGTCCTGGAAATGATTCTGATGAAGCAAAATTAACTCAGATGAACAAAGTAGCTGAAGCTGTGGTACAGGATCTCGAGGATGGAATGGATTTTCATGGAATATTTGCAAAGAAAGTATTCTTTTGACTGTATAACTAGAGGAAAAATTATGCCTATTAAGTTCATATGTACCTATTTGAAGACTAACGATGAACTTGCGAATAATTCATACCTTTATTCTTACAGGAAACAAATCGTCTCATTCTGTAAAACAATTTTTTGCGTTTACGAAGAAAAGGTTTGCAAATAAGCATGATGTATTTCTATTATGGTATTGAAATTACCATTTTTTTTTTCATTCGTTCTTTTTTTTTCGTATCTACGCAGATTACTGAAATGATGGAAACATCTGTTCCAAAAATATGTCAAGGAATAAAACAATTAAACCTCACAGAATGTTACCGAGGAAACATGGACTATAATTCTTGCTCGCTGGGCAGTTTAACGTGCGACTTGTTCTTCAAAATTCAAAAATTCCATAAAATTGGAGCCGATATTTTCTCTATTGATGTCGATACCCTTGAGAAATTTCCCTCGCGTAAATTATTTCACAAATGGTTTTTGTCGGCGGTTAATACGTGGTTGGATATTGTCATTTTAAGATCCATGCGAAAGATTGAAGATGCAGTTGAGATGGAGTATTTCGTTCCAGTTGATGAGATGGTTCTGCACAGCAGCTCTGCTGATGATGTGTTGAATGTTGTGTATCAAGTAAGTATTACGAGTATGTACCTAACAACCTAACCTATCAAGAAATCTCAATTTTTGGAACTTACCTATTACTTTGACTCTTTGATTTTACATCAGTAAAATTATATTTGGAAAATTTCGAACACTGGATGTAAATAATATCAAAACCACTTAAATTAAAATACTTACTCAAAATAAAATTTTGGGATTCCTTTAAAAAGAAAAAAAAATTGAATAAGGCTCAAATTCAATTTAAGTAATTATGCCAAGTAGGCATTTGCATCAAAAGCTGTGTTGCTTTCGGTTTTAGGTGAAAAAGTTTTGGGATCAGCTGGAATGGCCAGATGTGAAAGACTCCTATTTCTTTCTAGTCAAAATAATTCAAGTAAGTTGATACCTACCTAAATACATAGTTGGTTCTGTTTTAAAATCTTCTTCACCTCAAAAGCAAAAATTTTAAAATGTCAAAATTGAAAAATAATCTAATGAGAGAGGTATCCCAATCTGCAGAAAAAGTCCAGCCAAAATTTCCAGTATTGAAGTTGATTTTTGAAGCTTTATTGAGGAATTTTCTAAATCAAATTTTATCCATAAAAAGACAAAAAAAATCAAAATTTCATCTAATGAAGCTAGAAAGCTGGAATTTGGTATGCATCCTATATTCCTTCCACAAAATCGATTGAAAAATATTTCGAGCTATTTTGAGCAGTTCTGGAGTTTCCAGCCAATTTTTGAAAATTAAAATTTCCTCAAAATTTCTCCCTATCAAGTTAAAAAAGATACTCAGATTCATATTATCTTTTTTTGACATGTTGAGTTGACTGAAGGTGGTTTTGAGCCATTCTGAAGCTTCCAGTAACATTTTAAAACTCTAAGTTTTTCAAAAAAAAATACCCTAAGAACGGTTAAAATAAACTTTATGTATCTGAAAACACCTCCATTCGACTAAATTGAAAAGTTTTTGGGTTTTATTGAACATTTTTCTTTGAGAAAAACTTCCTCCTTTCTGGACGACAACGCTTATTCATTCATGCATCTTGAGTAGGTACCTATATTATCTTTTTGAGGAGTTACCTGTGTTTGAATTCTGAAAAACCAATCTTATCAATCTTTTTTACCTTTTCTTAAATGAAAAAGCACACCTATACCTACCTAATTATAACCTATGCACCTCAATTAATTTTTTAAAGGATGTCTCTGCTGCTGTAATGCATTATGCTGATCTCACTATAAATAAAATCAACAGTGGGGACAAAGAAACAAAAACCTATTCAATCAACGATGTAAGTACAAGTTTATAGTGTCTACATACCTATCTAATTATAAGTATACATTAGATAGACTAAATAGGTACCTAATTAGACCTACCAGCACAATTAATACGTATTTTAAGTGTAACTATGTGCCTCATCTAACAAAATTTCATCCTATTTTCCTCAGTGGTGTGTAGCAATCATTAACGTTGACTTCGTATTCCATGAAATTCGACCTCTGGCCTCAGAACTAGGAGCTGATAAGCTATTACACTCGTTATCCGATTACAGCAGTATGACTGCTGCTGATCGTTGTCAACGCACTTTAGACGAAATGATTAAAAATTCGTTCGAGGGTATAAATAAAAAAATAATCAACCTGCTGGAAACATTTTCTAAAAAAGTCAGTTTACAAATTTCGCACTATTTTTGTAAAAGTTACCTACCTAATTTGATCATGTAGGCATTCATTTCAAGATGATTTTTTTTGCAGATGGAACCATCGATCGAGAGATTCCTTCAAGAAGGTGCCGAGCTATTACATCAGCAACCCAAAGTCATCGATTATTTGAAAGAATTTTTGGACGAGAATTTAATAAATTTAAATTCGAAACTGAATTCAGAAATTTTCCACCACTTACTGGATATGCTATGGGAACAAATATCAGAGATATTGGATCGTTTGATTGAAAATGGAGAAGAGGTGAATAACTGCAGGTCGAGATCACTATATCGAAATCAATTGTACATTAAAATCATCTTAATCCCTATTTCAGAAAAAACAACCAACCTCGTACTTCTTGAATTTAAAAGAAACTCTTCACATCCTAATTGGATTTTTCAAAATTGAAGAAAAAGTTCCCGAAGAAGAGATTGAAAAGTTGCGAGGTATTTTAGCCAAGAACGAAAGAAGACTGACTCTTCTCAGCACCAATACGGCACGTCTAATGCATATGTATCACATGGAACGATGGCAAGAGCAGGAGCAACTGGAAGATGCCAAAAATGGCATATTAACGGTGGAAGTGCAAATTGAAGGCGATAATTTGAATATAGAAATATTAGGAGCTTCTAATGTTATTCCTATGGATTCGAATGGTAGGTATTGCTTACTTGGTTTTATAATTTTCTATAATGAGGATCCTGATGCAGCAGATTCTAACATAGGTAATTTCTTTGCAGGTCAAAGCGATCCGTATGTTCGCGTAGAACTATTACCCTTGCACAAATTCTCATTTTTCAGTTATAAAACGAAAATACTCAAGAAAACATTGTACCCAGTGTTTGAAGAAAAATTCACAGTGTAAGAGTTTCGTTTCTATAACTTCATTAATTCGTGATTGCCTACTTAATCTCAAAAAGGAGTGGCTGATTAATTTGTTTTTATCATTGCAGCCCTCTTACTAAAGATCAACTAGGATTGAATAACGCTTTGATTAAGTTTATAGTCAAAGATCACGATCTGTGTAAAAACAGATATATGGCTGATGCTTTCATACGTCTGACTGATGTTATTGGTACAAGTCAACCCAAATTATATAATCTGAAGTTGAATCGTCCAAATCCTGGTAAGTGAATTATCTTAATGAGAATTTCAGGTAGGTATCCATTCTAATGTGAGCAACACATTCTAACTAGGTACCTATTTAATTTTTTACAGAAAACGATATTTTAAAGTTGCTGGATGCGAGAAAAATTAATGATAAGCTGGCAAGAATTTTTCTCAAAAAAGAAAAATCCAGAGTCTAGATATTGACTCAATAGTTTAAACGGTTGCGAAATAAAATAACTGTTGATTTTTTTTTTACAAAAACTCGTGGGCTTTATTACATTATTATTGTGATATTTTTATTTAGAAGATGTTTCTACTAGTGATTCATGAATTATTTTTATACCTATTGTTTGTATTTTTATTTTTATCTATAAAATAAAGCTAATTCCTGCATTTAAATGTTCATTTCTTTCCTTTTTTTTATACTACTTATTACATTTGTAGTTAAATATTCATATGTACATGAACTATTTTTTCGATGGTACTGAAATTACCGAGGAAGTACATTGAAAAATATTGGAATCAGCGAAATTCAAAAGTGCAAGAAACTCGTCGCCTATCTACATATGATACCTATTACCTACCTACGAGTCAAAGGGTTAATACGTTTCCGATTTTTCTCCTTCAAAATAATAACTAATAAGAAACGTCTTTAATTCTTATCTAATTTATGCGTTTTCGCGTTGATAATATAAATGAGAGGAAAACCCCATCAAAAATACGATATGATTGTTCAATATAAAAAAGTTTAAATACCAATTACTAGGTAGCTGATTATGATAGGAAAATAGTGAGTAGTTGGTTGAACTCGTCATTCTGATTTTTTTGTTCGTGATTTTCAGCATATAAAAGTCGAATTACGTGTAAAATAGGTAAGTTTATTTCTTTTAATTAAAATATAAATTTTATTATTTCTATACCAATTCACGATGTAAAAGAAGTATATAGTTGGGTGCAAAATATGCCTATTTTTATTAATATCTGTGAATAACTTCAACGTTTAAAACAAATTTTGTTACACATCTTTCGTAAGTACAAAGTAGAACTTTTTGGGGAAAGCAATAATATTCTTTGTGATTTTTTTATTTTGGACTTGTTTTTATTTTTCAAAAAAATACTATAAAATCGATAAAATGATTAGGTAGGTGCAACACGAATTTTTCAATTTGTATAGGTAGATACTTGACTTATTTTTCAACTAAGTACTTACTTATTTTTACAAATTGATTTTTTTTTAAGAATAAAGATGAATTATTTTGCTTTTTATCATGAAAAATCTAGCCATTAGATATGATTACTTTAATTGAATTTTGGCCTTGATTGTAAGATTTTTAGAATGAAAATAGAATATTGTTCTTCAGTACATATCTTTGAATTTTTACGAATATTTCTCTTTTTTTCAGCGAGAAAAATGTCGAACATGATGCAGTTTTTCCGAATTTCCTTCTTGATTGTAGCAGTATTAGTATTGACAACCGAAGCTTTTCCAAAGAAATCTGATTTTGTTGAAGAGCTTTCAAGCGGGTAAGTAACTTGAACAATTACATATTATGTACATCTTGAAGAATAATGCATTTTTCGTAATTCAAAGATTAGGTAGTACCTACCTATTAAAATTTGTATTCAAAAATATGAGGTATGAGAGGTACATATCTTCTTACAATTTACTTAACAAATACTGTCAAAATTATCCCAATGTTATCTATCCTGAGAACAGACAAAATTGCATAGAAAATTATTATAAGCACCTAGGTGACATTTTCATTGTGTTTTGAGATATCACAAAAATATTCCAAAATGTGCCCATCGGAAATTTCAATCCTCCGAACTACCTATCTAAAAATATTAAAACCCGAATCTCAGCATATACCTAAGTACTTACCTAAACGTTTCTCATGTTCTGTCGCAGATCAAAATACGTAAACGTAGATGAAACAATCGAAAATAATTTTCAAATTGCTGACGCTGAGAAAAAGATCGTGAAACGTCAAGTTCGTCCAGGCGCAACAGGTCCTGGTCAATATGGAGGAACCTGGAAGTAAGCTTTTTTGCTCAACTACATAGGTAGTTATGCAAATGCAACAACATTGAAAAAAAGTAAACCTTCTCATCGACAATTATTTTCAATTCACAGTTCACAAAACGGTAAAACAGAGGTTAAAGCCGGAGTAGATTTTAATCGAGCACCTCAATTAGGATGGCATGCTGATGCTAAACATCAAATTTACAAAAATCCAAGCGGAAAAGTCACCGTCGATGCGTTTGCTGGAGCCAACCAGCAGTTTAATCAAATTGGTAAATCACATCCTAATGTTCAAGGTGGTGTTAGGGTGAATTTCCGTTGAAACCAGAATAGAATTTGGTACCTACTACCTACTTAAGTAAATGTAAAATTTTGAATTGTATTTTCTTAAACGAGATTTCAATTACTACGTACTTACACGTAATTTATTTAACAGACTATTTTTATCATAAAAGTGTATTATTGCCTATGATTTAAATAAGTAGATATAGGTATCAGAATCAAATAAAATTCGAAAAAGAAATCTACAATTTGATCTGAATAATTTTTCACTAGAAACTATGCTAGAGAGGTGAGTTTTACTCATAAACTCAGTTAAAATAGAAATATGGCCAACAAGTTAATTCAAAAAATTTTCAAATTTTCCAAAAACAAAAATAAAAAAATTAGAAATACCTACCTGTGTGGTTATTTATTACTCGAATTTTCACTCTCCTAAGAAAGTTGAATTCAAAAAAAATTCCACTGATATAATCTGACAACTTTGAGAAAAATTTGACGGAATTTGATGAAATTTGCATAAAACAAAATCAAAATAATGCATACCTATGTTTAAAAATGACATCAAAACACTCATGCGTGTAAAAGCACATTTCAAATGACCAAAAACTGATAGAAACATGCTTGAAAACCTATTGAAATAATATTTATGCAAAAACATGAAAATCATAAAAAGGCCCTAGGCAGATAAGTATATGCATGGTCGAGCGGCCCCCGGGACCTTCGGAGGTGAAACTTTTGTGATGTATAGGTACCCCCAGGATAAGTATTTTCCCCAAGCTTTGGACCTCAACTCTGAGTAGTTCTTGAGTAATTCCTCAAAAATCGAAAATCGTTTTTAATTTTTTTCTCAGGATAAATAAAGTTGTTACTTTCAGCGTTTGACATTTTAAATAGAAGAAAAATGTAATACAGTGTTTTGTGTACAAGTTATTTTTCTTCTATTTTTTCTCAGGATTGACTCGACCGATTTTTTTCAAACTTGAACCAAAGTGTACGTATGCATAAGGGCTTTTCCCAAAAAAATCAACAGCCCCTCCCCTCCCTTTTCCCCTACAAAATTTCGATTCAATTTTTTGAGGCCCCACACTTTTTGAAAAATATTTTTTAGATACAGTATTGATCCTAGAACAACATATAACTTACCCAAAATTGTACCTCGGGTGCGCCATAGTCAAATTCGACCAAAACCGACACCCCCTCACCTGTAATAAGGTTAATATTGTACCTACGCCACTGCTATTGAAGTAATTTCTGGGGTATTGTTTATAATGTTGTAATTTTCAAATGAAAATGATGTTTTTGAGAGTCGTTATTCACAAATTCCGATTTAGGGGCAGCGAAGCACCCCCTCCCTCAAATTTGGGCGAAACTTTCAGAAAGAAACCTGGGGCATGTGACATGTGACATATCGAATTATATGTTTTTGGTAACGCTGAACACGAATATGACGTCACTTTTCTGATTGGGCCCCACCCACGGCCCCCAACACCTCCCCAAATGAGGTAAAAATTCAAAAAAAAAGATTGTTCGTGCGACACATGAAATAGTAAGTTTTTGGCGACGCTGAAACCAAATATGACGTCAGATTTTTGATTGAACCCCATCCATGGCTCCCAAAAATGTTTTTGGACAATTACCCATGGGAGGTGGTTTTGGGAGCTATGGGTGACGTCAATTTGAAAAACTGTAAGGTTATATTCGTGTTCAGCGATATCGAAAACATACTACCTATTTCATGTGTCACCTGAATGAAACCATTTTTTTAGGTTACTCCCTTTGGGAAGGTGCTGGGAGCCGTGGATGGAGTGTAATCAAAAATCTTACGTCATATTCGGCTTCAGCGTCACCAAAAACATATGATTTACAAAAAATTACTAAAACATGTTAAAATGACACAAAATTGTTAAAAAAAAAAAAAAAAAAGGTAAAGAATACTTGAGAAGTACATATTATAATTATGAAAAATAAACTAAAAATGGATGAAAATCTCAGAAAAATTTGGCAAAATTCAATCTGGTTTTTGATAATTTTCAATGATTCTAATGTGTACCAATTATTGTCTTTTTTGGCATATTTCATGACGTTTTATATAATTTTCAAGTATGTACTAAATTTTAAAAGATTTTTTTTCAAATTTTTTTGATGTCATTCTAACACGTTTTAGTACCTAATGTTGTACAATTTTTTTTCAATTTTACCAAAAATCACATTTTTTCAGATTTTTGGTAGTTTTGAATGATTTTAATAAATTAGATATCTATTTATACATTAATGAAGGAGCAAGCAAAAATTCAGCAAAAACTGCATTAGAGTTTCAAAATGACTGGAGAAATGAGAATAGGTAAAATGAAGAAGCATTAAAAACATTCAATATCACAACAAAAAATTTGTTATCTGGTGCATACTTGCATTTCCTTCAATTTAAGTTCAACAAACTACGAAAATATTGAATGAAACGTTGAAAATGTATCATGTTGTATTCCATCCATTACTAGCAGACAAACAAAAAACATTTTTATGATAAGTTGCCTATTCTGAGAGTTGAAGGAATTATATTTTGTCCTCCGCAAAACTGGTAATTCACTCATTTTGAAAAATTCATCAAAAATAATGTCCATTTAAAACCCACTGTAGGTACCTATTACCTACTCGAGCTCGAGTGGCCGAGCAAAACATGTTATCATGACAAATTACCCATCTGTACAATCGAAGGGGCAAACTCGATTCAAAATTCCCAAATTTGGGATACCCTAAATTCTCTTATTATGCCTGTCCCTTCGATTTTGAAGATAAATTTCAATGAATTTATGAACTAAAATAAAATTACAACAGGTACTCAGAAATTCTCTATCAGAATTTTAAAAAAATTAGTTCTGAACCTCCCCTTCAACGCTTCTCATATTTTGTCAAATATGCCAGCCCGCTCAAACCCAGACCAACAATTTGCCATGCACACTAAAAAATCACAGTAAATTTCCACAAATTCAAAATAACACTACCTAATCTAAAACACAACACAGTCACAAGCACTGCCGAACTCGTGACATTAAATTGGCTTAAGCCAGTATCTTTATTATTTATTGGTATTAAAAACCGAATCACCATACGTATAGGAATTCAACATCATAATCTTCAAATTAAATACATATTTCCACACATTAATGATACATAGAAATCCAATTCATAATCGTGAAATTATTCATGGGTGTGTTTTCAATAAGTAGCCTTGAATTTTTTTATAGGTAACCCCTTCGGTTAGCTGGATTCAATGTTTGAAAACATGGCTCACTTTATCAACAATTTTCCCTTCCCCTGTCCCCATGTCCCCCTACCTAATGTTAATCCATATAATGTATATAAACAATCCTATCTTACGTTAGTTAGGTATCTGCTATTCAATGCTGGCGCACCTGAAGATGAAAAATAGAAAATTCACCAACTCGAATGCATTCTAGAAAAATATGAATCTAGCTCTTGAGAATGTTTTGAAAAATACTAATAAATAATAATAATGGAAATTTCTAATCACCGGCACATTCTTGAGTACATAAATCCAGATCTACTTCTACTTGTTTACCTATGTTAAGACACTAGATAGGTAATGCTATGGGATGAACCAGTTCGAAGGAACGTTAGTTTTGACGAACTGCAGACGACCTTGCACCTCTCTCTCTCTCTCGATTCTACTGGTTGGTACGATAGCCTACGTATGTACTCTACAATTTGTTGAAGAAAATATGTGTGTGTATATTTGTATTTGTCAAATGCACGTTTAACGTAGCGAACGCGAGTGACGGTGGCGGCAGCGAGATAATCAACGAAGGATATCGCGGTCCCATCTTTTGCTTCATTAACGCGTCCGCGTATGCATGATTAGTTGGTAATTGTATACGCTTGTTAGTGGTTCGTATGTAATTCGAAAATTAATGCAATAAAAGTGCGTGTTTTTAATGTAAATTTTCGCGATTTGTATGTACTTATTATGATTAAATCGTTTATCGAGTGAATTTCATCGAGTCGACATTTTTTATAATCGTCATTGATCGTAATGGCTGAAACGGAACCCGAACGCTTGGAAGAGCCGCAAGAGCAAGAAGAAACTCAACAAGATGATGTTACAGATGATCCGAAGTTAGTGCCAATTATGTTTTTTTTCCGATACCTATACTTTTTTAGTAGTGTACTCGTATACAGTGTACATAAGTACATTTGTGTACATTCGCAGTGATCTGGTGGTTCACCTTTTATTATTTTTGGCAATTGATAAACGTTCAAAATCGACTATAATTTTATAAATATAAATGAACTGTTTGGAATAGCGTGAAAATGGAGGGTTTGTGTTGAACTGCACGTAGATGTAATGCAGATGCTCATTAAATGGCCAAAGAGTGGTCAAGTTTATAACGTTTGTATATATTTTCCTAAAAATAAAATTCGTTTCGTGATTTTAATCACTTTTTTCGAGAATTTTTTTTCATCTATTTTTGAAATACACGAATGGTACCAGCACGACCTACATTTGGTCAATTAATCCAAGAGGCAGAGGCAAATTCCACATTGAAATCACAAGAATTGACTTACTAAAAATGAGAGCATAGATTAGGGCTTTAAATCATCAAATAGGCTGTAAGATTTTTGAAAATATGAATCTCATTTCAACAAACTTCCCTGCAAATTCAAATTTTTATAATGTTTTTTGAGAAACATAAAGAAAAGTGCTGACTCATCATCAAAGGTTAAAAAGGTTTCAAGTAGGTAGATATAAAATATGACTATTCTTCTCAATACAACTTATCTGCAAATTGCAAATCATTGTTATATGATTCATGGACAGGTATAAGTTAAATTTAATTTTGCCATAAGAGAAATCGTGCGATGGTTTCTCGTGATGAAGGTACACCTACGATCACTGCGAGGCACGAACAGGGCCATGAAGTTTTTCGAGCTGTTCTGCTGGAGCTGGTGGATTTTTTTATGGACGTAAAATGAGTATCTATCTGAGAGAAAGGAGAGGCGCTATTTAAGTACTTATTAGGAACATTGTACGATGTACGAGATGATAAAAAAAAAACGAACTGGATTGTATTTATCTCGATGGATATCCGGCAGTGCACATATTTTTGAAAAATATCATATCGCACGAGATAAAAACAAAAAAAAAGAGTTGAATTTAAACCCAGTGATTAGGTACGACCTTCCATTCCATGATTTGAACCTCATCCAATAGCGTAATGATTTAGTGACAAATTTTTATCAAATAGAAATTTTAAATTTCATGCACACGTGAGACACAGGGTGTTTAAAAAGTCATGAAAGATGAAATTTGCTACGTGTTTAGAATAAAATGGCAAATTGGTCATTTTTTTTTGTTTGATCGATGCGCAAGCAAGCAATAATTACAGTGCCCGGCTATATGGCTATGGCTATACGGCTACAATTTGAAACACATCCAACTAGACTAACATTTATGGAAACCGGTTGAAAGGTTCACAACCGGTTACCATACGGCTGCTACGTATACTTATATACGTAAAATAATAAGATGCAGAATTATATAGACGTGAGAGAGAGAAGAGGAGGGCGATTGCATTCCAATTTTTTTTTGGTCTTGTGTACATTTTCGTTGCCGGTACCAAAAATCGGAGAATCGAACTGAAAGAAAATACCAGCGTGTTTAATTTGCTGGAATTCCTGAATAATTTTTTGCATATTTAAATTACCCATCAAATATTTTACCATTTCTTTTTTTTTTTTTTATGAATTTTTGGAAGCCGATTTAAAGCCAACTAGGTACCTAATGATTTAGCCATTTGAATTTCAAAACATAGGTAGTTGTCATTTTAGTGAAGTTCCGGGTGATCTAAAAACTGTAATAAATTGATGATAAATCAAACAACTAGTAATTATCACCAAAAACCATATTTCTGGTCGAATTTGAATTATAATTAGTTTTTGTGCCACAATTTTGACACAAATGGGAAATAGCATGGTACCTACCTACTTTCTTGACCTTGATTTTCTTTTTCAAAAATAGCACTGAAATCTCAAAATGGGTGACTGTAAAATGTAGACCTAGGTACTTTTACTAAGATTTGTAAGTGATTTTTATTACACTTTGAGGTAAAAAATACTAAAAACCATGTAGGGGGCAACTTTACTACCGTTTTTCTAGTTACTTTTCACTTTCATAGGGGAGAGACGCCAAATATGGAATGTTGCCTAATATGGAATGCGACAATATCTCGAATGTTTACCATCGAAATCTACTGGCGATGGTCAGAATCGATTAAGCTAGTGAAATAACCAGGCTATACAAATTTTGGTGGTGGTCCGTAAAGTTATCTGTGTTTAATTGACAAAAATGTGATTTGATAAAAAAAAAAAATTTCCATGAAAAATTTTGAATTCAAAAATTTTAGCAAAAAATTGTGCGAAAACATTTGTATGAAGATAGCTTCTAGAAGTGAAAAGTGGGTACTTTCAGAATATTTTATCAGTTTTTCTCGAAAGCTGCAAATAAAGAAGTTATGATCGTTTTTTATTCAGATTCTTTGGGTAGCCTATTATGGAATATGTTGTGTTTCTTATTTTTTAAGTATTCTTCCGATCACACATGTTCAAAACGTTAGTAATTATGCATCTTACACGTATTTTAGGTCTCAAGTCAAATAAATTCGATTAAATACGTAATTTTATCCATTAATTTTTGAAAAAAAATTTTCCTTTCTAAGTCAGATAATTTTACGTTTTAAATCGATTAAAATGTTAGTTTTATCAACAGTGAACATAGCTTTACTTTATTATTGCATTTCAAATCGAATACATTTGGTTAACCACATCATTTTTACCAATATTTTTTGAAAAAAAAAACCATTCCATATTTGGAGACCATTTTTTCAAAGTCTGAAAATGACACTTTCTACAAAATTGGAAGTGGGGGGAAAAGTTTTTGGTTTTGAGAACTGAGCTTTTAGGGGGTGAAACTAGAGGGTTGCAGCTACCCATTGGTTGTTTGAGATCGCCCTTAAGTTGATTTGGGGCTGAGCAATCTCAATTTTAAAGATGGCCTTCCATATTTGGCGTCTCTCCCCTACTTGTATTTACTTATTTAAGACACCATACACCAAACACAGAAAGACATTTCTGATGAACTGATCTAGGAAAAAAAATCGATATTGAAATTAAACACAGCTCACAAAAACATTGAGAATAAAACTTGACGCAAAAAGCAATGTACGATTAGCATAACACACAAAAACTTCGAGGAAAAGAATAGAACCGTAAGAAAAAAAATACAGTTCACCCTATACACAAGAACTGTGAGAACGAGAAATTGAATTTTTCAGTAAATAATATGACTGACGCAGCCGGCAGCACACTAAAACTTTGAGAACAAAATAAAATTTTTTGGAAAAAATTATGATTCGCACAATAGGTATGCAAAAACTTTGAGAAAAAAAATGATTGAACGTTTTGGAAAATAACACTACGCCTGCAAACTTTGAGAACGAGAAATAGAATTTTTCAGAAAATAATATGATCAACACAGCACACAAAAACTTTTGAGAACAAAAGTAAATTTTTTGGAAAAAATTAAGATTTACCTACACAATATACAAGAACTTTGAGAAAAAAAATGATTGAACTTCATGCTCAATCATGCACAAAAACCTGAAATGCTCAAACAAGGTGACCCAACTCAAGTGCATAGTATTAGACTATGCTTTTTAGTACATTTTACTGCATTGCATTATTTGCTGTGTACTAAATGTTTTGCAGTATTTACGACCTACATTGTAATTTGTACTAAACTGTTTGGTAATTTATGAAGAAGTTGACAGCACATTCTACTTTTTAAGTCACTTTTACTAAATGATTAAGTAGTACGAGATTGCTCAACAACAAAGTTGAATGTACTTTTTAGTTCTCTCAGTGTAATTTGGAATTAATTACCGATAATTTCTAGTAAATTACTGGTAATTCCTCGTAAATGTGGTAATTTTTAGTAAATTTTTGGTACGTTTTTGGTAATTTTCCTGTTAATTACCAGCAGATTACTAGTAATTCTTGGTAAATTATTTCTGGTAATTTTAGGTAAATTAATGACAATTTCTGGTAAAAGAGGTATTTTTTTTGGTAAATTACTGGTTATTTTTGGTAAATTTATGATTGTTTCTAACTTTCTAGTAAATTAAGGGTAGAGACACCTATTATGGACCACTTTTTTTTTGAAAGATTGCCATTTTAAAACTATAGGGAGTAGAAACCCCCATCAAAGGCTTCAAATGAAGCTCCATCCTACCACTAACACAGTACAAAACTTTAGGGTTGAAGGTCAACTTCAAGTATGCTTTTTTTATTGTTAAAGTGAGTAGTGACGAGTGTCAAAATGACAGTTCGAAATTTTGGACGCCTAATATGGACCACCTATAAAATTTTAAAATAAACATACTTTCACATTTTTCAAAATGTCATAGGTACCTACTTATTTGTAAAAATGAACAAAAAAATGTATTTTAAGCAGTGCAGGTTAATTTTGAATATTTTTTTTAATTGTTGAATGACGAGTGTCAAAATGACAGTTCAAAATTTTGGATGCCTAATATGGACCACCTTTAGAATTTCAAAATAAACACATTTTTACGCTTCAAAACATCATATTTATTTAAAGAAATGTACAAAAAAAGTATTTTAAGCATCCTCCTTTTCAGCGACTGTAAGAAATGTTGAAAATGAGTAAAAAATTCAATATCACAGGCGGTCCATATTAGCGCACCCCATTAAAAAAAAACTTTGCACCAAAAATTTCTGTACATACGCTCATTTTTAGCAAAAACTGATCACTCCAGCAGAAACTACATCCTTTTTTAATATTATAAACGTCAATAACATTCAGAAAATTACACCACATATATATTTTAATAAAAGTTGAAAAACGCTAAAAAAAAATTTCAGTGTCTCAAAACAGTTTTTTGTAAATTTCTCAACGAGTTTTGATTTTACAGTTGTAATTTTTGTCTCATTCGTCTTTTTGGTGAAAAATCCATCGGAAAACATTTTTTCCCGAGTCCTGATAGATTGCGCGAATTACCGACGAGATCTGGCGCTGGTCCATATTGCGGACTGGTCCATAATTGGTGCCCTTACCCTTACTGGTAATTTCTGGTAGTTTATGAGTAAAACTTTTCTTGCAGAGGAGACATGGCTACGTAGATGTTAACTATTACCAAAACAAAACCGAAAACCGTAACCGAAACCGAAAACTGAAATTCATAAGTGTTGTAAAAACCAATTAAAGCAGTGAGATTTCCCATTCATTTTTTTGGGATTTCTTAAATTTTTGAGACTCAAAATCGAGGAGAATCGACAATTTTGATCATTGATATTTGAGTACCTTAGAGTCAAACCCAGAATTCTCCACTTTTCACCATTTTGAGAAAAACGCAAAAAACTGATGAAAGGTGGGAATCAGTAGTAGCAGGTTTCTAATCTCGCCTATATGACAAAAAAAAATTTTTTTTCAAGTCTTACCATAGCAGTAATTCACAATACCATTTTGGAGAATTCTGGTTTTGACTCCAAGTCTGTAAAAAATACCTATCGAAAATACACGAAAACGCATGATAAAATGAGGGATAATTCTAGATTCAAGTCCGTTGAAAGTATCTCAAGGTTGTTTATAGTCGACTAGAATAAAAAAAAATTTTTTTTTGAAGTATTTTTTTCAAAGTTTGACTCGAACCTGGTACTTTGGATCCCCTAACCATCATGGTATCGAATGGGGTAAAATGTTAAATGGCAATTGATGCGTACCTACTAACTGTACCCAAAACGACCATAATCTCATTTTTGAAAATTTTGGACATTTTTCGGAATTTGACTCTGACCCAGTACTTTGGACCCCCTGATTGTGTAATTGTGTCAGATAGGTAAAAACGGAGAATGGCAATCGATGCGTACCTACTAACTGTACCCAAAACGATCATAACCTCATTTTTGAAAAATTTGGAGAATTCTGGGTTTGACTCTAAGGTACTCATTTTATTACTAAGATTCAACTATAAAATCAACCACTCATTAGTCATTTTATAACAATGAGAAATTTTGAAGAAATTTGAGGAAAAAGGTAAAAAAAAAACAACTTAAAAATATGTAAAACTGAAAAAAACCAAAACCGAAACCGAAATTTTAAAATTCAAAACCGAAACCGAAACCAAACCCAAAAAATTTCAACAAAAAAATGGGAATAGGTAAACTGTAATCCTAATTAAAATGTAATAGGTACCTAAAGGTTAATACTCCTGATTCGTGCTCCAAATTTGCATTTTCAGTTTTTTATTTAATCTGATTAGTCATCAACATTCAAGGACGTTTATCTGTGATACAATTCATCTAACCTATAGACAGTGTAATCTAACCATAAAAAGTGATTAGAACTTTTTGTTGAAAATTTCAAGAATAGCAATTTTATTTCTGACCATTTTCTTGGTAGGAGGAGCTACATTTTTGAAAACAAAAACGTGAAAGACCTATATTTTCTAGGAGACTTCAACGACCCCCTTCCCCCTCCCCGAAATGACGCTCATCACCATTCGCGGATGGGTATTTTCAGTATGAATTGGGTAGGTATTCAGGATTGAGGATTCCCTACACATTTGAAAAAAAAACTGCTGTTGAAATTTTTTTGAGTAGGTAATACGTGAAAAAATATTGCCTAAAATGACGAGCTGAGGGGAAATTCTGATTTTTGTTTGTGTTTTTTTTGTGTTTTTTTTTCATGAGTAAGTAATGATAAGGGAACACTTTTGAAATTCAAAGTTACTTACATAAGTGCATCACATCAACGTCATTCAAGCTGTACACAAAAATCATCAAATTTCAATATTGAAGTTGTATTTCTTTATCAGCTTAAAAAATTGTCCAAATACATGTGCTTACTCAAGTTGAAGTTTGACCAATTAATTAGTGTGCGAATTATCAATCAAGTAGGTATTTTTCAATTGCTAATAATAAATAAAAAATTACTCAAATTCGCCGCTTTTATTCTCTCGCTCATATTGTTATTCGACTGCATAAATTTAACCTTATGATAAAAAATTTTGATGATAATTTTTTTTAATGTTGGTTCGATAAGTGAATTCCCATTGCTGAAAATTTGTTTGCTACCGCTAATAAAACAATTATTGCTTCGAGGAAGAATATCAAAACATCACGAGCGAAGCTCGTAGTTTTTAATTATTTTTATTCTAGACATTACTACTCGTAGTATTTATGTGTTATGCTTCATTGATTCGATAAGTTATCTAGTCTTCGAATTTTTGCTTATTTTGAAGAGTAATTTTTAGAATAGGTACGTAGTAAAATGTTTCTATGAGGTAGGTCTAGGTATCAATGTTTACAATAAGAAAACGTGCAAATGTACATTGTAGGTACACATGGGCACCAGCTAGAGTAGGTAGCTGGGTACCCCTACCCACTCCATTAAATAACTCTAAACGTGGTACATCAAATAAATATTTTCATTCGAGAAGAAAACCGGTTCCCATTACATATTACTCTACGTTTATATGTATTTTTCCAACTACGATAAAATATAAAATAAATTCACTCAAAGACTATCGAGTTGGGTACCTACCAAAAAATTTGATTTCCATTAATATTGCCTGCGTGTTTGATCAAACCCCGCGTTTAAAAATTTGTACCTTCGAGTAAACATGGTTGTTATCACGTATGTGGTATGTTAAGTTTCCTTGGATCATACCGTAGGTAATCATTGTTCGCCGAAGTGAATCATTAACGTGGGAAACTGTATTAAAAAATATGAATTTTAAATACCACTATGACTTGGCACATCCTATTGTAACCTAATTGATTACAAGACAGAGTACATCAACGGAGGTAATTAACTGCTGTTTAATTACAGGTATTACCTCCGAATGGTGGAAATTTCTAGCTAGGAAGTAAACCTTTATAAGGTCGTTTTTATTTTTAGTTCAATTTTTTTTGGAAGCAGGGAAACTGCAAAAACTATAGGTATAATTTTCACGTGTGTTTCTCATTTCTGCGCCTGCGTTTATTTTGACGCAGTTATCAAATCTTGTTGTATATTAAGTTTACTGGTATATAGGTGTATCATAAATTTATGATAAACGTTAACCTTTGTGAGGTAAAAGTCAAGGTGCCTAACTAATGCATGTATTCTGAGTAAAAAGAGCGCAAGACATGCGAAAATTTTATAGCATATTTTACAGGTCATTGAAAATCCCAATCGTATTATAAGCAAATAATTGCAAAATGAAGTACGAGAGTATGTATACTAGTACAGTATCTATAGATACCTAGGTATCGAAGTATTTAAAATAAAATAAAGAAGAAAAAAAAACATTATTATTGCGGCGCGAAGCGATATGACGTCGAAACGATCACCTTCTGACACTGTACCAATTAAGATCTACTTTTACTTTTAGTATAAACTTGAACGTGCTGTACTAGGTTTATACCTAAAGTTTTATAGATGAATTCGAACTGAGTAGTGGATAAAAAATGATTTCCTTTTTGACGAAGTTTGTTAGAGATCTGCCTGATTTGCCACAATATGTTGGTATTCACATACATAGGTAAGTACACTCAGAACTACGCAATTCTATAAACTGGTTTCTATCTAGTCTCGACTGTATAATTTGGTGGGATTAGGCAGTATAAAAAATAAAAGCATACTTCGTGTAGGTAGACAGATCTAGGTATCAATATACTAAGAACCAAAAACAGAACCGAGATTGCCTCTATATAGTGAATACATATATGTAACTTTGCTCATGCAAATTAAGTCACGTAATTCAAAATATGCGGTGTTTTTTTTGTTCATTTTTTTTTTTAAATAACCAGAGAGAACAAAAGATGATTGAGAAATGGACAAATTTTCTATTGAACTCGATTACTAACTTAATTGTGTGGTGTTCTGTTTAGTTTTGGTAATACTCAAGATAACTCTGAAAGATCAATAGGTACCTACCTAGTACTTCGTAACAAAAACGTAAAATTTGTTGTTGGAATGAATTACTCGTATTTAGCAAATTCTAGCTTCTTTCAGACTGTAAGAGAATTGTAGAATGTAGATAGGAAAGGTTCATTCATCGTACTCATTTTGTACATAATTATAGATACCTATGTACAAAATGAACGCCTGAGCGGCATACGTGTACAAAAAGTTGGAAAATCCACAAGAACTTTTTTAATTTGAGCAAAACGTTTTCAAGAATTCGAATTTAAGGTTTGGCAAACAGATCGCGTTAACTTCAAAAATCTCATTAAAAAAAAATAACGAGAAATCGAAAATTCCATTCTAGCCTACATTTGAAAAAAAAATTAAAAATAAAGTGAGAAATAATAAAGATTTTTGTCAAATTTATTTCATACCTACTTTCTCTGGGTCTCAGCGAGATGCCATGAGAAAAAAGTGCCTGCAAATCGTAAAAGTTATGTTAGGTATTTAATATTTTAATTGATGAAAAAATATTTCAATTTCTTCAATAATAGTTTGATTTGAAATACCTATCAAGTTTTCAAAATCCTTAATTTTTTCATAATTTCCATCCATTTTAATACCTAATGCTTCTGATGGACTTCGAAAAAAAATGAAAATAAAGATTACGAATCTTGAGCATTTTTTTCAGTTTATATTAAAAAAAAAAAAAAAAAAAAACGAAGTAGGTACCTACCTACTTGGAGTGTAATTTTCAACTTTTGTATGTACTCGGCCAGTATTATTAGTAATATTTTGAAAGTTTAGTGAACTCTTTATTGTATTTTCACAAAATTTCAATTCAGACTAAAAGGGGTGAGACTCCAGAGGCAAAAATAAATTTTTATTTAATGTATAAGAAAGTATTATTTTATCATCTTCAAACTCATTAATTATTATAAAACATCAAAAGACATCATTCCTGAAACTGGGGGAGTATTTGGAAGTACAGTGAATGTCAATTTTGTGGTCACTATTGACAATTTTAAAAATTGAAAAAAATGACCAAAAACTTATCAATTTTTTTCAAATTTTTGAAATCGGAAAAATATGTAAAAAATTGGAATTCCTGCGTTCTAAAATATTCCTCCAGTTGCAGAAATGATATTTTTCAATATTTTTGCACAAAACGAATGAACCTACTCAAAGATAAATGATTTGTAAATTTTCAATTGCTGAGTAGAAACCTAAAAGTGGTGTCTAATTTTGATGCCAATAACCTAAGTCAACGCGGAATCTCACTATATCTTTTGGAATTCGAACTGAACCAGTTTTCCAGTAGGTATTTTTCCCAAGACAGGTTTGGTAGAGGTTAGAGCGAAAAAACCACAATTTTTTCGAAAATGCCTTCTCTTTGAGGACCCATATCTCCTCTTCAGGGGCACTTCCAGAGCTGAAAAATTTTCTGAGTTATTTTATAACTTTGGTCTAAATCTTTCGACACCTTTTTTGTTCGCGAACCACCCTAATGTATGTACATATAATAAAATAATAATATTATGTACAAGTAAATAGCCCAATGCCAGTTATATTATCCATTATTTAGAACAATGAAATGCCATATTGAAATAGGTACCTTTATCCTAACTCTTCTCGAAGAAGAAAGATACGGATCGTAAAATTTTTAATTTATATTGCAATATTATATTTATATTTTTTAATATCAAAAGACGAGCTATGGTACCTACTCTATAACTTTAATTGTTTGATAACGAAACGAAAAAAAATAAATAAAAGTTACCGACATCAGACATCTGCTTCTTGATGAGACCTTGTACCTTTTATTTTGTATTGTTCTTAATACGAATTTTCAACGTAGTAAGTAGCAATTATCTAAATTCCCAAATTAAATAATTACTCACTTTTAATTGCTGTTCCAAAAACTTCGCATTAAGCTACACGATACTGCACTACTGTCTATAAAAATTGAACGCTGTTCTGTTCTTGCTTATCAGTCTTGTTGTAAAATAATTGTCCTGAAAATGAGAGAAAAATACATTGAAATCAAGAAAATTTCAAAATTGGAGACAATCTGTTCATAATTGTTTGAAATTAAGTAAAATTAATGCAGACAGCCATGCGAAAAAAAAAACTTTTTTATAAAAAGTTAGGTAGATAAAATACAAAAATTGGGTACCTCTCAATTTTCAAGATGTGATGTCATAAAATAACTTGCTATGAGGCTCAAAAGATATCGAAAAATTGTAATAAAAACACAAAATATATCTTTAAAAAAAGGATCAGGAAAAAAATGAAAATCTAAAAATACATTTATGTCTGTCATGTTCCTATCGGAAATGAGAGTGAATAAATTATGAAATGAAGAGCAAAAAGAGAAAAATGAATAAGAGTTCTTTTAGAAGCAGTGTAAAATACAATATGTACCTAAGTACCTAAATATTATGTACGTTATAGTCCAGGAAAATTAGCATTCCATTGGGAAAAGTGAGGTAGAAAGCTGAATTTTGGTATACTGGTCCATTTTTATGTGCTGAACACGAATCCGATGAGTCCCCGCTCGTCCCTGGTGAGCGTTCTCCCCTATTGTAGATCTAAGCCCCCCAAAACCAGTTTTTTGCAATTTTCTCCCCCGCATTGCATTTTAGCGAAAAATATGTGGTTAGATAAAAGAATCTACGTCAAATTTCCGATCTTCCTTCTGCCCCCAAGGGAGCCGGAGCTAAAACCATTCAAATGAGAGGGGTTGTCTAAAAAAAACAAAAAAACTATCGGCGCATAGGAGGAGTGAAACGGCCCCCGAGTGCGTTCGGGTTGATACTAGCATGGAAGGTGGGTACCATAGAGAAACTACCGCGTGAAAAATTTCAGATCCACGCCACCTCCCCTTTTTGGGGAACCCCCCTTTTTTGAAATTTCAATACCACTTTTCTCAGCTCCATTTCAGCCGATTTTGAAAATTTTTCTGGAAGTTATGTATATCCTTGGTAGGTATCTCCACAAAAATTTTCAACCCACTCCCCTCATATTTACCCCTCAAAATGGCGTTTTTTTCATTTTTTTTATGCCTATTAACAATCAAGATTGTGAGGTACAATTTTAGAAACACGTTTTTTGGACGTATTTTTGGCCCCCAAACATCATATACTATACTAGAAATTTTTGCTTTGGTGCGCCGTGGTGAAAACTTGGAATAATGTATCGTGGGGGGGGGGGTGAAATGGGAATTTTGAGAAAAATATTTATCAATGAGTAGGGTATCGTTTTCATATGATTCAATACCGCTGAGCACGAATATGACCTCCGATTTTCTGCTACACTCACCTACCCTTCTCCAGAGCCCCTCAGTCCCCCCCAATTTTCACGATTTTTGAAATAAAGATATTTTCATGACATTGGTGTCGTTTTCATATGATTCGATATCGCTGAGCACGAATATGACTTAAGATTTTCTGCTGCACTCACCTACCCCTCTCCAGAGCCCCTCAGCCCCCCTCAATTTTCACGATTTTCGAAATAAAGTTATTTTGATGATGTTGGTTTCATTGCTATGGGAAAATTTCATAAGTTCATTGTTATTGTACATGAAATGTCTCCTAGAATGAGCTACAGCACATGGCTCCCCCTCATAACATTCTTTACTTTTTTTTATCAGTATTTCGTTACCATATTTTTTTCTTTGGGGGAGAAAATTGCAAAAAACTGGTTTTGGGAGGCTTAGATTCACAATAGGGGAGAACGCTCACCAGGGACGAGCGGTGACTCATCAGATTCGTGTTCAGCACATAAAAATGGACCAGTATACCAAAATTCAGCTTTCTACCTCACTTTTCCCAATGACCCTTTTTTTTCGTCTAATTTTCCTGGACTAACCCACTTGACAATAAATTCGCCGCTTTCAGCCGAAACGCCGGTTGTTTTTGCATAACTGCCACTTAAAATGCGCTCAAAAACGACAGTGAATTTGCCGGTGAAAAAAACGCCGGCTACTTTTAAGAAAACAGCTACTTAAACAGCCGGCGAATGGCAGTTTTTTTTTATTTGCCGAATCGCCGGTTAGCCCTAGTAAAAAGTCGCCGGCTACTTTTATAGAAACAGCCGCGTGTTGATTCGCTGATTACAATGCACATGCGCAACGTATGTTTCACAACTCATTTTCACAAAATTTAAAGGAAAGTAGGTACGAAGTGCGGTACATGTATACCGCTTGAAAACAAATATTGTAACGTTGCTGTGATAGCTGAATGGTGAGCGCTCTGGACTTCCACGCAGGAGTCGTGGGTTCGATCCCCGCTTGGGTTCAAAATTTTTTGTAGTTTGGTAGATTTTTCGGCGTTTTAATGAAATAAACAGCCACTTTAAACGGCCGGCGTTTTTTTACCAGCAAATTTACTGTCATTTTTGGGCCGGCTTTTTCACCGGCTTTTCAACCGGCGAATCTATTGTCAAGTGGGAAGTATTACACAAGTTTATAAATCCACCAGATCAGCAACAAATTAACACAATTTATCGGAACAAAATTACTATTAGAACAATAATTGGATGATTTCAATCAGGGTCGGACCCATAGAACACATGGTCTACGGAGATCCCATTTTAGCCTCCTGATTTTGGGCTCCTCAATTAATCATCCAAATTTTTTTCTCTCCTTTTTTAAAGTGCTGGACACTGAGCATAAAAACTCATTCAGAAATTTTTTAAGCGGCCCAGTTTTTACCTCATCGGTCCAAATGCGTCGCGGCCCACCGAGATTTTCTCTGTAACTCGGTGGGTGGATCTGGGCCTGCTTCCAATGTATGATCTTCATGTATAACTTCAAGTTACTTTAACAAGAAAAGAGTTACAATATAACATGACACACAACAATTATATGAAACAGAGAACAAAATTATAAGGGTACACAATACGAGGTCTGGCAATTAAGTTCCGGGAAGGCATTCTGAGAGGTAGAAGATACAACACTGGTGTGCTCGCAAACACGTTGTTGTGTAGATTAGACCTTCCTTGGTACGAGTTTTTCAATAGTGACTTTTGGTATGACGTCGTGAAAAATAGTGTTGCAAATTACTTTTTGAGGAATGGTCACCTCCTCAAGATATCTTAGTGTCTCCTCACTATTTCTACACCCCAGATTTGATTCCTAGGGACCTTTACTTCATTCTCAGAGTTGGTTTTCACCTGAGAATCAACACCCATTCCATTTTTGAGGAGGACTCAAAAACCTCCACTCAAATTTTGAGGAATTTACCTCTGAGAGACTCAAAATTGTTTTTTAAATGGGAGCATTGAGTAAAAATACGATGCACTGAGTTGAAGGAAGACTACACTAATGACTTATGAGGTCAATCTCTTTTGAAAATTATTTTTTACTCACCTCAGAGGACATTTCCTCACAGTTACTTGGCAACAAGAATCTCATGGCCTACTTTTTGTGAGGTTTTGATCACCTGATCTTCCTCAAACATTTCCTTAATTTTTTTAAACACCACGTTTGACCTTTTGAGACATTTACCTCAACCCCAACTCAAATTCTGATCTCCCTGACTCAAAGATCCTCCTCAAGTCACTCCTTAAAGTTTTACGACGTGACCTTAAAAGATCGTTCACTTTAAACAGCTATAAATCCCGCAAAATTCACCCAATCAACTTGAAATTTTGCAAAGTATTAGAGGAAGGTCTACCATACACAACAACGTGTTTGCGAACACTCCAGTGTTACCACATCACCCTCACCGAATGCATTCCCGGAACTTAATTGCCACACCTCGTATAGACAAGACACACACGATTAGAAGGGGATGTTACTCTTTGGACAATTGGCCATGAACTGAACTAGGTAATTGATGACTAACCACAGTTTTCTTATGTATAAGAAAAATGGTGGTGCCATAAGTCTATGGTCATAAAGTTGTCAATTAGACAGAATTTTGAGGAAAAAGGGTGACGAATCCATGTACTTGCTGGTCTCTTATGAAGGCACCAATCAAGTCATAAATTGTCTGCATAAAAATTTAGGAAAAAAGAGAAAAAAGAATATATGTAAAGGTAATTAGAAAGTACATATTGATCGAGTGTATTGAAAAGACTAGAAGTTACCAACTAAGAAAGTAGGAAGTAAAGTAACAAAAAATTCAAAAGTGCATATGTAAGGTACCTATTCATAAGGTAACCTATAAACATACAATTTTGAATCTTTTGTTAGCCACTTTAATTCCTATTTAAATGTAAAAAGTTGAAAATTGAGTCAATTATTTTTATTAGGTAGGTATTTTTTAGGTTAACTTATTACAAAGTACAAAGCACCTTACAATCGAATCGAAGTAATAGCAATAATAATAGCATTATTCAATTTAAAGATTCAAAAAAAAAAAAAAAAAGAAAAAAAAGATTCTGGTGCCTGAAGCATCTGGGTGTAAATTTAGTCGTATGTAGGTATTTTCAACCGCTCAGTACAGCCCTAAAAGTGGTCTTGGATTTTGTCGGTAATATAGCATAGTTCAACGCAGATGAGGAGTAAAAAGAACACAATTTTTTTGAAAATGCTTCCTCTTCAAAAATTTATATCTCCTATCCAAAAGCACCTCCGGAGCTAAAATTATTTCTGACCAACTTCGAACTAAAAATGATGGTCTCTGCTGAATTTGGTCAAGCAGCTGACCTTCCTGGAGGAGAACTTCCCCTACCTACATTGTAGGTATACATATTTAAAAAAATGAATCTTACGATATAAAAATGGATCAATATAGCTTGATACCATACATATATATTTTCTTTCTGAGAAAATGTCAACTTTTGATCAATCATTCAAGAGATATTCATGTTACTTATCTATGCAACATTGAACCTATTTATTCCAAAATTTCAGCTTTCAACTAACATTTTCATTTTTGAATTTTTACAGCGAAGTCCACGAAGAAGAAGTACGTTTCGAGAATATCGTACCCCAAGCCCTCGATCCGGAACAATTAAAAAGAGCTGTGATCGAAGAAGATATAAAAGAACGTGCTCAATATCTCGAACAAGATGACAGTACAGAAGACGAAGGAATCGCATCAGAAACTCAATCTGTGTCAGCTGTGCCCGAATATAACGTAAGTTTTATTGCTTTTGTTTCTACTGAATGTAAATAGCCAATAGGTAGCTGTAAACTGTTAAGTACGACGTATACAGCACGTTTTTTTTGTTATCTTTTTAAATACCTACTTGTCTTAATTATTTTCCGCACTTATTCAACCAGCACGCGAAGGTATTTTCATTTTTTTTAAATTCTTCGTTGTGTGGTTCTGGTTAATTCTGTCATCATAAAAATTATACTTTGTACGTGACTCATTGAAAATTTCAACGTGCTGTTTGGTACGTAGGTATCCATCTGGACACTTATTACGAGGAATTAAAAACGTGATAATGAATGAATCGTAATGTCACATACGAGTACATGTATGTTTTTTACCTGAAAATCTTCTCCTTTCTTCGTATTTTAATGCGGATGTGAAAAATTACGAATTATTTGGATTTTATATGTACATATTTACGTAGGTAGGTAGAGGTATCTTTAACGTCATTTTTCGCGTTCTGATTAAGTACAACTAATTCGACAACGACGTCGAAAGATGCAAGGAAATACCTCTCTATACTCATCGCTTAAACCCTAAAAACCGGTTGATTCGTTTCAAAATTCAACCGAGTTATTTTTAGCTCAAAAATTGTTTTTCCGCTATTATAAGTACATCAATATAAATACCTACTTATGATCGCGTATGATGATTTCAATTACCAATTACTTACTGTTGAACTTAACTTTTCAATGCCTATTTTCCGACTGGCGGACGTTGAAGACGTCATAACCGGTTCACACGGTTTAGTGAATTTCCCCAGATAGGTAAGTTCAAATACACGAGGTTTTTTGTCCGGCTAAACTGGAAGGGATGAACGATACGATAGGTTAGTTAGGTGACTGGATGCAATTTACATAGGTAGATAGATACTCACTGCGTGGTCATTACTCAGTTTTATGCGTGGGTTATAAGTGTGACCTGTGTTTCGTGTACTATGACTTTACAAGTGATACAACAAGTTCCATTCAACGAGTTCGCGATTAATAGTGTAACAGAGGCAGAGGCCGAGAACAAAACTTACCGCAAAACTTCCATCAATGTACCTATTCAACGAGTTGATTTATCGGTAATGAAACGTTATGCATTTCAATATAAACAATAAGCCCGCGTATATCGAATCGATGATGTAAGCTATTGAGGATATATTGGTCATTGGTACAGTGTTTATATAAATTCAAGTTCATTAACTCGATTTGTCGATAATCCTATTTTTTTCCCCTTCGTCATTGTACTTTAATTAAATTTCATTAACATATTGGTGCGGTACGGTATAATCGTGTTTATAAGTTAGGAACTAGTGCCAATAATATTTCATAATTTATACGAACGATCATAATATCAACAACAATCTAATTGTACTTATTAGCTGCACCAGGGGTGCAAATGGAACCAACAGCTACGAGGTTAGGTGAACGTATGCAGTAGAAGAGGAGTGGAGATGGTTTGTTTTGTTTTTGTTAGATAGTAATAACTTCCGGATTTTTCACTGTGTGAATGTACTGAACGAGTTCTAGTTGCCTAGACAATGAAAAAAAAAATCGATTTACGTACGCGGGAAATTGATTTTTTCGATCCATCCAGAATTTTAATTTCTTTGATTATACCAATAATAATCTATTTTATTGGCAATTTGACAGAGTTTCGTGTGCTGTTCGAAGTATTTTTTTGCAGATTGGCATTATTTTTTGATTTCTAATTTTAGTTGCATAGTTGCATTTATTTCATTCAAATTTCAAGGAAAATCTATTCTTACTCGTCAATTTTCTTTTTGAATTGAGTTTTTCAAATCGCAATTCTTTTTAGCCCTGCCTTTGACGTGAAGGTTTTATCAAAATTTTTAATTTTTTAAAACAAGCCTCCTTCCTCTATTAATTTAGGTAGATAACGATGGTGATATTTTCGTTCGTTTTTCACTGTGAATGGTAGATTAGGCACATTAAGAATAAACGAAAATAGTGAGTATGTGAGTGTAAATATTGATAGCCTATTTATTAACTTACTTAATTGATTCCTGGTTTTTTATGAGATTGTGTTACTTATTCGGCGTTCGTGATATCAATTTTGTTATCATTCTGCAGCGTGCGTAGGTAAAGGGAGAGGAAAGTATAATGGTCAGAACTCCCAAACAATGTACAAAGTTGTATGTAGATTACGAATGTCTGTATTTAATTGATAAGAAAATTCAAAGCAGTTAGATGATTTTATTGCCTATACTGTTGGAGTTCATTGCTTCATGTTATTATAGTAAAACATGAGAAATGCAGTGTGCCTCCTTCTGATATGAGTTCAATCGAATCGAATCCCCTTACATTCTCTTCAAAGTAACGAGAGAATACAAATCGCACTTGACAGCAAAGTAGTCGCCATCTAGCGGTCGAAACAGAACTACAACGAAACTAGGATATAATTTTTCGTTACATGTATTCTTATGGGAGATTTGCGATTTTCAAAAATTAATTAAAAATCGTGTAATTATCGTAGGAGTGTAATTTTTACTTCAAATGAATGTTTAATTCTTCTACTTTTTGAGAAAATTTATTACAATCTCTTAAACATGGTTTTTCTTGCAAAAAAATTGCACCGCATTTACAACGTATTTGCATTGTTTATTGTATCCTGAAATGCTGAAAAACATAGGAAGTGCAAAGCAATTTTTTCACAAGAAAAACAATGTTTAAGAAATTGTAATCAATTTTCTCAAAAAGTAGAAGAATTAAACATTCATTTGATGTAAAAATTACACTCCTACAATAATTACACGATTTTTAATTAATTTTTGAAAATCGCAAATCTCCCATAAGAATACATGTAATGAAAAATGTTATCCTAGTTTCATTGCTCGTAGCAGCGCGTAGCAGCGCTATCTATTGGGACTGTCAACTGCGAAAACAGGATTAGGCTATGACTTTTAATTCTAACTAAATGAGACATTTTTCTTTTGTGTGTGTGTGTTTTTTTTCACGTAAATAATATTGTTTTTTTTTTGGTACCTACTTACTCGTATTTTGAGTACCTACCTAAGGTATCTAATTCTACCTAATTTCGTGTTATCCCGGGCGTTATTTTTAAAATGCAATTTTTTCTGTACTTTTCAACGGTGGTAAGTAAAGTATATGTACCTATACTGCCTACCCATAAGTATTTTGTACCTATCAATTTTTCCTCAATTTTCAGTCACTTTTGTGTTACCCCTAATTATGATGATTTTCTATTTATTCGAAGCAATAATTTGTCCAAATTTTGAATATTCTGAGCCATATTTTGCAAAAGTGTTACATTCTTATAAATTTTACAAATTCTTTACTGCTTTTACTTAATTTTTATGTGTTTTTTTTTAGCAAATTTATTCATTTTTTGATGACTATACCTATAGAAAATTTTATCAATTTTTGTGATTTTTTATGTATTTTTACATATTTAATTTTTTGGCACTTTTTCATCAACTTAATGGAAAATTGTTTCAAGTATGTATTAGGTACGAGGGTGGTTCAAATATAACCTGGAATTTTTTCATAAAAAATTTTGCTATCCACCTACAGAGCTACAATTTTGTACAGTTAGGTATTCTTGGTAGTCTCTCTCATATGGTGTGTGCATTTGCCACCTCTTTGGGAGCTTTATAATTTTTTTTTTGCAAACAGTTCGCGGTGTTTCAAGTGGCCATTTGCGCAAAAATGATTTTAATTTCATATGATCGGAAAATGAGTAGTTTCCTAGGCAGTTTTGCGGTTGGAAAATACGTCTTTAACACAGCCATCTAAACATGTGCAGAAAATAGTTACTTTCCTCCCTCATGTTTACAAATTGAAAATTAACAATTTTTAAAAATTTCAGCATTTATTTTCCTCTCATATGAAATTAAAATAGTATACGCGACAGGATTGGACAGTAATGCGATTAACTTGTGCGATTTAAGTCGCTCGGCTTCACCTCGCTCCTTAAACTTCGCACTCGTTAATCGCATACTTTCCGCTCCTGTCACGTAATGTACTATTTCTGAATTATTGCCTTTGAAGTAATGTTTACTCAGTGCGTCTATCGATGGACCAATTTAATAATTATCAACAAGGTGTCGAATCTAGACTATAAGGAAGGTGTTCTGGTGTTTCTCATCCCAATTTGTTCAATTTTTTAGTCATAAGCCAAGCTGTATGCGCCCTGGCACTGTTTTGTAGCAATTTCACACAAAGAATCGTGATTTCTCGTCGTTTTGATCAGTATGGGAGGATTTTATTGTGCTTCTTAGAAGGCTACTATGTTACAGTGAGTTCATAGTTGGTTTTTAAGGCAGAAAATAACATGAGATTACCCCCTTATGTCCTAACACACTGTATACACCACCTTCCCAGCTGACACCCTGACCATTGCTTCAATTGGCGCTCCCTTCATCATCACTTTTCCGCTATTTCCGAAAATGGAACACCATTCATACGCATGGTTCTCATAAAGGTACTCATCCACGAACTATTCGTGTAATTTTTGATAAATTTCCGCGGATTTTACATGATTTTTGACCAAAAAACAAAAAATGATGTGTTGGGCAAGGGACATTAGAACTTCATTCTTGCGGATGGCTAAAAATACACTAAAAAGTGAGGCTTCGCGGTTCCAGCTGTTCTTTACGTTTCATAACACTCCAGTCTATCATCCAGTGCAGCAACTTTTTCCAAACTCAATTTCTCACATGTCTGTGGGAAACTTCCGGGTTATATTTGAACCATCCCTCGTACCTATCTATTTTAAACAATTTTTACAATATTTGATGAACTTTTACCTCATTTTTTTGTAACTTTCTTGTAAATTTAGCCAATTTTTCAAAAAAGGTGATTTTTTAAACATTTTTGCACGATGAGCAGTATAAAGGAGGAGTCCCGATAAGGCCATTTTTGGCCCCACGACAGTTATCAACTGGACCACTCTTGAAATATTGTAATAAATATCCAAAATACGAATCGGTGGTTGCTTAACCAAAAATAACCATTTTTTGGCCTCCAGGGGTTCCCAAAGTTGTGATTACAAAAAGAATTTTAGGAACCACTGAGTATTATTTTCAAAAACTTTTTTAGCGTAAAATATCTGTTTGAACTTGATAAACGTTATGCGGGGTGATTTTCCTATTTTCGACCCTCGTGAGCAGAAATTGGGGGGGGGGGTGATTTTTGGAAAATTTTGGAACCACCATTTTGAACCTTCCCCTTTGAGCTCCCCTAAAAAGCTTTTTACAGTTTAATAGTATCTGAAAGACCTTCATCCTACCAAATTTTGAGCTCAATAAAATTTTCCGCTGGTACTCAAAAATCCAGTTTTCCATTTTTTCGCAATTTCGAAATTTTGGGAACCCCTGGAAAACTAGAAACCTGCGATTTGCGCCAAACGTAGCGTTTTGAGGTATATATTCAACTATCTTAATGAAAAAATTTAATTAAGCTCTCTGTATATTCGTAATTTTGAACCTTTTTTTTTAGAGCCCCCCACTTTAGGCACCCCTAAAAAAAAGTGTTTAAGCAAATTGTTTCAAATGAATTGAAGAATTTACATTTGAACCACACTGGCAAGTGCTCGATAATTTTTCATTTGATTTTTCCTGTAACTTTCAAAATTAAGCTTTTTTGGGCCAAATTCTGAGATTTTATTTCGTTGAAATCGTGAAAACGTGATTTTGGCGTTTTTTTAAAAGAGAACCCCTCGCCCTCCCCTCCTCATTTCTGCCCACGAGGGTCGAAAACAGGAAAATCACCTCGCATAACGTTTATCAAGTTCAAACAGATATTTTACGCTAAAAAAGTTTTTGAAAATAATACTCAGTGGTTCCTAAAATTCTTTTTGTAATCACAAATTTGGGAACCCATGGAGCCCAAAAAATTGTCATTTTGGGTTAACCAACCACCGATTCGTATTTTGAATATTTATTACAATATTTTAAGAGTGGTCCAGTCGATAATTGTCGTGGGGCCAAAAAATGGCCCATTATCGGGACGCCTCCTTTATTCTGAATTTTCTGTCATTTTTAGTAGGTACTTAGGTATGTTTTTTTTTTGTTGATTTTGTGCTATTTTTTAGTTACTATATTGTATTAAGAATCCTCTTATTCTCTTCTCTTCTCTTTTCTTCCAGAGTTTTTCAAAACTTGAGTATTTCACCAACCAATTTTTCAGTATCTATCTATTTTTTCAAATATTTTCAAGAATTTTTTAAAAATTTTACTTTAACTTTGGCCATTATTCATCAATTTTTACACAATATTCATTAGTGATTTTGAAGGTTTTTTTTTTGTCAGCAGTGGATGGATTTTTAGATACCTATTCAATATGCAATTTGGCAATCAAATTTAAGAATTTTTTCTTCATTTTGAGAAAGTTTTATGAAAGTTGTGTTGCTAATTTTTCATGATTTTTTGGAACAAATCTACTCATTTTTTGCATTATTTTCCACGATTTTAGGTAATATAATATTTTATCAATTTATCATTTTTCGAGGCGTTTCAATTTTTCATGTTTTTTTAAAGGAAACTTTCGCATTTGCTGATTTTACGAAATTTTAACATGATATGTTGTACAATTAAGTACATATCTCAATTATAAATTTTTAAAATTATTCTCTCTTTCTTTCTTTCTTTCTTTTTGGAATGATCAATAAATTTAGTGCTTTGCAGTTGAATTTTTAAAATCTTGTTGTTATTTTGTTGGAATTTTTGCCATAGTCCATTTTATGAATTTTGATTTATTTCCATTTTTTTTTTTTTTTGTAAGCTTGTGCAATTTTGCAATTTTGATGATACCTATTTCATCAATTTTCAGTGTTGATTTTTATAATGAATTTATCGATTTTCTGATGATTTCAAGCGATTTTGTTCATACTTATTTTATTCTATTTATTACATTTTTGTTTAACATTTTACCAATGTTTATGTTGTCTCAGGTACCAATTTTTTTACATTTTCAACAATTTCAATATGAGTGTTGCTATTTTGGCTGGTTATGAAACATTTTGTTGGATTTTTTTGCAATTTCCAAAAACATTTCATCAATTTTTAGCTCTCAAATAAAAATCTTTACCCACATTTGATCATATCTGACAGATCTAATCCGATCAATACTCTAATTTGATCTGGTCTGATTAATCAGTTTGATCAGATCCAATTATTTCCCCTGGGAACTTGATTTTTAATTTACATTAGGTAATATAACTTATAGTTAGTTTAGGTAGGTACCTACCTCAAGTGTTTAAATATTGTTTTGATTTTGACGATCTACTTTTTCTACATTTTCAACTAATTTTCCGCCAACTTTGCCAAGCGAATTTTTGAAAAACTTCGTTGATATTTTGTGAAATTTTAGCCTCATTTTATGAATTTTTATTTAATTTTCAATGATTTTTGCCCAAATTCAGATAATTTTTAGAAAACTTTTGCATCTTTTTATAAACTTTTTTTCAATTTTAAACCAATTCTTTGCTAATTTTGTTAACTTTCTAGTGATTTTAAGCAATTTTATTAATGTTTACATCAATACATCGAAACATTAGCACTATCCTAATATTTTTCCGATTTTCTGCACCGGATTTTCAATACCTAATTTCAAAGAAAATCTTTTTTTTCTTTGTAAAATTTTTATATTTTTGTCCTTTCAGAAATTTTATCAAGTACCTATTCTTATTTATTCCCTAATTAACAAACTTCCGCCAATAGTTATTTGCAATTCTCTGATCCTTGATTCTTGTGCACCTTCAAAAAAAAAAAAAAAAAAAGAAGAAGAGAGAAAGATAAGGTAGCGTAACATAAATACAGAATGAAGATGAAACCCATTACCGCCAATGCATCGTCGTACTATTCGTCCATCCGTGTTTCAAGCTTTCGGTAAAAATAATATAATCGAGAATAATTTCGTACATTCGTAACAAGCCGAACTGAAGATCTGAAATATTCACGAACGATAACAAAATCTGTATATTTAAACAGAGCAAAACTGATGGAAAAAACAACTCTGGGTTCTTTTCGTATTCGCATTCGTGTAAATTTGAATCTCGTGGCGAATCTAAATTTAGAATAGGTAACTGACCATGCACCTAAAGTAAGATCGGGAGGACGGTTTTTAATAGGTCATTCGATGAGATTCTCTCGCATACAAAGCTAACTAAATCATCGTTTTGCATTTTTTTTTTCAAGTTTATTCTTGTTCAATACGCATAGGAATATACCTACCTACCGAGTTATCATTTTTACCCTTATAGTTTTCGTGTTCATTTGAGCGCGATGTACCGAGACGATAGGTTATCCGGCGTGGTTCGATTGTGACAGTATAATTTTCACCTAATCTGTATCACTGTGTGTATTTACGAGTGATGTCGAATGATAGTGGTCCTTCTAGTAGGATACGGAATGCATTCAAAGGAGTCAATAAAGAAGAACTGTTGCGACAAAGAACACTTTGTTTGCAGTCCATAACTGTGAGTTGTAGATGATTTAATTATACGCGGTGGTGTTTGCGAGTCTGTGAAATGACGCGCGAATAAAAAAGATGCATCATAATTTTTGTCGACGAATCGCGTATATAATGTCGTTTATTGCTCCGATGGTGACCTTATCTCGTTAACTTCCTTCCATAAATGAGATCGGAGAGAGGATAATGTATTAATATTGACGAAAAAAAAAAAAAAAAAAAAAACGAGTTGACTGAGGGACAAAAATATCTATCTACGTAAATATACACGATTCGTGGAAGTGATTAACCGAGTATGTATGTAGATAATGTAATGGAATAGGTATATCAAAAATTATGGGATTTATATGGAATAAAATTCTTCATTCACTGACATGTAATTTAATATGTTTATTATCGATATTCAAATCTAATCGATCCAATACTAGGAATACCAACAACACCTGATCATTGCAAGCTGCAGCATAAATTTGAATATCAATTTTTACAAGAATAGATAAGCGAGAACGACTTTCATTTTTATATGTTTTTCCATATATTATTTTATTGTAAATTGATAAAATTTATGTACTTGGAAATGTTCTAACTGTTTTTTTTTTTTTTTTTTTTTTTCAGACTGAAGATTTATTTTGCGATGTATACTATCAATGCACCCATTTGGTTGGTAAAGATGCATCGGAAGGGTTCAAGAAGGATGCTCTACTTTCCTACTTGAAAAATGTTTTTGAATTCGACGACGCTAAATGCAAATCGCTGATCGATGGCATGAAAAATAAACAAGTGAGTTGATGTAATGATTTAGTACCAAGATGGAATAATAACACGAAGGTGTCAATTTACTCGTATTTATGGGAATTAAGATCATTTATGTGTTTTTTTGTTGAAAAACATTTACGTAAAGTTAAACAGTCGTCCAAAGCGGATGTTTTTGAAGACAAAAGTATAATTGAAATGAAAATTTTTTATCGTTGCATTAGACACTTTCTTGCAGTATTCTGTTTTTTTTTTTTTTTTTTAATATCAAAATGCTATCACAATCTTACTGATAATTTGGGAGGAGTGAAATCGATGTAGGGAGCAATGACCCTATGAACATTTTTTAATAGACCAAGAGCATAAGAATGTCATGAATATTGGACATGTTTCGTTGCTGTTTCTAACTTTTTAGTAGAACGTGAATCTATTAATATTAAAATTTCTTTAAAGAGTGAAAATATGAATACTAAATTTTAAAATGCATCAGCGAAGAAAAAATTCTTATTTATTTGAATAAAAAATTACATTATTAGAATAACATCAACTCAACAGGTACCACCTGCAGGTTATTTGCAAAGAACCTAACTGAATTTTTCAAATTAATCACGCGAACTATCTTCAAGGATTTATAAATTATCATCGAAAAGGGAAATTACCGACGCGAATTAATTATTGAAAATCGAATTCTTCGAAGAGTAATTTTAATTTGAGTTGATTTTCTCATTTGATGAAGGGCCATTCCAACTTTTGTGAATCATTATTGATCCTAATTCATTATCATCGCTGTTTATGACGCTTTGTATGCAATTAGAGCTGATTTCATCAAGTTGAATACCTAATTTTATCCGAGTCTGTGATTAAATGCTGATAAAATCGTTTGTTTTAATAATAAGTCATTGCAACGGGTTTTCCATGTAGTAACTCTTTTAGAATTTTTTTGAAATTTTGAATTTTAAAACAATAGGGGAAATTAATAAGTTACTACATTCCTAAAAAAATTGTATTCATAAGGTGTTTTAGATATTTCTATAGTACTTTGGACATTTTAAAATTTATTTTTGAATTAATAATTTTATTAAAAATTGAACGTGAATAATGTTGAAAAAATCAACTTTTAATTAGGTAGGTAATGCACTAATTCAATACGAGTTCATTCCACGTCAATTGGACCAAGAAGTGGGGGGGGGGGGGGGGTTGGCGATTTTTTTGAAATTTTTCCTGTGGAAAGACCATTTGAAGGGATGACTAATGGCGCAAATCGCAGCCCTCTAGCCCATTTTTAAAGGCAGCCAGGGGGTGTCAAAGTTTTCAGTGAACCTAAAATATCATCAATTTCAGCAGTGGATTACTCGACAACCGCAATACCTACCAAACTGGAATTTTTTCCCATAGTTGGGGGTTTTGAAAGGCTTTCTGGTGATATCATAAAAATCAGTGTTGCCACTTTTTTTTCGTACAAAAAATTAGCTCAAAAAGTTTTGAAACGTAGTTTTCATATCGTTCCGACTCTCAAAAATTATGGACAACTTTTTCATGCTGAACAACATATTAAAAAGTTGGGATGGTACCATGTTGCAAAGTCGATTTTAAAAAATTTCAAGTTTACGAAAAAATGCATTTTTTAAATTTAAAACATGAAAAAAAGTTTTGATTGATGAAGTTGACCCATTTGACTCCTATTTTTACGTATTTGTTGAAAAAGTTGAAAACCCCCTTTCACTCGATGAAATGAACTCCTCACAAGAAAATCAAAATTCGAAAATATTCAAAAAATGAACGAATTTTTATTTTTTTGTTGCGTGTGTAATTTTTATCAACTTTTTCATGAAATACGTCAGAGAGAGGTCAAAATAAGACTACTCAGTTTTAAACTTTTTTTGATGTTTGAAATTGAAAATTGAATTTTTTCGAATTTTGATTTTTTGTGAGGAGTTCATTTCATCGAGTGAAAGGGGGTTTTCAACTTTTTCAACAGATACTTACGTAAAAATAGGGGTCAAATGGGTCAACTTCACCAATCAAAACTTTTTTTCATGCGGTTATCGAGTAATCCACTGCTGAAATTGATGATATTTTAGGTTCACTGAAAACTTTGACATCCCCTGGCTGCCTTTAAAAATGGACTAGAGGGCTGCGATTTGCGCCATTGGTCATCTCTTCGGAAGGTCTTTCCACAGGAAAAATTTAAAAAAAATCGCCGAATCCACCTACCACTTCTTGGTCCTATTGACATGGAATGACCCTACGTATAAACTTTATCTCAAAACCTAACCTTTTGGTCACTCAGATTTTTTTCTACATATTTTTGCTTATGGAACTCATAGGAGACAATTATGGGTTCTAAGCTATTTTCTAAAATGTGGATTTTCATGTTTTCTCTGCCTTTTTTGCGTATTTTCCCCTAATTTTGAGCCTAACCAAAACACCAAAACGTGATGTATGTAGTCGATAAAAGAAATGCTCCAGGTAGATAGGTAGTTACCCAGAGGATTTCCAGTTGCAACTGCCCCGCCTCACTTTTCAAGATTTTATGTTTTTTTTTTTGTTGAAAGATTTGACTAAAAAAATACACTGATTTCTTCGTGGACTCCCATGCTTCAATTAAAAAAATGCCTTTTTGGTGCTAAAATTATCTGAAATGGAAAAAAATAACCTAATCCAGATTATCAACAGTGTTTTTCCAGTCGAATTAATCGCTACCTCTAGTCTAGTCCCTTTCATGATAATTACGAGTATAAGAAACTCCGAAAACAGCACTCGAACAAAACTGGAAGGTTCAACTCTCAACCAACCACAATATATTTTTTTTAATTCAATTTTTCTCCAATGAATATCTACCTGTTTTATTTTATCGTCATCTTGCCTTTTCATTGGACAGCGTCAGAGAAAAATGACAGATTTTGAAAAATAAGGCTTCTACAAAACTTCACGTGCAATTGATCCCCCCCCCCCCCACAAATAATCGTATGTGTACTCCTCGCAACTTCCACATCCAATTATACACTGGATTGAGCAATTGCTTGTGGAAGGTGTCATTTAATTACTCCTTTAATGATAATGACAAGTTCGTCGCATCGATGGCGCAGATGCATTCTTAAAAAACGTCATTTGGAAAATTTGCATCAAATATTCGCGTTATTTCCCATTGGAATAGCGGTCTAGATAAAAGAGTTAGGTCGTTGGGAAATGTTAATTTTTAATTTCATCTCAGGAGACAAAAATATTGTTGATTATCATCATCTACCTTTGACAAATGAAATACCAAATTCGTTTTATTCGGAGAAATTTGCCTAGATATTATACATATTCGCCAATTACCATAATTTTCTAATTTCCCTAAACAAAAGAACTAATTTATTTTGTGCATCATAAGTTTGTTTACACCTAATTTCCAATTTTAAATTATACAAGTACGTATGGGTACCCGATTTCGATAGCCAAAGTGAAAGCAACCCTGAATTCATTTGACTACTAATCAGACTTCTGCTTTTCAAAATTTGAAAAAAATGCAAAAATGACCTTCAAGTAGCAGCAATATTATTGAGGAATATTTTCATCGACTTTCCACAAATTTATTTTGAATTTTTAAGTGAAATGATTTTTGAAAAAATATCCGCGTGAAGAACCAAGAAATGGAATTTCAACTAGAATCAATTAAATTTTGATTTTTTAGATAGGTAAACTGCTTCAAAAATACATTATCAAATTCTAAAATGAAAAAAAAATCAAAATTTGGAAATTTTGTTAAATTTTGTCAAATTTTTCCTCCCTGCGCTAAATTTTTTTTGAATTGCCTATTTGCAAATCAATGATAAAGAAGCTCTTTCATGATACTTGAACGTAAAATTTTTATAATAAAATCCTAGCATGACTTTTTTCTTTCTTTTTACTTAAAAAAAACTTATGTCGTTACAAAAATTATTTTTCTTCATGAAGACTTAAGAGTCACGGGCAATTCAATTAAGTAAAAATTATTTTTTTAATTTAAATTTTCAAAATGTGTTGAATTGGATTTCTTGCTCATGAATATTAGTGTTGGTATAAACTTTTGAAGGCGAACAAAAAAAAGACCCTAATGAAATGGCCTTATAATAGGTATATTTAAAATTGAATGAGGTTGAAAATGAAAGCCAACGTTTTTGAGTCATGTCTTTCGATTTCGCTCAATTTTTTTACAATATAAACCCACTCAGTAAGTAAGAACCCCGCAATTAGTTTGGTCTCAGCCCCCTCAGGGGGGTGGGGGCTTCCATTATTTTCACATTGTCTCGAGGTACTCAACTTCAATAGCCCATTTCTCCAAAACTATGATACTTTGATCAAAACTGGTTTTCACAGTTCGAAAGGGCATTGCATTTAGAACTTTTTAAGCATTTTGAAATTTTCAAAAATTGGAAGTTCAAATTTCAAAATGGCGCTGCAAGTGGGAGCTACCGTTTAAAATGTTGAAAAAATTTCCATAGATGTTCCTTTTGATGCTTTTTTGAAATATTCGAGTTTCGAGATGGGATCTCTTAATAGAGGGGGAGCACCCCACCGCCATTTTTGCGCGAAACTTTCGAAAGGAAATCTGGGCCATGTTATGTATCGAATTCTGTGTTTTTGGTGACGTTGAACACGAATATGACGTCAGATTTTCGATTGGACCCGTCCACGGCCCCCAGTACCATTCCAAAGGGGGTGACCATGGCCCCAAAAAAATGGTTACATTCGTGTGACACATGAAATAGTATGTTTTCAATATCGCTGAACACGAATATAGTCACAGTTTTTTAAATCGACTTCACCCATGCCCCCCTCCCCGAACCTCCCCCAATAGGTAAAAGTCCAAAAAAATTGTTGGGGCCGTGGATGAAGCCCAATCAAAAATCTGACATCATGTTTGTGTTCAGCGTTACCAAAAATATACTATTCCATGTGTTGCACGAACAAAACACTTTTTTGAACTTTTACCCCCTTTGGGGAGGTGTTGGGGGCCATGGATGAGGTCCTATCAAAAATCTGATGTCATATTCGTGTTCAACGTCACCAAAAACATAGAATTCGATATATCACATGCCCCAGATTTTCTTTCGAAAGTTTCGCCCAAAAGTGGGGGTGGGGGTGCTCCCCCTCCATTAAGAGATCCCATCTCGAAACTTGAATATTTCGAAAAAGCATCAAAAGGTACATCTATGGAAATTTTTTCAAAATTTTAAACGGTAGCTCCCACTTACAGCGCTATTTTGAAATTTGAACTTTTAATTTGAAAGTTCAGCTTTCAACTTTTGAAAATTTCAAAATGCTTAAAAAGTTCTAAATGCAATGCCCTTTCGAACTGTGAAACCAGTTTTGATCAAAGTATCATAGTTTTGGAGAAATGGGCTGTTGAAGTTGAGTACCTCGAGACAATAATGGAAGCCCCTCCACCCACCCCCCTGAGGGGGCTGGGATCAAACTAATTGCGGAGTTCTTACTTACTGGGTGGGTATATATTGTAAAAAAAATGTGAGCAAAATCGAAAGAGATGACTTTCAAAATCGCTTTTTTTTTATTGAGTTGACATTTGAAAATTTGAGCTTATAATTGCTCCTTCAGTTTTAAAGATAGACTGTTTTATTGTAAATTGATTTTTTCATTTTTTTTTTCAAAAATTATATTGAAATTGATACTAAAAATTTCAATTTCGAAATAAGCAACTTATATTTTTAGCAATGAAGAAAATAATTAAGAAATGAAATCAGCAGACGACCAGACTCGACCAAAAAAAAAACAGCAAATTCTCTATGCAACACTCATTTTTAGAACGACAAATACTCGTACATTACGATACATCAAACCAAATTAGGATATTTTGTGCATAGGTATTTTTATCTATAGAAAAAACGTGAGTTAGAGGCGGATAGTGGATAGATTTATAACCTTATGGTGACGATGATTCCAAATAACGTGGGGTACCATACCATATAGTCGCGTCCATTCCACATCGAATGTGACTCATCGCTATTCCAGTACCCACAAACTACCGAAAAATAAGTACGGCGCAATTGTAACCAAGTAATTACTCGAACGAATTGCTATAAAAAAAATTTTCACTGGTATATGTAGTTGGACAATTGTATGTAACAGAGTACCTACATCGGTAATTGATGGTCGGATGAGGATGAAGGAAATCGTATATAGGAACGAGTTACCATTAAAATGCGTAATTATCTTCTCGAGTGCTCGTATATGTATATCTGTGTACTTGGATCATGGTGAGGGTTGGGAGTTGGAAATTACGTGGTTTTTTGCGTAAAAATTAACTTCGTGTTTTGGGTAAATTATAATGCGAGGTGGTAGTACTTGAAATCAGAGAACAATGGAGATTGAATTACGAATACCTGCCTAATAATCGCGTTCACCTGAACAGTGTTGGGTTTATGAGGTACTTTTATGTACCTACCTACTTCATGTATTGTACTTTGTAGGTATTACTTGAGGTGTCATCCGAAAACGTACAGTATTATAAAAATGCGAATTATATTTGCACTGCATGATGACGCATAGAAGGGAAGGGGGGAGCTCCTCATCGTGATACAAAATACGAAAAATATCGTTAAATTGGCGTGACGATGAATAAAAAAAACCACATCTGAAAAAATATGATATGTATAGCGAATAATGTGTACGTCTTGTAACTTCTTACATCTTGCGTAGATCTAATCTAGGTCTCAAAAATTACATAGATACTTACATTTACTTTGCTGAATTATATACTAATGTAAAAAATATATTCGTTACAGGTTCCCAAAATGGTACTAAAAGTAGACGTCATCGAAGCTAAAGAGTTAACTCCCAAGGATGCTAATGGTACTCGTAATTGTTCTCAACCAAACGTAACAAATTTCACCGAAGGACATCGATTTCATCTCGCATTTAATTTCAGGTCTAAGTGATCCTTATTGCACGTTGTGGATTTCATCGTCTCAAACCAATCGTTTTACAACATCTGTGAAAAAAGAAACCTTGCAGCCAGTCTGGGAGGAAAATTTTAAATTGTAAGTGTGAATTTTTTTCTCTATACTAAACGTTTGTATTGCTCCAAACACGTGTTTGTATACGTTCTTAGTAGGTATTGAATTGATTAATTAACGATTTATGGTTCCATGACGTGGTTTTTTTTTCTGTTTAAATACTGAGTGCATATCCATGTAACTATGTTGTAATTTAGGTATTAGTGTTATTTATTTTCTCATCGAGAAACCTTGATGTTAATATTTGTGTTCTTTCTATACAGACCTGTTGCTTCGCCTACTCAGGATGTGCTGCATTTTGAAGTATGGTGAGTATTATCGAAAATATGTTTACCTACTTCAATGTATAGGAATATTCGATTAATGTAGCATTTTAACAATTAAAAAAAAAAAAAAAAAAAAAATGAAAAAAAATGTAAGATAGGTAATGAAACATTAAAACATTTAGTAAGTAGGTACGTAAAATTTATGAATTTTTAATTCACAGGGATTTCGACGCTGCTGAAAGCTTGAAAGAAAAAGTGACTAAAATTTCAGACGTTAAAGGTTTTCGAGGCATTAAAAAATTTGTTAAAGAATTCGCTCAAACTGTTGCAAGTGGAAATCATGACAATGAACTTATTGGATCTGCTCAAATAACATTAAAAGTAAAATAATACAAAGCTACCTACATTATAATTGAATAATCACTCATTCGACGTTTAATATTAAACATATTTTTATTTGTTTGCCGCAGAACATACCAGCCAATGGTCAAATGGCTTGGTTCAAGTTACAAAAACGAGGCAAAGGTGCCGGCAAAGGCATGATCTTGCTGAAAATGATTTTTGGTTCTGAGAAAGACGAAGTCGTAGCTCTCGAAGAGCATCGTTATTTAGTTAAAACTCTTTTACAACATCAAATGAAACAAGAAGGGGTAAGAAGACACTTTAAATACGCTGCTTACGTCAGCATTTTTGGGTTGCTTTTGATGAAAATATATAATTAAGAACGATTATTTGTTTCAATTTAGTTCGAACCGACGACATGGGACGGTGTTTTCTGTCCAGAGGGTGAAATAATTTTAAGACAGCATTTAGCTCAATGTAATTTGGGCCTTACAGACGATCTGATCGCTAAATGGGTCGAGTATGTGAATATTCATCAAAATAAACAGATTAATTTCGGAGTTCTTGCCAATTTGTCGAGTTTGCTCGTGAAATCGATGAAAGATCAGTTGCTTACTGATACTGAGGTAGGTTTTGGGCTTCGATGAATTTTTTTTTTTTTGAGATATGCTAATTATTAATTTTTTATCTTTGCCAATATTAATTATTGAACTTTTAATATTTAGGTTAAACATTTTTGGAACGCGGCTAGAAAAGTTTTACCATCGTGCTATAATAATATAAGAAAAATTCGTAAATCTACTCCAAGTGATAAAGCAGTTTTGGCACAATTAGACGCTATTTTAAGGTAAAAAAATACGATTTTTTCATTTCAAAAAAATATATATTTATATGTACCTATTTAATGTTTAATTATGATAACTAATTGACCGATTTTATTCTAGTATAATTCAAGATCTCACTAGCTGTAGTGTACCGTCGGACTTTAATTTATTCCCACCCGAATCCTATGCATGGGTTGCTACAATAGATAACCTTACCGTAAAATCTGTGTTACACGAGGCTGTGGTCCATGGAGCTTGTGACTGGTATGTTACAATAATTATAAATATTTCAAGATCCACGAATAAAATAAAATAGGTAATATCTAAATTAATCAATACTTTGAAATGTCGTAGGTTTGAATATTTAGTAAATCATAACCGTCCAGAAAGCAATACCGAAGACGCACAATTAAAATACTTGGTGAAAGTAGCCCAACTGATCGGTTTAGATCTTGATGGTGCGAGGAAGTTCCATGAGATGTTATTCAAAGAGTAAGTTTTATTATTTTCTTCCTGATTTGAAAACGAAGCAACTCGAACAGAACGAATGTCGATGAATTTGCCTATTTTGATACCGAAAGGGGCGAATAGTTTAAACGTAGAAATGAACCTCGCTATCTTATCAGTGCATATTTTCTAAAAATAGGTATTTTCAAGCTACGTAATTTATTTTTTCAGGAGACTGAACTTCCCTTATGCAAAAACACTATTCGCAGTTTACCAATCGAACGTAAGTAGCATTTTACATTGCCTATTTTCAACTCTATTAGGTATTAGTACAGTCATTTTGGCACGTTTTTCTGCTACATCGCCGAAATTGAGGGTCGGAGATAAGTGACTGAACTAAAATTTGACCTAGACGGATGAAATTTGAGATGTATCCTATTTTCAACCTGCCAAACCGATTAGAAACGATTTCAAACCATTTTGAGCAGTTCTAGAGACTCCAGCAGATTTTTGAAACTTGAAATTTCCACAAAATTTCATCAAAAGCAGTTGGAAAGCTAAAATTTATTCCGTAAACTAATTTCAACACGCTAGGGAGTCGACTGCAAGTAGATTTCAAGTCGTTTTGGGGCCTCCAGGTACTTTTTGGAAATTCCTGGAGCCTTCAGCAGATATTTCAATGCTCGAAATTTCCATAAAAATTTACCAAACAAAGTTGGAAATCCAAAATTCACTTTGCACTCCAATTTTAATACGCTATCAAGTCGACTGCAAGTTGGTTCAAGTCATTTTGGAGCCTCAGCGACTTTTCGAAAATTCCTAGAGCCTCAAACAGATTTTAGAAACGTAAAATTTCATAAAAAGCAGTTGGAAAGCTAAAATTCACTCTGTAAACTAATTTTAGTACACTATGAAGTCGACTACCGGTAGATTTCAAGTGGTTTTGGAGCATCCAGCGACTTTTTGGAAATTACCGGAGCCTCCAGTAGATTTTCCAATGCTCAAAATTTCCATAAAATTTTACCAAACAGAGACACTTCATTTTTGACATTATTCTGAGGTGGATCGCAGGCAGTTTCAATCCGTTTTGGAGTCTCCAGCAGATTTTTAGAAACTTCTGTTTTTCAAAAAATGTCACAAAATGTGTCCGAATCAACTTTCAGCTTTCCAACTCCATTTGATGAAATTTTGTAGAAATTTCAAGTTTCAAAAATCTACTGGAGGCTCCAAGAATTTTCAAATAGTCGCTAGTGGCTACCAAATGACTCAAACCCACCAGCAGTCGACTTAATAGCGTGTATAAATTGGATTGCAGCGTTAATTTTCGCTTCCCAATCTTATTGAATGAAATGTTGTGGGATTTTCAAGTTTCAAAAATGTGCTGGAGGCTCCAGAATTGCTCAAAATGGTTTGAAATCGTTTCCAATCGATTTGGCAGGTCGGAAATAGCGTATATCCAAATTTTCAGATTTCTAGTTCAATTTGGTAAAATTTTGATTTTTTTTTTCTTATTTTTGGCCTAAATTTGATTTTTAAAAATTCGCCAAAATCGAAAAATATATTTTAACTGAACTGGTCTTGCTTATAGGAAATTGGACGTTGAATAATTTTAGTTCAATCACTTTTTTCCCTTCGACCACCCTTCATTTCGGCGATATAGCCGAAAAACGTATAGATTGACAAAGGTTAATGACCTCTTGCGGGGGGTGGCCGACAAGTTGCAGTGTGCAACATAGGTCAAAATATTTTCGGGTTTACCGTGAATCGAGTTCACATTTTAAATGGTCGATTTTCATTTTTAAAAACAATTTTCATAAAATCAACAACTTTACCCCCTCCTTAGTAAGGTTGGAATTGGAATCGCCATTTTGGGAAAAGCTGAACTAGTCATGCTGGTAGTAAATTTAGCGTAGAACAATTTTTGTTTGAACATTTTCCCTCTCGGACCCTTCATGTCGGTAATACAGCCGAAAAACCTGTATCGGCAAAGGTTAATGACCTCTTGCGGGGTGCAACTTTTGATGGGTTGTTTTATAGACCAATCTGAACAAATAATGTGAAATTCAGCTTTCCCCTAATTTTGCCAAGGTTCGATTAAAAATTTTGCGAAAATGACTGTACCTATGTCCTATACTATAGTAGGTATATAATCTTTATCTCATACTTATTTAATCTAATTCTTTTCATTTTTTTTTTTTTTTTTTTTTTTTTTAACTCAGGTTGCCGAACTAGTCGAAGGAATCGTAACTGATATGTGCATGATGATGAAACCTTTGGATTTCGAAAAACGTAACGACAAAGATGCTAATAACGATCCTCTCTCGATGGGCACCACCATGTTCGAGTTGTTCTTGGCACTCCAGGCAATCGAAAGAACTGGAGCTACTCTTTTCGATAATGACGATGTTTTTGAAACGTTCCCGTTACGTAAATTTTACTCGTGGTTCTTCCCTGGGGTTGTCAGGTGGTTGGATATAGCTGCGTTTAAGGCTTTACAAAGGATAGATAAAGCAGTTGAATTGGATGATTTCATGCCGGTTGATTCGACTGTTCAATACAGTAGCTCTGCGATCGATACGATGGGTATATTTCAACAAGTAAGTTTGATTTTCTAGTGAACCAGATAATTACGAACTCCGAATGAAATGTACTTATATAAGAAAACGTTTAATAAATGAAACTGTATTTTTAGGTTAAAACATTTTGGGAACAGTTGGCATGGCCTGATATTGAAGGCTCTTACACATTTATGGCGAAAATTATCGACGTAAGAATTTTTTTTTCTCTTAAACTGCTCTGAAGAAATGATTAGGTAATATCTACGATAAACTAACGAATATTATTGTGATTTAGGATATTTGCAAATCATCGATTCATTATGCAGATCGAGTGGCTGCCAAAGTAGATGGTATGGGAGAAACTCAAACTGCTTATGAGAAAAAATTTGAAGTCACATCTGAGGTAGGACCCGCTCTATTTCGTACCTATCACCGAAATCACTTTAAAATAAAAATTGTTCTTATCAGATTTCCTAATCATCGATTTTTTTCTCCCTCAGTGGTGTGTAGCCATTAATAATATAGACTATATACATCACAGTATTCATCCGTTCGTCAAAGGATTAGGTTTGGATAAACTTCTAAATTCGTTATCAGATTTCAAAAGTACAGCGTCAGCAGAACACTGTCGCCAGACCTTAGAACTAGTGATGTCCAACGCTGTGGAAAATGTTGGTCATAAAATATCCGAATTATCGGAAACGTTGACTACAAAGGTAACAATACGATCTCATCTTTTCGTCGTATTATAAATTTAAGAATTCGTTGAGCTGATTTTGTAATTTCCATTTAGATGGAACCATCAATGACGAGATTCCTTCAAGAGGGAGCTGAATTATTACATCAACAAACCAACGTTATTGATCGTTTGATGTCGTATTTGGACGAGAATTTAACAACGTTGAATTCTAAACTGAACGCCGATAATTTTAATCGTTTTTTGGACGTTATTTGGGAAAGAATCTCGAATGTTTTATTCGCTATGGTGCAAAATGGTATCGATGTAAGTGAGCTTTAGTTACCTATAAAAACAATCTCTTTGAACCATTGATAATAAAATTATGAATATTATTTTCCATAACAGAAAAGACGACCGCCTTCGTACTTCCATAATTTACAAGAAACGCTTCACATTTTGATCGGATTTTTCAAAATCGACGAGAAAAACAATCAAGAAGAAGAGAATAAAAAATTGAACGATATCTTGGGCAAAGTTGAACGAATTTTGACTATTTATGGTATGGAGACGCCAGAGCTGATACATCAATATTATATGGAACGATTAGACGAACAAACGAAATTAGAAAAGTCGGAAGATGGTATGATGACGGTGCAATTACAACTCGATCAAGATAAATTAATCGTCGATGTTCTGAATGCTTCCAATCTTCGTTCAATGGATTCGAACGGTGAGTTGGAGACAGTTTTTTCATCTGATTGATTTTTTTAAAATGAATTTTACAAACCGTGCTAATTTTTACAGGTTCGAGTGATCCATTCGTCAGCATTCGACTGATACCTAAACATAAATTCCCTACTCATAAATATAAGACCAAAGTTCATAAGAAAACTTTATTCCCCTTGTTTGAAGAAAAATTCACCATGTAAGTAGAAGATTACCTATCTCCTTACTCCTTTTATCATCTTTGAACTCGGCTAAATACCTATATCTACATACCTATACTTAATATTTACCTTTTTATCCTTTCTTCCAGAACACTTGCAAATGACCAAGCTAAAATTAAAGATGCACTAGTAATGTTTGTGATGAAAGATCAAGATTTATTCGGCGCCACTAACGATTACATGGCTGAAGCATTCGTACCTTTGAACGATGTCGATAAAGTAGAACCGAATAAATATCCAAAAATGAGAAACTTGAAGCTAAATCGTCCCAAAAACACTGGTAAACTTTACGCTTTGAAATTTTATGCTACATATTCATGTCATCAAATTTATCGAAACGATTATGATTTTTCATTTACCTACCGATGTTACAGAGAGTGATATTTTGAAAGCGTTGGATTACCGAAGCGGCGATAAATTAGCCAGAGATTTTGTGAAGAAACAAAAAAGCAGGATGGAAGTTCCTCATTGATTAAAATAATGACTCTGAATAATTTTTTTTTAACGATTACTCTTTTTTTTCTCTGTTAATGTATGTAAGCTAAGTATTTTTTATCGTACTGAATTTTAAATTTTGTGAATTTTGTTACTTTGTGGCATTTTTAAATAAGATATAGTCCTATATGTTTTTCATTTATATTACTATAAGATGTTAGCCATGCACATGATTTGTGTGTTTACCTAACTGTGTTTTTATTATTATTATATATTTTAAGAAACAGACGAATAAATTCTTTGCTCGTAATTCCGTGGTTGAAATGTGTACTTATGTAGTCTATGTTTTATTGTAAATATTTTTTGATCGAAAACCAGATCGAGAAATTTCGCAGTCATTTATCATCTTCTGAATGAAATTAAGTAAATGATCTTATCAATGACAATTTTTGAAAAAATAAAAATTTTAAACGAAATTCTGTGTTGCAATTCATTGCGAGGAATGTTTTACCTATCTTAAAACATCTCATTCGCACATCACGGATCATAAGATCACGAACTGGTAGTACGTCTAACGCCGAGATGCTCATGTGTTAGTTAAATTGCATACACGGTTCGCCGTAAATACGATACAATTGCATCTGACTTCGTAAACAGGATTTCTGTTTTTACTCTAATCCTTCTCGACGACTCGACGCACTCTCGACATGTTTATTTTTTAAAAGATGAGACTTTTTTTTTTGAGTCGAACGTATTTAAGTCAAAATGTCTTGAATTATTTAAAATATTCATTTTCAAATTTTTCAGAATGTTCATTCGCTTCTCCAATTTTTTTTCTAAATTTTGGACTAGGATTGTGACCGGTTCATTAGTACAGTCATTTTAGCAAAATTTTTTGTCGAACCTCGGAAAAATTAGGGGAAAGCTGAATTTCACATTATTTGTTCAGATTGGTCTCTAAAACAACCCGCAAGAGGCCATTAACCTTTGACGATTCAGGTTTTTCGGCTCTATCGCCGACATGAAGGGTGGTCGGAGGGGAAAAATTGATTGAACTAAAATTATTCTACGTCAAATTTCCTATAAGCATGACCAGTTCAGTTAAAATATATTTTTCGATTTTTGGTGAATTTTTGAAAATCAAATTTAGGCCAAAAATGAGAAAAAAAATCAAAATTTTACCAAATTGAACTAGACAGCTGAAAATTGGAATATACGCTATTTTCGACCTGCCAAATCGATTGGAACCGATTTCAAACCATTTTGAGCAATTCTGGAGCCTCCAGCCCATTTTTTAAACTTGAAAATCCCACAAAATTTCATTCAATAAGGTTGGGAAGCGGAAATTAACGCTGCAATCCAATTTATACACGCTATTAAGTCGACTGCTGGTGGATTTGAGTCATTTGGTGGCCACCAGCGACTTTTTGAAAATTCTTGGAGCCTCCAGTAAATTTTTGAAATTTGCAATTTCTACAAAATTTCATCAGATGGAGTTGGAAAGTTGAAAGTTGATTCGGACACATTTTGTGACATTTTTTGAAAAACAGAAGTTTCTAAAAATCTGCTGGAGGCTCCAAAACGGATTGAAAGTGCCTGCGATCCACCTCAGAATAATGTCAAAAATGGGTGTCTCTGTTTGGTAAAATTTTATGGAAATTTTGAGCATTGAAAAATCTACTGGAGGCTCCGGTAATTTCCAAAAAGTCGCTGGATGCTCCAAAACGACTTGAAATCTACCGGTAGTCGACTTCACAGTGTATTGAGATTAGTTTACAGAGTGAATTTTAGCTTTCCAACTGCTTTTTATGAAGTTTTACGTTTCTAAAATCTGTTGGAGGCTCTAGGAATTTTCGAAAAGTCGCCGGAGGCTCCAAAATGACTTGAACCAACGTGCAGTCGACTTGATAGCGTATTAAAACTGGAGTACAGAGTGAATTTTGGATTTCCAACTCTGTTTGGTAAATTTTTATGGAAATTTCGAGCATTGAAATATCTGCTGGAGGCTCCAGTAATTTCCAAAAAGTCACTGGAGGCTCCAAAAAGACTTGAAATCTACTTACAGTCGACTCCCTAGCGTGTTGAAATTGGTTTACGAAATGAATTTTAGCTTTCCAACTGCTGTGGATGAAATCTCGTGGAAATTTCAATTTTCAAAACTCTGCTGGAGGAATCAAAACTGCTCAAAATGGTTTGAAACAGTTTCTAATCGATTCGAGTGGTCGATTTTCATTTTTAAAAACAATTTTCATAAAATTTACAACTTTACCCTCTCTTTAGTAGGGGCGAAATCTCCATTTAGGGAAAAGCTGAACTGGCCATGCTGCTAGTAAATTTAGAGTAGAACAATTTTTGTTTAAACATTTTTTCTCTCGGACCCTTCATGTCGGCGATAGAGCCGAAAAACCTGTATCGGCAAAGGTTAATGACCTCTTGCGGGGTGCAACTTTTTATGGGTTATTTTAGAGACAAATCTGAACGAATAATGTGAAATTCAGCTTTCCCCTAATTTTGCCGAGGTTCGACTAAAAATTTTGCTAAAATGACTGTAAGTATGTGATGTACTAATACGAATAATGAATAAAAACTTCCAACTTGAACTTACTATAAAACGATTTATGTCACCGTTTCATTTGACAAAAGCACAAGCACAACTACTTCCGATTTGTAGAATACCTAAGTCAGTCATTTCACACGAAGACGTAAGTAATAATTTCAACAAATATGAAGTTATATTAATTGAAAGGAACAATATGCTTTACTTATACACTAGGTACTAATTACCTACTCCAGAAGAATATTACAACTTAAGATATTATCAATGGAGTAAAATTATATGCTTGCATAATTATGTGCAATTCGTAATTACTGTAAAATGAGGAACTCATTTACTTCAGATTGGACTCTGAGAAAGTGAGAAATACATCACTCTTATTTAAACACTTCTTTGATTACCTATGTATTCATATTTTATTTTCCATAAGTTCAAAAAAAAAAAAAATGAAAGGTCCAACGAAGGAAAGTTACAATTAAATTATGGTAAAGATGGGTGGAATGTTATCCAAAACCTTATGTAAGTACCTAAATATTATTCAGTAGGTAGCATAAGAAGTGATTTTTATGTACCTATGCAGTGTTTTATATAATATTGTACAACATTTTTCTTATTCTAGAAGATTGTTATTATAACTATGTATTCATATGTGACCCGCTCTGACAAAATCGACCGTTTCGACAAAATTTCAAAAAATGTTTTTTTCTCAAAAATCTGATCTTTCAACCCTTAAAACTCATTTTAAACGTCATTATTTTGGACACTTTTTTTCGTCGAAATGGTCGATTTTGTCAGAGCGGGTCACATATGTTATTTTCCAAAAATGAAAGGCCCAATGAAGAAAATTCAGAAATAAATTATGGTAAAGATGGGTGGAATGTTATCCAAAACCGTAAAATAATGTAAGTACCTAAATATTATTCAGTAGCAAGTAATTTTTATGTAGCCTACCTATGCAGTGTTTTATACTGTACAACACTTTTATTATTCTAGAAAATTGTTACTATAACTACATATACCTAATATATGTTATTAGGTAAGGAACATTTTTATTGGAAATTTTTTTTCATGGGAAAACAATACACCAGTTACTAATATTGGGTGGGTGAACCCTAGAAAAATGGGAAAGGGGGAGGAAAAAATGGACACTGTGACGAAATTTCTTTGTAATAGTGTCCAGAATAGGAATCATTCATACACAAAATCGCTTTTTCAACAGCTTGATCGACTGGAATGCATACATACTAGTTACTACTGAGACCCTTCTAACCATTTCTTCAATTTTTCATTACAATTTCACATTGACTATCTCCTACTTGTATTAAGGCTTTCATTTTTAATTTTTTGTTTTCAGTTTAATTAGGTACTTTTTGCATTTTTGGTTTTCGATTCAATTTTATTTATTTTTTGTTTTGATATTTTTAAATTTTTTCTTTGTTTGTTTTCACTTTATTAGCATGATTTCTTCTTGTTTTCATTTATAATTTTCAATTTTCTGTTTTCAGTTTTATTTTTGCATTTTAGTTTTCAGATTTAATTTTGGTTGTTTTTTTTTCATTTTGATGTCGTTATTGTCGTTCAATTTTCTTTGCTGATTATATTGTTTTCACTTTTAATATCATATTTTTTTATTGTTTTATTCATCAATTTTTTTCATTTCTTGTTTCTCATTCCTCTTTTATACTATAGGGGAATTTAATTTTTTATTGGATTTATTAACTCCCATAATTTTTCTGTTTTAATTTTTTATTGTTTTTTTACTCGTTTTTTCATCCTATACACCCCACATTCATTTTTAATTCTTTCTCAGCAGTCCAACTTGGCAACCAAATCAAACTTTTTTGATATGTTTGCTGATTCCAGCCAATAACTGAGCAACGTACTACTCATAATTTTCGTATCATTGTGATGAGGTTGCTTGTATGTAGCTAGTTGCCAGTTCCATCTATGAAGCACTCATTGGGTATTTATGGAGAGAATTGCTAGTAGTTTGTATTAACCGAGTTAGTTAAATATGTAACAGATTCCCCCCTCCCCCCCCCCCCAAAAACGAAAATAATAGGTACTAATACTCCAAAAGAATATTACAACTTAAAATTATTAATGGAGTAAAATTATATGCTGCATAATTATGTGCAATTCGTAATTACTGTAAAATAGGGGAGTGATTTACTTCAGATTGGGCTCTGAGAAAGTGAGAAGAGAAATACATAACTTTTATTTAAACACTCCTTTGATTGAAACAATATGTATTTGTATTTTTTTGAGAGGGGGACTGGGTTTACTAGGATGGGTAGGGGTATGGGGAGGGATGAGAAAAATTATCGATATATGTATGGCTCTTTCAAAAAGTGATTTTATTCTGAACACATTTTGTTGCGTTAAATTTTACTCTATTTCTAAAACGTTTTGTAAAATCGCAAAATAAGAATTTTAACGATTTTTTTTTGTGAGAAATGGTTCGAATTTGATGGAAAAGGAGAGCCTGAAATGAAAATTTTCTACGAACCGAAATTGTAGATTGGAAAATTTTTTTCATGGGAAGACAATACACCAGTTACTTATATTGGGTGGATGCATCCTAGGAAAATGGGGATGGGGAGGAAAAATGGACTCTGTGACGAAATTTCCTTGTACCTAGTAGTGCCTATAGAATGAGAATCATTCATAAAATCGCTTTTAAAAGCTTGATCAATTGGAATAATGTACTACTGAGACCCTTTTATTAGTCTGGGCCACATAAGAAGACCACCGTTTTAACTGCTAAGTTTCTGTTTTGCGACCAAGTACATGGTATTTGTATTTATTCATCCTTCCATAAACAGAACACTGGAGGTGCGTCACCACTAATTCCAGTGTTCGTATACTATAAAAAAGAAGAATAAACGCCTCATTTGAGCATTATTTTTGTGTTTATAAATATAGGTACCTATCATATAAGTAATTATGATCAAACTAATCACTCCACTAGATTTTTCACGTCAAAACCTCCCATTTTTTAGACCCCTGCAAGGTCCAATAGTGAATTTGGGCTCAAAATTGGTTGAAAATTGAAATGAAATTCCCGAAGGCCGAAACCGAAACGGATTCAACCCAGAACCAAAACCCGAAACCGAAATAAAAATTTGAAGAACTAATCCCGAAACGAATTCAATCCCGAAATGAATTCAATCCTAAACTGAAAAATTTTCAATCCCAAAACCGAAATCCTATCCCGAAATCGTTTGGGTCCCACAGCTCTCTGATGTTAATGAATGTTTGGTTGTGATTTGTTACAGATGCCTTCATTTAATATAACAGAAATACTCATAACGCAATTAAATGTACCACCAGAAGGCATTTTCTGGGCATTAATGTAGTAGCAATATTATTCAGTAGCAAGTAATTTTTATGTAGCCTACCTATGCAGTGTTTTATACCGTACAATATTTTTCTTATTTTAGAAAATTGTTATTATCACTATATACTAATGTTATTAAGGAACATTTTTATTGGAAATTCTTTTTCATGGGAAAACAATACACCAGTTACTAATATTGGGATGGTGCACCTCAGAAAAATGGGAAGGGGGGAGGAAAAATGGACACTGTGACGAAATTTCTTTGTAATAGTGTCCAGAATGGGAATCATTCATACACAAAATCGCTTTCAACAGCTTGATCGACTGGAATGTACTACTGTGAGACCCTTCTAACCATTTCTTCAGTTTTTCATTACCTACATTTTCACATGTACTATCTCCTATCAAGGCTTCCATTTTTCATTTTTTCATTTTTTGTTTTCAGTTTACTTTTTGCATTTTTGGTTTTCGATTCAATTTTATTTATTTTTTGTTTTGATATCTTTAAATTTTCTTTGTTTGTTTTCACTTTATTATCATGATTTCTTCTTGTTTTCATTTATAATTTTCAATTTTCTGTTTTCAGTTTTATTTTTGCATTTTAGTTTTCAGATTTAATTTTAGTTGGTTTTTTTTTTCATTTTGATGTCTCTCAATTTCCTTTGCTAATTATTGTTTTCATATTTAATATCATATTTTTTTATTGTTTTATTCATCAATTTTTTTCATTTCTTGTTTTTCATTCCTCTTTCATACTCTAGGGGAATTTCATTTTTTGTTGGATTTATTAGGTAATTCCCATAATTTTTCTGTTTTTTTTTTTTTTTTTTTTTTTTGCTAATTTTTTCATACATACACCCTACATTCATTGCAAACTGTTTTGTTATTTTTCAAATAAAAACTGTATTCATTTTTTTTAAAAATTTAAATTCTGGAATTGCGAAAGTAAAAATTCTACCTCCCAAGCAACTCTTCGTTTCAATTTCAATATTTCTAAAGATTCAGACAACAAACTCAATTAAAAATAATAGTAAGTAATTAATTTAATTTTTAATTTTATTTAACACGTAATTGTAGACATGGCGGCTGCCGCCCGACTAGACTTCCAAGGCCCCAATTATAGACTTGGCGGCTAGGTAGCCGTCTATAAGTATAGTGTGTAAATGGTTTTTAAAAAAATCCCGGGTATGGTCACAAAATCTAATCTATTATTTTACCTACGTACTTATACAGAGTAGGAGTGGCAGATAGATAGTTAGATACCCATGGAACACTCATTTACAATATTTACATGTGAAAAATTTGCAAGTTTTCACGCATGCGCGCTGACGGGACCCTGAAGGGAAAACCGCCCAGCACACAAAAGGCGAATACAAAAACTGTCAAAAAATTCAATTTTTCACAAAAATAATATAAAGTATTTACTTATTCATTTTTCAAAATTCAAATACGAACCTCCTCTTCCAGTATTGAAAAAAAAGTAGGTACGAAAAATTGTATGTACATAATAAGTAATGTGAAGTTACCTATTGATTCCTACCAATTTCGGGCCTTCAAGTTTCAGAATCGATCTAAGCGGCACGCTCGTGCCCCCCCCCCCGCCCTCCCGTTCCGAGATTTCCATGGAAATCCACGGAAAAGGCCGAGAATGTCCGATATACGGCCGAGCGTGCACTGCTTATTATTCTGTAATGATTTAGAAATTTATTTTAAAAATTATGTATCTCGTAAACGGTACATTTTTAATACAAAATGAAATAGTACCTAGGCTTATTTTTACTAGCTCTATCTAGGTACACCAAAACCAATACTGTATGTTGAATAGTTTTTAAGATACGAAAATACATTTTGCATTTACCCTAAATTTATAGCAGAATTTTTTGTAAGCTGTTTTATGGCAAAACTACTGAACGGATTTTGATGAAATTTTGAATACTGTTATGAATCGTCTTAATCAAGACATTGTCGTCGAGAAAATTTTAAAATTCTCAATTTTCACTCTTTTTCCTCGTTTTTGACCCCCTAAAAATGTTTAAAATTTCCCGAAAATAACAAAAGGCACTAGTCCTATGTTCAAGGTACCTATATTTAAAATTTCAGCTCTCTACAACTTATAGTTTTCCCTGTAGCCTTGTCTAAAGAATATATTTTGTATGAAATCAGTGTTGATTTATTTGCAATCAAAATATCTCTATATCATTTGCGGAATCTACCCCCTTGCTAGGCATTTAATTAAAAATAGAGACCAATAGTTTGACAAAAATGAAATATTTTATATAATTTAAATGAGAAATGTATATGTAGTCCAGTAACTTTAGCAAAAAAATAGGGGCTATAGTGAATCTCTAGGCGGCAAGCTGATTTTTGGTATACTGGTCCATTTTGATGTCCTGAAAACGAATCCGAGGAGTCCCCAACTGTCCGAGGTGAGCTTTCCCCCAAATTGTGGATCTGAGCCCCCCAAAATAGGTTTTTGGCCAATATATCGAAAAATATCGACTCTAGCGCAAAAATGATTGAAGAATGCTGTTCTACGTTAAATTTCCGATCTATTGATATATCAACTGTCTTTCTCCCCCCAAGGGGGGTGGAACTACAACCATTCAAAAAAGGGGGTTTCCTGAAAAATACATAAAGGATATAGGCGCCTGAGGGGGGTGAAATGGTCCCCGAAAGCGTTCGAGTTGATATCAGCATGGAAGGTGGGTCCCATCGAGAAACTTCCGCGTGAAAAATTTCAGATCGGCACCACCTCCCCTTTTTGGGGAACCCCCCTTTTCTGTAATTTCAATACCAATTTTCTCAGCCCCATTTCAACCGATTTTGAAAATTTTTCAGTATGTTATGTATATTCATAGTAGGTATCCCCACAAAAATTTTCAACCTCCTCCTCTCATATTTACTCCTCAAAATAGCGTTTTTCAACTTATTTCAAATAGTATAAATTGAGGGGGCTATGTGCTGTGGAGAGGGCTAGATGAGTGTAGCAAAAAATCTGACGTCATGTTTGTGCTCAGCGGTATCGAATCATAAGAAAACGACACCCTACTCATTAATACTTAGTCATTTTCCCCGAAATTTCCATTTTACCCCCAACCCTCCCCAAGGCACATTTTCACACCATTTTGAGGGGTAAATATGAGGGGAGGGGGTTGAAAATTTTTGTGGGGATACCTACTATGAATATACATAACATACTGAAAAATTTTCAAAATCGGTTGAAATGGGACTGAGAAAATTGGTATTGAAATTACAGAAAAGGGGGGTTCCCCAAAAAGGGGAGGTGGTGCCGATCTGAAATTTTTCACGCGGAAGTTTCTCGATGGGACCCACCTTCCATGCTGATATCAACTCGAACGCTTTCGGGGACCATTTCACCCCCCTCAGGCGCCTATATCCTTTATGTATTTTTCAGGAAACCCCCCTTTTTTGAATGGTTGTAGTTCCACCCCCCTTGGGGGGAGAAAGACAGTTGATATATCAATAGATCGAAAATTTAACGTAGAACAACATTCTTCAATCATTTTTGCGCTAGAGTCGATATTTTTCGATATATTGGCCAAAAACCTATTTTGGGGGGCTAAGATCCACAATTTGGGGGAAAGCTCACCTCGGACAGTTGGGGACTCCTCGGATTCGTTTTCAGGACATCAAAATGGACCAGTATACCAAAAATCAGCTTGCCACCTAGAGATTCACTATTCAATGCTAAAGTTACTGGACTAATGATTGAAAATGGTAATGCTTCAAGAAATTTGCAGTAATATTCTCTTGTCCAAAAAAAAAGGGGCGGACAAAACCACAAATTTCTTAAATTGTAATTCATAATGAAAGGGAAATGATTTATTATGATGAGTAAAAAAAATTTAGAAAAAGGTTTTGTCCGCCCTTTTTTTTTGACAAGAGAATATTACTGCAAATTTCTTGAAGCATTACCATTTTCAATCATATACATTTCTCATTTAAATTATATAAAATATTTCATTTTTGTCAAACTTAATTTTCAAAATCATGGTTTCCTACTCAAATTGTTGAGTAATGTTTTGAATGGCGGGGATTTACTCTATCTATATCATTAAATTTTGTTACTTTAATTATCATTATTTTTTTCAATAATTTTTCATTTCTTACCTCCATTAACAGTTATGGACCATTTTTACAATTGTTTTTTAACCAAACCACATTGTCAAAATGTACATTCATACTTAAATTATTGAGTAATGTATTGAATGGCGGGGATATATTCTATTTATATACATAAATTTTGATACCTACTGTTGTTATTATCAATTTTATTTAAAATAATTTCTCAATTCCAGCCTCTATTTTCATAATTGCTATAACTTTCCTTAGAGGGAGGGCAGGGGGGTTAGAATTCTTTCTCAAATATTTTTTTGCTTAAATTTTCTGGGCATACCATTTTCAGCTTCAAAGATCCCTCCCTCAGTCTTGAATTTTCGAACATCTTCTGAAATGCGCGAATGATCAATTTTATTTGAAATGAAAAAAAAAAAACTTGAGAGAACATTTTTTCAAGTAGGTATAATGACTAAATCCAAAACTTGAGAAAAACTGGACGTTGTATGTAAAATCACTCAAATTCCATAAGGAAATGAGAGGGAGGATAGCATGGTAAAGATAGGATAGGATTGATGTATTTTAATAAAGACAAAGAGTATTGGATTCATAAATCATAAGAAATTTGAATATTGCTATAATTAATAACCTCACCGTCTTCATCATTGTAAGTATGAAGTACAGTATGCTATATAAAATAATTGGTTGACTTCAAGTAGATATTGATATTATGTTACTAATCAGAACAAATATCTTCAAAAACGGATGCAAAATTTTTCAAAATTGAGCACCCTGTTTCCCTGATTTGGTCATTTTGTAATGAATTAAGTTTGGCCAACTAGGGAACTCTAAAGAATACAGTCATATGGTGAACAAATTTCTATATTCTTATTTTAATTTAAAATTATTCAATTCTGATATTATTAATTAATTTTTATTTTTCCTTGGAAGATTATCAAAAAATCAAAATGGTTTGTTTTTAGAAATAACCACTGTTTTAAATGACGCCGCCAGAATGTTTCTGATTTAAACGCCGTATACATACGTATACAGCGAGTGCTTTAAAAATTAAGTCATTATAAATTATTATTTTTTAACCCATTTACATTTACAAAGCACGCTTGGAGCTTCTGAACTCGCGAAATTTTCTTTGAAAATGAATTTCAGTTCCTTATTTTAAGCTCCCAATTCGCTGAAAAATTGCACTTTTTATCGTATTGCGAAACAAATAGGTATCTGAAAACTGTGTTCTTGTTTCATTTCGTATTATCTGGGTATATTTTTACTTTTATTTATTAAGAACTTGACACGAAAATGCCCCAGTTCATTTTAAGCATAAATTTGAAATTTTATAGAATCTTCGGAACGTGAACGCAAAAGCCTTTTACGGAACAATGAAAAATTTTTACCAAATAGATCACGTAACTGCAGCTCACAACAGAATAGAAATGGATATTAGCATTGTACCTGTGTAAGTATGAAGTGCTTATAGTATGTATGATATATAAAATAATTGGTTGACCTCAAGTAGGTATTATACTACTAATAATCAGAACAAATATCTTCAAAAACGGATGCAAAATTTTTCAAAATTGAGCACCTGCACCCCCTTTCCCTGACTTGGTCATTTTGTAATGACTTTTAAGTTTGACCTGCCAGGGAACTCTGAAGAATATAATGGTGAACAAAGTTCTATATTCTTATTATAATTTAAAATAATTATTCAATTCTAATTACCAATTACATAATTAATTTTTTTTGAAAGATTTCTAAAAAATCAAAATGGTTTGTTTTTAGAAATAATGTTTTAAATGACGCCTCCAGAATGTTTCCAATTTAAACGTCGAATGTAAATGAGAGTGCTTTAAAAATTAAGTCATTATAAATTATCATTTTTTAACCCATTTAAATTTACAAAGCACGCTTGGAGCTTCTGAACTCGCGAAATTTTCTTTGAAAATGAATTTCAGTTCCTTTTAAGTTCCCAATTCGCTAAAAAATTGTACTTTTCATCGCATTGTGAAACAATTATGTAGTATCTGAAAACTGTGTTCTTGTTTGATTTTGTATTATCTGAGTATATTTTTATTATTGAGAGCATAATACGAAAATGACACAGTTCATTTTAAGCATAAATTAAAAATTTTATAGAATCTTCGGGACGTGAACTGACGTGAATGCAAAAGCCCTTCACGGAACAGTAAAAAAATTCTACAATAGATCACGTAGCAAAAATTGTAACTGCTCGCAAGAGAATAGAAATGGAAATTCGCCTTCTTGCTGTGTTAGGTATAAGTACTCGTTTAAATTTACATTATTACATACTGTCAAGGAGGGGCTATAGGCCTACTGAATTCAAGGGTATACTCGAGCTCTTGATCTTCACGAAAGGCTCGAATTAACAATCGTCGACACGCCCAATAAATTATTCAATTTTCACTCACTGTTTTTCAGAAACAGAGTAAGAGATCACAAAAGAAACTCGTTCAGCGATCGTAGGCTTAAGAGATCTCGATCGTCTCGCAGAAGTGTGTCCATAACACTTACAATAAACAATATTTATTAAATTAATCTCGAGCTAATTTGTGACTATTTACTTATATAATGTCAAGATCGGCATCACGACAATAGATCATCTAGGGAGAGAAACACCTCCAGATCTGATGAAAGACGATATAGGCAAAGGGAACATTCGCATGAATCAGAACTGAGGCAAAACGAAGATATGAGCATGATGGCTCTGAAAATGTAAAGAAAAATATTAATTTTGAACTTAGATACTCAAATTCACGAAATTTAACAAGTACCTACCTCTAATTTGAACATTTTTTCTTTTAGCCGGAAAATAACGAAGATACCCTTACGCCAAATGGAGCTATTGTTACTTATGTAGTTAGACCTCCAATCCCAATGTATAGGCCTATGTTTTTTCCTCGGGCTCGGATACCAATCCATTTCCTCCACCTGCAATATATTTTGCGAGTTAGTGAAAATAATGCACATTTTTTGTTACATAGAGCTCAAATCAAGCTAATTATTCACAATTATCATTATTTTAGAGGGCCTACTCTACCGCCATGATGGCCACCATAGGCCTATAGAAGATATTTCTAATACTAAAGCATGGCAGCTGATCTCATTGAAATCAGTTTCCTCAATATGTTTGCAATTATTTGCATTAATATGAATAGATTTATTTATGCCTATCACCAAATTACCTACCTGCTGATTTTATATTTTAAAAGAATGTTAATATTGTCGAAATTGAAGTACTTATATTAGTTAAAACCACATACAGTACGTATGATTTGAAACTAACAATGACCACAGTTGAACGCGAACATTTCATAAGTAATAAATTGTAAAATTTTTCCAAAAATCGTTGTGAATAATTTCTATTTTAATTATGTTTTAATATTTTAATTAATGTGTTTGAAGGTTAAAACTCGTGAGATTTAAAACAAAACAAACGTAATGGTATTTTCACAGTATTGTTCTTTGAACAACTTCAAATTCGCTTTCATTGTGCTTCTAAACTGATCGGATTGAAAAATAATCATTAAAATACTAATTTTAAATTAAATCTCGAGTAGTAAAACAAACGAAATAATTTCAATGAAGTGTACAATTTATGCAGATTTCACTTCTTTCCTTGCATGCAGGATTGTAAGGATTTATTTTACTTTTAAAAACGTGTGCACCACTGCCACTTACTTTGTAAGTAATTTTTAAAAATATTTGAAATTATGTTTTTCATCGTGGTTGAACCTTTGTATTGTATGAAACTTTATGATGAAAGTAACCATCGAATTCGAATGATTATATTCCGCTTCCGGTAAACGTATTCACTGCATAAAAATGCGTGCACCACTTTTATTTAATTATTAATTTTGAAATTATGTTTTTCAATTTTCATTGTATTGTGGTAGAACTTTTGGGATCATTATTTTGAAAAAAAAATACAACATACCGAACATACGAATACGATTAGTTTAGTTCAATTATTTTTGGTAGATAAATAAGGAGACTCGTGTCGTTGAAATTCTTCCATCTCTTCACCTCCTGAAAAATTCAACGTACTTTAAATTCGACCAATCAGAGTTTTCATCTCCTGGCAACTAACCAATGAGAGCCTTCTTCTTCCGAAAAAACACGTGGTCTACGTGATTTGCGATTGGTTGATTTGTTTACGATCCAGTTTAAATTATTTTTATTCTTATCATTGTTATCATTTTTTTCCCTGTTCATTTCAAAATCAAAATTCGTTTCTCGTTTCTTGATGGCAAGTTAAGTTAAAATTGAGAAAATCAACATGATAACCGATAATTATTTGTCCTAAGAACATAATAAACTATAAAATAACGATGACGAAGACTTAATTCGAAGCGTAAGAATAGAACGATTTTGTAGAATACCTTTCAGTGAATGAAAATACAGACACCAGTTTGAACCTTCAAATGGCTGAAAACCCACCCAAAGTAACAACATTTATAACTTGTTTATGTATTTTTGAAATCCTAATCCCTATTCAAACCAATAATCTTTGCATCCAGGTCAAATTTTGGTACCCCAGAGCAGTAATTTACGATCCTCTGAAAGCCGGCAGTATCGATGGAACCGATACCGAACCTCACGACAAAGCAGTTGTCCGAGCCCTGAACGCCGAATATAAACCGAATTATAAAGTAAAAGGAGTACCTGAGAATACTATATTCATCTCTCGTTTAAATCGAAAAACATCGGAGCGAACTTTAAAAGAAGTACGTTTGTAAATACACTATCATCATCTAATTCCATATTGATGTTTATCGAACTGAATTTTTCAGGAATTCTCAAGATACGGAAAAATTGTACGATGTCGTTTGGTTCGAGACATAATTACAAATTTTTCACGAGGTTACGCTTTCATCGAATACGAAACTGAAAGAGAAGCTAAGAAAGCAGTTGATAGAGGAGACAGAAGCGTTATCGATGATAAAACTGTATTCGTTGATCACGAATGCGAACGTTTATTACCTGGCTGGGTTCCTCGTCGATTGGGTACAGTTTTTTAAAATTTTCAATCGTACCTATCGCATTTATACAGGAACATGTTAGTTATTTCATTGCCTTCGTACTCTTACTTTTTAGGCGGTGGATTTGGAGGTAAAAAAGAATCCGGTCAGCTTCGATTCGGTGGCAAAGATAAACAATTCGCAAAACCGATTCGGTTAATGGAAGAATACGAACTGCGTAATCAACTTACTAGTAAATCATTCAAAAAATGAAAAGTTTTTCTGTCAAAAACAAATTCTATGGATTTGATAAATGCTTTGACTTCTCCAATTATTCAAGCTGCGTTGAAGTGACTAATGGAGATTTTCATCAAAGACTTGCGCATTTCATCGCTTGATGTTGCTGATCTGATGCAACCATAATTTGACGTATTGCTTTGTTTTCTACTCTTCGTCAAAACAATGCGCGTTTCATAACGTGAAGTAATACTGTACTTAAACTGAATTTGTAAACGAATAAAGAACTCGTGATAGTTTTTCGTTTTTATTAAAAACACACAGCATTAATAATTAATAACTAGAAAATTATAATATTTGATTTTTTTAAAAAAAAGCGCTAACAAAAAACTGTATTTTTGTAGATGATATATACCCACCGGCTACGAAGTAAAATTGGAAGAATCAACGGAAAATCATACTCTGGGTTACACGTATACTATTTCTAAGCACTTTTTGAATGAGAAAAAAAAAGACAGCCTTGATGAATGCTTAATCCTTAAGATTCACAGCAAAATATTGAAAATACAAATCAAAAGTGATGAAAAGGGTGGAAGAAATCATAATCCGATAAACTGTTCTGCGCTTAGAACTTATATTTTTAAACACGTAAACTTAATAAAATGCATAACTAGTAACTATAAACAAAAAACAACTGGAAAAAGGAATAGTCATCATGTTGATTCAAGATACACCAGTTGAAAGGCTCGTTTAAAAAATCACTATTCTTACAAAATCAAGTTTTTCAAGAGGTTAAAAAATTCGTAAAAAACATGGTTTCTTTTTGAAAACGTAAACAAAAAGGTAAATTTTCACTAGTGATTTTTTAAATCAGTCCCCTCGCTTGAAACATGATTTAAATTTTTAACATGAATAATGCACTTGACTTATGGTAAGATTATGGTAAAATTAAAACATGAAAAATCTAATCAACCTCAGCACCGTGAGTAATAGAAATCCTAACATTAAACACGATTTCATAATATAAAACTTAATTTCAAATATACCAAAACGAATCTCACTCTAGGGTGCGAAGATCAAATAGACATCTCGTCGAGAAGTAAAATTAAAACAAACAAAAATAAAAGAAAAAAAAACAGGAAAAGCTTCTAACATTCAACAAACTTACTTCCCTTCCCCCGAAACGTAAAACTACAACTAAACCGACTTCAAAAAACGCGAGTTAGGATACTTCCGACGGAAATAAGATGTTTACAAATTAAAAATGTTCTTCTTAAACGGAATAAGATAATTCTAAGTTATTATCTGGAAATAATGCCAGTAAAATCGACGATAAAGTTTCGTTGATTCGTAATTTCGTCGACGGACCGAACAATTCCTGGCATGATGGACACGATCTAGCTTTAAAAACGTCAAATCGATGAGTCATGCAGTTCTGAAATTAAATCGCAAGTATTACAAAATACATTTTCATAGGGATATTTCATCTAATAAAAACATCAGCAAAAAACTTACGAAACAAGCGTTATGTCTATTATCACATTTTAATGTGACCGGTTTCTCAGCTATTTTATGGCAACAAGGACACGTGAAAATTTGGCGAACATTTTCGATGAAACTCTGCAAAAAAAATGGAAAAAACACGTTTTCAATAAACATTGCTAAATTTACAGAAAAATGTTTTCATCAAAATGCTACTCACTTGTTTTCCAAGAGGTAAGTACTTCTCCAAGCACAAATCCCACCAACATTTATTCAAAATATCCTTGCCAATCAGGTCTTTGATATGATCGCTTAATTCGTAAGCTCCGTTCTCTTTCGTAACGGACATCGGTGATTTTTCTTCATCATTGGTTTCGCTTGCGGATGTCGTTTCCTTCGGAGGTGACTCTGGCACAACCGGATCGGCAGGTTTCAATGAAATCGGTTTACTTAGCTTGATTCGCTTAAAACCAAAGTCACATGTATCATTTGTAGTATCCAACGAACGTACATTTGACACGGTCATTTTCAACATGGGAAGCGGCTCCGGAGGTTGGATGTAATTATTCGTCGGGAAATAAGTTCTTTCGTGGTTTGTGAATGTATCGTTAATACTGCTGGTCAGGTAGGTAGGTGGCATGTACGCGTTATCAAGATAACTCATACGGGACATGGATTGCGTAAATTCAGTCGACGTCGAATGCACACTTTGAATACAGCCGATTGAAAAACCTGGCAACATCGGTGCTCCGGTGCACGTTGGGTTCGATACGCACGAGCTTTCATCTGTAAACGAAGTCATCTGTACGCTAGAATTCGCGCCGTCATTTGTATCGTCGTTTTCTACTTTTTCGCACTTTATGGCAGGAATCGGAGGAGTCGTTGGATCGTGCAATTGAGTCGTTAGCTCGAACGATGGAGTCGTTGGCTGGTGCGAAGGAGTCGTCGTCGTTAGCTCGAACGAAGGAATCGTTGGCTCGTGCGGAGGAGACGATTTTATGTTTCTGATAAGCGGATATTCGGAAACATCTAACGATGGTCTGGGTATTATAGGTTTTACGTCTTCGTACGATGTGTTGAACGAGGTTGGAGAAGGAGGAGGCGACAAACGTTCTTCTTTAAACTTCGTCGTCGTTGTAGTCGTCGAGAACAGACTGGTCGAAATTTTCACTTGTGACCGTGTTCTTGGAGAAGATGAAGAACGTGTTTCAGTAGTACACAAATTTGTAACTTTACACCGTATGCGTTTAAACTTCTTCTTAAACGGTTCGGCTTCGTTTACTTCCAGTTTAATGGTCGTGTATTCGTACTCTTCGGCTTCCTCGATGATATCGGGCGAGATTTTCTGTTGACACACCAAAAAAAAAAACTTTAAAAATCGTGATTGTTACGGTGTTTCTTACTGTAATTATTCGTGCAATAAAAATATTCTGAACGAAAAACGGGGAAAAGGGGTAGTTGAGGGGGGAGGGGCATGTAAAGCAATTTGCTAATAAGGCTTTTGACGTATTGCGGGTTGCATATCGGTTTGCCTGAACTTTATCGGTTTGGTGGGCATTTTTATCAGTGAGTATCAAAATTTCATATTTTGAGCAATTTTCACAAGGTGTTTTTGAAATTTATAGCTTTTATTTAGTTTTTCCTTCAATTTTAAACACTGTTAAATCTTGTGATGGAAAAAGATCCGCTCTTTGTCGAGGTTCAACGACGTTTTGTCAAGTTCTTTAAAACTCGACGAAGAGAGGATCTTTTTCCATTACAGGGTTTAACAGTGTTTAAAACTGAAGAAAAACTAAATAAAAGCTATACATTTCAAAAACACCTGGCGAAAGTTGCTCAAAATATGAAATTTTGATACTCACTGATAAGAATGCCCACCAAACTGATAAAGTTCAGGCAAACCGATATGCAACCCGCAATACGTCAAAAGCCTTATTATGAGTCGCAAAAAAATCTGAACAACGTCGAAAAATTGCCTATAATCTCCACCTTCTCCTACACAGAATTGTACCGGTGATTCTCAGGGACGTGAGGGGGTGATAAATTTCGTATTAATTTTACGCATAAAATTAAGAACACTTCGAAAATCGTAAAATTCTCACAAATACTTCGATACTCAAATTATTGCAGCGTCACTTACAATAATTTTCAATCCAAGCTGCTCTATCAATTGTTTTCCTTCGTCGGTCCAAGGAGCCGGAGTAGGATCGTCGCGTCTCAACAGATACTTCCATATCATAAATCCACTGGCTCCTTTTTGAGGGAAATATTTCACAACTTTGTAAATGCCATCGTATCTGCAAAAGAAACATTCGTACGTATTACAAAATATTACATCATTTCAAATGCGCATCAAAGGTAACTCGAGGATTACGAGTCGTACGTTTTCTTATGAAACTCAGTTCTAAATTTCAAAAATGGGGTCATGTTTACGTAAATTTTTAAAAACCAAAATTCGTAACAACTATTCAAGGATAACACTGCCTGGTGCAGAAATAATGTCATTTTATATACGAAACAGTGCATCAATTGTTTTTCAAGGATAAATAAAATACAACCCAATAGTGGCCCCATTCGTAGTAAAGTAATCCATAATACGAAAAAAAAAGCTTTCAATTCTCATTCAAAAGATGCCCTGAGAAAGAATACAGATCGCTACGGTTTCAATCTCGATTCTAGCAGCGAACATTTCCACATTTAGCCTATTTGATAGCGAAATTCGATGAAACACTTGCGAGCAATTTCATCATCGGCGAAAAAGATTACGTAACTTCGAGATGAATTTACACTTTCTAGTGCCAAATAAACATGTAAAACAAGGTAGAAAATCGTGCAACTCGTTACTAAATCATTACACACTATTTAGGGTTGATTTTTTTATAAAGCGATCCGATCGAAGAGATATTCGTACGTAAAATCAACATACCGATTTCCCTCAGTCGGAGCATATTTCGAAAACTTGGCTAATTTATAATTTCGGATGACTCGAACGGGTTTTCCAGCTCTCCAATTTTTAGCCGTACCGCCTTCTCTGTCGTTCAAAGGACAATCGCAACACAACGCCAAGGCTCTGAAAGAAACACACAACGTTACGTTATTCAAACAGCTGTTTACGTCGAATAATTCGATGAAAAAGTCGTAAAATTTACTTGTTTGATTTGGTCAAAAGTTGATTACGAATTTGAGCGCTTAAACGTTTCGATGGATCACTGGCTCTTCCTCCAGACCCGGAGTAGAAGAATTCATCGCCGTTATCGAAGTCGTCCGCGTAACAGCCACTGATGACAATGCTGTACGCGCCTTCGTTTTCTCGGCCATGAATTCCGGCTACGAGAGGACGATGAACACCGGCTTCGGAAGCCTGAAACAGATACAAAAAATTCACATTACTATTATCGGATACGATAAGAATACGCGATTGATAAAAATAATTCTCGCTACGTTTAACACGATTCTAAGTACAAAGAAATGTACGGTCAGTGGTTCGAATTACTCGAAAAAATGATACTAAAAAATGTTAATTAGCAATAATATGGAGATAACGAGATAAAAAAACACTCACTTGCAGTCGATATTCCCAGCAAGTTCCCACCGGTATATTCGGTATAGGTCCAAAATGGTTCGCTGGAACTATGGTACATTGGCTTGTTCGTGATGCATGATGCATCTTCCGAATAGGACGAATCGCTATCTGTCTGTTGGATTTATTAACCGGTACCAATTCTTTGCCACTTGCGGCAAAATCCTTTGCCGGTGGTAGGCAATTGGTGCATTGCCTGTAACACGAGCGAGACATGATGAGTACACAGCGTACGTTCGTTTCGCGAATTCACAACCATAACACTATTAACTCGCTTTAGAGAACGAATGTTTCATTCGCGTACGTACGATAGCACGATAACGCACCACCAGTACGTCACAGCACACTGTATAAATCATCAACATACCAATGATCCGACGCCGATATATTATCCGAGATGTTTTGGCACCATTCGTGAAACACTTTTTTGCATGTGTTGCATCTGTAGCGTTTCGCAGCTCGTGTCTTGTGACCACAAATTTGACAAGTGCATTCGATGCACTCGTAGTCAGGTCGATCGTTACAATGGATACATTCGTCGACTGCGGAAAAGTAAACATAAACGAGATTGTGAGTACAAAAATAGAATTTCAGAAACGTTATATTTACATAATTTACTTTGTGAAAAGTGCGCAACTTATTATTACCTGTACGATTCGAATTCGACTCTGATAACGGATAAATTGAATTTCGATCGTTAAATCCTTTGAACGATTCCAACGGACACAGATCCATCGATGATTCGAAATATTCCATTTTGTAATGGGGCATAAGAGTATTACAGAATTCCATGCCTTAACGGTAACTGTACAAGATAAACATGTAACTCATTAGATAAACAATGCAACGGACGCCTTCTAGAAAATGTCAGCGACGCCTACCTAGGTAAAATATCTTTGGTTTTGCCTCTACTCCAAGAGTTCGGTAATATAGGATTGGATCCTGAAAAAATACAAAAACAAAAGTTTCCGAGATAAAATAACGACCAAATCTGAACTGATCTCAATTCGGTTGTAACCTAGCTCAGACTTCGATTCCAAAAACGAAACCGATTACTACACGAGACTGTAACATGTTTACTAAGTATGTTGAGTTCGATCTAGAGATAACTTTACCCAAAGTAATGACAAAAAACATAAAAAAAGGAGTAACTAGTTGAGCCTAGATGAGAATGAAAATGATGTTCATAGAGGTGTACGAAACTGATAACAAAATGATCGAAATGCGCGTTGCACATTTTTTCTAAGAATTGAAATACTTGCCTTCCATCGTGAACGAAAATTACAACGATTCGGTACTCGACAAGTGTTGAAAATATTTTATAGCACTTACAAAAAATCACGACTAATATTGAAAGTAAATATATCCCGAAAAAAAAAGATGACGAAACATGCACTGTTCAAATCTCTGATTCAGAATAAACTTCTTTATCTGCAGGTTACAGCGTAAACTCCAAACTCGTTTCTTGATCCCAAATGCAGAATTAGTTCAGCGCGCGTAACGACTTTTACCATGGTTAACCTTCCCCATCCATCGTTGTGTATCGTTATCTATTATCTGTCTATCGGCGTCTCCGTCTAACAATATTAATTTTAAAAATGACCGTTAGAGTACGCGTGAAAATTTAATTAAATCAATTTCGCGAAAATTCAATATTCAATCCATTGCATAAACTACCATAGCGCGATCAAAATTTATTCAGTTTTGAATTATTATTTTACTACGGAGATTCTTCAAGATTCTTCGATGGCGGCAACGCGGAATTGGCGGATGGATGTCACCATATTACGTCAGTAACTGAAATCTAACAGTTGGTTGTAAGGGGTGCGTAACCTACGTAACATTTGAGAAAGGTTTCTTAAAATTTGCGAAGTTCGAACGCTATGTTTAAAAAGTTTTTTAACAAAAATATAATTATTTTTTTATACCAACTCGGTTTTTTTCACATTTTTCAGCCAGATTTACATTTTTTAATACCTATTTTAACTTTTAAGCTCTTTTTAAAATTAAAATGACCTTAGAAAACTACGGAAAAAACGTAGACAGTTTCCGTAGTCTATTTAATCGTAAGAAGCTTCGGCAAAGTAAAATTAATTGTACTTTGCCGTAAAAAAACACTTTGAAATTTTGTTTTCAACTGTCCACGTTTTTTCCGTAGCTTTCTACGGTCATTTTGAAAAGAGCTTTATCAAAAAAAATGTTAAAAATTAAAAATTTTAAAATTATTTGTTTTTTTTTAATTTTAAACAAAAAAAATTTTAAATTAAAAAAAAAACTTTCTTTCCAAACCCTGAAAATTTGAAGTATCTACGTACCTATTATCGAACTATATTTTGTTAGGTATCTTTCTTTCTCAGTAGTTTATTCATATTTCAATTTTCATTGAAGTAAGTATACTGAATTACTGATGTATTACAAATCAGATTGAAATTTCGAAGGTCATGCTTATTAAAGATAGACGGCAGGAGGGGTAATCGGTGGACTTACGCGATTCATCTAAAAATAAATGTGACCTGTTATGCCGAAGGTGAAGGTCTCAGGGGTTCCTAAAACTTTAATTCCTTGAACGTAAATTTTCTGTTTTTATTTTTCTTTTCTTAAATTCTTTCTCTCTTAATTAATCACGATTTTAGAAAAATGAAAATTGCGCTTGTTATCAAGTAAGTTGCACTATCAGGTACTTATACTCGAAGCTTCAAAGAAGATATTGAAATACTTGGGCGTTGGGTGTACGCATTGTCTATCTCTTTCTCTTCCCTTGCCTGAAACTTATTTTCAAATAATTGAACAGAAGTTTTGTTTTGATAGCTCACTATTCCCACCAACCTATAATTTATGAAATATCACTATTACTAGGGACGAAGAACACATTCTTTTGCATAGGTATATTTTTCAGAAAAAGGAACCTCTTGAGGTGTCACGGTCCGATTTGAACGAGACCGCGATTTTTGGAAAGAGCGTAATCTAAAACCCCCAAAACCAAATTTTCAGCTGCCCAAGTTCATTTTTCAATTTTTGGCGAATTTTTGGAAAATTTAAAATTGACTGTTTTTGTCGATTGATGTTTTTTTTTTTTAAAAAAGTACGTACTTGATCAATAAAAATGGACAAAGTAAGTCTCAAAACTAATATTAATTACCCAAATCCAAATTTCACCATTTCCAGCCATTCTGGAGCCTCCAGCGCGATTTGTCAATTTCTCCAGAATTATGAATTTGCTCCAGAAGGCGTGAATATGAAGTAGGGCAGCTAAAAATCGAGTTGTATATTACACTCGATCTGTTTAACGAGTTTATCCACATTTGAGCCGATTTTGAGAGTGACACCTCAAAAGTGGCGTTTTGGCCAGCTTTTTTCAAAATTAAAAAATCCAAAAAATCAAAAGATAACCGTTTGTGAGAAAATTTTTGAAATTTGCGCGAATAGCTGTATTTCTTCAAGAACTATCCCCCCGGAGCGCAAATTCTACCATTTCCAGCCGTTTTGGAGCGAGAGTGACACCTCAAAAAACCACTCTTGAGGTGTCACTTTCAAAATCGGCTCAAATGTGGATAAACTCGTTAAACAGGTCGAGTGTAATATATGTATAACTCGACTTTTAGCTGCCCAACTTCATATTCACGCCTTCTGGAGCAAATTCAAAATTCTGGAGAAATTGAAAAATCGCGCTGGAGGCTCCAGAATGGCTGGAAATTTTGAAATTTGGATTGGGGGAGGGGTTAGTTACGGGCAAAATACAGGGATTCGCGCAAATTTCAAAAATTTCCTCACCAACGGTTATCTTTTGATTTTTTAATTTTGAAAAAAGCTGATCAAAAAGCCACTCTTGAGGTGTCACTCTCAAGTCGGCTCAAATGTAGGTCAACTCGTAAACACGTCGAGTGTAATATACAACTCGATTTTTAGCTGCCCAACTGTATATTCACGCCTTCTGGAGCAAATTCAAAATTCTGGAGAAATTGAAAAATCGCGCTGGAGGCTCCAGAATGACCGGAAATTGTGAAATTTGGATTTGGGGTGTTAGTTTTGAACAACATACAGCGATTCGCGCAAATTTCAAAAATTTCCTCACCAACGGTTATTTTTTGATTTTTTTTTGATTTTTCAATTTTGAAAAAAGCTGGTCAAAAAACCACTCTTGAGGTGTCACTAACAAAATCGGCTCAAATGTGAATAAACTTGTTAAACAGGTCGAGTATAATACACAACTCGATTTTTAGCTGCCTAACTGCGTATTCACGCCTTCTGGAGCAAATTCAAAATTCTGGAGAAATTGAAAAATCGCGCTGGAGGCTCCACAATGGCTGGAAATGTTGAAATTTGGATTTGGTTAATTAATATTAGTTTTGGGACTTATTTTGACCATTTTTATTGATCAAGTACGTACTTTTTTAAAAAAAGCATAAATCGCCAAAAACAATCAATTTTAAATAATTTTCAAAAATTCGCCAAAAATCGAAAAATGAACTTGGGCAGCTGAAAATTTGGTTTTTGAGGTTTCAGACTATGCTCTTTCCAAAGATCGCGGTCCCATTCAAATCGGAGTGTGACACCTCAAGAGGTTCCCTTGTCAGTAGTTTATTCATATTTCATTGAAGTAAGTATACTGATGTATTAAAAATCAGATTGAAATTTCGAAGGTCACGCTTATTAAAGATAGACGGCAGGAGGGGAGAGGTAATCGGTGGACTTACGTGATTCATCTAAAAATAAATGTGGTCTGTTATGCAGAAGGCCGAAGGTGAAGGTCTCAGGGGTTCCATAAAACTTTAATTCCTTGAACTAGTACAGTCATTTTAGCAAAATTTTTAGTCGAACCTCGGAAAAATTAGGGGAAAGATGAATTTCACATTATTTGTTCAGATTTGTCTCTCTGGCTACCCCCGAAAGAGGTCATTAACCTTTGCCGATACAGGTTTTTCGGCTCTATCACCGACATGAAGGGTCCGAGAGGAAAAATGTTCAAACAAGAATTGTTCTACGCTAAATCTGCCACCCCCTCCCTCCCTGCAAGAGATCATTCACCTTTGGCAATCTACGTTTTTCTGCTATATCGCCGAAATGAAGGGTGGTCTGAGGGGAAAAAGTAATCGAACTAAAATTATTCTACGTCAAATTTCCTATAAGCATGGCCAGTTCAGTTAGAATATATTTTTCGATTTTTGGTGAATTTTTGAAAATCAAATTTAGGCCAAAAATGAGAAAAAAAAAAACAAAATTTTACCAAATTAACCTAGAAATCTGAAATTTGGGATACACGTTATTTTCGACCTGCCAAATCGATTGGAAACGATTTCACACCATTTTGAGCAATTCTGGAGCCTCTAGCACATTTTTGAAACTTGAAAATCCCACAACATTTCATTCAATAAGGTTGGGAAGCGGAAATTAACGCTGCAATCCAATTTATACACGCATATTAAGTCGACTGCTTGAATTTTAGTTTTCCGACTGCTTTGGATGAAATCTTGTGGAAATTTCAAGTTTCAAAATTCTGCTGCATGGAGGATCCAAAACTGCTCAAAATGGTTTGAAACAGTTTCTAATCGATTTAAATGGTCGATTTTCATTTTTAAAAACAATTTTCATAAAATTGACAACTTTACCCCCTCCTTAGTAAGGGCGAAATCTCCATTTTGGGAAAAGCTGAACTGACATGCTGGTAGTAAATTTAGCGTAGAACAATTTTTGTTTGAACATTTTTTCTCTCGGACCCTTCATGTCGGCGATAGAGCCGAAAAACCTGTATCGTCAAAGGTTAATGACCTCTTGCAGGAGTAGCCGGCAAATTGCGGGGTACAACTTTTAATGGGTTGTTTTAGAGACCAATCTGAACAAATAATGTGAAATTCAGCTTTCCCCTAATTTTTCCGAGGTTCGACTAAAAATTTTGTTAAAACGACTGTACCTCTACCTACTAAACGTACATTTTCTGTTTTCATTTTTCTTTTCTTTCTCTCTTTTAATCACGATTTTAGAAAAATAAAAATTATTATTCTTTTGCATATGTATATTTTTCTGAGCTATTAAATAGGGAATATCCAACATATCTTTGCGATTTGAGAGATGTCGAGTCGAATAAGCCCATGTTACTATGCATATTTCTGCATATTTTGACCATAATAATGCATATTTTAGCATATTTTTAATACCCTTTTTAGCGCATATTTCAGCATATTTACTCAATTTTTACAGTTTTTCTCTATATTTTTAGGAAATATTTTCAAAATCTTCAAAATTCAATTTTTTTCATAATTTTTTGAACACAAATTTTTTTAAATGGAGAAAGTTATTACTGTATAAATTTGATATAATTGAGGAGCTTGGTTACAAAGTTAGACAAACGCCACAAGGTTGATTTTGAGAAAATCTATGTTTTTTGTTACAAAAATATACAGCATTGTAGAGGTGGGGGATTTTTGACAAATTGTAGTGATGATACTGAGTAACAAAAATACAAAAAATATCCTTCCACCATCACCCCCCACCACTAATAAAAAGAACCTGAAAATGCACTTGTCTGATTTTGAAACCAAGATGAAGATAATTTGAAATGGAAGCAGTCTAGATCAGTTTGGTTTTGATACGTATAGGATTTTTAACCCTCTTTCCATTTCTGAGGTCCCTCAGTTTCAAAATAGTACATAAAAGGTCAAAAAACGCGATCAAAGTTGCGCCTTAGTTTCAAACACGGACATGTGAACTTTATCTTAGTTTCAAAATGAGACATATCCTATCATCTTAGTTTCAAAAACAGACATATCCTGGATATGTCTGTTTTTGAAACTAAGACAGTTTGCACATGTCTGTGTTTGAAACTAAGGCAAAACTTTGAGCGCGTTTTTTACCCTTTTTATGTACTATATTGATAATAACAGACCTCGGCAATGAAAAGAGCATTAAAAATCTTATAAGAATCAATATCTAACTCGATTTTTGTAGAAGTGGTGTTTGTCTAACTTTGTAACCATCCTCCTCAATTCTAAACTTCAAATTCCTTATCCTTACAAATATCTTCTTGAATTATCATTTTATCAAATTATCAAGGTTACATGCCTTTTGTTTTTCCTTGTAAAAAGTTACCCATATCGTGTAGGAAATGCTGGGAATATTTTTGCATATTTCGACTTTTAGGGAATTTTTTAGCATATTATTTTCATCAGAATAAACGCATAAAATAACTATGCGCATATTTTCATTTTTTAGAGAATATTATCTATCTTGTTCATATGTATTTCTTAAATAGTGAGAATGAGTGATGAGTAAAGTAAAAATTCCTTCGTAATATTTGGGCTGCCCTGCCTATCTAATTTAAGAAACCCTGTTCGCATTTCTCCGAGGAACTCCGAGGTAGAAAGAATTTCTTCGACACCCTCAGGCTTTAGTCGCTGTCGCCGTCGCCGATACTGATTTTTTTTCTTTCACTGTCTGACTTGTATCTCAGACAATGTTGAATAGACTATACTGTTATATTTCTCTCCCCTATCAATGATTTAGATAAACAAGAGGGTTGCAAGAATGGCCGGCGAAGAATGATGAGGACAGCGAACAAAGAAACATGGAATTCATTCTGAGAATCCAACAAAACGGCAAACGTTTCGAAACCTATTCACATTTTGTGAATGACGAAAGACGAAAGAACATGAACACTATTAACACTAAACATTTCTCACTGGTTCATCACATTGTTCCCGTTCTAATTTAGGATTTTTGGCACCAATTCCAAAATATTCGCACTGTTTGTATACCTACCTACGATTTTTGCCATTGTTGCGAAAAATTGACTGTTCTTAAATTCGAAGAGTAGGTACATATACTTAATAGCAGTATTCTGAGAAGCATGAAACAATGGAATTTGAATGATGATTTTTTTTTTTTAAATCTAAGAAGTAAAACAGAAAAGCAAAGAGCCCGAGCAAAGCGAGGGGGAAAGCTCTCAAAAATCAGTATTTCAAAAGGTATAAAAGACTATGTATCCCAGCAAAATATCATCGTTTGAAAATTTCACTATAGAATGTGCCGCTCCTCCTGAAAACGACCTGTGTTTATCATTTTTAAACGAAGAATTATTCGGACAGGTTGAAAAAATTCATCGTGTTGTAATAAACTTAGTAGGTAGTTATTCAACGAAAAATATTCATCGGAAATATTTTCCATTTTAGTGTCACCCGATAGTTGATCCGCTCAAATATGTCGATTTATGTCATAATTTCACTTGTAGTGGAGTCGATCATTGCTATGCTTTGGAATCTTACGCGTCAGAATGCCAGAAAAATGCAATTTGTTCCCAATGGCGGTCTGCTAACTTATGTCCCTATGTTTGTCCGGAAGGTAGGCTTCTACAGAGCTGGTTACCTACTCAGTTGCATCATAATACTGCATTTTGTAGGTTCCTAATTAAATTAAGGTACTGTAACCCGGGTATGTCAGACTCCCATTTTGTTCCTCACGAAAAAAAATTGTTGTTTTTCGATTCAAGGTTTTTATGACGGAATTCTGGCATAGAATGAAAGTAATCATTGAATTAGAGCACATGCTGTGAATTTCACACAATTTCAAACTATTTTTAACCCAAAAATGAAGTGCTGAAAAATGACTGAAATTCAAAACAATTAAATGTATTTCAATTGATACATGTAGCATACCATTGGAAAGCTCGTTCAATTCTCTTTCAAAAATGTTATTATGAAAAAGTTGTAAAAATGCACGGTTTTGAAGATATACGCGGTTAAAGTTTGCCGAATTCCCATATACTGCAATGCTAAGTTCGTCAAACCAGGAACAAAATGGCCATCTGACATACCTGGGTTACAGTTCCCTAATTAAATACGAGTATTTTCAAAATAATATCTTCGATTTTAGGATTGGTTTACGAAGCTTTTGTAGCATTGGATGCGAAATTACTTGCGATAACAACCTACATAAACAGTTCAAGAAAGATTTGCTGATGTTTTCCTTGAGGCTTGAAGAATGATCGACATTTTCCTAAAAAATCAGACTTTTCGACTTTTCGAGATTTTCATTTTTTTTCAAGCATGTAAAGATGACGATAGTGTTTTTTTAAAAAAAAATTATTTTTCTTACATAAATACGGCTTTTGCGCTGGGAGGTGGCAATTTTGAGTGGGGGGGGGGCACATGCGGCGCCTTGTGCTTAATAGGGGCGTTCAAACGCTCTTAGCTACAAAATTTACAGAAAACGAGAAAAATTAGAATTTTTGAGCACTCTCATGAATGAGTTATGAAAGACTCAGAATGGACTGCAGAATGCAGGCTTCTGTATACTTACCTAATAGAATTTTACAGCATACCTATATTATAAAAAATGTTTAGATTTTCAGTATTTTCTGTAGCTCTCCTTAGATTGCTGTAAGCGCTTGAACACCCCTATTCTTGATATTATGATCAGGTACCTGTTGAAAATATGGAATGTTTGCTGGAACACTGATTGAGTGAAAATGAGAAAAAAAGTGGAAATTTCAAGTTTTACTGCGTTGTATCAAAAATACATTCTGACTTTTTTGTCAAATTTTTGAAAACTTTTGGAAAATCCCCATTGAATTCCTGAAATTAGATCCTACATCAGATATACCTTCTGCCACACAGCGTTCTGAAAACGAAATGATTTCGTTTTCGTTTTCAGTTATACAAACATTACGTTTTTGTTATATTACGTTTCGTTTGGTTACTTGAAAAAGCGTTTTTTTTTTCGTTTATAACGTTGTTTTCGTTATTTTTTTTCTTTTTTAGTTGCACTAGTTCCAGTCATCTAAAGATTAATTTTGACCAAAAAAAGTACATATAGAGAAATGAGAAAACCGTAAATATATGTAGTACTTCAAAACTATTAAAATACAAAACAAATTCAAAAACAATGAACAAATCATTAAAAAAGTAAAATGACTATACTTAGGTACACATGGTATCTAACAGATTCTTTCTTGAAAAGAAATCACTACTTTTCAGTTTTTATTTCACTACCTTTTTATGTAGTTTCTTGAACCAAATTTTTGGAAAGCTCTCCGCTTGAGTTCTCCCTCTCCAGTCTCCACACACAAAAAAAATTAACAAAGTCAAATTTTTGGCAGGAAAATTTTCAAAAAAATTGAAATTGGAAGAAAATTTGTTGAATTGAATTTGTGCACAAAGGATTTTCCAATTTCAATCAAAATTTGAAATTATCTCTCTATATTAAAAAATCAAAACCGGTCCAACAACTTCTGGAATAGGGTTCTCGAGCGCAAGGAAATGTTAGTGTTGTATTTACACAGAAATCTGTGTTTGTGGTAGTGCTTCTACCCACCCTCCTATCTATGAATCGCGGATTCGCAGGTAGTGGATGAGCAAATGGACTCGAAAGTTGGAGAAGCGTTTGTAAGGCGTTAACAAGACACTTACAAGACGCTGTATGTTTGTGGTAGTGAGAGTTGAATTGAAATACACTGAAAATGTTCCGAGTGGTGGAATTGCAACGTGACGTGTATTAACATTGTACTGTATTTGTAGTGGTGAGCCTTACATTCAAGCATGTTAGGCTGTTAGAGCTGACATCACAACGAAATGCACTGATTTTTTTTGTTTTTATAAAGGAAGAAAAAAAATGTAAGGAAAGTAAAATTCTCTACAAAATTAGGTACCTACGTTTGACAGTTATATCAGAGCGATGGAAAAAAAATTATAAATGCTCAGAATTGTAAAACTCTTGGAAAAAATTGTTTTTTTGTATTTAAAAAAAATACAATTTAAAACGAAATTTTGAGTGAGAGGTAAGGAAATTTTTTTTTTAGATTTTTAAGGTATTTCTTTACTGGAAGCTTATACGTACGAGGGTCGGTAGAAAAGTAAAGATCCCTATTTTTTTTCTCAATGAAGAAATCAGATAAAGTAAAAAACTAATATATTTTCAGAAACTACATTATTTCAGCTATTTTTTGACATATTAACTTAAGCGATTAACACATTTTGTCACATCTTGATGAGAGTTTTAAAATATCTCCTCCACCAAATTTTCGTCCAATCCCATAAGGCTCACAATTTTTAATATTGCTATTTTTCCCCGCTATGTGGCGAATAAGTGCGAATAACGCGTCTAATTCACCAGTAAATCACCCTCCAAATCAGACACAGTGATTTTGAAGTTCTTTCTGACCATTTTAGCACAAGTGCATCTGCCAGCCCAAACAGACAACCTGGGCGCCTTTTTGTCTTTCAACTTTATGGCCCTTTCATGGACCAAAGACCACCACTTACGCACATGTTGAACACTTGTACCCTTACATCCATACCTCTGGGCCATGTGTGGATGAATTTCAGTTGGGGGTTTGCCGTCAAATTTCAAAAATTGGATGATACTGCGAACTACTTCGTTGGACGCAAATTCTGTGGAGGAGATATTTTAAAACTCACATCAAGATGTGACAAAATGTGATAATCGCTTAAGTAATTATGCCAAAAAATAGCTGAAAGAATGTAGTTTCTGAAAATATATTAGTTTTTTACTTTATCTGATTTCTTCATTGAGAAAAAAAATAGGGATCTTTACTATTCTACCGACCCTCGTACTTGGATATCTTTGATTTGTAATATGTAATTATGCTTGAAAAATAAATTGTTATTTTTTAATGGTAAACTCAAAAGTGCATGAATTTATACCTATGCCATAAAATTGTTTTTTTGTTAGACAATAGCATTTTTGACGCAGTGTATGTTTTGTTGTGCTGGAAAAAGAATGAGAATGTGAGCGTGTGTTTTAGAGCATAGCTGATCAGTGTTAAAGGGGGGGATTAAGGAATGGTTGACGGGCCATAAGGGGGGGGTTTCGCCCAAGAGGAATGAGCCGGGGGTTGGGCCGCGAAGCGGTAAGGGGGCGGAGGCCCCTAGTATATTAAAAAAAAAACTATACAAATGAACACATTAAGTAATGAATTTTTTTATTTTTTTACCCTATTTTTTCTTCTCACGTAGGAAAAAAAAAAGTAAAAACGAAAAAAAAACGAAAAATTTATTTCGTTTAACGTTAAATTTCGTTATAAAAAATGAATGGTTTTCGTTTAACGTTATGTTTATTTCAACTACAAAAATTTCGTTTTTTTTTTTCATTTTTCGTTTTCGATAATATAACGTTTTCACAACGCTGTCTGCCAGACAATTTGATTTGAAAAATTGAAAAAAATCATCTAAAGTTCCTATCAATGACATTCCATGATCAGTTTCAAGAAGGAAACATAGGTATCCAAGGTTTAAAACTTTTCGTAGAAATAAAACAAACCGTGGCAATTTTGATTCCAATAGGTTAATCTAAAAACATCAAACCATTGAACAGATTGAACTGAACAATGAAACCATCAAAACTTTGTCCGTCGATCTTTCACCTTTGATTAATTTTAATCGATTTGGATTCAATCATTTATTATCATGGACATTTTTATTTCAATGTCTGAAGACTATGTAATCATAACTGAAGAAATAATGAATGGAAAGTTTTATTCTATTTTTAATATACCTACCTAGGTAGGTACCTATAATAACTTCGTCAATATTTTGTGCTTTGGTCTTTAAGCTCATGAATTTTCAACTCCAATAAAAACCTTTCATCTTTGACGTTATCAATACTTTGACCTTTATCTTTAACAAACTTTTGATAACTGCTTATCAATATTATTTCTTTGAAAAATACCTATAATAAATCCGGCAACAAGAAATATTTTTATGCTTATCTCTAGACGATGACATAATCCCCCTCTAATTAATCGAAATTTTATTACATTAAATTTTATTATTTTTTCTTTACATTTAAATGGAATTTCTTCAATTTTGAGATCAATTAACTGTATTTCCTCTATTTTTATTATAATAATAATTAATTACATTTATATGTATTTGATCTATTTTATTATCACAACTATTTTATTAATCCTTTCTATTCCAATTAAGTACATATAGAAATAATAAAAACATGGAAATGTCTATTCCAATCACCAATCGAATCGTGACCTTTTTCTTAACAATTAACGTACCTACTTACATAGGTCTGTAATCAAAATGAGAGTAAAGTCACTAAAGTCTCCTCCCTAAGGAAAGGGCTAAATTAAATCATGGATACCTACGAGTACATCATATTTTTTTGCTAAAGTAAACTCAAATCATTACAATTTCGGTTTTTTTAAAAAATCTGACAATATATCAAAAAGTCATTTTTGAAAGTTTGACATAGGTAATTATAGCATTCATTATTTTTTGAAAGTCAGATTCAATATCTAATCTACATAGTACCTACATATAAGTAAAACCAAGTCCACATTAAGTAAAAACTTCTGAAATTCGTAAAGGAGGAGTATCGATAAGGCCATTTTTTGGCACCAGACAGTTATTGACTGAACCACTCTTAAAATGTTGTAATGAATGCCCCAAATACGAATCCGTGGTAAGTTAACCCAAAATGACCATTTTTTGGGCTCCAGGGGTCCCCAAAGTTGCGAATAAACAAATAATTTTTGGAACCACTGAGTATTATTTTCAAACACTTTTTTAACGTAAACTATCTGCTTGAACCCGTTAAACATTATACGAGGCAATTTTGTCATTTTCGACCATCGGGGGAAGAAATTGGGAGGTTTTGATTTTTAGAAAATTTTGGAACCACAATTTTGAACCTACCCCTTTGAACCCCGCTAAAAAAAACTTTTTACAGTTTATTAGTCTCTGAAAGACCTCCATCCTACCAAATTTTGAGCTCAATAAAATTTTGCGCTAGTACTCAAAAATCCAATTTTTCAATTTTTCGTAATTTCGATATTTTGGGAACCCCTGGAAAACTGGAAACCTGCGATTTGCGCCAAGCGTAACGTTTTGAGGCATATATTCATTATTCAATTATTTAGATGAAAAAGTTTAATTAAGCTCCCTGTATATTTGTAATTTTGAACACCTTTTTTAGAGCCCCCCCCCCCACTTTCAGCACCCCTAAAAAAGACGTTTATGCACATTTTTTCAAATAAATTGAAGAATTTACATTTGTAACACACTATCAAGAGCTCGATAATTTTTCATTCGATTTTACCACTAACGTACAAAATTGAGCTATTTTGGATCAAATTCTGATTGTGGTTCCAAAATTTTCCAAAAATCAACCCCCCCCCCCAATTTCTTCCCCGAGGGTCGAAAATGGAAAAATTGCCTCGTATAATGTTTAACGGGTTCAAGCAGATACTTTACGCTAAAAAAGTTTTTAAAAATAATACTCAGTGGTTCCAAAAATTATTTTTTTATTCGCAACTTTGGGGACCCCTGGAGCCCAAAAAATTTCCATTTTGGGTTAACTAACCACGGATTTGTACTTGGGGCATTTATTACAACGTTTCAAGAGTGGTTCAGTCGATAACTGTCTGGTGCCAAAAAATGGCCTTATCGATACTCCTCCTTTTTTTCAAAGGTTTCAAAAGTCAGACATAATCTTGTTAATTCGTCACCATTTTTTCCACGTTTTTGAAAGCCTGGCATATTACTAATTTGAAAATCACTTATTCTTCCAAGTTTTCACTTTTCACTGAAGGTCTCCTTCAATCTAGCTCAAAATGTCTGCAGAAATTCGTTCAATTTTTTTCAAAGTTTTTAAAGGTCTATAACTTGTGTCAATAAATTCCTCGTATTTTTTTCAAGTTCTCAAAAGTTGGACAAAATATTGTAAAATCGAATGAGTATAAATCTACTCTTCAAAAATCCAAAATATCACAATGTGGTCATTTTTGAAATGTCAGACATAATGACAGGAATAATTCTAGAATTCAAGAATTTTTTTCAATCTTTTTCTGTTTCCTACTGTCTGCTATTCACTACTCAGAAGCACATTTTCATCCAATTTCAATTGCAAGTAGATCTAGGTATACCACTGGAAATTACTGCTTTTATGTTCGATAACCGAGTGTTTAGATTCGGATTGGGTATACACAATATAATTCATAAAGTTGTTTCACCCTTTCGCCCCTTTTTACAAAATCATCTTTTATATTGTTAGTCCTATTTTACACAGGAGCGGTTGGAAAGTCGAAACCTTCGTCAAAAAGTACACCTGGGCTCCTGGGGTACTTTCTAAATATGAACGCCGAATCGCCAAATCACAGCTTTCTGCGTTAATCTGAAAGTGGTGGGGATCATTAGATCAGCATTCGAACCGCGCGTTTGAACAAAATGAATTCACCGAGACGTTCTTGTTTTTTTTTTTAGACGAGGGGAGGTGGGTAAATATATAAGGGGGAAAATCAGGTATACTTAGAGAGAACTTTAAATACCAGCTTTTGTGCGCAGTCTCGTCCAGAAATTTGCATAAATAGTTCTTCTAAAGGTACATATGAGGTACCTAACTAATAATAGAAATGGTAAAACATGCTCATGCTTTAGGCATCTCACTTTTTTCCTGTAGGTAGGTAAGTATTTCAACGAACGAAATTCATTAAAACACTAGAAAAAATGTATTTTTCTAGCTAATAATATCTTCAGTTAGTAGATGGTTCGATGCAACGCTATTAATAATCTACTTGAAGATAGCACTACTTTAGGAACCCATTCTACACCTATAGGTATTTTTGCTGGATAAAAAATTATCATTCATTACGCTATATGATTGAATGATTCATCATTTCAAGCGCATGTAACTAAATGTTCAAGAGATTGCACGTTACGTACGTTTTAACAAACTAATTAAATACCTATACCTATAGGATAGGTAGATAAGTATTTTAAAAACGATAAAACAATAGGAATACAATTTTGTTTGTTAAAAATGACGAACATTTTAATTAAAATATCGAACATGAATTATTTATGCGTGATAATAAAATTCTCCATTTCTTTGGACAGCAAATCTGGCTACTTTGTATAGTAGCTGGCTAATATAGAATAATATCTCTGATTATCTAATTTTATGCGGTAAAGCTGGTCAGATTGATAAGTCGTGAGCATCCGTTCAACTTATATCTAATCTTTGGAAAAAAAATAATCGTCCAAAATAAGCATCGAATAAAATTACAACGAACAGAATAATAAAATTGGCCACAACAGCGAAGGTAGAATCAATAAAATGTAAACTCGAGAAGTACCTAACCTAACGAAAGCGAGAAATTATGAACAGGAATCAATCTAACGAGTGCGCAACTTACTCTGATCGTTACGAACTTACGAATAGATGCGAATTGAAAGAGTAAAAATTTTAAAGCGAGCTATGGCTATGTCGTTTCTGATTTCTTACCCTAAAATATTGTGCGTTTCCTACTTTCTTATTCTTATGGCGTCTGGTCTGTTAAGTAACGTTCTACCAACCTCAACAACAAATATTATTGATTGTGCTGGGTCTTACAACTATTTGTTGAGCACTTGAGCTTTCTCAAATGTGAAATTCAGGGATCAATATAGCAAAAATACACCGATATATATTTTAAACGTAGGTTATCTACACATTTGTAGGCCTGTGACGAACAATATAAAAAAAGTTTTCACAGGAGGAACTCCGCCGCATGAGTACTCGTATTTTAATTCGTGTAACAGTTGCAGACCAGCGTGAATAAATTATAGTTAATTGAACGTTTTAATTCCAGATAGCAAAAAAAAAAAACTAAGTAGGGAAGGAGAGATTGAAAGTAACCCGTTGCATAGGATTGTTTATGATCCCATATTATATACTCTTATGTTCAGTTCAATCTATTTTTTTTCAACGAGAATTCATCACACAAGTATGGCTAACATAACATCTGCTGAAATTCTCTGTTCATTGCGACTACAACCAATAAAAAAAAATTTTAAAACACCATCACTATATTTAAAAAATAAAAAATCAAATCCTTCGTTTTAAAAATTAAATTCCAACACGTCACAACCAATTCTCTCGTAATTAGCAATCTGTCCCCGAACTAAAAAAAATATGAATAACTAATAAGGGAGTAACGATTTCGTAAACAAAATTCTCTAACCAAGACGCAAATGCAAAAGCTCCACAACATGTAGCTCTATTGACCAGAAAATCGCGTCTCAAAATAACACCACAACAAGCGAGAAGATTGTAAATACCTACACAACGTGTACAACTCGCTTCAACCCTTTCGAAAAGCAGAATAAATAGACAACGTCTTTAGATAATAAAACCAGAGGGGGGGTACGTAGTATATCCCTGTCATATACACCCTTTTCGCGGCATTAATAATAAAGTATGAAATCAATAATCAAGGCTGCAACGGCGGTGAGCTTTTATGACAAGTTCCTTTGAAGCTATGGGTAAAAACATTCCGGTGAAAATTTTATCCATTTTAGTCTCCGGCAGCTTTTAAAACAATAATACCTAAACACCGGCGATCTTCGACTTTCGTCGCTTCGTACGAAGGATAAATTCGTCCCTACCCTAACAACTTTCGCTAAGCGTAAAGGGAATGAAAAAAAAAGCATTGACGTCTGCAAATAGCAGCTGGGAAACGGAAGAGGGGATTGTTTGAGGTTTTTTTCACGAGACAAGTCTCAACAAGCCTATTCATTTAGCACGTTAATTTTCTTACGAACAATACGGTTCATTGTAGTGTGACAAAGAAGAAGCAGGTGAAAAAATTTCTTTTGAAATTACCTACACAAATCGATGGAATTTGCGAGCGTATAATCAACCAACAGATTGTACCTCGTGTTGAAAGAATATTTCCGTGTGAATTAAATACATCGCGAAATAGACCACGGCTAATGGAAAACTACAATAATTACGTGAAATTTCATACCTTATAGTGTAAGAATATTCATTTTGCTACGTGTAATTCACCACACAACATTGTAAATTCGACTGAAAGCATCACAATTTGAATTTGAGTTTTCAGATTTTCTTAAGCACAAAGCAAAAGGAAAAGTTTGCATTTTTTTTTCTTCTCTTTAACCCCTTCTGTCGTCAATTTTTCATGTAAATTTGCGCGAATCGAGTTCGACGTGCAAGACCGCAAGTGAGTTACTGAACAGGTCGCGAAAAACGTAACGAATCTTGCCAACCTTTTCAGCCCTTTCGTTTCGCGAATCAAGTGTGACGTCATGTGAATAATTCTGAGCTTGTTTGAGCGAAACTTTCGAAGTATTAACTACCTTCAATTTTTGATTTTCATCGTGTGACGATCTTCATTATCATTTAGCTTTACTACATAAACAAGTAGGATTAGAAGGAAATGAGTTAAATAAATTGAATTACTTCAAGTTATGAGCAAATTAATTGGAAAAATAAATTCAAACGAATTATAGTAAGCAAGCCATTGAAATGGATTAGAATTTTAAAAAAAATAAATTGAATATCAATAATCAAATCAAATTAAAGCAAATTGAATTAAATTAAAATGAAATGAATATTTGAAATTTGAATAAATAAAGTTAATGAAATAAAACTGAATAATTTTCGTAAAATCTGCTTTCTCATTTCGGACACTAATTCGACCACTTACTAATCCTGAGTTACCCTACTCTGAGGAAAATTGTTGGATCTGAACAGACTCGATCGTATCAACGTTTTGATTGGATTACAGCTGTTTGGGTCTGATCAGATCCAATAGGAAGGATCTAACCAGATCAGACCTCCTCAAATCCGGACATTCTCTGGATCAGATTAGATCTGTTCAGACCTGATCCTGCCTGATACTTGAAATGTTCCAGTTTGACATTCGGAATTATTTACGCAATATAAAAAATGATTACAAAGTTTCTATTTTTATCACGATAATCTTACAATTATATTCACAGTGTTTCAGAAACATTTAATTGATGTCTCTAGTATTCTTTCATTTTATAAAAAAGTTACCTCAAAATAAATGATTTTTCTCATTCCTTTCACGCGTCAATCTTCATAAATATTCTACCGTTTCTAAATTACGATCGGCGAAAAAAGAATGTTTTTGTATTTTATTAGGCGGTTTAAAAAACGAAGTTATTGTCGTGTTTGTTTTATCAGTCTCTTCCTCGTCATCGCTCCTGAAAAGTACAAAGAAAAAAAAATTCTCCCAGGGTAAATTATACTCTAGACCACAAAAAGAAAACAAACAATAAAATTCACTTACCATGATACAGATACGGCGCTTTCTTGTAGAATCGTATCAGCAGTCGACCAACTGAACCTGACGATTTGTGGGAAACCAAATACGGAATCTAGATTGTCCGAGAGAAATTGCTTTGTGACTGGGTCTGAGATAAGATAAAAGGGAGATTAGATTTATTCTTTTTGTATGGAAACGTGAGATACAAGATTTTAAAACACTTACCACCAGGATATCCGCTACCCCAACCAGCTTCTTCGTTCATTTTAATGCTTTCGGGAAATATCCAATTTTTCAGTGCAAAATCACGGATTACTTTGGCACATATACTAGCTGCACTGACGACAGGAAATAACGAATCGGCTTTCTTCGATACTTTTATTTTGATATGGGGGAATATTTTGGATAATTTTTCCTACAGAAGAATAAATAGACATATTTCATTAAATTCTGAACAAATAATTGTACATGAATCAGAATGAAATAAATCAGAAACATTACTTCGTATTTTTCAGCAGGTCCAACTGTATCAACATACACTTCGGATACGTTGACTCCGTTCTTTTCGAGTAATTTTATTAAATCTATGGCTGACGTGTGTGATATTTCATTTAAGGAAAATTTCTGTCTGAAATCACGAATAACAAAACGTATTATTACGATTATTCTATATAGTGAGCATCGAAATCGAAACGAACAAATATACACGTACTTTCTCAGCATACAGTTGCTAATACGAGTAGGAGAAATAACGTCGACAGCCCAACCTAAGGATTCAGTTTCTGCACATAATAGCTTGAAAATATCTTCACGTTTTTCTTCCGTAAGACTTTTAGAATCAGCGCATCCGAGTGTTTTTAGAATTTCTTCATTTTTCTTGACGCAGTAGCATATACCATAAACCATTGGACCTATGGCAAGCAATTCTTAAAGTATTATCTATTATCTTGATATTGGAAACTTTTCCAATAGGTGAATAGGCACTTACCCAAAACAGGACCTCGTCCGGCTTCGTCGATTCCTACGATGCATTCTTCAGATTTGCACAAGTCTGGAACTTTGCATCGAAACACTGGACTGCTTTCATCTGCAGTGAGGTGAGTTTTAACAGCTTCTAACGGGGTCGATAAGTCATTTAGGACCGCACAATCGTCGGAGGAATTCATTATATGAATTATTAATTTCAAAAGTATAAAAAGATGACAGAAACTGACAAAACCGAAGAAGTAAGTATTTCAGCAGCCAATTCAAAAATGCCGGGAACAATTTTTTGGTCTTTGTGTATATGAACTGATAAGAATTGACCTTGAGAAAAGTAGATAAGGAAATCATGCTTCAGGAAAGAGGGAATGAGGGGAACAAAATTTTTAATTTTTTACACGATCCAAATTTCAATTTGATGAAAATTGAAAATAATTGACAATTCAAATTGAAAAACACCTATGCTTCACTTTTCATTTTATTTTCATCAAAATTAGTCTCAACTTGTCTCAAGAGATCGATTTTTTAAGCTAGGAGGACGATCGAAGGAAAAAACAATTTTCACGTTTCACCAAGTCGCCAAAATGAATTTCAATTCATCTTTCCCAATACAACAGTACCTTTCGCACCTAAAAGCGACATTCAATTCCTTGTTGAGCTAATTTCAGCAACAAGTTAATAACGTATCACGTTTCAATAATTCTGGCTGAAGAGCAGCAACGAATTGAGTATTTTAACCATACACGTGTCTCATCTTTCAAGACTCAAATCGCTTCAAATACCAATCACGATCATTTATTTCGCTTTAATAATAAATAAAAGCATAAGAAACTCGAGGTTTTCAATGAACTTGCAACAAGTCGAAATAATCATATTTGAAATACAAAGGATACACGCTTATAAGAACGAATTTATTTATAAAATAGGTCAACGCATTAACATTACGACGTTTCCATCGCAATCGTATCTTCAGAATGTTTGCCTTTGCCTTTACTGAGTGCAAGTTCTCTTCCTTTCGCTCTACGTTCCAAAATCTTTTTACGGTCCTTATCTAATTTCAATTTCACGATGACAGTCTGAAAATTGAACACAAAAATATTAGTCTGAACAGCTAATTTCACCATATAAATGCAGATATCCGCAACAATAATAATCATCATAAGTGTAGAAACGAAGCAAAAATCCGAATCGAATAACTCCTCACCTTGGATGGATGGATTCCCACATATACCGTCGTTCCATTGGCTTTTTCTCTTTGAATACGTTCGATGTAGATAGCGAATTTCTTTCTGTAAACCTGGACGATTTTTCCAACTTGTTGACCTTTATAATGACCACGTACTACCTGTAAAATGAGCACATGTATTAATAAAAATGCCATAAATATTTTTTCATGAAAAAATTATGTATTTAATCAGAGCCATAATTTCTGCATCAACGTGACAAAATTTCGGCAAAAATAACAACGTGAAACGGTATTTGCTTCATCCCTAATCCACTCAAAAGTGTTTCGGTTACCACAAACATCGAACGAAGTTACCAAAGACCTAATCATTCGTCGACGTTCTCTGTGAATGGTTTGGTTCATCATTTCAAACGACTTAAAACAAAGCTTAACAATTATCAGAGCCATATCTTCTGCATTAACGTTGATAAAATTTCGGCTAAAAAGTAACAACGTAAAACGGTGTTTGCTTCATCCCTAATCCACTGGAAGTGTTTCGGTTACCACAAACACCGAACGAAGTTACCAAAGACCTAATCATTCGTCGTCGTTCTCTGTGAATGGTTTGGTTCATCATTTAAAATAATGGTAAATAAGCTGTAATTATCAGAGCCATAATTTCTGCAGCAACGACGATAAAATTTCGGCTTGAGCAACAACATAGGATGGTGTTAGCTTCATCCCTAATCCACTCCACTCGAAGTGTTTCGGTTACCACAAAAACCTTCCGAAGATACTGAAGACCTAATCAATCGTCGTCGTTCTCTGTGAATGGTTTGGTTCATCATTTAAAATAAGTGGTAAATAAGCTGTAATTATCAGAGCCATAATTTCTGCAGCAACGACGATAAAATTTCGGCTTGAGTAACAACATAGGATGGTGTTTGCTTCATCCCTAATCCACTCCACTCGAAGTGTTTCGGTTACCACAAACACCTTCGCCGAAGTTACTGAAGACCTAATCAATCGTCGTCGTTCTCTGTGAATGGTTTGGTTCATCATTTAAATTAATGGTAAATAAACTGTAATTATCAGAGCCATAATTTCTGCAGCAACGACGATAAAATTTCGGCTTGAGCAACAACACAGGATGGTGTTAGCTTCATCCCTAATCCACTCCACTGGAAGTGTTTCGGTTACCACAAACACCTTCCGAAGTTACTAAAGACCTAATCAATCGTCGTCGTTCTCTGTGAATGGTTTGGTTCATCATTTAAATTAATGGGAAGTAACTAAAAATCATCAGAGCCATACTTTCTGCAGTAACAAAGGTAAAATTTCGGCGAATGTAACACCGCAAGATGGTTTTATCCCTAATCTACTCAAAGGTGTTTCGGTTCCACGCACTTACGATGTTCCCTCGAACCTAATCATTCACCTTCGTTCTCTGTGAATGGTTTGGTTCATCATATGAAGCTACTGACAACATGATGTAACTAAATAAATGTCCCATCGAGACAGTCGAGTAAGCATTACGATGGACATGCAGACGAGCAGATAACTCACTTGAACTTCATCGTCTTTGCGAACTGGCATCGTACGAACATTATATTTTTGTCGGAGTTCTTTTGACAAAGGAGCCGACATCAATCTCCTACGAATGTGGGAAGGTGCGGTAAAATGAGCCTTACGATTTTTCCTGCGCGAGGAAGTCACGAATTTGTTGAGCTTCATTTCTGAAATTGATAAGAGGAATACAAGTGAAAGCGATACGTACAATCGTTGGATAAAAGAACACGAGAACATTATACAAAGTAGCTGAATTAATTAATATTTTACCTGAAACTGAAATTAGTAGATGTAAAACTAATAAAATAACTGCGTGTCCGACGGAGAAGCGTTTTTTACATCACGTTTTCCGAAAAAAATTGTCGACTGGATTGTTGCTATTTGACTTTGTGCAAACGACGTTTTGTATGAGAGGTTGCGGTACACGTTCACTTTTGTGTACGAATGTACACTAAAATCAGGTACACTTTGTCACGTAGTCTTTTCTTATCAGTAAAATGAAGTTATCAATTTTTCACTTCAAAATTTTTTCGTCAATTTGAATTCGAATTTGATTTTTGATTCGAAAAATTCAATTTTAAAGCATCGCTGACGATTGAATAAAAATTTCATGTGCTGCAAAATAAATTACATCGATATCTAGCCAACTTCATGCGTTTGTGATATTACAGGAAAGTGAAATTTCTTCAGAAAATATGGAATTTAAAAACGTATTTGTTACAGTAGGAACAACAGAATTTCAAAATTTAATCGATACCGTCACTAGTCCCGACATATTACAGGTATATATTAAAAATCAGCCTACTTAATTTTTACATTTCTTTTTTCTGTAATAATTTCAATTCAAGATTCTGAAGAGAAAAGGCTGCAAAAATTTGAAAATTCAGTACGGATCTGGTGATTGCTCGCCCTCAATCGACGATGATGTGATTTTCATCGAATGCTACGGGTACAAAGATTCTCTACACGATGATATGTCAGAAGCAGATTTAATTATTAGCCATGCTGGAGCTGGTACTTGTTTAGAAGCTCTCGAATTACGTAAACCTTTAATCACTGTGATAAATGATGAGCTTATGCACAATCATCAAACAGAATTGGCGGAGAAATTATCTGACGAAGGATATTCTTTTTGTTGTACTTGTAGTTCGCTAAGTGACGTTTTACAGAATTCCAAATTCGATAACCTAAAAACCTTTATTTATGATAATGATAAAAAATGTGCAGCATACGTTGAAAAACTACTTTGTAATAAAATCATTTAAAACTTTATTCGTTGTGTTGGTTTACAATTTTGCTAAAAAAATTTAAAAATTAACCTCATAATCATCGTTCTCCGCTAAATCTTTATAACAGCCTTTTTTCTTACGAACTAAATCCCCCCAAAGTAAATGCGCTTTGCATGAGGGACAGTCTCCTTCAATAGGAACAAAGTCGTTTGAATCACAAAAAAAATATTCGGAGAAACATACAATGTGACATTTTATATCACATTTCGGATTAACGCACATCATTAGATCATCTTCTCCAATAATCGAATGACATCTGAAGCACTGTTCGATGGTAAATATTTCAGGAATGGTTTCTAGCCTAGTTTTTGGTGGAAGTTTTTTACTAGTTACAGGTCCATAGACGATGGGCATATGAAACGGAGGTGCCAAAGTAGCCTAAAATCAATAATTCAATATCAATGATACATTTCTCTCTCTCTCGAGTCAGCTACGAATACTTTCATTTCAAGTTAGGTACCGGAAAATCTCGAGCATATTTTTCATTCAGCCAACGAATAGTGAGGGGTAATCGTTTCCAAGGCCCTGTGCGAAGCATCTCTGACAGAACTCGTAGTGTATAGTCGTACGTTTTTTCGCGAGCTTTTTTCGGAGCTATATTCCTCAGCCGTCTTGATTTTATTGGATTTTGCCATGCCCACTCGAACTACGAAAAAATAACATATTGAGACTTCATTCCAAAGAAATAAATTCAGTAAACATTCATACGTACTCTCAAAGCTGAAATTTCATTGGGGAAACCGTGTATTATGAGCACCATTTCCCTGAAAAAACATGTCTCTCGTTACAAACTTTTCACAGAATACAGAATACTGGGTCAACTCCTTACCATGGGCCTTTGTAACTAGTTTTACGAGCTCCACCATATCTCACGCCTTTGTTATGCTGATTAATTCTTCTATTCGGATCAACCGTGAAACCAATGTACACTTTGCCCTTGTATTTTTCACTCAAATTGTACAGTAAATATACTCCATAGAAATCTTCGACAAGTTCAGTCATTTTCTACAACAAATGAAATTTCGATTTTTTAGAAAGAGAACATTTTTATTTAAAACAATATATTTTCAATGAACACAGAACAACAGGAAATTAAAAATTCTTAAATAATAAACAAATCAACCAATTAGAATAATTTTAAAACGAGACAATATTCTTGAATCTATTTTTTGGATTTCGAATAAATAAACGTTCGTTTAAACTTATCCAGAGTCGATTCAGTAATCAATACAGATAGCAAAGAATAATTCATATTCTTAGGATCTGGCGCTGCATCAGCAACAGTAGCTTCACTTCGTAACCAAGAATCTTCTTCACTTCCAGTCCTCGCTCTAATCACCATATGCGATCGCCCTGTGGCTTTAATTATTTCATCTTGCAATCTTAATTTCAAGTCATCAATGCCTTGAAAATTGAGACACGAAGTTTTCAACGCATCGGAAGGTATCAACTGGTTTTCTTCATCGGTTAAACGATCAACTTTATTACCAACAGTTATCACATGACCCAGTAATTTTTTCTCTATTTTCAATTGTTCTAAAGTCTCAAAAACTTGATCATGTTGTTTTTTCCAGTCTGGGTGGCTGATGTCTTGGACATGCAAGATGACATCGGCTTGCATAGCATCGCGTAACGTAACCGAAAATGGTTCGATTAAATGAGTAGGTATATCCGAAATGAAACCGACCGTATCTACGTAGAATACTTTCATATTACAAGGCAACAAACCGACGTGAAATGTTACATCCAAAGTAGCGAACAAGCAGTCTTTAGGTGTAAGTTTGTGCTGACCGGTTAAAGCTTTGATAATGGAAGTTTTACCAGAATTCGTGTATCCAACAACTGCAACGACAGGATGTTGATTCATTTGTCTACTACTTCTAGACATTTCTCGATGTTTACGAACTTTCTCCAGTTCATTTTTCAGTTTAGATTCGTATTTATGCAATATAAGCTTTCGAGTATCAGGAGTCGTGAAAATTGTGGTACCGCTGATTCTCTTAGCTGAGTCACCAATTCGACCGAGAGAACTATCTTCAGTGTATTTCATTCTCGAATACATATATGGTAATTCGGCCAACGCTATTTGTATTTTAGCTTCCTTAGAGACGGCATGTTCTCGAAAAATCTGCATCACGATTAAGTATCGATCGTAAACCGGTACACTGAAAAACTGCTCTAAAAATTCATGCTGCGCACGATTCAGCATTTCGACACTTACAAACACGCAGGTAATGTATTGATTCTGCTGAACGGTGGCTTTTATTTCAGATAATTTTCCTTTGCCGAAAAAATACTGCGATTCGAAACCATTTAAACCGACGATTTCTTTACCAACCACTTTCCAGTCATTCAGCGTGTTTATAAGCGATACTGATTCTTCCAGTTGTAATTCTGGAGTAGTGTTACGTTTTTTCAGAGGTCCCCATTTGATATACGGTTGGATCACCAGGACTTGTTGACCACTAGTCAAGTTCTGAAATGCTCGCTCTATTAATCCGGATACGTTACTTTTGAGCCCAATATCTTCTGGTGTTCCATCGTCGAGAAAACTGAGATCTGTGAGTTTCCAAGCTCTGTACTGAGAGGTTACAGCTAACGTTCGATGATGAATGAATGGTTTTTGTACGATCACCCGATTCAATAATCTTATCACCGGTAACTTGAAGAGGAACTTCATGGTGAATAACTAACGGTATTTAAATCTATCAAGAACATAAGTCGTACCGGTTGCAAAACAAGTTGAGGTTACCAAAATGAGAAATTTTGGCTGCGGAAACCGCGTTCTCAGAACGACTTGTGAGATGTAAGCACCGCAATATGATAAGGAAAATACGCTAATTGTGTTCAAAAAACGGCGAACTGGTTTCTCGACCGCGGTAACGTTTAAAACCATATTAATCAATAATTATAAAACTACTACACTCATTGTTGAATTTTTAGAGGTTTTTGCAATTTTTGAGAAATTCGAATTCGAAAAAAAAATTGATAACAAAAACAAAAACACTCGAAATGAAAACACATTTAAAATATTTAAATGTAACGTCAACGAGACCACATGTTGGCAGATATGCAGTGCAAAAAATAGATTTTCATTTTTTACCTATCAAACCATTTTTTTTACCTACATTTGATAAATTCTGTAAAAAATTGACTGTGACTTCGAAAATTCTGATGATTCCGTCATTTACAATCTGTGAGATCAGGTGTTCTCTAACTTTTACTTTCCCAAAATTCGTCATCAAAAAGGGAAAAACGTAATTAAATGGGAATTATCCCTCTACATACCATCACTGAATGAAATGGCGTAGGTGGAAATTACGAACAATTTTTTCAGAGGGGGATATCTTTCCTTTGTTATTATTTTAACAGTGAATGTTATTAAAGTTATTAAAAATAAAAGCGAGAATTAAAAAAATGCCAACAATTTAAACCTACAAAAACGTTTTACGGGTAATGGCAGAACGCTATACTTTCGATTCTGAGGTATTTATTTTCATTTCATATTATTTTTGTTTCGACTGCTTTTTATCATATAAGTGAAAACATTGACCGAATTTGTAACATTATCAGCTTTCTGTGTGCATCATTCATCGTTGTTTTAATTTTTAAGCATCGGATTGATGTTCAAATTCAAGTACGCAGTTCAAGTAAAGTCCTCTAAAGTTATATTGGTTCAGTTTCTGAAAACATGCGAATGATGGAAATTTTCACTTTATTGTGTCGTGTGCGTAATTTGATACAGATAGAGCAATGATTTACTTATAATGGTCAAATTATCATCTACGTTCCTCTTCGATATAATATTTCTGAAGCCGAAGTAATCAACGATGACTATCTAAATTATTCCGCTGATCGTACAATCTCGGTTAATGTAGTATTCCCTGGCATATTTTAGCAATATTTTTTCACCCTGTCTGTACATCACGAATGGAATATTGTTGAGATCTCATGTTGTAACTTTCTACGCTGTAATATCGAGTATTCGAGGGTTCTTTGAATACTTCAGTGATAATGCATTAGTAGGTCTACTTTACGGTGACATGAATTATTAGTGTACTTGGCTTTCCTGTCGTTAGTTTCCTTAATGACGTATTTCTAATGTATTATTTCTGTGTTTTTCTTAGATTTGTACTCTATGGCCGAAAAATTAATAACAAATGTGGGTCAAGAAGAACACGTAGCATTTGATAATACTTGCAATCTAAGAAAAGCTCATATTAGCGTTGAAGAAGATTCGGATGTTTCTCTGAGAGAAATTTTAAATACTGCTTTTACTTCTACTGTCGACCATCAAGATAATGTTGCCTTCGAAAGATGTAAGTGCTCGGTTATTTCATCTTCCTTATGATAAAATACGATGTTTTTTCAACTCCTGCGATGAATTTCAGCTGAAATGGCCGATGATGGATTACTCGCGGAAAGTGATGTAGAAAATGATTCGAATTTGTTTCACCCAAGTTCGTCTATAGAAGAGAATACTGCTGCTCAAAGCTCGTATCCAAATACAGGCACTTCGTTTCATCAAAGTTACTATTTGGATCATAATTACGTGTCAGGTCCTACGTCAAATTCTGTTAACAAACGAAAGAGGTTAATTTTATTTCAAGCTGTGGTATTTATATTGAAAATTCAACGCATTATGTAACGTAAATTTTTTATGTTTCATTTATTTAGATCCTCCATTGAAAACGAAATGTCTTTCTCGTCTCGCTTAAGGATCAAGAAAAATATCGCGCTGCCTATCAACGAAAATACCAATTTATTTGCGAATAATTATTTCAATTCGGAACGCAACTACACGAATGGCCAGATTCGTGGTTCGATACCTGTCACTCATGTTCGACGTCCTCAGCAGTCGGAAAATGAAATACAAACACAATACTCGTCGATGAGTTCTAATGATATTTCAAACACAAACGTCGGCTGTATCATACCGAGTACGTAACGAGCTCATTTCGCTGGCTTCGTTAACAATACCGTCGTATTAAATCGAAATCATGTTTTTAGGTGGGTCTTCTCGTTCGGAGGATGGCGACGCTGGCAGCCTTAGAGTGGAATGTTCATCTTCGGACGGAGATGATGAAGAAAACGGTATCGATTTGTTGAGCTTACGATTCGACACGAACAGAGAGGAGAACGGGTACGATTTTGCCGCATCGTCGTCAACGATTGATCCAGCTCCATCCACGTCTTCGGGCACAGTCAGTGTGAACGCGAGTATAAAAGTAAGTCGACTCGAGACGATGATTTTGAATCCGTTATCAAATTCTGCGTCACGTTTACAGGAGGAAATCGTACCGGTGGTTGATTTAACCGAAGAAAATGGCGATTTCGTCGATGCGCAAACTCTACAGTCTCCACCCGAAGTCATCTACACGGCGATAAATTCCGAATACGCTAGACAAAATGTGAATCACCCGCCTCACAACGGCGTCAACATACCACTACCTCAGCAGCACTTTCCAATCCACGTTAGCGTAACGATTCCTCAATGCCCTTATTTGCAGTCGTGGGAAATCAATCGTAATGTATCGCCTGGACCTGCTCAAGAAATCTTAGTTCCTCCGCTTCCTCCACCACCTCCTCCTCCTCCGTCAACTATTTCGATAATTTCTCCATCTACGGCCGCTTCGCCTGCTCTGACACCTCATACTATTCCTCCGACTACGGTCGCCGCACAATGTAGCAATTACACCACTCCGTCGCAGCACCATACAACGTTACCACCACCACCGGCTCATAGTAATAATATTATATACCCTCATCATATAGGTGAGTATCGTGTTTATTCCGCCATTGTCGATGATGATAATTTGCCGAAATTATAACGTAATCTGTGTAATTTTAGGCCATTACCATCATACGCCTCTTGTACCAAATATCGTCGGACCTCAGATGCCTCCTCAACCTCCAGCTAGGCCGTATCCAGTGCATCAGCGTTTGTGGCAGTCTCATCAACGTGTACAAGAATTAAATCGTCGCAGAATGGATCAGCATTTTTATAGGTATCTGATTTCACGTTCCGAACTGCGTAGTATGGTTTTCTATTTTGCTTATCGTGCTATTTTTTCTCTATAGCATGCAAGGAAACGAACCATGTATGGGAATTAATACTACCGCTTCCACACAAACGCCTCCAAATGCGCATCTTAATTCTTCCGGATTCATGCCATTAGGCTTGATTCGTAATGCACCTACTCCGTCGACATCGGTAAGACCACCGCCTCAGAATGGTCATTACCATTGTCCAATACGCCATCAACCGTTGCCGGCTGTCCAACAGCCAACCGTATTTAGCCATCCTGAAGTTGCCAATCCGCATGCTACCATTGGTATACCGCGAATACGTCGTGCTAATCGAACTGTATTGGTGAGTTTTGGCCTCGATGAAGTCAATTTACTCTCTGTGTAACTTGATAAGGTATAATATTGAATTTTGATGTTTCAGCTTCCGCAATATAATGCTGAGAGTAATGAACCAAGAGCTCAACCTTTACTTGTCCAAAGCGAAAATATTTCCTCGTATAATTTACCCGGGTAAGTTTTTGATCAATTGTGAAGATATTTTTGATGAGAATAAGAACTGAAAAATATCAAACGGTCGTATTCTGTTTCAGAAATAACGAAAGTAATCCCAATATTCAATTTATTCATCATCATCATTATCACATGAATCCGTTTCGATTGCATCATGTGCATATCAACATTACTCAACCAACGGTGGTCGCTGTGAGTATCATATTATTGGTATTCTTTCTGTATCGAAATTTTCTTCGAAATGAAGAACGATTCTCTACTAAACTATTTATTCGAAATGAAATCAACATCGATATCTGTTTTTATTTTTCCTTGTAGCCAATCGTTACTGCCGAAGTTGGCTCAATTCAGCCTTCTTATCGTAACTTCACCGCGTACAGACTCGAAGATTACATGCGTTTCTTGGAACGTCGTTCTAATAATATGAATAGAGGCGCTTCTCAAGATACTATCGAACGTTTCACGTTTCCTCATAAGTATAAGAAGGTAAGCGACTGATTAAAATTAAAAGAGAAAAACGAACGGAGCCTAGAAGACGTACATGTTATGTTCGTTATTTTATAAGGACTCTGGAGTAGTTTTATAGCTTCGTAAAGTGAGGAAAGGCCACATAAATGTGAATTTTTCATATTACATTGTAATGGCTTCGATGGCTCGAGGTACTAGGGGTTGTTTGATAACTTTGAAGTACGTGATATCGTATTTAAAATTGAATTGTTTTTTTTAATGCTATTTTTTAATTAAAATTATTCGATTTTTGACTCGACGAATTCGTGAAAATGCAATAAGAGGGTGAAAGGCGAGGATTTTGTTTTTCATTTTTTTTTTCACCGGATGATTCTCTGAATTTTAAATGATAAGAGATGAAAAAAGGCGATTAAGAAATTTAATTTATTTAAAAAAACGATAAAATTTATTTTTCCAACGAAACACGAATCATGGAGTGTGTAAAAAACCCCTATCACAAAAGTAAGCCTGGTCTCGTCCAATTAAAAATATTTAAATCGATTTATTTCGCTGTTTAATCGTATTTCTCTGCGGTACGTAAGCAGTCGACCTTTACAATTAACATTTCTTCTCGAGAAATTAAATAATAATGAAATAAAATCATAACAAAATAACGTTTCTCGGTTGTAATTATCACTTTGTTGCAAAGTGTTTAATGATATTATTTTTTTGTTTATCGTTTTATCGAGCTGTGAACAAGTTTCTTCTCTCGTTCGTCTTCGTGGCGATTTTCAAAGACGATGTACGGTAACCTATGGTCTATGACGTATTTTTCTTTTAAAAATTATAATTTTGAACGAATCTGCTCGATTTTGAATGAAGAGAAACATAATCGCTGTGAATTCTTACATAATTCTGCAGAAAAAGGTTCAAAAATTCGTCATGAGGTTAATGGATACTCGTAGAAAGGGCCTATAAACCACAACCACATTATTAGGTATAATTTTTTTAGAATATTCATGGGAACTCGTTTGTCTATTATAAATTCTTAATGAATAAACTCGTCTCAAAAACAGAAAAAATATATTGGGCTGAAATAAAAACCAACGTCATCAGTTTATCTCAAACTAACGTAAAAATTGCGTCAGCGAATAAATTATTTTTATACTTTGATTCGATATTATTTTTGGCCTAATTGGTTGCAAAAAGGTAACCATTATCAAAAGAGTTCATGGAACTTTTTCAAATTCTGATGAGTTAATTTGGTTAAAGGAAGTTTTTTCAAATTAGATGTGAACGAAAGTGTTTTGATGAGCCATCGTGTGTCAACATAATCGTAATTTTTCTATGATTTTTTTTTCGCCCTAAGCTTGTGTGATTTTATTGATCAAATTTTAGTCGAGATTTGTTAGATGATTTTTTAAATTTTGTGAGTTTTCTTTCTCCCCGATTTGGTGATTTTTCGTTTGAGTTTTTGTAGATTTTTCCCAATTTTGGCAGGTATCATTCTTTTGAATTTTCCTGAGTTCTCTTTTTTTAGTTTTTCGATGATTTTACCAGAATTTACATTTTTTTTATTCTGTTCAAATTTTGGTGAAGTTTCTCCACTTCTCTAGTTTTGGCAGACTTTTTAACTATGAATTTTCACGATTTTAGTTTTGGTCTAAATTATGGTCATTTTTTGCCTTATATTCGACTGTTTTTTTTTCATTTCAACGTTTTTTTTTCGAGTCTCGTGCTTTAAAAAAACTAGTCATTTTTTTGTAGAATTGCGATTTTTCTTCTTCCAAAAGTTACGATTTCTTTTCAATTTTGATCATTTTTTAGAGCGAAAAGGAAGCTCCTTCAAGATTTGATGAGGTTTTTTTTTCATTTTCACTTTTTGTGGTGTATTTTTTTTTATCTTGATATCGTCTTGATATCTTTCATTCGTTGATCACGCTCTCATTTCCCCTTCCCTTCCCTTCCCTTCCCTTCCCTTCCCTTCCCTTCCCTGCCTTCCCTTCTAATTATGAGGAAAGGTCCTCCGGATTTTCTCTCACTTTGAACGATTTTTTTTCGAGTTCAAATCAGTTTTGCTTGAAATTTTTCGATGATTTTTCTCAGAAATTTTTTTGATTTTTTGTAAATTAATATTTCATACTTTTAATTCTCGTAAGTTCTCTGTTCTGAATTCTCAGTGATTTTTTTCTGAACTGAATTTTCGAGTTTTCCATTTTCATCATTTCCACGATTTTGTATCAAATTTTATTGATTCGTTTTTTGCCAAAATTTTTGTTCTAATTTCGGCGAAACCTGTTTTCTTGAATTTTCGCAGTTTTTATAAAATTTTCTTTCTGCTTAAATTGTTGTGGAATTCTTCTTTTTACAGATTTTTTTTTTTGATTTATTGAGACTTTGTTTTGAACTTTGAGACTTGATGGTTTTATTTCGAATTTTTTTTTCATGTTTTATTCTTTTGAATTCTCATAGATTCTATTTTCCGAATTTTCAACGATTTCACCAAATTTTCATGTTTTTTTTGGTGCTTAAATTTTTCCAAAATTTCTGTGATTTTTTTGAATTTTAAAAAAATTTATGACGTTTTTTCTTAAATTTTAGTGCTGTTTACTCTGATTTTTTCAAAGAAGTTTTTCTACTTTTAATCGAATTTTTATTCTGGATTCTTCGTGATTTTTTTCCAACTATTTAAATTTTAGCAGAATTTCTTTAATTTTTGGATATGTATTTTCATTTTGAATTTTGCTCCTTGAGTTTTATTCTCAGGGACGTGTGATTTTGATTTTAAAAGATCACAGAAAGAGTTTTCGGCATTATTCTTTGACTAAATTTTTTCTCTCCAGATCTTGATCTTTCCTTTGCTTTCTGGTTTTTGGTTTGGTGATTTTCTCCCAATTTCAATAATCGTATTTTTTCCATTTTTTTTTTTTTTTTTTTTTTTTTGAAAATGCCAGGTTTTAATGTATTTTTCTCGTGAATTTGAGGATTTTGTTTTCTTTTGAAGCACAGTACATTTTTTCGTATTCGAATTTTTGAAAGGATTTTCCCAAGTTTAGATTACAATCTCCCACCTCCCTCTTTACCTTTGATTTTAATGAGTTTCCCATTCGTAAACGACTCTTCTTAATTTCTGCAATTTTACAATTGACATTTTTGTGTTTAATTTTTTTAATGATTTTAGATAATAGATTAAATTTTGTTCCTTCAGTTTTTTTGTGGTTTTTATTCGAATTTTGATGATTTTTTTATGTGTTTTTTGAAAAACCTGCTATCGAGCTTTTCGTCAAGTTTTGTTCTTTTTTTGTTATGTTTGGATTAAGGTTTTTTAGTCGCCTCTTTTTTTTTTACATTTTTTCGTTTTTTTTTTTGAGAAAAATTTGAGTACAGTCTTTGTATTGAACACAAATATGGATTTATTTTTTTTTGAACCGATCATTTCTCCTCTCTCTACCTTCAGTTTCCTGTGCTTTCGAAAAATTTGTGTGGAATAATGGTGGGAAAAGTAGCGTTGGCATTAAAATTATAGTCTCAGATGTTTCATGGTATGTTTTTAAAACTTATTTAAATTTTGTCCAATTTGACGAACTCAAGCTCTACTCCAATGAATGATCCTTAACTACGGTTTTTAGCTACCTATTTTTTTAAAAAAATCAAAATTCATCCTACACATAGGTATTAATTATTATTTTTTTGTTTTTGTTTATTTGCAGGTTAAACAAGAATCAGACGAGGAAGGAGATAAATGTACCATTTGTCTTTCGGAATTCGAAGATTCAGAAGATGTGAGGTAAGCTATCAGCTCTTCGTATACATGAAGTGCAGATACTTTCTGTTCATCGGATTTGTAAACATATTTCACAATTCACCTTTATGTATTTTCAGACGACTGCCCTGTATGCATTTGTTCCACAAAGCCTGCGTCGATCAGTGGTTGTCTTCCAATAAACGTTGTCCTATATGTCGCGTCGATATCGAAGCGCTTCTAAATAAAGATTTCAACGGTGCCAGTTCCGTCAACAACGAACCCTCGAGTACTACGTTTCCCGAGATCGCACTCGTGCCTTATGAAAATTAGCAGCACTATATCACTAAAGGAGAAAATCCTCCACGAAGCGAAGAAAAACCATCATCGTTGCCATTTTTTCTTATACAAAAACCTGCTGCGATCCCACAACGTATCCAGGTTTTTTTTTCCAAATCGCAGTAAGATGCTTTTCTCCTGCGCCCTCTTCCCCCTCCCCCCTCGTCGAAGTGATTGATGAAGTCGAGCATGTGGTTATTCGTGTGGCCTGCCTGTGCACACTTTCTCGTCACGTACTGTGATTTACACGTATCCAGGTACTAAATGAGCGAAAATTGCAAATTGATTTTATTATTCAAGGTGAAAATTTTAAAGTCTTTTTATATTTTTACTCGATTTGTTGATTTTACGTCGTTATGTGTATCGTTATATATTTTTCCCTCTGTCCTATCCCCTTTCTTTCCCCCCTTTTTATTTTATCCGAGATTATCTACACCATATTTATGTCCACGTTATTGGCAAATTTTTTTACAATGCCTCTAATTACGATAGTATTTATTTATTTATATTTTTCTCTTCACTGAAAATTAATTACTTACGCATATAAACGTGCGATACGAGGTTTTCGTTAATTATTTTTTATGTAGAAAAAATTAGTTCGATGGGTTGTAATAATTTAATATTTTAATTCAACGCAACTTCCTGAGGGATTTTTTTGAGACATTTTTAAATATTTTCGTATGCCTTCCATTTATTACTATTTTGGTAAAAGCCTGTTCTTTTATTTTATTATTAATTCGTTTTTACCCTAGAAGAGCTGGTCTTGGTGTTTTTTCTCTCCTTTTTTTTTTGTCGTCTCTTATTAATCTAAGTTACGTAATTTTTTTCTAAATTTTAATCACTCGTATTGGTTTCTCGTACGCATTTATGTGCTGGTTAGTGATTTTTGAAGATTACGAGAAAGATTATTTCTTTTTTTTTTTTACTCTATGAGATGAAACGAAATGCACTAAAAAGGGTGAGTGATCGATGGTGGGAAGAGAGAGAGATGTGTACGATGCGCGTATCCGAGTAAACTGCTGGAAAGTGTAGATTTCATTTAATTGTATTTAACTTGCTGCTACTTAGTATGTGTGTGTTTGTGTGATTTTTTTTAAAAACATATTTTAAAACTTTTAGAATACCTATGATTTTTTTTTCGTATTTTAACGAGTAAATTGAATTTTAATTTCTAATTTTAACATTTTGAAAATTTTTCATTTTAACGTGGCAATTTAACTATTTATTTCATTTAGTTGTTTTTTTTTCTCTTTACTTACTCTTTGTTTACGAGAAAAGAGCGAAGGAAAAAAATTCACGTTTATTGGGAAGAATACTAATATGGTTTCGAGAATAATATTGAAATCGAGTTTTCTTTTAGTATTTCGATAAAATTCTAATTTTCTACATTCCGACGCTTAGGTATTTTAATTTTTTTTTTTTTGCCAATATCAATCTACTTTGTTATAATTTTTTTTTTCAAGTTTTCAGCTTTTTGATGGAAAGAAAAATAATAATAAGCGAGAGGTTGATTTTTGCAATGCTGCGGTCTAATCTGTTTTAGCAATTTGATTAAGTTTTAATTTACTTTTTTTTTTAGTTCGTTTCACGGTTTTTAATTTGTTTTTAAGGATTTTATTTTTGACTAATTGTTTTTCTTTTTTTTGTTTCAAATTCTATTTCGATCTGTGAAGTGTTTCACGTTTTCTTTTTTTTTTTTTCTGTTAGATTTTTTCCAAGTTACGTTTTGATTATTATTTTAATACGCTTTTTAGATATGAAAAATTTAGGTTTTTGATTAAAATTAACCTAGTTACAAAAAAAAATTCACAAAAAATGTGTTTAATTAATTTTCTCTGTTTTTAATGTTGGCCACAGTACCAAAACCTGTGCGCGACTTTTTTATTCGTGTTTGTGTGCATGTGTGTGTGTGTTTTTATTTATACATTCCATTTTACAGTGGAAGCTTAGAGTTTTATGAGTTGTGAATTTTGTATACGAGTGTTTTTTGTTTTTTTTTTGGCTTACCCTATTTTCATATACCTATTCTTTTACTCGATACGTGTGGTGGTTTTTTTCCTGTAATTTTTATCCTTTTTCCGGTTTTCTTCCTCACGGTTTCTTTTTTTTTCTTTTTTTTGTTTTGTTTTATATTTTTAACAAAGCTTTTCTATTTTATCTGTGATGTGAATAGTGTCAATTACTTTGTTTATCGCTTTTAACGAATATTTTATATTTTAGAGGCGTAGGTGTGATTTTGCAACTTTATTTATCGCTTTAACGAATGTATTTTATATATTTTAGAGGCGTAAGTGTGATTTTGTTTTGGATTTGCGAGTATCTAAAAAAGTGTAGCGAGAGTTTACCTATTTAATTAATGTGTTTTTGGGTTTAGAAATATGAAGAAAACTAACGATTTTTTGAATTTTATTTTTTTCAAAGATATTACCTAAGGTAAAAATTGCTATTTGGGTTTGGTTGGAATTGTTTTGATATAAAGCTTGAAACTTCGATTACAATTTGAAAAAATTGGAAAAAAATCAAAAATTTCTGAAAATTACAAATTTTTGGAGTTGATTTTTCAATAAATCCTTTTCTAGCTTTGAGGTATTTCTTGAACTTTTTTTTTTTTTTTTTTTTTTTTTTTGAAAGGGCAGAATGGTAACTTTTTTGTTATTTTTTTAATGGACCTTCTTATAAAACTTGAAAATTGAAAAAATGTTAGCAATAATTTTGAATTGAAAATAAAAAGATTCCATGTTTGCTAAAATGACCTAAGTACAAAAAAAAATGAAAAATACTTGAAAGTAAAAAACAAAATTTCGAGAAAAAATTGATAAATTCGATCATTTTTTTTTTGTTTTGACAAATGGAATTTATGATCATGCTTAGAAAGTCAAAATTTGAAAAAATTATACATATATGTTGAGCAATTGTTTGCATTTTTTTTTTTTTTTTAGTCGAATTTTGTGTAAAAGAAGAAGAGGATTTAAATCATTAATTTGGAAGAAAATATTTGTAGTTATTTTCAGGGCAATTTGTAGCTTATGTAGTTTTTATCAACAATTAATTCATTACATTTGCGATTACTTACCTCTTTTTAAATTTAAATTGAAACATTTTACGATTATTTTCACCATCGAAGAATTACTCCATTACTCGCTACGTTTTCATAGCAAAAAAAATACCTCTATTTTTTTATTTTAATAGTTTTCTGTGTGTTGTGTTTTCTCACTTTTTTCTCTTCGATTCGAGTAGTACTCGTATGTACGTATTTTAGATAGGTAGAGCTTGCTATGTATAATTTTTAGGCACTCGCAGCTTGAATGGTGTTCCTTTTTTTTAATACAGTGTGTGTATTTTTCCGCTGTTATATATTCACAAAGCTGGATTACGTATTAGTGTGTGATGATTTATACATTATACTGATAGTAAACGTGTGTGCATAGACGATGTAGAGGAACGAGGCTTGGATTTTTTTGGTCGAGAAATGTAGTATTAATATATTTTTGGCGCGAAAAAAGGACCATTAGTTGATAAGGTTACGCTCCCTTCCCCCTTTTTAAATTTAATACTTGGTACCTGCAAAACAAAATGTGTTTATGTGTAGTTATTTTTTTTCTTTTTTTTTTGTGAGTTTTCGTGTATGATTATTTATTAACTAATTTCACGTTGCGTTTTTACACAAATATTTAGCACTAAAGTTACCTAAAAAAAAATTTTCTTATGTATTTTCTGTGTTATTATTTACTTTATTAATTTTTTTTTCTTTCTGTAAATTTTAAAAATATTTTTAAAAAACGAGGAACTATTGCAAAAAAAAAAAAATGAAATACATACGCTCATTCTTATCGCAAAATATTATAGTACTGAATGGATTTTGTTTTCAGTTCTTTTCTTTTTTATATACGATTGTATTTGTACGGGAAATGATAATTTAATAGTAAGATGGGTAATATAATAATTTATATTAACGCATACGATTTTCCTTCTTTTTACTACATAGGTTTTTAATCGGCTTGTGTGACTTTTTTTCTTTTTTTAGTACGTATATATTTTTTTTGTGCTTATATCGTATATGAATATTCCTGTATACTACATTATTTTTGTTGTTAATGTGTGGAGCTTATTTATTACTTTAACGTATTTAATTTTACGAGTACTGCAATGGGTTTAATATTCGGCGTTTAATCTTATAATAATAATATCTACTATTTTATTATATCAAAGGTTTTTCTCGAATATATATACTTTTTTTTTAAAAAAATAGTGTGGTTCTCAGCGAAACATGCACTTTTACGTCATTTGTAGTTTTCCATTTGTTATACCAGTAGGACAATAATGTTTACAAATATTTTTATAAATTTTGTACAAAATAATCTTGTTTGTCGGCAATTATCTTCAGTGTTTCATTTTTTTAAATGTTTCTTTGCACTCTTTATTTACTTATTGGTGTTTTTATTGTTTTTTTTTTCAATTTTTATTTTTTTTTTAATTTATATTTCTCTGGTTATATAAAAAGTTTAGCATATTTTAGCGCAACTTATGTCATGTGTTGTGTTTGTATTATTTACGTGTTCATTTATAATATTCTGTAATCTTTCAAAGTATTTATGTTACTATGTATTTTATGTGATGTAACAAAACATTAAAGATTGATAAATATATACATATATGCCAAGAGTATTTCGAAAGTGTTTCCTTTTTTGTGGAAGGGTGTGTAGTGGGCTTGTGGAGAACTAGTTGACAAAAAAAAATCTGGAGAGGACATGTCTGAGAAGATGAGAGCTGTAGGTACCTACTATTTTTTTAAATATGTTTTTTGTACTCGTAGGAGTTAGATCGCATGTCGACTTGGGTGCAAAAGAAATAATTTTATGAGTTTTTCGGAGAAGTAAATTAAACGTAATAAGTATCGGTTTCTGATCAGTTGAAAACTGGCATGGCCGAAGAAGTGAAAAAATTCTCCAATAGTACCTACACGAAAGTAATAGGTATCATTATTGAAATTAGCTGATAAACTCCTTCAATTCATTTCTGCTTGAAATTCAGTCAGAATCATGGTACCAGATCAATCGAAGAATGACGAGTGCTTGGTATTGAAAGTGAAGATGAAGATGAACGATTTCAAAACCAGTTATAAGCGAGTTTAAAAACATGAATTTGATTTTAAATCCGCGTTAATTTTAGGATATTTTGAATTTTTCTCCTTATTTCTCGACAATTTTTTTTCCAGCTCGTAAATATAATACGAGTAAGTACCTATTTTAGTAACATGTTATCAGAGACAAACTCTTGTTGAAAAACTAATACGTATTTGAGAATTTTTAATAGCGCCCCCTCCCCTCAGACCATCCTCGGGATTAATGCTACTTTTTTTTTTTTTTTTACTGGATAGATTCAAGAAATAGACTTGAAAAATCAACAAAAATGTAGTTTTTCTTCGCATATTCATCTTAATTTTTTTAAAATCAAAATTTTGGACCAACGATTCGAAATCCTCCTTTTTACCTTTTGAAACATAATTTGAGTTTCAATGTACATATTAGAGGAGCCTCTTGCCATACTTTTCCTTTCAAAATCTTTTTTTGAGTTTTTTGCCCCATCATCTTCGTTTAGTAAAATTTCAGTAGCATGTGCATTTTTTTTTTTTTTTTTTTTTTTGAAAACGTTAAATTGTTTTATGTAAATTTGATGGTATTTTTAGACCACCTCCTTCATAATAATCAAGATTTTTATTTCAATTTGGTGACCTTTTAGTTTAGTCAATTCTTCACAGGGTTGTACAAAAACAAGATCTTTTAAAAAAATGTTTTTTTTAAAAAACAGACTTTTTTCTTGTTTAAAATGTATTTTCAATACAAATTCATTTATTTCGGATTCAATTTTTCAAATATCCACTATCCAGTCATCAATTTTTAAGATGTCGCATCATAAAATTGCTATAAGGCTCAAGAAATATTGAAAAGTTGAAATCAAAACACAAAATTTGTAAAAGTACAGGGGAAAAAATGATAATCTAAAAATACAGTTCATTCAATTCCACTTTTTTCGTACAAAAAACTGAAAAAAACATGTTTTTGTTTAGAAAATTGGAATTGTAAAAAAAATGCGTTTAAAACACTGTTTTGTTTTTTTTTTAAATTTGTTTTAAACATGTAACTACAACCGTCCCTGATTCTTCAGCCAATTTTTAATGCATTCAATTAGGTATTTGAACAATAATTATAGAATTTTTTTACAAATTTTTCAACATTTTAAGCATTTTGGTAGGTATGTGTTTGGCCAATTTTTCACATTTTTAATGAGATTTTATCTTTTTTTTTAAATTTTGAGTGATTTTCCTCTCAATTTAGCTGATTTTCAGTGAATTTGAAGTCTTCAAATTTTCAGGCAATTTTGATTAAATTTCATTAGGTAGGTACTCTTGTTATTGTAATTTTCCGTGAGTGTTTCTTTATTCAGAAAACCATAATTCAGAACAATTTGTAAAGTTTGCTATTTACAAAATTTTAGTAGGTATTTATTTTAGTGTTTTCTGTTTGATCTTTTTTTTTTTTTTTTTTTTTTTTTTGTAGTTTTAGTTTCAGTTTCAGTTTTTATTCCACTTTCAGATTTAGTTCCACTACTTCCACTTGTTTTTCCATCAAATTTGTAATATTTTGGAATTTATTGTTTAGAAAAAATGAACAATTTAAATTTCAGTCTTGCTTTTTTTCAGTTTCAGTCCCAATTTCACCGAAATTCCACTACTATAATAATTATATTTTTGTAATAATCAATACCTAATTTCATCTTAACGGTGTTTTTTTGTGTCAACATCTGCTCATTTTGATGAATTTCAAAACAATTTGTAGGTATAGTAAAACATTTAAATGCTTTTAATTTCATTTTTTTAAACTCCTGTCAATTTTACCAATTACTACATAGGTAAGCTGGTAAGCTTAGGTAGGTATTATTTTTGTAATTTTTTATGATTTTAGGTACCTATCTTGATTTTTTCGGCAACATCGGTCATTTTGATGAAATTCAAAACAATTAGAGCAATAAAAAATTTCAGTGCTTTCAAATTCGTCTTTTTTTCAAAACTCATACCAATTATACCAAAATTTTATCACTATTTTTATAATTTCCAATGATTTTAGACATTTATTTTTTTGTCAACATCCGCCAATTTTGATGAAATTCAAAACAGTTAGTGACTCATGTCAACTTGACCAATTTTATTTGTCACAAATTTTAAGAATTTTTTTAAAAAAATTTCTACGTAGTTAGATATTAAAATTCAGGGCCACGTGAAATTTTTTCGTATTCTCAATCTTACTCACGTTTGTATTAAAAATGAAAACATACTTTTTGGGAGGATTTCAAATAAGTTATAAAATCAAGCTAGTAAGCTAGATACGCCATTTTCTTAAAACTGAACTCGGAACTCCTCATTTTCCAAAAAAAAATCCTTAGATAAATATTTAAAATTTCAGATTATAGTGATTCAGTTTTATTTACCTACCTACATTTTTATCGAAACGTTTCGAAAGAATACATATATTTACAACGATTAACGACAATTCCAATGCATGTCGAATGACGTAGATAGCTGATTATACTATCAAATCGAAAAGAAAATATTTTTCGCCAAATTTTTATACGGGTCATTTTTTGGCCAGAGTGCCAAGAAAATAATACCATCACTATTCACCACCATCTTAGATACGGAGCGATTTAATCAACCGAAATCGGACTACGATGAAGTATTCGTCTAAATTTTTTTGGACGATACACTTTTTTTAGTTATTTATTGATAGGTACCCTACCTAACCGTCAAGGAGAACGAGGAAGATTTAACGTTTTGCGAGCTTAATAGGTATATTCCTGTTTTGTGCACCTTCGATGAATTGATTGCGATTGGTTTATATAATGATCGTATTTAACTCGGCGAATCGTTGTTCTTTGACGTCATCATCGTCAAAGATGAAACTTTAATAAACGTCATAGTTTATGTGGTCTGAAACGGTTTCGAGATGGTCATTTATTGACCTTTTCATAAAAATATTGCCTATGTATGTACTTATCTACATTAATATTCACAAGACTCTACAGCTCCTTCTAGTTTAAATATATGCAACTCTTTTAACAAAGTAAATGGATCTGAAAATTACTGTACAGCTCTCAGAAAATTATTGGTAAGATAATAAACATTATTCGAAGGCAAAATTTATACCTACTTTACAAAAATATTCATTAAAAAAAATAAAAAAATAAAAAATGAAAAAAATCAATATGAGTATGTACTTGTACTAGATAGGAAGGCAAATATACATAGGTATTTAGCATGCAAATTTAAACACAGGTATCCATTAAATTCGCAACTATTTTTAAAAATGGTTGCCTACAACTTTCCCCTGAGATAAGAACCACATCAACTTGCAGAATACTAATTATTTGAAATAAATTTCAATATGAAACTTTGTAGTTCATTCGTAAATACTTATCCATAGCCCAATAAAAATGTCTTTTCTCTTCAACTTGTTTTGAAGATGACGCGATGGCGATATTATACTCATTTCCTCATCGTATCGTCGCGAATAAGTTTTTTACGTTCTTTAAATAATTTGTAGCTACCTAACTACGGTTCATCGTAAATTAAACAGAATAAAAACTAATTTATCGCCTCGTGTATCCGAAGATTCAATTATTATCCCTCGTAAAATTGCAATATCAGGGTTATCTATGACCTTATCAACTAGACAACCATTATTCAGTTTTTTTTTTTTTTTTTTTTTACATAAACCGCAGAATGATGATCTCAACTTGGATCAAATTAGTCAATAATTAGTACATTTGAACTCGAATCGTAATTACGACTGTTTGTACATATTTTAGGTACCTATACTACCTACCACAATGTTCGTAGCTTCGGGTTAAATTTTTAAAAACTTGTTTTCTGAAAAAAAAGTCAATAGCAGTTGTTAAAAAAAAATTTATTTCACGTATAAAAAAATAACACGAAGATTAGATTATAGGAGTAAATTCACTAAAAATATAGAACATCTTTTAAAAAAAAAAATTATTTCGCATGAAGTCTTATCCAGTCCATATACTCGGCAACTTTCGTGTAAACCCCAGGATACCCTGGTTCAGCACATTTATAACCGAATGAAACGATACCAATGAGGTAGTACTTTGAATCGTACGAATTGATCCACATCAGTGGGCCTCCAGAATCACCCTGTAAATTACAAATAATTTTTTTTTGTTTTTATTTTTTTTTTTAATTTTAATTTTACGTACCTATCCAATGATTGATTGAAAACTAACCTGACACGAATCCTTTTGTCCTTGTAAATATCCAGCGCAGATATTCCTATCGTCTACGTACGATCTTGGAATCGTTTTATAGGCTTGTTTACAAACATCGATTGGTTGAATAGGAACACGCAAGTCTTGAAGATGAGAGCTGAACGAGTTTGTAATAGCTGCAACAGGTAGATGATTTTAAAAATTTACCTACTATAATTTCAAAGTGCTCGATAATTGTTTTTTTCACTTACTGAATGAAGTTTTTCCCCAGCCAGCAACAAAGGCGTATTGGTGGTCTAAAATATTCTTACTTTTGAAATCTTGAGCCGCCGGAAGACATATTGGTTTGATTAGATCTGCGTCAAAATATAATAATTACGATAGGTAGGTAGGTACTGGTACATACATTAGAGCCCAGTCAAAATATTGAGACTGAATGATGAGAAATAAAAATTGATCTACCTGTATATTGCACAGCATATTTCAGTTTGACCAGAGCAACGTCGTTGGTTATTGGAGAACTAGTGTATTTTTCATGAATCAGTGTACTTTCAATGGGAATATCCAAAGGTGTAGCGCCATCGTTGACTGTACTGTTCAAGTTCACGTCTCCTAATCGAACCATATACCTGATAAATTCAATAATAAAAATAAGATACGTAGGTAATTTATTTTTAATGATAACTTAACCTAAACTTATTTCACAATATGCAGACTCAAAACCAAAAATGTGGTTGGGTTCTCCGATTTAGTTTATTTTTTACGAGTGTTTTTTGATGATCTAACGATTAGAGACCCAAAAAATGTGATTTCTCGCGAAATAACGAAAAATTTAAATGGTCATATCTCAAGACTGGTTGAATGCTTTGTGAGATTTTAAAACTATGGGTGATGAAAAATTTGAATAAAGTTAACAGTTGTCACTTGATTTGAAAAAGTTGAAATGAATAAGAACACTGTTTTTCACTTTCTTGATCAAAATTCAAAAAAAAAATTGAGTGGCTCGTTGAATGTTGATTGTGGATGCTTAGTTCGAATAATATCGGTCAATTCAATCCAACCCTTCTTGCTCCTTCCCCTTTCTCACACCGATACCCCTAAAAAATGAAGATTTTGAAGAACAATAGACATTGAGTTCAAAATGCCCTTTTTTTTTGTAAACGATTTCTTTTTTTCAAATCCTACAATTTTGAAAAAAAATGAGACATGGCATCATGATTTTTTAGATTTTTACCAATTCAAATCTGCTAAGAAGATAATCTATCTATTTCTTGGATGAGAACCCTTTCCCCTTAGTGTACCTAATTGCCTTCATCGTCTCATTATGAAAATTCTACAGGTTTAGTAAATTCAACAAGCAATTTCAATCTTAAAGGAAAATCGTTTTTGTTGGCAATAAAATGCTTAGAAAAGAACTTGAAGGATGAATAGGTAAGTAAAAATTATGCTGAGTATGAGATAAAAATGAAAATTTCTGCCAACACCCTTCACCTGACAAATGTTACAATACAAACAGGTTCTTCTTCTGCTGCCATTCTTTTACACCGTTGAGCATGTTGCTTACTTTATCATTTCAGGGGGGGGGGACATTTTCAAAATAAATTCAAGCAAGTAAAGCGTTTTAAATTCTTAATGTAGGTACCTAGACCTACTCAAAAGCTGAATGGATGTGATCTCAACCTACAGAACAATTTTTGAACCGAACAAAGCGAAATCGAAAGATCGTGCAAAAATATTACATCATCAGCCACAATTTTACGAGCTAAAGATCATTTGGGGGGGGACTTTTGAAAATCAAACTTGAGTCAAAAATGGCGGAAAAATCAAAATTTTACCAAACTGACCCAGAAAGGTTAAATTTGGTAAGTACACTGCTTTTGACCCCCCCCCCGAATCGGTTGAAAGCTGTTTAGATCGGTTTTGAACAGTTCTGCAGCCTCCAGTAGATTTTTGAAAAGCTAAAATTTCTACAAATTTTTACCAACAAAATTTGAAGGCTAAAAGGCTATAGGTGGATAAGTATGGTGAGTTTGCCCCCCTGTTTTTGAAAAACCCTCCTTTCTGAAATTACAATTAAAAAAATTTTCTTAGCCCCTTGTGAACCGATTTTTAAAATTTTTTAGTATGTTGTAAGCATCCATAAGAGGTATCCCCACAAAAATTTTCACCCCCATCCCCCATATTTTCTCCTCAAAATGGAGTTTTTTTTAGCTATGTTTATCTGTTTTAGCGATGTCCATGATTCGGCGCAAAAATGGGAATAGCATTTTTAAGTGTGTTTTGACCCCTAAAAAACATATTATTTATATTTTTTTCAAAAATAAATTTGAGGTGAGTCGTGGTTAAAAATTGAAAAAACTTACAGAGGGGGTAAAAATGGATTCTGGTGTAAATTATTGTCATATTGGTAAACGAGGTATCGTTTCCATATGAATCGAACCCTCCGAACACGAATATGACGTCCAATTTTATATTACCCTCATCCACACCCCTCCAGTGCCTCTGCCCTAACCTCAATTTTTACTACCTATATTAAAAGTTGAGCTATTTTTATTCTGTTGGTGTCATTTTCATAAGACTCGAACACCCCGAACAAGAATATGAAGCCCGATTTTATGCTACCCTCATCTACACCCCTCCAGTGCCTCTGCCCTCATTTCAATTTTCACTTTATTGAAAGTTGAGATATTTTCATAATGTTGGTGTTGTTTTCATATGAATCGAATACCCCGAACACGAATGTCAAGTCCAATTTTATGCTACCTCATCCATACCCCTCCAGTGCCTCTGCCCTCAACTCAATTTTCACTAGGCATATTATTGAAAGTTGAGATATTTTCATAATGTTGGTGTCATTTTCATGACTCGAACACCCCGAACACGAATATGAAGTTCAATTTTATGCTAACCTTATCCACACCCCTAAAGAAAATATTGTAGGTACCTACCTATAAAAAAAGTGGAAAATGAAAGCACAAAATTGTTCAATTTTTAACAATTAGGTTCCTATCTTTACCTTTTCAAAATTAGAAAGAATATTTGTCATGGGGGGAAAACTCTTTGACTTGCTTCAATGTGATGCCTGAGTCTCAAATTGCGGGAACAAATGATTTTTGAGAAAAAAAAAAACAGCCCCAAACAGAGTTTGGCTAAAAGAAAAAGGTTGAATGACAATGATTTTTTTATGAAGCAATTCATCTCAGACTAATTATTGTGAGTGTCAAAATCGAAGAGCTCATCAATCGTCCCAACCTGATGTCAATTTTTCAAAAAACCATGAAAGATTTCAGTTTTTATAGATTTTTTGTTGGTTGAAAATTTGATTTTGAATAAATTATCGCTCACGAGTTTATTTTTTTATAGCTGGAAAATGGAAATGGATCAAAATGTTGTTTTCTCTGGACCTACTTCAGATTTCGGCGATTAAGTAGGTACGGACTGATAGCTCATTTTTGATGAAGTCACTGACCATGAAAATGGAAAGTATAAATATTAACTTGTATTGTTAGAAGGTGGATTTGTTCAATAACAATACGTATTTTTTCAATACAGGTTTCCCTTCATTTTGAACGATGATCATTGATCATCTTCATCTTCTCCAAATAATATTTTTCTCAGTCGTTTTTCAGACAGTAAGTACCCTAAGAAACTAAATGATACACAATATTAAACCTTACAAAAAACCTTTTAAGTGAGCTCCTTATTTTGAATTCATTTAAAATTTTAGTAGTTTGACAAATAAAGATTGGTAAAACTTCTTGTTGTCTGCTCCTCGTCGTCCCCCCCCCCCCCCTATCGAAAAACGTTGAAAAATGACAAACATTGAACAAAGATAAAAAATTCCACATGAACCCAAAACATTGGGAAAATAACCATTTTCCAAAGTTAGCTGCCTGATTTATTTTTTCATTTTTTGCGAAATCATATCATAAATATCCCTTTGAGAGCTTCAAAAATGTATACAAAGAACCTCAAAATATTCGCCAAGGAATACCTTTGAATCAATACTCCTTTGAAAAATCTTCTAAGAATCAAAATGAAGAATGAACCCCGTAAAAAGGCCCCTTATTAAAATAAATCAATATAGGTAGACAAAATTAATACGTTACAATTCCCATGGGCTGATTCCATGAAGACAATGGGACGCTGTCAACACATATCTGCTGCTAATCAGAGTTCCACCGCAAATCCATTCTGGTCCAGCATGTTTCCTTCTTCTGTATCCTAACGCAGCCATCCAAGGGTAATCTCCTGTTCAATTTAAATACACAACTTATCAGCATTTAAGATTACGAAGCAGGTACCTACTCATACATATTGATCTTTTTAGAAACAGATCCAGGAAATACGTGTAGAAATTTTCAAAAATTGCACTCAAATAACATACCCAGAGCAACTCCTTCTCCGCCAATGATTTTTTGAGATACATCGGGAATTCCGCAAACTTTCGAATCAGAATCATCTTTAGGTGGTGATGGCGGCGGTTTCGGATTATTTACAACTCCAGTACTGCAGCATACTTTTGGGTTATTGCCAGCTACTCCACATTGCGATTTACGAAGAAACTGAACCACTCTGGGATCTTTACCTCTGTATTCGAGTAATAGAAGTAAATCTTTGCAATCTCTAATGCTTATACATTTTCCTACGTAATTATCCGGTGTAAGGCACTTGGAATTGGCTGAAAAGTGAAAATATTTCAATAATAGATTAGCAATTACCCATTACATAGATTAGATGTGAGTTGAAATTGAAGAACAAGTTCTATATGGTACCTACTTAGGTAAGTATTTTTAACATTGCATAATTACTTAAGTGTAAACACTAAATAGGTAGGTAATATTTACCAGATGTGCTTTGACCGTAGGAACAGCTTATTTGTATTACTAATAATACGCTAATAGTTTGAATCACTCCATTCATATTCACAATTCAGTCTATTAAAAACATAAAACAACCACCGAGAATTAATTTCTGAGCAATTTAACTCGAAACAAAAGGATTTAGTGCGTAGATTATTTTTTGTTTTTCAGATCGAGCGTACGATCTATAAAATTTACAAAAAACATCTCAAAGTTCATCTCATTATTACGTTACGTAACATTCTGATTATATATCGAAAACAATAGGTAGATACTAACGTTTCGATGTTAAAAAGACACATTAAATCAATTCGGATGACTTACCAGCCTTTTTCTTATAAAATTAAACAAGTAAACCGAGTAAATACGCAGGTAAGGTACCACAAACCTTTAAATTAGCCAAAATAATTGACATATTTTATGAACACAACTGGAAAACAAATCAACCTTTGCGGAAAAAAGCAGCAACAGCGACCAAGATACACTTTTTCGTAAACTTTTTTTACAACAGTGATAATCTGATAACAACTAATATCTGTCTTCTTCCGTGGACGAATTCAAACTGGCTAATTAAACGGTGTAGTATGCATAAATAAATTATTCGTTTTGCTTGGGTTATCCAAGGAAACGAAGATTAACCTGTTTGTATAGTTTATTACTCACTGTAAAAACCTACACATTATTGATACGAGCTCAGGATACGAGACCAATTTCTCGAACCTTTTTTCGAATAAAAATCGGACCCTTTTTCTCAAATGATATCATCGTGTAGCTTTATACACTCGTATTTGTGTAATTTGAAAAAAATATAATGATTGTTTCGAAATTTTCATGGTTTTAGGATGATTGGTAAGTTTATGGTGTAGAGTTGCTCGAATGTGCCGACAAATGTGTACGATTATTGGCCGCAAATTTTACTGATTTTTTACCTGTCTGTATCACATGGTTATAATGTGCCTAAATGATCATGGTTCGGTTCGGATGGAAATCTATATATTTAGCATTTCGACGGGATTTAATTTTCATATCTTCGTGAACTGATCTGATGGATTGGTATGAATTTGTAAGTTCTATTCCATGTTTATTAAAAATGGGTAAATAAGTAATGGGAATACACATTTTGTAATTCGTTTTCATTCTCATCGTAATTACTAATAGGTAAGTAATAACCGATCATCATCTATGGCTCGATGCGTAATAAATGCAGAAAATTATCACCATTTTAAATGATAAAAATAAGGTGTCTAAGCGGATATTTAATACGCTCATTGCATTTATCGACAATGGGTTTTTTATAATTTACCTACTTCGGAAGATACAGTGACAATAAATATACCTACGTGAATCACCGAATAATATTTCTACGAAATCTAGGATTTTGATTTTTGAATTCTTTGCTCGATCTACCTGGATCAAGAGGTCTACAAATACACACAATGACCGTTCGTGTGGTCAACGATTGAACCATTTTTCAAGCCTAGACTGCCTAGAGGCAAATAAGCAAAGGTTCCTTGTATTTGCTGTGGTGACTTAAAAGTACCGTTGATTGTGTATAGGTAAAGTTAACGCCTCTAGAATAATTTTAATTTTTTTGAATCTGAATTAAAGTTTGTAGGCAAAAATATTATAGGTATACGCAAGAAAAAATATCTATTCCAATAATCCTTTTGTAATCTTATTAATGGAATTAAAAATACACTGCTTCATTATAATTGTGCTTATTGCTGACCGCAAAATCGCAAATTACATCTGTAGGTACAGGTAGGTATGAGCAGAAGTATTTTATTGTTCAATCGTGTTACTTTGGTTGTATATAATTGAGAATGAAGGCGTTGGTTTTGATGCTATAAACTTGGGCGTTTTTGTTTTTTTTTTTACAATTTAATCAATTATTTAGAAAATTTTACTCGAGAAATGGGCTTATTTTATTACCTATATTTATGAAAGTATTCAAATAGAAAATTTTTCAAAGTAATTTTATGAAGAACTCTGAAAATTATGCTCTGTAATTTATTATAATGACGAGACGCTAGGATACATATTCGTGTACCTGAATATTTTTCTACAAGGTCATAAGCCCATTGACCTTGCTGGGCGATAGTTTTTTATATTTTTAAGTACCACATTTTGTTAATGGGATTGATTTTTTAGATTTTCGTACCATAATATAGACCTGAAGTCATCCGAACTGACTCATTTTCCCGGGTAAAGTTGGATTTTAAAGGTTAGCAATTTGAATCCGTTCTTGCTGCAAATATTCCTGGAGGGATTTTTCGAGTAATTCATCTGCAATGGCTGATGGTTTTGATTCTATTATGATTTTTTAGCCCCATTTCGGTGCTTTCAATAAATGATTTTCTAAAAAAAAAAGTAGATAGAAGTAAAAATTAAAATTTATTGAAAAATTTTTTTAATAAAAATGTTCCTCAAGTAATTCTTACCTACCTACCAATCAAATTCATCCAATTATTCCTCGTTTTAGACGATTCTTATTGGATTTCATCTTCAATGATATGATGTTTTGATCTTGAATTCTTCTTCATATCACCTTAATCAAGTGCATCGAAGTAGTCCAATACAAAACTTCTCTGAGATTTGCGAAAAAATCTGCAAAAATAATTAAACAGGTAGGTAAATCTTTATAACGAAAAATTAGATAGGTAGCTCATCAATTCATGAACACTAGGTGTTTGATCTTGATTAAAACAAAAACGACCCAATTCTGACATTTTGATATCATGTCATATTCTCTGATAGGTACCTGCCTACTTTAATAATATATCAGACTATTAAAAACTTGAAAAAAATTGATCAATTTACAATGTTTGGAACTTTTAATCGAAAATCGATTGATCGAACCCCGGTAGTCGACTGATTTGCGATTTTCCATGTGATATGACCGAATATGTTCGAAATAAAAAATCAATTTCAGCCTTTAAATAGACTTTCCGATCAAAAATCGATTATGACTGATAATCGAATAGTTGAATCCCAATGATCGATACATTTTCTTATTTTCAATCTCATAATGATTAATCTTGTTTAAAATAGAAAATCAAATTAAGCGTTAAAAGTAGATTTTCAATTCAAAACTCGATTACAATCGATAATCGATTATGTAGTTGAATCCCAATAATTGATTCACTTCCTATTTTCAACTAATAATGAACAATCTCGTTCAAAATGAAAATTGGAAAATCAGCTCAAGATTTAAAAATGGACTTTCGGTTCAAAAATCGATTACAATCGATAATCAATCTATCGAATTTCGATAATCGATTCATTTCCTATTTTCAATTTCATAATAAGATCAATCTTGTTCAAAATGAAAAATCAGCTCAAGCCTTAAAAGTAGACTTGGTTCAAAAATCGATTACAATCGATAATCGATCTATCGAATCCTAATAATCGATTCATTTCTTATATTCAATTTCATAATGATCAATCTTGTTCAAAATGAAAAATCAGCTCTAGCCTCAAATGTAGACTTTCGGTTCAAAAATCGATTACAATCGATAATCGATTAGTCGAATCCCAATAATCGATTCATTTCACATTTTCAATCTCAAAAATGATCGATCTTGTTCAAAATTAAAAATAATCTCAATGTGAGGTGTCTGATTAGAGATCCTTCAGGTAATGTAAAATATATGAACACGTTGCAATAAGGATAAAACTTATTGCCTGGAAAACTTATTGCCTGGGAAAACTTTAGTCGTCAAGATATAATACACAGCTCTTACCTGCTGGAGATAATCGTCACATAGATATTACATTCGCGGAAATGAAAACAAGTTTAGCATTCACGAACGTATAATTGATCTTTAAAGAGAAGTATAAATTTTGCTAAGAACGAGAGTAAAATATTTAAAAACAATCTTGAAATTATTCGCGATTATTTACGTTGACAATAAGTCACAAATACAATTAACCTTTAAAGAGAAATAATGAATATTGAACGATAAGTGCATAACAGTTGATCAATCCGAGATGCACTGAAGCAAAAAGTCTTTGTCAACAACAGTTGTTGTTGACAAAATACTTATAGAAATCACCAGCCAGTGATTTCTGTACCTCTCACATACACCAAATGTCGGCATGATAGTATCTCACATCAATCCTTAAAAATAGTCTCTCGGTTCAAAAATCGATCATAATCGATAATCGATAAGTCGAATCCCAATAATCGATTCATTTCACATTTTCAATCTCAAAAATGATCGATCTTGTTCAAAATTAAAAATCATCTCAATCCTTAAAAATAGTCTCTCGGTTCAAAAATCGATCATAATCGATAATCGATAAGTCGAATCCCAATAATCGATTCATTCCCTATTTTCAATCTCATAATGATAAATTTTGTACGATTCAAAAATTGATCATAATCGATAATCGATTAATCGAATCCGAAAAATCGATTCATTTGCAATTTTCAATCTCATAATTTTAGATCGGAAGTGTTGGAAATGAAAAATCAATTTCAGCTTGAAAAACAGACCTCGCGATCAAAAATCGATAAAGATCGAGAATCGATTGATCGATCGTCTGAAATCGATTCATTTCATCGATCATGTTTAATTGTTTAGAATTATAATTTTTAAAATGGCAAGAATCAGATTTTCCTCTTCGAAAAGCAATTTTTCAGTTTTTGATCTTTTCAAAATTTTATTTGGAAAAAAAAACTGACAAAAAAATACATTTAATTTTTCGTACGTTAAAAATTATAAAAATGGAGTGTCTAACATAAAATTGATAATTTGAGAAAGATGATCGAAATTATAACAGAAAAATCTAGTCCAAAGTGAATTTTATTATGGAACATCCTGTAGCACTTTTTGAAAAACATTGTCTGTCAAGACCTAGTTCGGATGATCATGTGTGATCGAGCATTATAAGCCAACTTGACCAAAAATGTACCCATAATTTTAAACCTTTCCTTGGAGAGGAGACTTTACACCCATGACCGATTTTTTTTAAATGTTCAGTAGCCTAAATTTAAAAATGATCATTTTCAAAGAACAAATGAATGTAAAGTATCCTTTCCAAGGAAAGTTTTAAATCATGGATATGTTTTTTGGTTAAGTGGAATCAATGTCTTTCACTTCAAATAATCAGAAGAGTCAGACTAAATATTAAAGTGTTATTTCTGAATTTTTGACGTAATTTCAGCTTTATTAAGTTTTTTTCAGTGTGAGTACCTAGAAATTTCAGAGAAGTGCCATTTATTTCAAAGTTTTTGATATTTAAAAAATTTATATTGTTAGAGAAAACACTTTGAAATCGAATTAAAACTAACAAACTTTTCCCCCAAAAAATTAGATAACATTACAAAATGTCAGAAATTGTTCCTTTCTCTCAGTCTTTGAAAGTCTGGCTTGAGTAATGTTAGAAATTTATTGAAATTTTTTTCAAGTTTCTGAAAGTCTGACACCATCAAAAAATTTTCACAATTTTTTCCAAGTTCATAAAAGCCTTTTAAAAATGTTGAATGAGTATTTAAGGAGTACTGCTACCAAAAAGAATCAATTAAAACTAAACACCTTCCAATTTTGTTCCTTCGATTTCTGCGATCGTAAATCATTCAACACCTGTGTGTTTTGAGTTGCCATGTAACTGACTCGTAAATTATTCGACACACGTTACGAAACACCTATAACATTTTCCCAATAAATTAAAATAGATATGAGATTTACGTATATGAAAATTATTCAACCCCTTATCAATTTATTTCAGTCATGAAAATTGTATTCATCTACAGAGCTGTCCACTTACTTGACTACAAATAGGTAAGTAGGTACTAATATTTTGATTTTGCATAAATTGAATAACATTCGATGATATGTAATCCTTGAAATGATTTATTTGTTTGAGTTCAAGTTGAATGAAAAACATGCAATGTGTAAGGAATTGAAAATAAATAGTTAATGCCACTTACCTACTACTTAGGTACATAATATCCAATTTTAAAATAACCTGTATTATAATATACTGTGACGTAATATATGGTGCCCGTACTTATGCGATAGATTCTAAATTTAAATCATACCTACGTAGGTAAAACAGAAAGATTGAAACATGCACAACCACCAATGTAGTGAGGTGCTAAATAATCATGTCAATAAATTTACACTTGAAACTGCAGCATAGCGGTTTACTATCTTGTACGTCAATAAAATCGTGGCAGCCTAACTCCAAGCAGATATCTTAAGAAGTGATGACAGACACAGACACCTACTTGTCTTACTTACGCAGATTCGCGAATAATTATATTTGATGCAAGATGATAAAATTAGAAAGTTACGCATAAATATTCGAAAAAAGATGAATCAAAAAAATAATCGCCTAATGAACAAACCACAAGATGAGAATTGACTGTCAAAAATTTAATTTTAATTAATGGGCGGTTAGTTTTAAAACAAACTCGCGAGTAGATAAAATAATAAATTGTAAGAAGACCGGTTATTAGGTCTGCAAATTACATAAGTCCGAGAATCTCGTACTTATCTATATCGCTAATTTGCGCAGATTTATGTTAATTTGTGACATCTATCAAGATGAGAAATTCAGTTTAGATCGTCGTGTGATTTTTATCAAGTAGGTACCTACTCATAAGTGCTCGGGTATAAAGTTTTATCAATTTCATGAAAACGAAAACCTTAATTCGTTATGTACAGTTTTTTATTTTTATTTACTCGATGCACAAAGTTACAAAATACAAAAATAAAAATATTTTTCAAATTTTTATTCCACGAATTGAAACGTTTTCCAAGAAATTTGATGCGATTAGAATTTTATGGCAGAGCTTATTCAAATGTTTACATATGTACATAAGTTAGAAGATGTATTGGGTACTTTGTTGATAAATTCATTTTAATTTGAACTGCAGTTGAAATTTCTGGATGGATATGCATCTCTATTTTTTTAAATACAACCTGATCACATTTTCACTCTAAATTGACTCAAAATTCTTAAAATCATTCCGCAGTATTTTTTTCAAAAAATTGTATGCTGTAAAAATTGTCTATCAATATTCCCCTAATCTACACTAAGATGTTTCAAGTTTCATCGAATATTTTTCAGTTAACTCTTCATTTTACTGCTGTATAGTTTCTTAAGTGAAAAAAATAAGTAGCCTGAGGGGGAAAAATTTGCAAACAACTGCTTGGGTGCCAGAATGGCCAATTCATAAAAACACCTTCGAAGCCAGACTCGAAAAAAACTAAAATTAAATTATTAAAGAAGATATAAATTATGATTAGCGTGCAACCATCTTTCAGAAATTAGCTTTATCTATCTACACTTGATATTAAGTATATCCAACACTTACCAACAAAAAAAAAACCATATCAAATACCAGTTTTTGCAATATTGATCAATTTATCATGCAAATATGAATCGTAGATATTTGAACTGAAGACTGGGTAAACAAAAACACTCGTATAGTAAACCAAAATCGAAAAATACATATTCGAAACGAAAAAATAGACAACTTTTCACTTTATAATCGTGCAAATGCAGCGAATCGTGCCGATAGATGCCTATTTTGTTCGCAACTGAGCGAATTACCACTTTGTAAACATCTTTAAAAGTACAGTGTCAAGGTAATTCAGTACCTACCGATTCCTGCGGATTACTTATTCACAATAATAGATCCTGTTTATCTCGCACGATCGCTTATTTATTCGGCACGTTTGTATTGGTCATTCACATCTTTCAAATAGGTACCTATGAAAAAAAAAATCAGGAAAAATACTGAGACGAATAAAAAATTAATTAATGCGAAAATTTGATGTTAACAACCCTATCGAGTTTATTTAAGAACGATTATAGTAAGTAGTTCGTTAACTTTTATACGTGTTTGGTAAAGAAGTAAACATATTTTTTTGCTCGTGTTCCATGCAGTCAATTTCTTTTCATTGTTTAATTTTAAATCATGTGATTAGATGGATTAGTTGTGATTCAGTTTTTAAAATCGTTATACTGTAATGAATTTAAAAGAATAAACATTTTTTTTTTATAAAAAAAGGTATATAAAAAATTTATTCATAAAGTACATAGATCAATTTTATAACAAAAAACTTAAATAGTAATATATCACATATGAAAAATAATTCGACATTTTACACGTAAATAAGCAGGTACTGAGTCGATATAAATTACAAGAATTATTTAGGAAGCATGAAAGTTAAATAGGTAACTTGGTGACTCGTGAAATCCACTCGGTGAATTCAGCCACCCTCGTATAAACGCCAGGAAAATCAGGATTTGCACATCCCACTCCGAAAGACACAACACCGGCTAAATAGTGAACAGCTCCAATTGGGATTATCAAAGGACCACCGGAATCACCCTGTTGAAAAAAATGCGTTTTGAAAATTAATACTTAAATTCAATATTGCGAAGTCAAAATTGACCTATGAGGTTTTCAAACTCACCCTGCACGAATCTTTGCCATCGCCGCCAGCGCACAGTACACGATGATCGATGACAGCTCTAAAATTTGCATAATCAGCTGTACATCTTTCATTGTCGACTATATCGATTTGAGCTTCTTGCAGGATTGGTGAAAGTTCGCCTTGAAAACTGAGTCTACCCCAGCCGGTGATGAAAGGACGTTTATTTTCGTAAAATCCATTACTTCTGAATCGCTGAGTACCACTTAGGACGCAAAGTGGTCGAATTAAAGCTGAAAAAAGGAAGAATGAATATTTTAAAATATAAAATATCTAATTTGAAGGGGGAGGAAAAAGAAGAAGAGGTGAAATGAAACGTTAATAAATGATTTTTTAAAATGGAAAATAGGTATTTTGATTGAGGTTGCATACTTACAAGTAAAAGTGACAGGGGTTCTTAAACGTACAAGTGCAAGATCATTGGTTGTTGGACGAGTAGTGTATTCAGGGTGTAAAATGACTTCACGAACAGGTACATCGATGGGGCTGGCTCCTTCAGTACTATCGTTCAGATTTAAATCTCCAAGACGCACCGAAACCCTGGAAAAACATGGAGAAAATTAATTATTATTTATTTTATTCCTTTTATCATTTTATTCCAGACTTGATACAGATTATGTAGAAACTAAGTAGGAACCTATTTAAATATGTACCTAATTTAATTAAAATGCTTTGAAAATTTTGTCCAGAAATTTGTTCTATTAGAATATTTCTCTATTTTTTAAAAAATAAAGTAAAATGTTGATTTTTGACCTGAACTATATAATTCACTCTCAAACTCCCCATTCGACTTTTTTTTTCAAGAAAAAATGAGTTGGGAATTAATTTGCTTACAGTCGTTATCGCAGGTGCCCTCCACAAGAACTAGTTCTTATGTTAAGTCTTTTAATTTCAAGTCTCAAAAAAATGATACGATTACATTTTAAAAATTTTAAATTAGAGATGTAACAATTTTTTTCAAAAAATATTCAGCAAAATGCGGGAAAGAGGGCAATGTAAATCGTGAAAAATTCAACTAGTGGCCCTATCAATTTATTTGCAAACGTGATTTAATCTGAGAACCATTAATACGATTTTGAAAAAAAAATACTAGATAGTAATAAAGCTAACTCTGCACAAAAGCTTGTGGAAAGAAGCATTCTACGAGCTTCAAAGTTTTTTTGAGAATAAAACATTTTTTTTTATTTTAGAAAAAAATCAAACAAAGAAAAACCAATTTCAAGCGATGAAAATTGCAAAAAAAACAGAAAAAAGTTTTTAAAAAATAATTACTTTTCATTTTAGGAATTGCTGCTTACCTGCCCAAGGAATGAAAATCAAAAAAACTCATCTTCTCTTCCCCCTCCCAATAATTTTCTTTGGATTATATTTCTTCGAGTAGGTAATTCAAACAATACCAGTCTATCTCAAATTATTTCTTTCATAATTATTAATTTTTTGCTAAAATGTTCTGAAATTCTCGAAGTGAATAACTGAATACCTACTTACGAATTTTCTTACTAATCATGGTCGTGGAAGGAGAAGGGGAAAAAAGCAAATTCGCCCCTGGCTCGAATTCTCTACAAGAATTAAACCTGGAAAATTTGTTCTTCAAGAAAATATTTTATGGAGGGAAGGAGGAAAGATTTCTCCAAGCCTATTTTGGCTCCCAACTGATCTGATGGTAATGTCTGATTGGGCATTAAAAATTTAAAAAAATCGACTGGCAATTAAAAATTTTTCATAGCATTTTGAGGCCCACTTTCAACACTCACTTTCAACACTAGTGACTACATAAATAAGGAAACGAAAGGCCCGGCACCTTCCCTCTCTCCCCTAAAAAATTCAGTAGGTGATCACCTCAAATTCAAAACATTTGCAAAGAAAAGATATATAGGATTAAAAATCTAAATGAGCTAAAATTGTAGGCAATTGAATTGGGGACTTTTAAAAATTCCTTGAAACGTGTATAACCATATGAAAATTTTTAGATCAAGTTTCTTTTCCATTGTCTAAAGCTTTAAATTCATTATAAAGCCCCTCTCCTACTCCACAAATATATTTTCAGACTCATCATGACGACCAAAAACATACTTTTCAAAACTAGAGAGGAGAGATGGGGAAGGTGGAATTCTAAAAAAAATGTTCAGACTGCTACAAGTTGTGCAGTCATATTTTGAAAAAATTGAAAAAAAATTGTCGAATTGAATCGTGAAAAAAAATTAATGCTTCATTTATTCAAAAATGGTGAAGTGGAGCTTCAAATTAAATAGAAAAACCAAAAAGTGATTAGGATTCAAACATTTTGCAAAGTTGGAGCAATTCAATTGAATATTTCTCGTCATTTTTACAGCTTTTTCAAAAAAAAAAAATGTTTTTGGTCATTTATATTATAAGAGACTCAAAAAGATGGGAAAATCAGAATATAACCAAAACAGTTGCTTAGTTAAATTGAATTTTTATTTTTATTTTTTTTTGCAAAATTACCATTAAAATCCTTATTTTAGGAAGTGAAACAATTTCTGAAATCTTAAATTGTGAGATTTGATTTCTGCCTGCGAACGACCTCGTGGTCTTTGTAAGCTCTTTAACTTGAAAAAAAAATGAAATATTTTTTTTCAAATATGAGCTCAACTATGGTGCTCCAAAGAATAATGAAAAAAAATCAGGAAAAATGGTACCTAACATTTCATCAAATGCCCTAATTAAATTCAAAAAACCAAACTGTTAAGTAGGTAACTTACAAATTAGATGTTTCATCAAAACAATGAGCAGCTGTAATGACCCAATCTTTTGAAATCAAAGTACCACCACATCTGTATTTCGGTTGAGCATCATGAAAATCAGTTTTGGAACGATAAAACAACGCTGCCATCCATGGCCAATCACCTAAAAATCATAAAATAAACCAATATTACTCAAAACTGCTACTCAAAGGCCATCCTTATTGAATATACCTTTAGGTAGGTAATCAGAAAAGTAGCTAAGTACCTAATTCAGCATTTTTTCCAGCAGTTATTTTAGTAACCAATCTACTCGATCTTCCACATCTGGAATAATCGTTTTTCACGGTCACTGAAGTTGCAGGTGTCGTTGTTTGATCCGGCTCCACAGGCTCGTCTACAGGAATTCGAGGAGTCAATATATCACCCGAGTTTCCTGGATCTATGCTTTTAGCGCAGCACACCTTTGGGACACCATTTCTCGGATCCCTTCCGCATAATGATTTCCTCAAATAGACTCGGATCGGCTCCTCCGAACGATTCACCAATGTCAACAGTGATTGGCAATTTCTAATGAAAACGCACGTACCGAGTTGATTATCCGGGGTGTAGCAGGTTTCGGGTTCTAGATAGGATTAAATTAGGTAAAATATTAAATGATAAATTTTTCATCTTTTTACGTGGTTGGTAATAGGTAGCTAATTAAAATTTAAATATACGTACCACTGGTGGTAGTAGGAAAAAAATTACCAGCTCCTCTGAGAACTCTTTGGTGCTCCAAGCTACCCAGAGAAATCGCACCACTGTATCTTAAAATTGCGATAAACAAGTAATAAAACAGCATTTCAAATTTGTTATCTGCAAAAAAAAAAAAATCACTTTATAATGTGAGCAAGTATCATTTTAGAACGCCAACATCGAAGTGTTCAAATTGATTTTTTTTAATCTCCTATGGTTTTTAATGAAATACCTAAATTCGACTAGACAGTTGGACAGGTATCGTGGACCTGTCTACATATTTTCCAAAAACTCATTACCGAATACTAATTCTATGCGAAAAATTTCGTTATAGGGATTTCCAACAATTATATTGAAAATGAAAAAAAAAAAGGAGAAAAATAACAGCTATATTTTCAGATAGGTATAATAAAAAATATGTAGAGCTTTACATACCTAAACAGATGTAGTAAATATTCGATATCAAACCAGAAAATGATTCTGTAACAATACAAACACGCGATTTCGCTGAAAGAACAAAACAACAAAATTGTAAACAATAACACGGCGGATGTTACTAAAACACTATGTTTACTCGACGAATATATCCCAAAGACTACCGGCTAGTTAATGATTTTGTCTCGATTTATATATGATAATATATCACCACATAGATTATACCTATACAACAACGATACTATCAAAATTTGAATGAAGATTCTCACGTGCTTCGAGTCCATCAATTCCCCCCTCCCCTTCGTTGACCGTGCGGTCATTTCCACACTTCTCTCGTACCTATTTGTGTTCAGTAATATGGACAAGACCTGTTTTTGATCTTTAAAGACATCGCGTATACATAGAGTGTGGAGACTCGATTTTGTACGTCATTTCTGTATTTCCTACCTGGCATTAATCAAGAAGTACGTGAGTTTTAATTATATGTATTATAAGTTCACGTTTTACAATTTTTTCAACCGTGATGAACGGTTTGAAAAAAATTTTTTTCAGAATAAAAACAGGTTTATAGAAATTCAGGTAGGGTTTAATTGTCTTTCGACTGGTATATAAGAATGGTGTCTTCATGTTTAAAAATAGAAATGACAGAACGTGAATCATTAAAAATAGGGAATTTTCTCAAATCTTTTATCTTCTTTACCGTTCAATCTCAATTTTTTTTTGCGTCAGTGTTGGTTTTTGACGAAATGCAGCCGATTATATTGGTAATTTGCATTTTAATCTCAGCACACTATATACATACATAATATAGTTTTATTTTATCTCATTATAGAAGAGAAGAAAGTTATTTTAAAATATTACAAATACTCGTATACTGTATTATTGACGTCAATTTCAAATGAAATAGATAGCGAATAGATGATAGATATTATACAGGTAGGTAGGTCTAGGTACTTACCATCAAAGATTAATTATACATTTGGTGGCTTGACCCAAAGTCAAAAGTAGCACGAATGAATTTTTTTAGGCGATAAAAAAGTCACAATTTTCGAACATACATATTCTTAGATCCTACGTAGCGAATATAGTGTGAATCTTCGAAAACACGTACAACGTTACTGCATGGATTTTCGTCGAAAAAAAAAAATAATTAAAAAAAATGCAACGTCAAGGTAATTCAGTACACTGGATCGTAACTAATAACATGCTAATAACTAGATTTTGTAAAAAAGAGGAAATACTGCTCAACGATTATTTCCTTATGTCGTTAAAACAAAATTTTCGGTGTAAGTTGTTCAAGAGAGAAAAAAATAAAAATACCTAGAAGCAGGACCAGGCGTATTATGGTGGGTGGTGGGAAATCAAAAAAGCAATAAAAATAACAGTTTATCATTACCTAACGAGCGAATGTAAAAGTATTGCATAACGATTTTTTTAGCTTTATTTTTATAAGTACTTATATGTAATAGCAATAGGTAGGTAATGCAACACGTGAAGAAAATTCAAGTTGTCATATTTTCCCACGCAATGAAAAGAGTCATGTTTTTTGGGGTTTTAGAAGTACCTGGGCATAATTTTAAAACGATAAGTCTATCGATTTTTTTTCTGGAGATGGTAAGTAGAGTCAGAGGTAAGAGTGGAAAGTTATGATTACCTAAACCCAACTTGAACTATCCCACATCAACTCAATTTAAAAATGAAATGGGGTCTTCGATATTACAAAATTGTTTGATAGGGGGGGGGGGTGAGCTTAGAAATTTTCACGCATTTGCGATTTCTTGAGAGACTATATCAAAATTTGATCGCCTAGATATCTTAAGACTTGTTGAACTTGAAACAAATTCGTTTGCTGGATTTTGAACAGTGTAAATATAAGATTCAAAACCATAAATCAATAATTAAAATTTGAAAGCTCAAACAAACTAAACAAAGTGAAGGCTCAAAAACAAAAAGATAGGTACCAAAGGGGCAAAGGAGGAGTTGCGATAAGGCCATTTTTTGGCACCAGCTAGTTTTCGACTCAACCACTCTTAAAATGTTGTAATGAATGTCCCAAATACGAATCCGTGGTTAGTTAACCCAAAATGACCATTTTTTGGTCTCCCGGGGGTTTCCAAAGTTGTGAATAAAAAAATAATTTTAGGAATCACTGAGAATTATTTTCAAAAACTTTTTCAGCGTAAAATATCTGTTTGAATCCGATTGTAGTGAGAGAAAAATATTTTTATCCGTCACTCATACTGGGAGAAATTTACACACGAAAAATTCGTTCACCAGTAATGGGAGAAAATTTCCCTGCCTCCTAGCTGGGAGAAAAATTCTCATTCGCTAAAGCAGCAGAATATTTTTCTACCCCCTAAGCGACAGATTTTCGATCATTTCAGTGACCAATTATGACGTCAGTGACCAAGCCGTGACAATTTTAACATCCTACTCAGTGGTGGTGGCGCTTAAGTCCAATTATAATCAAGAAATTATCGAATATAAGGGTAAGGGCGCCCAATATGGACCACATTTTTGTTTTTGAATACTGTGACCGCTGTAATTGAGCTGAAAATTTCGTTGATAGCTTAAAATGTACCTACATCTGTCTACTACCATATACCAAATACATAAAAGTTTTCAGAAATTTTAAGTGGGTCAAAAATATTGTTTTCTGAAAAAAAATACGTTCAATTGCTGAAATTCCATTAGAATATGTTTAATTAAGTCAATAAGAGTAAATTCCAAGTGGCTCAAAATAATTTTTTTCCTGAAAAGAGTCAAAATTTGAAAAGTAAATTTTGGGTACCTAATATGGACTACTTTAACTTGAAATTGTCAAATCTATAGCAAATCTACAGGTAGTCCATATTAGGCCACCCTATAACTTTGAACTTTGAAAAATCATAACTATAAGTACCTTGAATAATTACTAGAATGTCTCGATCGATTCAAAAAACTGTAGCACTTTTCTGTATTAAAAATAAATCACATCATAACGTTTCCCCGAAAAATTTTTCAAGAATCCAGATTTTCGTGAAACGTAAAAAAAATTTTGACCCTATCAATTTCGTTTTTTCCCTCTCAGTTCGCGAATTTTGACTTTAGGGGTTTGATTTTGGTCTCATTGTGTTTTTCTGTGAAAAATACACTAGATAAAGCTTGTTCCCACGAGGTAGTGCTCATAGCCAACGAAATTGGCTGGTGGTCCATATTGAGCTACCTTACCCTTATCTGATTATACTCGAATACATCATCGTTTTTTAGGTGGTGGCGCCAAGCTATCCACCACTCTTGAGATAACAACCAATAGAAAGCAAGTTTAACACGAAAATCGCCGAGTATAGTTGAACATGACGTAATTCTAGCCCCAGCCGCAAAAGATAGCGCCGCTAGAAGCGTTGAGCGCGTGCGCCACTGACTACACACGTTTCCCGCCTGGTTTTTGTAAAAAGCGCAGTTATAAAAGCTCTGATCCGAGACAAAATAGGCAGGACTGCAGACTTCAACGCCGCCAAGTATAGATCCAACTTTACTTGCATCTCTGTGAATGGGCTGGACACTGGAGCCCATTTGCCAGAAGAGACCAATAAATCCATCTTTAGTTTCAATATTTCCAACTGTGGTTCCTACTGTTTCCAGCTTTAGCTTCCTTCAGTTTGTGATTTATTGGACTTAGATGAATTTTGGCATCTGCAGCCTCGGACTTTGCAATCATCTGCGATGACATTGTTTCTTAAGTGAAGTCCCTATGGGTCAATTAGTGAATCTTCAGCTGTCTTGGATCACTCTTTGAAATGCACAGAGATAGGTTTTTAAGAACAAGTGGTTTTGGTTCACATTATCCGTCTTTGGATTTAAGTTCAAGACCTTAGCTCACATTGTCTTATTGTCTTTCTTTGTTTTCCTTTTTGTTTGAAAATGGCGGATGGTTAACTTCGCGCATTTTAGTTTCAAGTCCAGACGGAGGGTTAACTTCGTCTTCTTTCTTTTTTCTTTTTTTAATATTTATTTTCCTTTTTGTTGCTCCTAATCTTAAGTAATTCCCAAATTCCCCAGGGTTTGCGATCCTTTTTATTTGTCTTTGTTTTATCCCTTAAGTATAAGAATAAATGTCCTAAATGTGAATTTGTCTTGGACTTTTATTCAACTTTTGTGACTTTGAGAATTCAATGAATATTTCTAACTTTACCACAGATATATCATTCCGTCAAAAGTTCAATCATTTTATAGCTCCATCTTCAATTAATCCAACTTTAACCCCACGTATTATAAATATGTAAATATTGGGGAGGGAACCCAATTATTACATCCGCGATTCGTCCGATCCTGAGATCTCGATGAGCTAGTTATAGAATCGCGAGAGATATCATTTTACATCACCAATATTTCTATCACTATTTTTCCAACAGAACAAGAGTGCATGAATCCGATATCCAGATGGCCAAAGAGGATTTGAATTAGTCTATTATATTTTCTTATCTTCAAAGAAATCAAGATTCAAAAATTTCCATTTTTGAACTCTTGGTGAAAATTCAAAAACTTCAAAAAAAAATTTCTTAATTTTTCCATCTATGATAGTTTTTGAAATTTTCCATATATATTTCTCCCTCCACACGATGAACATTATGCGAGGAAAATTTTCTATTCTCGACCCTCGGGGACCGAAATGGGGGGTTTTGATTTTTGGAAAATTTTGGAACCACCATTTTGGACCTACCCCTTTGAGCCCCGCTAAACAGCTTCTTACAGTTTATTATCTGAAAGACCTCCATCCTACCAAATTTTGAGCTCAATAAAATTTTGCGCTGGTACTCAAAAATACAATTTTAATTTTCCAATTTTTCGTAATTTCAATATTTTAGGAACCCCTGGAAAATTAGAAACCTGCGATTTGCGCCAAACATAACGTTTTGAGGTATATATTCAATAATCTAGATGAAAAAGTTGAATAAAGCTCCCTGTATATTCGTAATTTTGAACCCTTTTTTTAGAGCCCCCACTTTAGGCACCCCTAAAAAAGGCGTTTAAACATATTTTTTCAAATAAATTGAAGAATTTACATTTGAAACACACTAGCAAGAGCTGGATAATTTTTCATATGATTTCTCCTGTAACTTTCAAAATTGGGCTATTTTGGGTCAAATTCTGAGATTTAACTGTTCGAAAAGACGTTAAAATCACGTTTTTACGATTTCAATAAAGTAAACCTAAATAACCAAAAAGCCAAATTTTATGCCAAAAAAATCTACCTATCCAAAACCAAGTGAGCTGCAATTGCCAAGATCAAATACGTATCAAAAAGCCAATGCTTCTATAGGTAATCAAAAACTGATCAAAAACTCAACTTAAAATCTTTCCTGTAAAAAAAAATCCAAAAATAAATTCACATTTACTATTCACCTGCCCTAAATTGCAGCCAATAAGACTATCTCTTCAAATACGTACACTAGACCCAAATTCAATTACCATCCCAGACAACCCTTCTGAAATCCGAAAATTCATAACGCTACTAAAAATATCAAACTAATTAACCAAATCTAACCCCCTTCCTTCGTGGGTGTAATAATCTTGCAATTTTATAAACACCCTAAAAAAATGTGTTTTTTTTTCTAATTGCACCAGTTGGAATGTTTTAGGGTACCTTACCTACCTACACTACAAGATTCTGAAAAATTCTAATTAGATACTTATACATATGTTCATAACAAATAAGCATTTACCTTCCAAAATCAGCCAAAAAAAAAACAAATACGAAAAAAGTGGGCATGAAAAAGTACCATAAGAAAAAAAAATATCAAGTTAATGAATTGTACCTATCTAAAAAATTTTAAAACTCAATTTTACGTGATGAAATACTTTGAAAATACAGCACATTTTTTCTGACTCAAACACTTCCCTTTTTTCAATTCTTATGAGGGAATTAAAAACAGAAAGAACAATTTTTTAAAAGGGCTGATTCACTCGGAATTTCCGCGAATCACCGTTATCTCCCTGATTCCTCACACTTTCGATCATTTCGACAAATTCGCAGTAATCAGTGGTCCTCTGTTGAAGTATTTTCTAAGAATGCAAAAAAATTCTCATCTACTGAAAAAAAAACATTCCAATAAAAATCTGATAATGAAACTCGACGATCAAAACTTCGACCATATTAGCAAAAAGCAGCACGTTTTTAAAATTATTGGCAAAAAACTGAGATTATGTTCGGTAAAAAAAACTTGGACTTTTAAACAATTAGGGGAGACGAATCAAACCGATAGAAATTGATGCAAAAAAGCAACAATTTAAAGCAATTTCTTTTTAGCAAAAAACTAAACTTTATGATACTTTTGACAAATTGCGAAATTTTTTGCCATTTTTGGCTGATCGCGACAAACTACGATAATTTGTAGAAAAAGTCGAGGCTTCTTAGACATTTTTGTTGAAATGAAATAGCGAAACTTAGCTATTTTTAGCAAAAAATTAAGACTTTGGCAATTTATGAGAAAAATAAAAATTTGTTCGCAGCTTCAATTAGGTTAAAAAACGGTGCTTTTTGGCAATTCTGGAAAAATTAACGACAATTTTTCTAATTTTTGGAAAAAAGTCACACTTTTTGATAGTTATTGACAAAATCGTGATACTATTTCACATATTACCAGGTATCATCTAAGTAACCTTGTAAAAAAAAAAAAAAAATCTAGCCATTTTTGGCAGAAAACAAGAGTTGGACAATTTATATTTTTGAGATATTTTTTTTCTAAAAGAAAGTAACATTAGTAACCAAAATTGAATAAGTGCACATTTTGGTTTTTCAGCCATAACTTTCTAAATTAGGCACTTACAATAACGAAAGTCTGTTTTGACGATTTCTCGCCAACACTAAAAAAATTCATATCTAAAATTAGTCAAATCGACTATTGGGGCCAGTTTTTTAGGTAGGGTGGATAGTGGATACCTATTATTTCTAACTGGTATGTGGAATGAAAGAAAAATCGCAACGCATTCCCCATCACGAAATTGGGGAGGGGATTCCTTTTAGAGAATTACGCATCACCACATGAGAAAAATGATTACATATTATGCACCGACATGAGTGAAAATGAGTGTCAGTATAATGTAGATTTACATCACAAACCTCGATCTTTTTTTTTTTTTTTTTGATTTTTCAAAGTAAAAATATAAAACGATTAGATATTGCTCATTTCCAGTTCAGTTTGAAAGTAAGTAGGTAAATCAAGTTTCATATTCTGATACCCAAACCACATAATTGCTAATTACCTACCCTCCGGAGATAGCTAAGTAGTAACTGGTAAGTATAAGTATTATACAGGCATTTATACGTACTACATTGTCGGAAATAATAAACCAGTCGAGATAGTAGGTACATTGTATATTCGTCGCATTGAACCGTCTTTCTCAGAACTGAAAATAATTATGGTCTGCATAGTTTGAAATAATTCTATGAAATTTCAAGAGCATATCTTCTCGATCTTGGTGATAAATTCCGTTAAATTTCCAGTAAACTCACCGAGAGTTTGGTGGTTTTGTGGAGATTAATTCTTACGTGTTGTATTATTTTGACAGAATTACCTCATAGACAAAATTTATTTGACGTAAATCAAAATGTGTAGTTAGAGACAGAGAGAGGTGATGAGTACCTGTAACCTAAATGATCGTAAGTAGATATAATCGTTTATACTGCAGACTCGTGAATCGCGAATGACTAAAGGTTTTTAATAAAAATGACAAATTGTAAGTAGAAATCGATAAAAGCGGCTAAAAATTTGATTTTCTTCTGCGATCGAGATTCTTATCGAGTAACTCATCAGTCATCAATATTTTAGGAAATTCTTTATTCTATGTCCATCCCAGACATTGGATCAGATTTCAAATTTCGAGGAACAAAACGCAAATCAAAAGTTATTAAATTCTTTGGTGTGAGTCATTACCCAGTAGGTGAGAAATAATTTTTTTAATGAGATAGATGGACAAGACAAGCCGATTTCATCATTTTCGAGTATACAAATATTTTTGGTAGTCTACATATAATATACCTACCTGTAAGTACAGAAAGGCAGCTGAAAATCTGCGGGTTCCTTCATACACTATCGAAATTCTTATTGGATAAATCATATCGATATTTCACAGGAAATACTTGCCAGACATATTGGATCTTTTATTTCAAATTTCGAGGAACAAAAACATTATCAAGTAGGTAGCTAAAATGACGAAATTCAAATTTGGTGAGTCAGGGCAGTACATTGAGCAAATGAGAAATAATTTTTTCTACGGAGTAGGCTGGACAAGACTAGCTGATTTAACTGGGGTATTTCAGAAATATTTTGGGTGCTTACATTTCATTTTTTTAACTGTTCAAGATGGGTTATTTGGCCTAAACTGAGATTTTAAAATCAACTAGTGGAAGGTAAAAATCTTCTACTTATATTTTTCTCTAGGTAGGTACAACTTAATTTTCATCAAAATACTTAACGTTTTCCGATCAGTAAAAAAATCAAGATTTTTACTCAATTACTCAACTTTCAGTTTGGTAGATCATCTGGAAAAGGGGGTTAAGAGGTTCCCAAAATAGTACAAATTTAATTTCGATTTAAATTTGACTGATGAAACAATAAGAAAAAAATTGACGAATTTGTTTCAAATTTAGGTTGATGGTGTAAAATTGTGAATAACGAAGAGTTGCAAGTTTTTTTAGATCCAAAAAAAGTTACAAAAGAGTTTGATCTTTTTTGTAGAAGAGTCGAACTCAGAGTTTCACTCTTTTGATGAAAGAGTTCGAAAAGAGTTTAACTAGGTATCGACTCTTTTTGAAAGGAGTTGAGTATGGAAAGAGTCAACTCTTTTTTTCAGAGAGTCTGACCAACCCTGGCTATGAAGATTCTTTTGAAAAAATGACAAACATTATCATAACGACTTTCGGTCTTGTTTGGTGTCTGCAAATTTGAAAAAAATTGAGGTTTAAAATTGTCATAGATAGACATTTTTAGAAAAATTGAAATTCCATCTCATTTCGGAGACGTTAGAAGTGAACTAGTGGTCTTCGAGGAATTATCACCTATATTTTTTACTCATCAAAATCGTAGAACTTGAATTTTTAGTTGTTCGAATTTGTAGTGATGAAATTTTGTTTTGGATCCTAGAATTAGAAGCTCGATATTGGAGGAATTATCACCTAATTATTTTTTAAAGTCAATTTTACTGAAAAAAGGACTTTTTTACTCCATCTCAAAAATCTAATTTTTGTAATCTATATGCTAGATACCTAAACTTATTCATTGTATGAAATGTAACGCGACATAATGGCAGCTCTGCTGCTGCATGTGTCATTAAATAAAATATTTGAATTTTAATCACATTTTATTTTTTAAAAAATCCCATTCTCGAAAAATGAAAAAAATTGGCTTATAATTTTCAACAAATTTGTCAAAAATTGGAACAATTGAAATTGAGTAAAAGTTTGATAGGTACCATAATGTTAAATGTAGATTTTAGAACATGAATTTCTCAAAAACTGAACTTTTCATGAGATCATAGCACAACGCCACAAAATTATTCCTTGTTTTCAGCTAAAGTTCTGTTATTGAATGTATTTTGGACATCTCTTGAACTTGATTTCCTAAATCTTATCTGTCCCTAAATTGTAATTGGGTCATTCCATGTCAACTCAACCAAAAAAAGGCGATTTTGAAAATCATGCCTTTCTATTTCGCTCAAATTTTTTTTAAAATACCTACCCACCCAGTAAGTAAGAAACCCGCAATCAGTTTGGTCCCAGCCCTCTCAGGGGGCGAGTGGGGGGCTTCCATTATTTTCACATTGTCTTGAGGTACTCAACTTCAGCAGCGCATTCCTCCAAAACTATAATACTTTGTTCAAAACTGATTTCACAGTTCGAAAGGGCATTGCATTTAAAACTTTTAAAGCATTTTGAAATTTTCAAAAGTTGAAAGTTGAACTTTCAAATTTGAAAGCTCAAATTTCAAAATAGCGCTGTAAGTGGGAGCTACCATTTTAAAATTTTGAAAAAATTTCCATAGATGTACTTTTTGATGCTTTTTTGAAAGATTTGATTTTTGAGATATGATCTCTTAATGGAGGGGGAGCACCTCTCCCCAAATTTTGGGCGAAACTTTCGAAAGAAAATCTGGGGCATGTGATGTATCGAATTCCATGTTTTTGGTAACGCTGAACACGAATATGATGCCAGATTTTTGATAGGGCTCTATCCACAGGCCCCAGAACCTCCCCAAAGGGGGTAAACGTTCAAAAAAGTGTTTTGTTCGTGTGACACATGAAATAGTATGTTTTTGGTGACGCTGAACACGAATATGACATCAGATTTTTGATTGGACCCCATCCACGGCCTCCAACAATTTTTTTGTACTTTCACCTATTGGGGGAGGTTCTGGGGGCCATGGGTGAAGTCGATTCGAAAAACTAAGGCAATATTCGTGTTCAGCGATATCGAAAACATATTATTTCATGTGTCACACAAATGTAACCATTTTTTTGAGGGGTCGCCCCCTTTGGGGAGGTGCTGGAGGCCATGGGCGGGCCCAATCAAAAAGCTGACGTCATATTCGTGTTCAGCGTCACCAAAAACATACTATTCCATGTGTCACACGAACAAAACACGTTTTTGAACTTTTACCCCTTTGGGGTGGTGCCGGGGGCCGTGGATTGGGTCCAATCAAAAATCTGACGTCATATTCGTGTTCAGCGTCACCAAAAACATACAATTCGATATATCACATGCCCCAGATTTTCTTTCAAAATTTTCGCCCAAAATTGGGGGTGGGGGTGCTCCCCCTCCGTCAAAGAGTCCCATCTCGAAACCTAAATATTTCGAAAAAGTATCAAAAAGTACATGTATGGAAATTTTGTCAACATTTTAAATAGTAGCTCCCACTTACAGCGCTATTTTGAAATTTGAACTTTCAATTTGAAAGTTCAACTTTCAACTTTTGAAAATTTCAAAATGCTTAAAAAGTTCTAAATGCAATGCCCTTTCGAACTGTGAAATCAGTTTTGATCAAAGTATCATAGTTTTGGAGGAATGCGCTGCTGAAGTTAAGTACCTCGAGACAATGTGAAAATAATGGAAGCCCCCCACCCGCCTCCTGAGGGGGCTGGGACCAAACTGATTGCGGGTTTCTTACTTACTGGATGGGCAAATATTGTAAAAAAAATGGAGCGAAATCGAAGGACATGATTCAAAAACGTTGGTTGAGTTGAGGTGGAATGACCCAATTGTTGATGCAAAGTCGAAATTAGGAAAACAAAAGCAAAAGTACCTAAATATAATTTTTAATCAACATTATTTTGCTCCTTTGGCAAAGAGATTAGGCAACTTATCCGACATGAATTTCGTAAGTATTGCATACTTTTAAGGTGGAAGGTTTCAATTTTGTCCTAAAACATCCTGTACAAATACCTACCAAAATCCGGCGGCACACTTCAGATATTTAAGTAAGGTACTTTTGGTTCTAGTACGTATACTAGATGGACGATGCACTTCTACTTTGAACATGATTGTACCTCTCAGCCATCTCACATGCTCGAGTTTAGCATTCAGAATAAAGTTCCAGAAATATAATTAAAATAAGCACGCTATACAAAAAAAGAATTTATTTTTCAACACATACAAATCATACAAAAATAATTAAATAAGAACATTTTAAAAATAATAAAAAAAAAAGCAGTCGATGATCCGAATTACAAAGGTAATGTATTCAACATTATATTTTTAAACTCCCGTCGTACGCTTGATCCAGTCAGAAAACTGAGCAACTCTGGTGTACACTCCAGGAAAGTTTTTATCAGCGCATCTTACACCATAGGATACAACACCAGCTAAATAATACGACGCTCTGATAGGAATCATCAAAGGTCCACCAGAATCACCCTATATAAAATCATACAGTCTTTAGAAACTTGCAATTAAATCACAAAAATGGACAGAAACGTGTATTAGGTAGGTAGGTACCTGACAGGAATCTTTTCCCATGCCACCTGCACATAATACTCGATGATCAATAACTGATTTTTGACTAGCATAATTTTTAGCACAAGTTTCCTGGTCGACAATGTCCACTCGAGCTTCTTGTAATATATTCGAAGATGGTCCCTCTAAAAATATACCATCAGCATGTTATAAATATGTACCAACCAACAGAATGACTCAGCAGGATAAAATTTGATAGCATAGTTTCCCACTTACTCCAATTAGTTGCTCCCCATCCGGTAATGAATGGTTGTTTATTGGAATAAAATCCATCACTTCTGTGTTCGTTGTTACTCAATATACATATAGGACGTACCAAGTCTGGACGAATCAAAAAAATACACGAAATATTAAAATAAAGAAGTGTACATTTTACAATCAACGGTTTCAGAATTTTAGATTGGCATTTTGTTATTCTTACCACTGAAAGTTACCGGATTCTTTAACCGCAATAAAGCAATGTCATTCACCACAGGACTCGCTTTGTATTCAGGATGAGCAATAATCTGATCTACAGCAATATCAGTTGGTGACGCTCCATCAGTGTTGTATTCATCCAAATCAAGATCCCCAACTCGAGCTGTTGTCCTGAAATCGACCATAAATTGAAATTAGTCTCAATGAATTGACCATCGTACACTACGTAGGTAGTGAAATAGTCACACAACCGTGTAATTAGGGTCACTCAGATACTTACAAAGTTAAACTTCCGGTATTTTGCACGCAATGGGCAGCTGTAACGACCCATCTGTCTGAAATCAAACTACCTCCACATCGAAACAATGGGCCAGGGTTTGAAGCAGTACGATATCCTACCGCCACCATCCAAGGCCAATCACCTATATAATTTCAAACAAAATTTTCAATCGTCTGTTCTCGTAAAAATTAGGTACTTGTAACATGGATAAAATATCTCACCCAAAGTTGCATTACGCCCTCCGGTGATTTTCTCTTCTTTTCTAGTCGATCTTCCGCATAATGCGTAATTCGGTGTTGTAGGGTTTCCTCGTATTTTTGTTGTTCTTTGAGTCGCAGAAGTTGGCGCAGGAGTCACTGGTGTAGGTGAAGGAGTTACAGGAGGTCGTGTAGGTGTAGGAGTTACTGGAGCTACTGGAACAGGCGAAGCATTTGCTGAATTGAAATTACAGCATACTTTCGGCCAATTGTATTCCATTCCACATTGAGATCTTCTTAGGTAATTTGCGACTGCAGGTTCGCGTCCGCGCGTTGTCAGTAGTTGGTATAAATTTGGGCAATTTCTGATATTTATACATGTTCCAGATTGATTATCCGGTGTTGTGCAATAATTATAGGATCCTAAACAGCATAACACATCAAATTTGAATTAATTTCCAAAAAATTCAGAAATTCAGAAAAATTCAATGTAATGTGCCTATATTTAAATGAGATAAATTTGTTAAATTTAAGAAATAGGTAGGTAGGTAAATAAAAAAAAGAGAACTACATACCACTTTGCCTAACTATTCTTTTATTGACTAGGTAACTAAATGCATCGTTGCTACATAACAATATGGTCAATAGCAAATAATAAACCGGCATTTTGATTTGGTATTTAGAAATCTGCAACAAAAGAAAAAAACAATTTTTATTTTAAAATTTAAAACACGAATAAGATTTAGTCACGAATAACACATATTTTTGTACTTTTGGCACTTTTATGAGGCAATAACCGACTTATTATGTGATGATTTCAGTCGTCCTTCCTAGATTTGTCGTGAAAGAGAGAACTATAAGTACAAAAAGCGAGATAGGTCGGTAGTAGGTACCTAAGCAGTAAATATATGATATTACAATATTTTAACCAGGTTTCCAATTTCAAGGCTTTATCACGGAATAATTTTTTTTTGTGCTTAAGTCATGTTTTAGGAAAAAATAATGTGTACAATTGCACCAGATTGTGTATAAATTCTTCAAATTTTGGAATAATCCAACACTTACTTTGCCATTTCATATAATAAAAATTGATTGGATAAATATAATCAAATACATAGCTAACTTTTGGCTGATAAAATCGCAAAATAGAGAACTAAAAATTTAAAAAAAAAAAAAAAAAAAAACTCTTCAATGAAATTGATTGGTATACCTACCTACCTACTAATTATAATAATTTGAATAATAATTAAGTATAATTAATAGGTATTAATCATAACAGACAGTGTTAGAAAACCCACTTCTAAAAAAAAACACACAATATCAAACACGCATAATATGTTTGCTGTTTTTTGGTTTTGTTTTTGACCAGTATGGCAGATAAAAATTGAGTCTATAGCCTCATTCCTTAAGGAAAAAATTTGCATTTGTTTGTATATAAAGTAACATATGTAGGAATACAAGATGGATCATTCAAAGTGTTGCGGGAAAAAAAGTTCAATTAAGTTGAGCTTTTTACTCTTTGTCGAAAGATTTCAAAGAACACCTGAAACTGAAAAACTAAGCACACTCCACAGCTTGGGAGATTATTTGTTCTATAATTTCGTTCATAGGTATTTTTTTTCTTTTTTTTTGTTCTCTAAAAAATTAGTGTTTTTTGTTGACGATCGAAGGATTTTAAGAAACGTTCAACCAAATTATATACTGTCTATAAACCAAATTCATTTCGTGACATTCATTTATTGGACGCAACAAAGATTGTTTTTCTTAAATTACTTAATCAATTTTTCATCCATTTGAAGTTTTTTTTTTTTTTTTTTTTTTTTTTTTTAATAAAAAAACGTTGGTGATGAAATAACTAACCAATTATCTGAACGTGCGCGGTTATATTTAATATTTTTTGGTGCCAATCTAACCAGGGAACCTTCACAACTTATGTACTCCGATTGAGCTAAAATTTGGCTTACTGAAAGAGCATGTCATTTAGACCTCAGAACCACATTTTCAGCTGCCGAAGTTAATTTTTCGATTATTGGCAAGTGTTTAAAAATAGGCAAATTAGCCTGGTTGGTACCTAGTACCTAACCTACATAATTATACCTATTAATTTTCTACCATAAAGAGCAAACATAGAGATAAAAATCTTAAACTCGGTTTGTGTGCTAAAGTCGACTCCTCGAATAGATTGGCATCATTTCCCAGCCGATATGGAGCTTCCAGCAAAAGAGTTGGCTTTTCTCCAGCAATTTCAAATCGCTGAGAACGCAGCCCTGATATCTCAGATTAGTGATACCTACTTAACTACCAACCTAAGCTATTGAATAGGCATTGATAAATTATGTCTGATGACTGTCTCGTTAATCTATAAAGATAATTTAAATACGACGGAGGAATGTTGTTTGCCTAGTAATTCATTCAAAAAATATCCACATCTTTTGTTTCGTTTTTACCTCAAAAAAAAAAATTAAATAAAATTGAAATCAATATTTCAATATTTTTTGAGTAAATTAATTTTAAAAATTCTTCACTTCAGCAAGCAATATACTGAATGTAGGTACAAGTATAAGTTATGCAAAACAGTCTGTGTCATTGAACGTTACCAGCCCTACAGTGACGTAATTGCGACTTTGCGAGGCTGAGTTTTGCATTTGTGTGATACAAGAATAATATTATCAATACCTAATTTATTTGTATTAAGCATCTTCATTTAAACCAAGTATCTCAATTCAGTTAAAACTAATGATTCAAACACTCAATTCCAACGTCTAAGATGCTAAATTTCCAAAAAATAAACTAAAATTGGTCTTTATCTACTCATCACATCAAAGAACGTAGTTAGGTATACAAAAATCTACTTACCAAACAAGATATCCAATCGAAATAAGAAGTTAATTTAAAAAAAAAAAACTACAAATAAAATAGATTCACAACATGACTCACTAATAAATTCAAAAGAAACAATAATCACTAATCAGGTACTTCGGAGTATAAGACGAAAACTTCATTAAAAATTTGCACTCGGCTATAACGAAAAAGTATCCGATAATCCGCGTATATATCTGAAGAATACACCAACTGGATCCTGGCGGACACCAACTTCGTTACTGAGCTGATGATCAATGTAAACATATCTTAAAAGCGCAATGTCAAGGTAATTCAGTATATATATGATCAATTCGTATAACTGGATTTCTATCACATAGGTAAGTATAGTATAGACGATTCTATTTTATTCGCAGTGATCGTGATTGTAGTTTCAGTTCCTCACTCCCCTCTCGATCTGAAGTTGGTGGTCATTAACTTCACTCTATCAATGTAATCGCACATGGGGAAATCGCGCGCACGTCTGAATTAAAATCGGAAGATCCCATCTTCCGCAGATCATTAATTAATCGTATGAAAAACCAATACCTGTAGTACGTACATATAGTTTACATAATGTAGGTAAAACGCCTGTCACTTTTGAAGAGAAACTCCGTCGTCGATCGTTTGTATGTATTTGGGTATTTTCGAAAAATGTGGGTCTTTCAGAGGTGTGATATTATGCATTTCATTTTGTTAATAAGTAGGTATTCCCCCATAAATCCATATCGTACAAATGGTAATAAGAATAAAGTAATTCAAACAAATTGTATGTATATTTTTTCAAATGTGTGCATTTTTTACAGTCATGTTTAAGATGGTGTAAAAATAAATTGTTTATGAATTGATTATTTTTATTTTTTATTTACTTCCTGAAATTCTTATAAATAAATAAATTTTATACCTACCTGCCCAAAACATTGTAAAAATAAAACAATAGATATCTAGGTAATTGATAGATCGAAATTCAAATCACGATGAGTAGGTTCAATTTGAGAGAGAAATAAAGTTTACAATCCGGCTGTACTTTTAATCCAATCGGCAAAATACGCGACTCTAGTATACAATGCATACGCTTCACGATTTGTAACATCGCATGCCATTCCTATAAATGATGCAACACCCGCCAGGTAAAACTTATCTTTTATGGGAATAAGTAAAGGTCCTCCTGCATTACTCTGTTGAAAAAAAAAAACGATGAATAAACAAAAATAATGTCAACTACCTATATTCTCGCAATGAAGATGAATAAAATATCAAGTTTACTAAAAATGCCTATACCTACCCTGCAAGTTGATTGACACATATTACACAACATAGATTTCAAAGTTTTCAATTTCTCTGGCACTTTTTTTTTGTCAACATTTTCTGAATGTCTTGGCTTTTTTTATTTTTTTTTTTTTTGTTGTAAAAAAATCTGCTTTTGTCAGAATTGAAAAATAAAAGTGTTTGTTACCAAATTACCAAAAAATTATACCTTTTTTCGCCAAAATTACAAAATTACAAAATATCGAAATTTCTAAAAGGTCTTTTTTTTGTCCATTTTCCCTGTTTTTTGAGGCAAAATTTTCAGAAAATTGCAAAAATCAGTTTTTTCATCGATATGGTGTTGAAATTTTTTTTCAGATTTTCAAGTGTGAGGGGGCGGATTGCCCCCACTGCCAAAGGTAGTGCTTATGTTATGAACCCCTTATATTGAAAATATTGGTAACGTCTGAAATACTTTAGAAATAGGCTAAGTACATATTCAGTTGCGATGTACTCGCGCATATAGGGCTGCGCACCCTTCTTATTAAAGGGTTCGCGGCGCCTTTGACATTTATAGCCCAAGATAGGGATTTTGGGCATAAATAAGGAAAGTCACATAAATTCTACAATTTATGTGTAAGTAAATGTACTTAGCAAGTGCGTGATTGGTCCACCACTTTGGGGGTGGGAGATTGAGCATTTTACGCTGTCTTTATAATACTGATATTCGCTCCAAGAAATTACTTACTTTTTGTTCGATATTCGCGATAGTCGTTCTTAAAGTCAGTGTTAACAAAATAATACCATGGACGAGCCCCCATTTAGGGGAGGCCATGGTATGGCTCTTTTTCGATTAACGCCATCTCGCGCATGGTTAATATTACTTAATAATAATAGATTAATCGATCTTCAATCGATTAATAACAAGTGTACCTGTTTGGTGATTGAGGAATGTACCAGGGCATATCCTCGTTACGCAAAGTGATACAAGTGCCTCTTTTAGTTAAGTTCCATCGACGCCATTAAGTATTAGGTTGGCTTTAGAAGAGATGGAAAACGCGTACAGTTCAAGTAAGTGGTGCTTGCACCTACTTCGTTTATTATTAAGCCTTTTTTCCCATAGAAGTGCAGACCAAGATGTCAAGCTCTATGGTGACCAAAATCATGTGCTTTTCGCGTAAACATTTTATTTATGTGATTATTCTCGTGTATATATTATTATGTGTGTATTTTCGCCTGTCCTATTTGTTGTGTCTGATAGGGTAAAATCTTATAATTAGGATTATTGTCTCATTTATAATGACCCACATCTCGTAAATATGTGAAGGTCATTCTCTTGTTTAAATTCATCCGGTTGCTTACTCTCTGTCAAAATTATTAACTTATGGAGTATTCGGTGAATTTATGTATAAAAAGTGTAAATACATGTTGTAAGTAAACAGATTCGTATTTATTACATGTGTTTCTTTAAATGATGTATAGGGCAGATTAGTCAAACTACGCCCTTCTGAGCTATCTAGGTATTGGCAAATATTCCCCGCCTAAGGAGTATTTCTAAATTAAACCCCCATAGTAGTCACTCTTGTCTCCACTATACCACAGTAGTTCAGCTAGTCTCCCCCATATCACAAGTTCAAAAACTTGGATTTTTATTTTTGTAAAGTTTTTTAGAGGGGGAAAATAACGTAAAAAAGCGAGGGCGAAAAGGAAAAAATTGGCACATCAATTTTTTCTTCTGGAATGTGTTCAGATGGATCCTCTGATCTACCAAAAAAAAAACGACCCTCCTAACCCTGGAGCTAATTTTTTTAGGGGGCAAAAACCGGTTGCAATTCACGTTTTTTGCGTTTTATTCCGTAAATATTAGGTTTACGAGAAAAACTACCATAACAAAAAATGTTTCCCTTAAAATTCTCGATAATTTGATACAACTCTTGATACCCATTCCTCAAGGGGGGTGCCTAAAAAAGGGGTGGAAAGAGTACCCTGTGGGCACGTTTGGCACTTTAGTGCCAGTATTTGACATTGCGTCAAAGTGAGACTAAGACGCAATGCCAATTTCCAGTGCCAGAGTGCCAGTGTCAGTGCCACAGTGTCAGAGTGCCAGTGCCAGTGCCGGTGCCGGTGCCGGTGTGGAAAAATTTTGAGAAAGCTATGTAATTTTCATATTTTTCTGTCGTTTTTGATCATTCTCTGAACAGTGTTGTCTTGGTAGAGGGCTACGAGAGAAATATTGTTTCCACCATTGCATCACTTTCTCGAAATTTTTCCGGCACCAGCTGGGCTCGAACCTGGGTTCCTCGCGTGTCAGTCCGCTGCTTTACCGATTACGCCACCGCGTGAGACATATGTAGGCGCGATAAAGTGACTCTTAGTTGGTTATTGCAAAAAGAATTTGTGAGTTGCTCATTCATTTTGAGCATGCATCACTCAAATTTTACAAATTATTTTTTTTTGAAAATTACTAGTTTGGTATTAATTCTAAAATTAATATCCGATTACAGAAATTCTTATCTGCTGATTTAGTTTTGATTTTTATTCTTTTTTTTCTAAAAAATACTAGAAAGGTTCCAATTAAAAAAAATTTTTTCAATCAAAATTTTCAAAAAGTATAAAGCTCAAAAATTTTAAATACTTATTTTTAAAAAAAATCGAAGTTTCATTCGTTGAAAAAGCGCATGTTCAACAAAAAATTACTGATAATTTTTTGTGAAAAAAGTTGTAATAAGGTTTCAAAGCAAATTTTTCACATATTCAAAAAAAATCAACATAATAATATGATGAAAAGCTGCTCCTAAAAACTTTTTTTTAATACTGAGTTTTTTTTTAAAAAATCAGAGATTTTTTCAAGAAGAACAAAAAACAGATTTTTTTAAAATAACGAGCAAGTCAGCATGAGAATTCCAAATTTTTTGTAAAATTTATTTTATTTTTTAAAAAGAAAGTAATTATTACGCAATGAAGAAATTTTAAAACTTTCATTTCTTATTAGTGATGTTCTTTCTGATATGTTGATCACGAAAAAAAAATTTGTAAGATTTTGAGAAAATTCAGAGAAGATCTCCATTTTAAGTTGAAATTTGCTTAGAAAAATTTTTAGTTTTGGAGGTGCCTCTGAAGAAGGGTATTGGTTCTCAAAGAGGGAGAATTTTCAAAAAATTCTTATGTTTTCCACTCTGGCCCCTAACCCAACCTGTTTTAGGAAAAATAGTCCGGTTTCAAAAGATAGTATTTGAGATTCTGAGTCGATCTAGGCCATTTATTTCTTCTGAGCGATTAAAAATTTGCAAAAAAAAATCGCTATAGGTACTTATAATATCGCCAACTTCGAAAAACATTTCGAAAAAAAACAACTGATTTCCTATCAACTTTTTTATATTGTTTGAAATTGGCAATAGCTATGGCTAAAAAATTGGCGTCACAATATCTATGAAAAGTCCGACTTTTTCGGCAAAAACATACTGAAAAGTTTCATTTTCTTCCCATGAAATAATTAAAAATTGTCGTTTTTTGCAAAAAAATTCCAAAAAGCCTAATTTTTCTTCCAAAAATTGCTTTGAAGCATCGTTTTTTAGTCAAAATTATCAACATGTTTCTTTCATGTCAGAAATTGAAAAAAAATTCATTTCATGTTGAAAATAGATTTTGAGATTTTTTTAAATTGAAAATGGGCGGAAGACATTTTTTCTCAATTTCTGACATGAAAGAAACATTTTGATGATATTGACGAAAAAAACTAAAAGGTACATCAATAATAACAATGGTACCGATTTACGAGTGTAAGAACTTGAAAGGTAAATTCCAGTGCCAACATTTTACACTCGAGTTCCGTCGCCTGACACTCCAGTGTCACGATATGACGCTGAGTGCCAGTGCCAGTGTCAGAATATGACGCTGAGTGCCCGTGCCTGACACTCCAGTGTCACGATATGACACTGAGTGCCAGTGCCAGTGTCAAAATATGACACTGAGTGCCAAAATCTGACACTGAGTGCCAAAATCTGACACTGAGTGCCAAAATCTGACACTGAGTGCCAAAATGTGACACTAAAGTGTCACATTTTGGCACTTTTACGCTGGCATTGCGTCCTGAGTGCCAAACGTGCCCACAGGGTAGGTGTTTCAAAAAATAAATTAATCAAAGTTACCACTCTAATATCAATCGTTTTCGCTCAAATTTTTTTTTACAAAGTCTACACACCCAACTACTAATCAAACCACTATTAATTGGTCTTTAACCCTCCCTGGAGGTTAGTGGGGGGGGGGGTGCTTGATGTTTTAAGTAACACACAACTGAATCATGTATTCGAAAAACGAATCTGGACGTGCGATATATCGAATAGTACATATGTTTTCGAAGTCGTTATGAATACGAATATGAACTTATTTTCTGGGTACAAGCCCTCGAAGCCCCCATGTGCCCCGAAAAGGGGGTCAAAATTTTGAAAAATCGTGAAAAGTCTAGTTATATATCGAATAATATGTTTTCGAAGTCGCTGAGTACGAATATGATCTTATTTTTTGGGCACAACCCCGCAAATCTCCCAACTGATCCAAAAAAGGCCAAAATTTTGAAAAATCGTGAAATGTCGAGTGACATATTGAATGGTATGTTTTCAAAGTCGCTGAGTACGAATATGACCTTATTTTTTGGGCACAACCCCTCAAATCTCCCGACTGACCAAAAAAGGCCAAAAATTTTTAAAAATCGCAAATGTGACTCGACTTTTCGCGATTTTTCAAAATTTTGATCCCCCTTATCGGGACACATGGGGGCTTCGAGGAGTTTTACCCATAAAATAAGTTCATATTCGTATTCAGCGACTTCGAAAACATACTATTCGATATATCGCACGTCCAGATTCGTTTTTCGAATACATGATTCAGTTGTGTGTTGCTTAAAACATCAAGCACCCCCCCCCCCCACACTAACCCCCAGGGAGGGTTGAAGACCAATCAATAGTGGTTTAATTAGTAGTTGGGTGTGTAGATTTTGTAAAAAAAATTTGAGCGAAAACGATTGATATTAAGTGGTAACTTTGATTAATTTATTGGACTGACATTTTTTGAAACACCTACTCTTTCTACCCCCTTTTTTTAGGCACCCCCCTTGAGGAATGGCTATCGAGAGTTGTATCAAATTATCGAGAATTTGAAGGGAAACATTTTTTGTCATGGTAGTTTTTCTCGTAAACCTAATATTTACGGAATAAAACGCAAAAAACGTGAATCGCAACCAGTTTTAGCTCCCTAAAAAAATTAGCTCCAGGGTTAGGAGGGTCGGTTTTTTTTTGGTAGATCAGAGGGTCCATCTGAACACATTCCAGAAGAACAAATTGACGTGCCAATTTTTCCTTTTAAAATCCACCATTCGATTTTTGACTTTGTTTCGAGTTTAGGTAAAACATTAATTCTCATGAATGGTAATAAAAATCTTTGCACATCTCATTGGTGTTTTAAAAATTGTTTTGAAATAAAAATCAAGTTCAATCTTTTACAATTTTATGCAACAATTGACCGATGCTAGCCCAAGCCACAATAAAATGAACCGAGGGATGGAGGACGAAGAAATTGAAGCTAAATAGACGATGCTGTGTTACGAAACTTACTAGACAAGCGCCTCTTCTAAAACGAGGGGTACATAAAATTCGTTCATCTATTAAAGTTGATTTTTGAGTGGAAAAAATTCGAGCACAAAATGTATTGTTAAACACTTCAATTTGATCATGCTGCAAGTAGGTTTCCGATGGACCTCCTCCTGCAAATACAGATAGGTAGAGGTACATGTACAAATTTGATGTTCACTTTACCTGAGTATTTTATTTTTCAACCCTTCAACATTAAGCAACTATAATAAATACGTACGCCGATGTGTAGCTCCCCAGCCGGCAATGAATGGAAGTTTATTAGAATAAAATTCATCGCTTTTGTACTGAAGACCGCTTAAAATGCAAATTGGGCGAACAGTTCGGTCGAAAATAACTGGATTTTTCAAGCGTAAGAGAGCAATGTCATTTGCAATTGGATTGTCAGTATAGTTTGGATGTGGAATGGACTGTTCAATTGCGATTTCTTGTGGCGAAGCTCCGTCTTTAACAGTATCGTTTAAATCTAAATCCCCTACTCGAACTACTGATCTATAATAAGCAAATATGGGCATTATTGAACAAACGACGAAGAGCTAGACATCAATACTTATAAGAAACAGAATTCAGCCCCCATAAGATAGGTAGGCTGAGATGATGACCATCGGTCCATCGATTCGTAGAGACGATCTTTAGTCTGTTCAGATTTGATCCAATCCAATCATTTTCTCCTGTTTTTTTTTTTTTTTATATATAGAAAATATGTTTATTGCTAATAAGGTTTATGACAGACAACACATCTCACACTTAGCAATAATATGCTCCACAATTGGAGAAGTTCAACCTACGTTTTGAAACACCCTATACATTTTTTATACCTATGTACTTACAGTGTTATGGTTTCATTATGTTGAACACAGTGTGCAGCTGTAACAACAAATCGATCAGAGATCAGACTACCACTGCATCTGAATTGTAAATTGGAACTGGATTTGGAAGTATATCCCAATGCTGCCATCCACGGCCAAGAACCTATTAATCAAATCGATAGGTATTAGGTAAAAAGGTAGGTTGTAAATTCGAACCGTTGATTGTACCTATTTTGAGAGAGGTAATATTGAAAAAATATTCATTAATTAAGTACCTACCTAACTTGGGGTTTTCGAATTCTAATTCGATTGTAGTGATGAACGTTTCACCACACTGTGAGAAATCTTTCGGTTTTCGATTCGTCGTCGTTCTTTGAGTGGTTGATGACGTTGATGTAGATATTTGATCATTAGTACGAAATGTTGAGGCTGAACTACCCTTGTCAGCACAACACACATACGGTTGACCATTTTGCATTCCGCATTGCGATCGACGTAAATAATTTGTAACTACTGGCTCACGTCCACGAGTAGTTAGTAAAGTGAGCAATGGTGGACAACTTCTGATAGGAATACATGTTCCTGTTTGATTATCCGGATCAGTACATGGGTTGGATGCTAAATCTACACCAAGACATAACACATGTGTAGATGGTATAATCAATCACTTGAGCAGTAATAAGCACTCATACAGCGTGCACAGAAATATTGAGTAGGACGCCCCTAAAAAAGTTTTATGCTATATTTATTTCGGTTTGTCATACTCATAGTGAACAAGAACAATGATAGCAAAAATGATTGGTTGTTGGATATGGATGATAAGATTCCACCAATCATATGCATCTATTTCACATTCACGAAAATAAAAATCGAAATTTCATTGAAAGATCCAGATAAACTATGAGGGTAGACGTACCAAACACACTGTTCAGAATAGGCAAAAATTATTAAAATGAAAATTCAGCATGCCTCCTTCAAGCATTTGTAATAACTAAGTATCTATACCTACGTGCAAAGTCGAAAGTAAACAATATACACATAGCAAAATAAGTTAATTACCAGCTTGTCTAATTACTCGTCTATATTCTACGCCACTGAATACACTACTAAAATTCAAAATCACCACCAATAACCAGTAAAACGACATTTTAGGTAGGTAACTAAAAATCAAAAGCACAATATTATTGAAGCGTTTCAAAGTATCGGTTTGGTAAATTAAGAACCTCTTCCGACAGATTTTGTGTGTACGTATTTTGTAAAAACCCATGACGAGTTTTTGAATCAGGGTTCAGCAGATAACATATTTAACATTTGACTTAGGTATAGGTACACTAATTACTTAGTTATGGTGTTTGTTTATGATGATTATGAATGCTCTTCAAATTAACCAATCAAATCCTAATTCCTTCCACGTGGCGTCACAAAAACGAAAAACGTAACGGAAACATAACAAAACTCCGGAATTTCAGAATAAAAGTCAAGGTATTAGAGAGGTATCCATCACTGGACGAAATTTTTTCAGTACCTACCTATATAACATTTTTAAAACGATATTTTCTCACAATTTTTTAATATACCTAAAATGATATTTTCATCAATTTTAAGAGATTTCTATCGTTTCACTTCGTTTTTTTGTTCTGCCTCAATTTTTCATCTGCTTTTTGTCAGAATTTAAGCATAAAGTGTCTGTTAGCAAATTACCAAAAAATTATACATTTTTTTCCGGAAATTGCAAAAAAAAATCAGTTTTTGAATCGGTATTGACAAGTATCAAAATAATCGACTTTCAACAATTTTAAACGAAATGTAATATTGATGGAAACTTGATCCTAAATCTTCCTAAGCTATAGTACTTTAATCGGTTACAATTTCATGATGAAAATTCACATCAATTTCAAGTCAATTTCTTGCTGAAGGCCTAAACTTGACTGCAAATGTTTGTTGATTTTTTTTCTCTGCAGACATCAATTATGCATAGGTACAGAAGTGTTGAAGTCAGAGTTACAACATTTTGCTTCATTTCTAAGGGGTCACCTCGACCCAATTCTTAAGTCATGGGAGAGTCGAGGTGGAGTTGAGGTGCAGGGATTTTCCCATCAAATCATTTTAAATATCAATTCACATAATTATTTGCAATAAATATGAACAGTAATTTTCTGAAAATGTAGAATATTAGGAGGTTTGATACTCCTAATAGTTGAACTTTTGAATCCATTTTGTGAGCTTTAGAGAGCTTTTACGACTGTACGAACACTCATAGTGGGGGGGGGGTTGACAATAGGAGAATTCGTTTCCGGTGTTGGTGAAGCCAAAAAGCTCAAGACTCCCTGTGAAATGAAGCTTTTTTTTCCAAAAAAGTTAAATTTTCAGGTATAAAAAAGCTCGATTAATTAAAATAAACCAGATTGACGTGATCAGCGATGCTTAATTAGTATTAATCGACTCCTCGTACACTTTATTAGCTTTTAATTGAAGAAACAAAATATATTTAAAAAGTACAACTTTGCCCCTTCATTTAGTCAAGATACGCAACCAAAACGACTCACAAAATTGATAATTTGACTAGTTTAGTAGTTTTGGAGGTAAAAATGGGCATTTTCTACCAGGAGAATATGAGATATCAGGGGATTCTATACTCCTAGGGTCCTAGTCCTAATACTTGGGCTTGTGAATTTGGTTTTTGAGCTTTAGAAAGCTTTTTGAAATGTACGAACAGTCAAATATGGGGTTTTTCGATATGGAGAATCCATTTTTGGCATTCATACCGCTGCAAAGTTCGAAGTTCATGAGAAAATCGAGCTTTTTGTAAAAAAGTTGAACTTTCAAGCTTCAAAATGCAACGTTGACCTATACGAATGGTCATATAATTGTAATCAGCTATGCTTAATTAGTGGTATTCGACCACTTGTACACTTTATTAGATTTTAATTAGGTGAATTAAAAAACATGAAATTAAAAAGTTCAACTTTGCCCCTTAAATGGTACTGGTATGCAACCCAAACTACACACCAAATATTCCTAATACTTGAACTTTTGAACACTTTTCTGTGCTTGAGGGAGCTTTTTTGGAGATGTACGAATTGTCGTCAGAGGGATTTTTGTACACGTAGAATCTATTTCTGGTGTCGATACCACTCCAAAGTTCAAAGTTTAAAAGATAGTGATATTTTTGAAGAAAAAGACGAGCTTTCAAGTTCTAGAATGCGATATGGAGAGAAATAAATGACATGGTTGTAATCAGTGATGCCTAATTAATAATAAACAACTCTTCGTTCAATTTATTAGCTTTTAATTAAAGCACAGAACGTGAAGTTAAAAAGTTCAACTTTGCCATTTAAATGATACATATTATGTACCTATGAAATTATATATTTCAATGAAGACAAATGAGATCATTAACGAATCACAATCCAATACTTAACATCGATAATTAATTTTCTTGTTTAAAATATCACAGAAAACGAAACTGAGGAAATACAATAGCTAAAACTTTTTGGCGATTCCGATCGAATAATTCTTAGTTTACACATAAAATAGTAGTCCCTACTCCACATTTACAAATGAAATTCGTTCAACTTTGCCCATTAAATGGTACATACGTAACTATGCATTTATAAATTTTCATCAAAGACAAATAAGATCATTTACGAATTACATCCAATATCACAAAGACGAAACACGTTGAACACAACAACTAAAACTTTGACGATTTCAATCGAATAATTCTTAGTTCAATAATTAAATTTTAAAAAAAAAAACATTTATAAAATAGTCCCTACTCCATACAAAATAATAACTGGATAAAATCAAAATGCAGACGATTTTTATTTCTCCTTCAAAGATAATAAATGCGACACTTAGTTTCTCTCACGCGATCTTCAGTTGTAATTCTTTACTCCACCTTCTCAACGAATGCTCGCTTTGGAGATCTCGAAGACATGAAAAACTAAACAAAATTAACAGACGATAGCTAAAACTTCAAAAAAATTGGGTAAAATTAAACAATTTAAAAACAAAAAATATACGAATAATAAATTATACAAACAACTGAATTCGATGCACGCCGATTTCTCAAAAATAAAAAATAATTGCGATAGGAACTTCGAAAAACCACATTCATAATGTTTAACGATAAATACGACGTTTCATTTCCCTTAAGTATGCCATCTCCAATAGCTTCTTAATCTTATTTCGAGCTCTTTTCGATTCGATATACCAATCAATTAATTTCATCGCCGTATTTGATCGTTTGTTGACCATCATACTCTTCAATTTATCGATGGCCTCAGGTAAAGAAATGATTTTCCTTTTGAATTCCGCTGCTAAATCGGCAGGCACACCATCGGCAATAATTCTAGGCAGGATACAGTCGTTCGAGACAAAATGATTCACGCACATTCGCAAACCTTTACCCGACAATAGTAAATTCTTTTTATACTCGGTAACGATTTCTGGATACGATGACCGGAGTGGAGCCAGGGTAGCATTCAACTGTTTCAAATTTCCGGCAGAATAGCACTCCAAACACCAATCATCGAGAAGCTGCATATTCTCGAACAACATTTCACGCAGGAATTGCGTCGATGAAGGATCAGTAATTGAGAAGCCGAAATCCAATAATTTAACGAGCTTTTGAAATTTATGAAGGATTATCATCACTTCACAGTATGTATTGAAATAAGGGCTTCTGGGCAGAGATTGCTTGAAATCGGTCGATGCTGCAGCATCGAGAAGACATAAGTTCAACAGTCTGTCAAGCGACTTCAAGTTACTGAAACCTATTAATTTTATACAGCATTTAATGAAATACGGGTTTTTCGTAATTTCTTGTTGTTTGATGTCGACACAAGCGTGATACGAGTATAACACCGATGATACGAAAGTGAGACCTGATTCCGTGCACTTGTACCAGGTCAACGAATTCAATAGGTGTTCGATGAAGTCGTAATTTCCGTAATCTACTTGTCGTAATATATAATGTTTTGAACCATCTGGAGCAGAGTTCCAAATTTCCGTTAAAACCGAGTCTTTAGAATCGAAGGATAAGAGCTGGGTGAATAAGCTAACGAATTGATCTTGAGTAATCAAATCTCGAAATTCGTACCAGGTTGCAATGGCATCTTCTTCGTTATCACGTTCGGACTCCGCGAAATTGCATATGATATCGATAATGTTTTTCTCGAACACGGAAACACGTTGAGATTCGTTCAACTTCATCAATACTAATTTCTGAAAACGTAAACCAAATTCATCGATCAAACGAACAGCTGCTGTAACTTGTTGCTCGGTATTCAAACGATCAAAAAAGTACTCGATCGCAGCCCAATTAACAGCAGGTGTTTTATCTCTTATTAACTCGATAATGAGCACAAATTCTACATAGTCTATCAGTTCCAATTTACTATCGCAGAAACAATACCAATAACAGCTGAGAGGACTCGAATGGAACAGTAAACGGTAATCAAGAATGTCGTTCATTTCCAACATGGGCCATAAATTTTTTATTTCTTCTTGCAGGCAATACGCACTTGATAAATGAAATTTCTGCATATTGTTCAATTTGTCAGATTTCAATAAATTTCGAGCTGTTTCTACGAGATTGATTCTCCCATTGGGATGCCACATAATATGGTCGACGTGCACATACGATTTTGATATTTCCGATCTTTCATCAAGAATTTCACTCTTTTCCGATGTTTCGTCCAATAATACTGCTAGGAGGTGGCGAGCCCAGTTGATAAAGTTCTTATTTACTCGTTTGACATATAACGCGATAGAATTGACGAACAACTTGGGTACAGGTAATGCCTCTATCCATTCAGATACTTCGTCGATCAACGAATCTTGCCATTTGTAGTTATCTGCCATCATTCTGGCGCGATTCCATAAAGCAAATGCCACCTTCACTGTGGCTATTTCTTGCAACGTAGGCACCGAGGTCGGTCTCTCTGAAACAATACAGTAAATCGAATGTATCGATTAGATTCCACTCGAGAGAAATTAGCAATTTCAGATGGATTCGAAAGCTCGAACAACGGATTAATGATTCAACTTACCTTCCACTTCATCAGGATAAGCTTTATATTGCCATTTATAATGATAACCATCGTCGGACCAGTACGGATCGTCATAATCATAATTGAAACGTGCGAGAAGCATCGTTGACTCGAATGGTGAACTTATTTACCTATACTAAATTTGAGTTTTTATTTAAAATTTACTTCACGTTCACAAGAAAATCACACACGTAATACGATTGACAATGAGCGAATGTTTACCTGATAGCATCGCCTGTTATCAAAATGAACACGATGCAGCATGCAGATAAATAAACATTCACATTCAACAATTCAACATAACATCATTAGACATCACAACATCACTGGTCGATGGGAGAAGTGGAGAGGCGCATTCCGTAGGGTAGGGGGTATGCTGGACCGCCATTGTCTTCCTTTCCTTCCCAAAACGAAAACAAACGAAACGCCGTATGTACACAATATACAATTTTTCGTGTAATAAATGCAATTTTTTGTATACTCCTTGAATAGTTCTACAACATGGCAAAATCAGATTGAAGCTATCTTTACATAGTTTACATACAGGATGAATCTGGAGTCGTCTGGTTTAAATACAACTGTAGATAGTACTCGAGGAGACGAACAAAAAAGTTATTATGATGAGTTGCCTATCTTGTAAAATGAAGGGGCTATGTGCTCCGCAAAATCGGAAATTTACCTATTTTGAAAAGTTCATCAAAAATAAGAAAATGTTTGAATCATTCAAATGATGCCACTAACCCATAGTACTCGAGTGGACGAACAAAAAATGTTTTATGGCCAATTGCCTATCTTCAAAATTGAAGGGGCAACCCTGATTTAAAATTTCCAAATTTCGAGTGCCCTAAATTTGAGTTTTGAAAGTGTGCTTGCCCCTTTCAATTTTGAAGATGGGCAATTGGTCATATTAACATCTTTTGTTCGTCCACTCGAGTACTATGGGTTAGTGACATCATACAAATGATACAAACATTTTCTTACTGTCTGCAAATTGAAGAAATTAACCCATTTTTGAACTAAAATTTACCTATTTTGAAAAATTCTTCTAAAATAAGAAAATGTTTGAATCATTTGAATGATGTCACTAACCCATAGTACTTGAGTGGATGAACAAAAAATGTTATCATGACCGATTGCCTATCTTCAAAATTGAAGGAGCAAGCATAATTTAAAAATTCAAATTTAGAGCACTCAAAATTTGGAGATTTTGAATCAGGTTTGCCCCTTCAATTTTGAAGATAGGCAATTGGCCATAATAACATTTTTATTCGTCCACTCGAGTACTATGAGTTAGGGGCATCATTTAAATGATTCAAACATTTTCTTATTTTTGATAAATTTTTCAAAATTTATCAATTTCCGATTTTGCGAAGCACGTGGCCCCTTCATTTTACAAGATAGGCAACTTATCATAATAACGTTTTTTGTTCATCTCCTCAAGTACTATCTATAGTTGAATTTAACCAGACGACTCTGGATTCATCCTGTATAATAGTCGAGGAATTAGATTATTACCTCGACCGTAACTTTGCCCCTTCATTTTTTAGGTTCGGCAAACCAACTTACTTACCTAGTACCTACCTACATCACATCTCCGTGGTTTGGGTTGGTGTATTACTTACTAATCGAAGGCATTGATACCTGTCCCCATCCCGGGACACCTGGTATGTGTCCAAGGATTACATATGACATACCGCACATCTCATACTTATCGTTTGCAATAATATTCACAATTGGAGAAGTTCAACCTACGTTTTGAAGTAAGTACCCTATATATATTTTGTAAACGTATCTACAGTATAGCTATCTACTTACAGCGTTAATGTTCTATTATGTTGAACGCAATGTGCGGCTGTAACAACAAATCGATCAGAGATTAGAGTACCGCTGCACCTGAATTGTAAATTGGGACTGGATTTGGAACTATATCCCAATGCTGCCATCCACGGCTAACTACCTACGTAATCAAATCGATAGGTATTAGATAGGTTGTAAATTTGAGCCGTTGATTGTACTTTTAGGGAGGTAGCAAAGAAAAAATACCTAAATCGGATTTTGGGTTGGACTTGTCCATTGCGGTGAATCTAAGGACCGTTTTACCACACTGTGAGAAATCTTCTCGTTTTCGATATGTTGTCGTTCTTTGTGTGGTTGATGTTAATATTTGACCGTTTGTTAGAAATGATGATCCTGAACTACCGTCGTTAGCACAACACACATTCGGTTGACCATTTTCCATTCCGCATTGCGATTGACGCAAATAATTTGTAACTCGTGGCTCACATCCACGAATAGTTAGTAAAGTAAGCAATGGTTGGCAACTTCTGATAGGGATACATGTTCCTGGTTGATTATCCGGATCAGTACATGGGTTGGATCTTGAATCTAAACCAAGATTATAATAGATGGGTAGAGGTAAGCAGTAAGAAGCACTCATATAGTTTGCACAGAAATATTAAGTAGGCACTCCCAAAAAAGTTTTGTGCTATTTGTTTCAGTCCACCAATCATATGCATCTATTTTACTTCATTTCCAGCCTTTATTTTGAAATTTTCTCAGTGCATGGGGGTCCCTCAGAGATTGTATAGGTATAGTTGCCGAAGCTCAGTCTAATTTAAAGTGTTTCGAAAACTGTGTAGAAGGGGGTGAGGTAAAAATTTGTTAAGAGACCCATAAATTATTTCACTAGAGCTCACGTTTTCGTTTGCGTCCACTCAGATAAATACCATGCATTCAAAAGTATTCAATTACTCATAAAATGTTTGTTTTTTTTTTCATAAGTATTTCTTTTCATTTGAGTTAAAATTGCATGAGCAATGATAAAAGTTGAATTTGCAATACACGAAAATACAAATCGAAATCTTGTTGGAAGCTGTAGAAAACTATCAAGAGTAGATGTACTCGTACCAAACACCTACCTATTCTTGAGAGTAGGCAAAAATTATTAAAATAAAAATTCAGCATGCCTTCTTCCAGCATTTGTAATGCGTGCAAAATCAAAAGCACACAATATACACTTAGCAAAATAGGTAATTACCAGCTTGTCTGATTACTTTTCTGTATTCTGCACCACTGATAGTGAGTGCACTGCTGAAATTCAAAATCACTACTAAAAAGAAGTAAAACGACATTTTAACAAATAAAAATCAAAAGCACAATATTAAAGCGTTTCGAAATATTAGATTGCTGCAGGGTATAAGAATCTGTTCTGACAGCGTGGAATTAAAATTAAAGTAATAACCAGTAAAACGTCATTATAATTCGCATTAAAATAGGCAACTAAAAATCAAAAGCACATTATTAAAGTGTTTAAAAGAATCAAGATGCATAAATTAAGAACCTCTTCCACAGATCGTGTATGTGGTGTACTTACAGGATGGCGGCGAACTTGTGTAGGTACCTATGTATTTTGTAAAAACCCTGAAACCCATGACGAATTTTTGAATAAAGGTTAAGCAGATAACATATTAACATTTGACTTTCACTAATTATAACATGTGTTTATGTTTATGATGATCATGAATGCTCTTCAAACTAACCAATTGGAGTACCTAAATTGAAAGAAAAACGTAATGGAAACATCACAAAATCCGGCATATCAGAAATCAAAATAAAAGTTAAGATAGGGGTAAGTATATTCAATATCCATTACTTAATAGAAGGAAATTTTTTCAGTACCTACCTACCTACTCGTACCTAGGTATTATAACATTCTTAAACGGATTTTTCTGATAATTTTTTGATGTAAACCGATATTTTTGACAATTCTATGGTTTTTTCATGAGTTTTTTATTGTTTCACTTCGGTTTTTTGTTCTGCCTGAATTTTTCATATCCTATCTTTGTAAAAAAAAATCGTTTTTCCATCACTGTCCAGTATTATTGTAAGTTGACATTTTGATTATAGGAGCGTAAATATGGATGATACTTTTGCTGTTGTTTCATGTGATGTTCTGTAGGTAGGTTCTCTAAAATATCAAATGCAACTTTTCAGTTTTCAAAATATATTTTTCAATCCTCATCTTTCAACTTATATTCCAAAGGTCGTCGATTTATCATTGATGATTTTCGGTGAATTTTCCTTACCCTTTCCAATGTTTAATATTGATAACAATCCGATTCTGTTTATACCAAAGTCGACGAAAAAATCATAAAAATTGCAAAAACATAGATGTACCTACTTTTTTATGTATTTGAAAAATGCAAAGCCAAAAGTTTTCATTGATTCGTACAAATAGATAAATAAACGTACAAATATCTAAAACATCGTAAAAAAATTAATATTAATTGAGCGATCAAAATTCAAATTAAGTATACTGGCACATGTCAATAAATTCAAAATAAACAAAACAAAAATCAATTAGGTAAGTCCGGCAGTAGTTTTAATCCAATCGGAAAAGTAAGCGACTCTTGTATACACTCCTGGATAATTTGCATCAGCACATCTGATTCCACAGGATACGATACCAGCCAGATAGTATCTATTTTCTTGCGGTAGGGGAATAATTAAGGGTCCACCTGAATGACCCTGTTGGGGGGGGGGAATGATAAATTAGCACTAATAATATCAAATACGTACTCGGGTTTAAATATATTTTATTGAACAGCAGCTTACTTGGCAAGTGTCTTTACCACCACCACCGGCACACAATACTCGTTCATCTATTAAAGCTGTTCTTCGAGTGGAATAATTCCTAGCACAACGATCATTGTCAACAATTTCAATTTGGGCATGTTGCAAGTAGCTGCTGGATGATCCTCCTGTAAACATGGTACATACGATATACAATGAGCTGTTTATTACAGCCTAGATGCATAGGTAGGTAGATTTCCAATGCATGAAAATTTGAGAGAAAATACAATACGTACGCCAATCAGCAGCTCCCCAGCCGACAATAAATGGAATTTTCCTAGAATAAAATTCATCGCTTTTGTACTGAGAACCACTTAGAATGCAAATTGGACGAACATTTTCGTTGAAAGTAACAGGACTTTTTAAACGTAAAAGAGCAATGTCATTTGCAATAGGATCATCAGTATAATTCGGATGTGAAATGAACTGTTCAATTGCGATTTCTTGTGGCGAAGCTCCGTCTGTAACCGTATCGTTTAAATCCAGATCCCCTATTCGAACTACTGACCTATCAAGCAAAAATGGACGTTAATAAACGAATTATATTACCTATATAAAGAGACATTGATCACATATTATACATAATAAACTTGGTGAAAAATAATTTCTTTTAAACAATACCTTATCTACGTATTTATACCTATTTTTAATGCAACCGTGAAAAAACCAAGTTGCCACTTAGCGAGTGTTCCAAGAGAAGAGCATTAGGTTAGGAATCCCCATCTGTGTTTTGAAACACCCTGAACTATGTAACGTGAATATTTATACGTACAGTGTTAGATTTCCATTACGAGTATATTGACCACAATGTGCTGCTGTAACAACAAATCTATCAGAGATCAGACTACCACTGCATCTAAACTGTAAATCGGTGCTGGATTTGGAAGTATACCCCAACGCAGCCATCCACGGCCAATCACCTATCAAGTAATCAAATCCATAGATAAGCATGCAAATTTGTACCGTTGATTCTGCTTTTAAAGAAGTAGGATAAGAACACAATAACCCTACCAAAAAACGAATTCGTAAGATAATGCAGTGTTTTAGGTGCGGCGAAGAATGATTGGCCACACTTTGAGAAATCTTTGAAACCACTGGAAGGCCTGCTGTCAGAACCTAATGGAGATGTTTGTGTTGATCCTCTATTATTTGTTGTAATTCTTTGAGTGGTAGTTATTTGACCGTTTGTTTGGAAAGATGATCCTGAACTACCATCTACAACACAACACACCAGCGGTTGACTCTTTTCCCATCCGCATTGCGATCGACGCAAATAATTTCTAACTACTGGCTCACGTCCACGAGTATTTAGTAATGTGAGCAATGGTGGGCAACTTCTGATAGGAATACATGTTCCTATTTGATTATCCTGATCAGTACACGGGTTGGATGCTGAATCTACATCAAAACATAACATAATTATACGTGTAGATGGTAATCACTTAAGCACTTAAGCAGTAGGTACATTATAAGCACTCATAGCGTGCACAAAAATATTGAGTAGGACGCCCCCAAAAAAGTTTTATGCTATCATATCTATTTCAGTTGGTCATACTCATAGTGAACAAGAATAATGATAGCAAAACTGGATGATAAGATTCCACCAATCATGTGCATCTAGGTATTTCACATTCACGAAAATAAAAATCGAAATTTTATTGAAAGATCCAGATAAAAACCATGAGGGTAGACGTACCAAACACACTGTTCAGAATAGGCAAAAATTATTAAAATAAAAATTCAGCATGCCTCCTTCAAGCATTTGTAATAACTAATTGTAAGTCAAAAGTAAACAATATACAGTTATACACATCAACAAAATAAGTTAATTACCAGCTTGTTTGATTACTCGTCTATATTCTACGCCACTTAATGCACTGCTAAAATTCAAAATCACCACCAAAAACCAGTAAAACGACATTTTAGGTAGGTAACTTAAAATCAAAAGCACAATAAATTATTGAAGCGTTTCAAAGTATCGGTTTGATAAATTTAGAACCTCTTTCAAAGTTTCAACAGATTTTGTGTGTACGTATTTTGTAAAAACCCATGACGAGTTTTTGAATCAGGGTTAAGCAGATAACATTTAACATTTGACATAGGTATACACGTTAATTACTTAGTTATGGTAAGGCACTATAGCTTCACTCAGATGAAATCGCTCGACCATCTTTGGTGCAAAATAACAATTGAATTTCATGAAACGTCACAGTGACGTCACTTCACAGACAGCAATGCTGTTCTGTGATTGGCTGAAATAATTCATTTTGCACCAAAGATGGCCGACCGATTAGTTTTTTGTTTTGTTTCCTAGCTACTGAGAAATTTTGAAGATAACGAGATGGTAATTTTTTGCCATTTTACCTTGGGGGGGGGGGGAGATGCCGCAATTTCTGTAATGTTAATGTGTTTAGCGTTTAGCAGATTGAAATTTTCCCTTTTTAGCCTTTCCACATGTCGGCCATCTTCCATTCTTTAACCTTTGTCATTTTTTTCAACTCATACTCATAACCACGAACACATTTGTGGTTATAAGTAGATATGAGTTGAAAAGCACGTGGAAAGGGGTAGGTGCCGCACCAAAATCAATCAACACCAAACTTATAGCGTAACATAAGTCATCTTGAGTCCAAAAATCACAAGTGGTAGTTCTCTGGTAGTTATTCACTCATATTCCTCCAAAAAATTTGAAATTAGTCACTATAAACAAATATTTTGGTGCGGCATCTTTCCCTAATCCCTTTTCGCATGTTGGCCATCTTTCCTTTTTTGATCTCCGTCATATATTTTCAACTCATTTTCATAACCATTGACATTTAATCAGAATTTTGTCTCTACCATCGTAATCTACATAAAAAACTTGATCAAATACAATGACTAAAAGTACTAAACACTGATTACATTACATATTACATCATTTTCGCAATCCAGTGTTGCCAACATAGAAATTTTTGAGATGCGGCATCTTCACCCACTTTACCCCAATATGCCCCTATGGATTTTTGTGAATCATACAATTCTGAGTAAAATGAGCCCAACTTGTTAGCGCATATTTTGCATATTTTGGGTATAAATGCATATAAATGCATATTTTAGACATTTTTTAAGCGCATATTCGTCATATTTTGGAAATTTTGGCCAAAAAATCCATTTTTGGCAGTACTTTTCACTAAAAATTGAAAAAACGGTTTTTTAAATCGATTTACAGTTAACCTAAAATTGATTATTCAAAGAAAAATTGAAGACTTTAACCTCCTTTTTTTGAATTTCTCAATTTTCTAGCCTTCTCTTCACCTTTAAAATGAAAAATCCTTTCTAGAGATACCCATATTGATGTTGCATAAAAAAGTGCATATTTTGATGAATAAGGGCATATTATTTTGTCATAATTTGATCAAAATAAATGCATATTGTATGCGCATAAAATGATTTTTTAAGCGCATAAAAATAATCCGAGCTCTAATGATAATTATGAATGCTCTTCAAATTAACCAATCAAATCCTAATTCCTTCCACATGGCGTCACAAAAACGAAAAACGTAACGGAAACATAACAAAACTCCGGAATTTCAGAATAAAAGTCAAGGTATTAGAGAGGTATCTATCACTGGACGACATTTTTTCAGTACCTATACCTATAACATTTTTAAAACGATATTTTCTAACAATTTTTTAATGTAAAGTGATATTTTCATCAATTTAATAGATTTTTATCGTTTTACTTCGTTTTTTTGTTCTGCCTCAATTTTTCATTCTATCTTTATTTCACTTTATACGGAATTTTTGTTTTCAGAATGAAAAGGCGGAATTTTTGCCAGTAAAATAAAATGAAAACGAAAACGAAAAAATGTAGTAATTTCGTATATCTCTTTGAATTATCAAATGCAACTTTTCAGTTTTCAAAATCACCTACCTATATTTTTTAATTCTCACTTTTCAGTTTGTATTCCAAAGCCCATCGATATACTCGTAGTACATATTAATCGACCCCTCGTACACTCTATTAGCTTTCAATTAAAGAAACAAAATATATTCAAAAAGTTCAACTTTGCCCCTTCAAATAGGCAAGATACTTAACCAAAACGACTCACAAAATTATTAATTTGACTAGTTTTGGAGGTAAAAATGGGCATATTCTACTCTACAAGGAGAATATAAAATATCACTAATATCAGGAGTTTCTATACTCCTAATACCTACTTGGACTTTTGAATTTGGTTTTTGAGCTTTAGAGAGCTTTTTGAAATGTACGAATAGTATCGTATATTGGGTTTTTCGATATGTCGATATGGAGAATCCATTTCTGGCATTCATACCGCTGCAAAGTTCCAAGTTCATGAGAAAATCGAGCTTTTTGTTAAAAAGTTGAACTTTCAAGCTTTAAAATGCAACGTTGACTAATACGAATGTCATTATCGTAATCAGCTATGCTTAATTAGTAGTATTCGACCCTTCGTACACCTAATTAGATTTTAATTGAAGAAAAAAGAATATAATATGTATTTATTTTGAAAAGTTCAAATTTTCCCATTCAAATGACCAAGATATGCAACCAAAACGACACACGAAATTGTTAATTTGACCAGTTTTGGAGGTAAAAATGAGCATATTCTACCAGGAGGATATAGGATATTAGGAGGTTCTATACTCCAAAGTCCAAATACTTGAACTTTTGAATTTATTTTTTGAGCTTTAGGATGCTTTTTGAGATGTACGAATAGTCGTCGATAGGGTTTCTCGATATGGAGAATCCATTTCTGGTATTCGTACAGCTCCAAAGTTCACGAGAAAATCAAGCTTTTGGTAAAAAAGTTGAACTTTCAAGCTTTAAAATGCAACGTTGACTAATACAAATGTCATAAAATCGTAATCAGCTATGCTTAATTAGTAGTATTCGACCCCTCCAAGTCCAAATATTCCTACTTGATAATTTTTCTATGCTTTAGGGAGCTTTTGGAGATGTACGAATTGTCGTCAGAGGGATTTTTGTACACGTAGAATCTATTTCTGGTGTCGATACTACTCCAAAGTTCAAAGTTTAAAAGATAGTGATACTTTTGAAGAAAAAGACGAGCTTTCAAGTTCTAGAATGCGATATGGAGAGAAATAAATGGCATGGTTGTAATCAGCGATGCCTAATTAATAATAAACAACTCTTCGTTCAATTTATTAGCTTTTTTAATTAAAGCACAGAACGTGAAGTTAAAAAGTTCAACTTTGCCATTTAAATGAGACATATTATGTACCAATGAAATTATATATTTCAATGAAGACAAATGAGATCATTAACGAATTACAATCCAATACTTAACATCGATAATTAATTTTCTTGTTTAAAATATCACAGAAAACGAAACTGAGGAAATACAATATAGCTAAAACTTTTTGGCGATTCCGATTGAATAACTCTTAGTTTACACATAAAATAGTAGTCCCTACTCCACATGTACAAATGAATTTCGTTCAACTTTGCCCATTAAATGGTATGGTACATAAGTATGCATTTATACATTTTCATCAAAGACAAATAAGATCATATTATAAATAGCTAGGTATGGTATCACAAAGACGAAACACGTTGAACACAACAGCAAACTTTGGCGATTTCAATCGAATAATTCTTAGTTTAAAAATTAAAAAATAAAAAAAAACACATAAAATAGTCCCTACTCCATACAAAAAAATTTCTCGATAAAATCAAAATGCAGACGATTTTTATTTCTCGTTTAAAGATAATAAATGCAACATTTCGTTTCTCTCACGCGATCTTCAGTTGCAATTCTTTACTCTGTACCTTCTCAACGAATGCTCGCTTTGGAGATCTCGAAGACATGAAAAACTAAACAAAATTGACAGACGATAGCTAAAACTTCAAAAAAATGGGTAAAATTAAATAATTTAAAAACAAAAAATATACGAATAATAAATTATACAAACAACTGAATTCGATGCACGCCGATTTCTCAAAAATAAAAAATAATTGCGATTGGAACTGCGAAAAACCACATTCATATAATGTTTAACGATAAATACGACGTTTCATTTCCCTTGAGAATGCCATCTCCAATAGCTTCTTAATCTTATTTCGAGCTCTTTTCGATTCGATATACCAATCAATTAATTTCATCGCCGTATTTGATCGTTTGTTGACCATCATACTCTTCAATTTATCGATGGCCTCAGGTAAAGAAATGATTTTCCTTTTGAATTCTGCTGCTAAATCGGCAGGCACACCATCGGCAATAATTCTAGGCAGGATACAGTCCTTCGAGACAAAATGATTCACGCACATTCGCAAACCTTTACCCGACAATAGTAAATTCTTTTTATACTCGGTAACGATTTCTGGATACGATGACCGGAGTGGAACCAGCAAAGCATTCATGTCTTTCAAATTTCCGGTAGAATAGAACTCCAAACACCAATCATCGAGAAGCTTCATATTCTTGGACAACATTTCACGCAGGAATTGCGTCGATGAAGTACCAGTAATTGAGAAGCCAAAATCCAATAGTTTAACGAGCTTTTGAAAGTTACAAATGGTTATCATTATTTGACAGTCTATGTTGAAATCAGGCCTTTTGGAAAGAGATTGCTTGAAATCGGTCGATGCTGCAGCATCGAGAAGACATAAGTTCAACAGTCTGTCAAGCGATTTCAAGTTACTGCCACTTATTAATTCTACACAGCATTTAATGAAATACGGTTTTTTCGTAATTTCTCGTTGTTTGATGTCGACACAAGCGTGATATGAGTATAACACCGATGATACGAAAGTGAGACCTGATTCCGTGCACTTGTACCAGGTCAACCAATTCAATAGGTGTTCGATGAAGTCGTAATTTCCGTAATCTACTTGTCGTAATATATAATGTTTTGAGCCATCTGGAGCAGAGTTCCAAATTTCCGTTAAAACCGAGGCTTCCGAATGGACGGATATCAGCCGGCTGAATAAGTTGACGAAGTAATCTTGAGTAATCAAATCTCGAAATTCGTACCACGCTGCAATTGCAACTTCTTCGTTATCACGTTCGGACTCCGCGTAATTGCAAATGATATCGATAATTTTTTTCTCGAACACAGAAACACGTTGAGATTCGTTCAACTTCATTAGTACTAATTTTTGAAAACGTAAACCAAATTCATCGATCAAACGAACAGCTGTGGTAATTTGTTGCTCGGTATTCAAACGATCGAAAAAGTACTCGATCGCTGCCCAGTTAACTGCATGTCTTTCTCCTCTTATTAATTCTTCAATAAGATAAAAATTTTCATCTCCTCTTCTTTTCAATTTTTTATCACAGCTACGAGCCCAATACACACTGAGATGACTCCAATACCCTTCTGCATGACTAGAAGGAAGGTCGTTCATCTCCAACATGGGCCAAATATTCTTTATTTCTCTTTGCAGGCAATATGCACTTGCTAAATGAAACTTCTGCGCATTGGTCAATTCGTCAGATTTTAATAAATTTCGAGCTGTTTCTACGAGATTGATTCTCCCATTGGGATACCACATGATACGGTCGACGTGTAGATATGAATTTAAATCGGTACTTTCAAAATAATCATAATATGTTCCGATAATAGCAGCTTGGAAGTGGCGAGCCCAGTTGATGACGTTATTATTTACTCGTTTGACATATAACTTGATGAAATTGACGAACAACTTGGGTATAGGTAACGCGTCTATCCATTCGGATACTTGGTCGATCAACGAATCTTGCCATGTTTCGTATTCTGTGACCATTCCTGGTATTTCGATGGTGGCATGATTCCATAAAGCGATTGCCACGTTCACGGTGGATATTTCTTGCAACGTAGGCACCGAGGTTGGTCTCTCTGGAACAATAAAGTAAATCGAATCTATCGATTAGACCCCACTCGAGAGAAATTAGCAATTTCAGATGGATTTGAAAGCTCGAACAATGGATTAATGATTCAACTTACCTTCTACTTCACCACGATCTGTATATTCGGATTCCCATTTAAAAAGATAACAACTGAAGCCCCGACGATTGAAACAATCATAAGAGGGTTGCATAGTTGACTCGAATGGTGAACTTATTTACCTAAATTAAATTTGATGTTTTACTTAATTTACTTCACTAGTTCACAAGAAAATCACACACGTAAAACGACCGACATTGAGGGAATGTTTACCATTATACCTGATATCATCGCCTGTTATCAAAATGAACACGCTGCAGCATGCAGATAAAAAATAAACATTCACATTCAACAATACAACATCAAGACACACTGGACGATGGGAGAAGTGGAGAGGCGCATTCCGTTTCATGGGGATTCCTATTCGTACCAGAAAATTATTTCATCTCTGTCCAAGTGGAAGAGTGAATAGGTATGTGGAATTTTTTTCTTATTTTTTTTTATCACATTGTGTATATTTTCAAGCTTTTGAACAGCGTTGAAAGCGCATTTTAATTTTTAAATGATGAAGAATGTACCTAGGGTCGTTTTTCATAAGCTCGAGTGCTCGACACAAGATTGATTTAAAAAAAAAAAAATCGTTTGAATAAAGTACTCAAAATCAGCGACACAGATATTAAGTCGATTTTGCATCAAATCACAAGAAAGTGTTAAAAAAGTAACGGATAAACTAAGTAGGTACACATACTCTTCAAATTATCGGCAAAATATGTGACGAACTGACGATGTCTCGACATGAAAATATGCTTGACGGTAAATTTTGCTCGATTTTATACCAATAATGTTCAAGAATAGGTAAATTTTTTACACTGAAAAAAAAAATGATGAAAAGGAAAATTATTGGCTTAAACTCGACTTAAAATTTGAGCCAACTCGGTCCTATTTCTTTTTTCAAGATTGTGTCTAGGTGGTTCAGGTGGTTTGATGGGCACCGCTTTCAATTTTAGACCAAGGTACCTAAAAATAATGTAGTCATGTTCTTTTTTATAGAACATAAAATACTGTATCTTATGAAATTTTCTTCACAGTTTTGTGATAAATTATTAGTAGAAAGTCGTGTAAATTTATTTACATGTAAGAAGTACGAAATTTTGGTACTAGAATTTAGGGCGTAAAAATAATAAACGATTGTGATAGCTGGGACACTCCTTGGTTTACAGAGGGAGAGCCCAGTGCTATTCAGCATATAGTTAAGCCCAGGGAACCCAAACTCTACTGATGACCTTACGAAAGTACATCGAACAGCAAAGGTGACGAAACACCGCATAAATGATCGTAGACCGCAAATGAAAGTGTTCAGCTTTATTGTATAAATCTCTGATATAAAACCGAATCGATATATTACAAAAAAGACACACTAATCATTATAAAAAGACACTTGCAATGACGATTGCAAGTGGAAGCTCTGAAATGCATCCGTACCGGAACACCAGTGAAAAAAATACTTAACGTTTGTAACGTCTCTAACGGCGGAGTGGCTATACTCGAACTAGTCCGATAGAGTGCACTACTTAGTCAGTGCTGCCACTCCGAGGGAACACATCTTCCCTTTAGGTGGAAGCTGTGGGCGCATCCCCTACCGTCACATATGCCCCGCTTCCATTTGAACAGCGTGGACATCGGAGATGCTGGAACATTGAAGCCAAAAAACTGGCCAACGGACAACGGACGGGAGGGCCCATCTGCCCCGCTTCATATGAACCCGCAGCTTCCAGATGTTAAACTGGCTGGGTCCATCGGAATCCGATTTCAGCCTCCAACTGCTGATTTTAAAACGTCTCTGCTAATTTTTCACGGCACCAGCGACTTAAAATTACCTTAGATGCGAACATTTTCTCAAATAAATTATTTACATTCACATCTTAGTCGCTAAGTGTCACAACAATTCACAAACACATAAATATTTACATAAACAACAGAGAAAGTACAAAGTTCCAAAAATAAATCGAAATCCGTAATTACGCAAGTAGCTATAAGAGATGATTGAAAACCATTCCAAAACAAGGCTCCAGTACTCGAGAATAATAACAGGTATGTTGAATCACATTGAGTTCACATTGAGTTTGCTTCTTTCTCAATACTCGATCTAATTTTCATTTTTCTCTGTTATCTGCAAGCTGATATTTTCGTCAAGTTGGAGTTAGACGATACTGGAGCTGGAAACTGCTTTATTTCATCTCTACTACAGTAAGTACTCCGTTGACTAAATCGTTTTCGCGAACTCTGCTCTCGTGTAGTTTCTTATTGGAGCCGCGTTACTGTCCCAGACAGCTAGCCATACGTCGCTATGTTCACACACAGCTGGGAATGTTTACGTTACTCCCACTGACAGCTGGGACGATGCTATTTTCCCAGACAGCTGGCCGGAACTGACTTTTTGCGCGTTTTCGAGTCGCATTTTCTCTGATTTTTCTGCAACCAAAAAACTTCTCGTGCCTGTTTTGATTTTTTATCGAACGAAGTTTCAAGCCTCTCTGATTTCTGGAACTCGCTCACACGGTTTTCAACTTCTCTGTTTGATGATAAAAAAGTATTTACAATAAAACAATTCTATAACTAAGTCAAAATTACACTAAAAATAAATTAGTCATAAATTAACCATAAAAAAATTTGCTCCTAGTGCAATTTTTCATAAATAAATCAACAATGTAAAAAATAACCAAATTGTACCACTAATTAGGAGCTAAGCGCAATACAGTAATACGATTCGAACTATTCACTATGCTTTCAAGTTGGCGAATGAAAGTTCCAACTGTTGTGCATCAAAAGTTCTGGCAATAGATTAGTTTGCACAAAATGGCGTTTTTAGAGATAAACTTTTACGTAGTTACAGTTATCTAAGTTACAATCTTATCTCTAACGTTGCACTCGGATGTTAGAATATAATTACACTAGTCTACATAAAAGTAGTTGACCTTGAAAGTTTTCAAAGCTTCAAAACTCGCTTACTTCGTCGTTGAAACGATAACAATTGAAAGCTTGAACAAAATATGCTCTCTCAAAATCATCAAGCATCTCTAGCTGAATAAAATTCAAGGTCTTTTTTCGTTTTCTATTTCTCTGATTTCCAAGGTCATCCGGTGCATTTCGAGTATGCAAGTTCGAACTTTCGAGATTGGTAGGTACCTGCTTAGCTTTAGAACGCGTTTCGTACCTCTCCCGCGCCGCCTCTCTCCTCTCCTTGTACTTTTTCTTATCAGGAAACGTTTGTTCAAGGCAATCTTCGAGCTTTCGCTCTTCGGAGGGGGGGAGCTTTCTGCGTAATCTCTTCTTTATTTCTCGGAACTCTGCATCGTGCTTTGAAATCTCTTTTTTAGGCATCTCTGATTGGCAAGTTTGGTGAATTTTTTCCAGGGTTTTTTCAGGTTGTTTTCGCGAACCTCTGGGCAAATACTCTGGATCCTTGGGGTCGTCGACCTCCTCCTCATCCTCGCTTTCCTCTTCCAACTTCTCTGTTTGCTCGATGGTTTTCTGCTTTGAATAATCTCTGATTTTTTCCACCAAGTCTCTGTTATCGAATTTTGATCTCTGCTTCAAATCATTTTTTAACTCCTCCAGCTGGTTTTTGTTAAGATATGACGTCATTTGGCGAGTGTTAACAATTTGCTCGTCAGTAGGGTCAGCCACGTTTTTGACCATGTAACAATTGCTACCAACGTGCTGTTCTACTGTATAAGGACCATAGCGTTTTTGAAATAGCTTTTTGGACAAGCCTTTTTCATACGAAGACAAGCGGTGTGATGTTAACATGACCAATTCACCATTTTCAAAAATAGTGGGGGGCCCATGTAGCTTGTTGAATGCAACTTCGTTATTAATTCTCTGCTGCATTCTTTTTTCGCGAATAAAATTCACCAAGGCCTGTTGGTCAGTCATACTGTCAATATTTTCATCAATGACTTCTTGGGTATAAACTGCCTTTCTGGCCAGCTTGTCTGCTACGAAATTATTATGGTCATATTTTCTCGCTCTGACGTGTCTTAACTCGAACTCCTTGAATTTTTTGGACAGTTCAATGACCTGCTGGAAAGCTGCTTTATGATGAACTGGTTTTTTGTTCGAATTTTTCCAGTTATTTTCAATCCACCTTTTTGAGTTGTGGTTTACTGCAGTTACTAGGTAGTTGGAATCGGAAAATACTTTGAGCTTCTCTACCTCATTTTTTAAGGCAATTTCCATCGCTTTGATCAACGCAATAATTTCAGCCAAATTGTTGGAATTTTTATAATCAGGGTGCACGACTCGTTCGGAAATGTTGAAATCTCCACTGGGTGTCCAACTGATTCCGATACCCGCGATAGCTTCGTCAGTGCCATTTTGAGAACAAGCACCGTCTACTGCTACCCATACAAATCCTTTCTTATCAATAATGAGCTTTTTGGGGTCCATTTTTATTTTTAGAGCTTCTTCTGATGTTATTGATGGAACATTGTTGGCACGTTGCTCTTCTCGTAACTTTCTCAACTCGAATTTGGCATTTATGCCAATACTTGGCACTGGCAAATCCTGAGCTAAATCATCTCTGATTCCCCAAGCTTCATTTGGCTTCACTCCAAACTCCATTGGCGTATTGTTGATCTCATTTTCAACTTGCTTGGCATATTTGTGCCAGCCATGGTGAGTGTAATCGAAGTTCTCTGCTGACTGATTTATCTTGACTCTCAGTCTATCGCCAATTATTCTCATTGTTCTTTCCACTAAGCTTGATTGTGGATTATATTTGGTAGTGTGACCAACTTTCACACCGTAGGATTTGAGTAGGTCATTCCAAGCATCGCTCACGAATTGAGTACCATTATCAGTAATGACTTTACGCACTTTGTGCCCCAGTTTCTTGATTTCTTCGAGGATTTCTTTCATCGCTTTAGAAACCTCTTCTTTGGTAGCCACAATCAGGGTTTTTAGCCAAACTTTGGCAGTGAATACACATTTCACAACTAACATGTATTTTGGATCACTGGCCTTGTTAGCAATTTGTCCAATTAGGTCAGCTGATAGTACATCTGCTATGCCATAAGCTTCAATTTGAGCATACTCTAACTTCTTCTTCTGCCCAAAGTTCTTATTATGTTTGCAATCGAGGCATTCGCTTGTGGCCAATTTGGCAGATTTTGGTACATTCGGCGAATAGTACATGCGTCGAAAAATAGCATCGATTTTGGCAGCTCCTACATGGCCGTATTCCTCATGTAGGTACATTATGGTATCTTTATACAACTCATCTGGCATACATGGCACTTTTGAGCCATCTTCTCTGATTCGATGAAGTACTCTGACACCTTCTTCTTCTTCCAAAATGACATATTTTTTCTCAAGCTGTCTCTTCGCTTTTCTCTGCTTTGAAGTCATGTCCAGTTCTTCAGCTTGAAGTCTTCGTATGACCTTGGACCAATTTTCATCTCTGTTTTGGTACAAGTCCAGCCTCTTCAGACAGTCTACCAACTGTTCTTTTACTAGGTCTTTGTAAACAACACCAAGTGGCACCATTCTGGTCCAGTTCGTTTCATATAGGGTCAGCTCAGGTGCCTGCATCTCCCACCATTTACCAACTCTTTTTGGCAAATCATAAACCAAATCATGGCAATTAAAATGGGTAATCCATGCTGCTGCTTTGCGGTGTATTTGAGCCAAAGTATTAAATCTGTGCACAATTGACATGATATCTTTTCTAATATGCACTTTGTAACCATGAAGCCACATTTCGAGTTTTTTTAATGCATTCGCCAACGAGTACATTTCTTTCTCTATTATGGTGTACTTCTTCTGATGGTCTTTGAATGTGTTGCTCACAAATAAAATCACATGATCGGTGCCATCTTCTCCTTTTTGGTAAACTACAGCGTTCATGGCATCATGTGTAAAACTGGTCTCAAGATAAAAATCTTGCCCCTCGATCGGAGATGCCAGCTCAAACTTCTTCCGGTACTCAGTTTCCAACTTCTCTAATGCATTCTGCTGTTCTTCTCCCCACTTGAAGTTCTCTTTTCGTGTGACTTCATAAAGTGGCACTGCTAACTGCTGGTAATCTGCTATGAAGCGCTTATAAAATCCAACAATTCCCAAAAATGCCATTACATCTTTTTCATTTTTGAGTTTGAATTCACCTTTCTTGTTGGTGTGCTTGGCTTTGAATTGATCAAGCTTTTCGAGTTTTTTATTCTGCTTCAATATTCTGCCAGGCTGGAGCTGGAATCCCAGATGGTTTATCTTACTCTTGAAAAACTTTGACTTCCTTGGATTAAGCCTAAGTCCATTATCTCTGATAATCTTGAGTGTGTCAACAAGTAGCTCCATTATCTCTTCGAAAGTTGCAGCTTTGAGCAGCACATCGTCAACATACTTAGTCCTGCCTTTTTTTGCTGGCATAATTGTGTTCATCATTTTCACAAACAATGCAGATGACACCTTCAATCCATATGGCACTCTGATAAATTGGTGGACTTCCCCGTCAACAATGAAAGCACAATACTTCCTACATGCTTCATGTAACACCATCTGCCAAAATCCTGCCACAAAATCCAAGCAGCAGTAAATTTTGGCACGTCCATCTGTCGTTATAATTCTATCAAGCAAACCAGCCTCATTGTAATCATTTTCGAGTATTGGATTTAATTCCATTGGATTGAGGCATAATCTCACGTCGCCATTTTTCTTAATATTGACAACCAATGCATTGATGTATGGTGAACTGGAAGGTTCGACAATCTTTTTTGCAACCATCACTCTGAGAGCTTCTCTCACAAGTGGCATCTGCTTATTCGAAGGAGTGTACTTAGGACCGTGAAATCTCTTGATGTTTTTAGGATCTTTAAATCTCAGCTTCATTGGTGGTCCTACCCATTTTCCTGGGTACTTGCTGAATATACAGGCAAACTCTCTAAGTATGTCAAATGCTTTTTTAGCCTGTTTCTTCGTAATGGTTTCTTCATTAACAGCTTGCTCCAAATCTGCTCGCAGTGTTTCCAAAAATATCTCTGGTCCATCATCCACATCCTCAGGCTCTTCTGCCTGGTACTTATCAGCAGTGTTGGCTTTTTTCGAGATGCGATCAATTTGCTCAACATTCTTTTTCTTTACTCTGATTCGCCTGAGTGTAATTTTTTCTCTGTACTCCTGCTCTGACATAAATTTCAACGTCTCTATTTTCTCCTCTCCTGGAGGGCAGCAGGTAGCTTGTTGGTTTTCCACATCAGGTTTTATTCCAAGCACTTTCATGGTTTTTGTGCCAATGATGAATATTTGGTTGCATCCTTTCAAGATGTAAAATGGAATTTTGAGCTCGCAATCTCCAAATTTGAGCTTCAGCACAATGACATAACGATACAACTCTACTTTTGAATCATCTGCCAAGTTACACACTATAGGTCTTTTCAGCATGATGTACTCAACATTGTCATAGTGATCTCTGAGTAGGATGTTGGCTGTTTCCTCTGATACTACGTTGGGAGTGGCACCTGTGTCGAGTTGAGCCGGATAGGCGGTGCCATTTACAGTTAGTGGTACTACACATGTATCGAATTTATCTTTTTCTCTGAGAATCTGCTCTCTGACTCGAGCCTCAATTTCTTCTCTGCGCAGCGGTGGTTTCGGCGTAACAGGTGTTCTGAGCGAGTTCAACGAACTTTCGAGAGTCGGTTGCGCACCCTGCGCGTCTTCGGGGATATGCGTTGCCCCATTCACGTGATTAACATTAATTTTAATCGTCTCTGATGCCCCAGCAGGGCCTACAGGTGTTTCTAGCGTCTCTGATAAGTTTCGTTCCTCACCGGGAGGGGAGGAGATTCCTATCTTGTTGAGTAGCTTGTGGAGTGTCTGAGGTTTGATGAATTTTTTTAGCTTCTCTATTTTTTTAACAGCATCAGCGACTTCTTTTTCAATATTTTTAGGATTCTCTGCTTTTTTCTTCTCTATCAGGGTCTTTTTTCTGATAATTTCGTATTGCAACCCATCTTCTTCTGTTACAACTTCTCTGCTCTCCTGAGTTTCAGCGCCATCTTGATCAGTGATGATTTCAGGAGGTGTTTTCTTATGCCAATCATAGTTGTACATTTTATCCATTTCCTGAATCAACTCTGTTTTGCGTGCAAATCTTGGATAATATCTACCATTTTTCTTGCTTAAATGGAATTTGTGCATCACTGGTATCATGTTGTAATGTTCATCCACTCTGAACTGACGCATAGCTTGATTTTGTTGGTCTCTTTTTAAGTCCAAAAATACCGCAGCAGGGGTCCACCAAAACGACACAATATCATCTTCAAGTGACTCCAGCGCTCGTCTATATGCAAAGTATCTGTCCAGCGAAACTGGATTACTTGCAGCAACTTTTGGCTTAACCAGTGGAAACAATAAAATAATCTTCGTGAAGCCTTTCTTTTTTAACATCTCTAATATCTGCGACGCATAATTCTTCATAGCTTGTGAACTCATGTCAGAGTAGTTCAGCTCTTATTGAGCCAACGATACAATAGCTTTTTTCTTCGTAAAGTTGGCAGCTTTGGCAGCTTTTAACAGGTCACTGATGTTGAGTTGTTCTTTGAGGTAAGGCTGAGAAATTTCAGGCCTTCGTCGTGGTATTACATTCGCTAAAAATACAGCGAGTGAGTCTCCAATTAACTCAAATTCATCTTGCGGTAGCTCATGGAAATTCTCCACTTGTGCTAAATTGCACGCGTCAGCTACTCGTTTCCCGACGGCATACCTGTTGAGTCGATGGACCCCTCTGGTGATGTAGGGGGGGTCTGTTCGTCTGAAACTTCAGTCTCTGATTGCGTTTCTTCTTTTCCTGTGACTGAATTCACTTGATGAGCATTTTCTTTGTTAGGCTTTTTATACCTAGGCTCATCTTTCTTCTCTTTCTGGCCAGTTTTCATCGTCTCTGATTTGGGCTGGTTTCTATACTTGTCATACGATTTTTTCTGCTGATCAGTTGTGCGCTCATTTTTGCTCTCACTGTTGTTGTTGCGAGAATTGTACGAATTAGAGCGCCTATCATTGCCACCAAAACTCGCTCGACGATTTTCAGACCTCTGTTGAGTGTTTCGAGCCTGAGTAGGTCTTTCAGGTTCAGCTGGTCTCTGGGCAAACTCCTCCACTCGAGTCATCGCGTTCAGCCTTTTCTCAAAAATGTTGATATCTTGAAGTTCAATCTCAGTAAAGCGAGGTCTGAGACTGGATGTTAGCTTGTAATAAATCATCATTATTATGTCTTCGAATGGCGAGTTGGTGGTTTTCAGAACTTTCAACCAAATCATTAACTCAGAGCACTGAGTGGTGGATGACGTTTTGCACACTGACATATTCCTGAAGTGATTTCTTGCTTCATTCTGCCTCTGTGGACTCCAAGCGCAATCAATGAAATCCTTTCTGAGTTGATAATAATCAGTGCTGTTTTCCTGAAGATCTTTCCAGGGTGCCATATGTATCAGCTTATCATCGATAAGCACCATCAGAGCATCGCAATATTGACTTTGAGATACCTGATATGGCTGCATACGTCTCTCGAAGCGGTGAATGAAGTTGTAAACTTGGTACTTATTTTCTTCTGAATAACTAACACCAAATTCGCGCAATCTATCAGGCCTAATGTTGGTATTGGTACCGCCAAACTGGATTCGATAATTCAGCCTACGCTCTGGGGGGTGGTTTTGCTGCTCACGCTCAGCCTGAAGCCATCTTGGATCAATTTCAGGCTCTCGATCATCGTTGCGTCGACTGTTTCGATCATCTCTGTTGCCATTGTTGTTATTGGCATTGTAATTGCGATTACTGTTGTTATTATAATCGCTACTTCTTCGATCATCGCCACTACGATTATTTCGATCATCTCTGTTATCGCGATCGCGACTGTTGTAGCTGTCGCGTCGATCACGACGATCACTGTGATTACTGCTGCCGTTGCCGTCTCGCCTATCGCGGCTATCTCTGCTTTCGCGTCGATCGCTGCTGCCTCGGCTGTCGAGGCTGTCGCGTCGCGGTGTGTTACTTCGCGAACGCGATCTACGGGATCTAGAATCTCTCCAAGATGATCTGTTTCGATTACCGTTACTCGGAGTGCGATGTCTATTGTTGTCGAAGTTGTTATTGTTCGAATTCGAGTTGCCCCTGGAGGGGGCAGGGGATCTAGATCGATCATTTGAGTCCCTTCTTCCTCGGAAGAGACCCGCTCCTTTACTGGTATTTGCACCGCTGCGACTGGCGGTGTTACCAACGATATTACTATTCACGTTGTGCACAACTGGTGGCACAACAGGGGGCTGGTAGGGAGGTTCATCCGGTTCGTGGAGATTTTCGATAAATCCATCCACGTGATCTTTCCATTCAAAATATGCAGCACGTTCTTCTTCCATATTCTCAATGAACTCAACATGTTGTAATTGCATCTGATATAATAGGCCACCTTGGTACATATTTCTTTCCTTCATTTTATTCATAATGAGGACGTGAGATGTGAGTACTCTATCGGTGGTTTCTTTGTAAGCTTTAAAATTTGCTTTCGTCTCTGATTTCAAATTTTCGATTTTTTTATCACTTTCTCTTTTCAACTCTGATTTCATAATCGCCATTTGAGCACGCAGCTCAAGATATAGGTTACCTACATCCTCTCTGGTTTTTGAGATGGCTTTTTCAGAATCAATGACTCGTTGAGCAATAACTTTATCGTTGCTATCATGATTATCAGCAGATGAATAGGCCCACTTATGGAAAATTAGTTCCTCCTCTGTTAAAGTTTTCGGAAACAATTCTTCTGGCCTTTTTTCAATTTTTATTTCAATTTTTTTATCGAAATTTACCGGATCAAAATTGCAAATTTGAGCCATTTTGGACTCTGCTATATTTTTCATGTACTTATCCGACCGGGAAAGTTCACCTTCAAGTTCATAGTCAGGTTCATAGTGTAAAATCGACGCCTCAGGGATTTCTTCACCTGACGGTTGTGCACCGTTTCCAGCTTTCGCTTCATCTGCACCGCTTGCGTCGATCTCATCTTGATCATTATTCAGGAAAAATAAATCGCCTTCTTCGAGTGCTTCTTGATACTCGATCGAATCAATTTTTATTTCAGCACTGCGCCATTCTCTTCTCTGATCTAAAATATTCTCGTGCAATCTGCGCAATAATTTTCGATCCTTCATTTTAGGCTTGATTTTCGGCGTAGCTTGAATTCCCAATTGATTCCGGCGTTGAATATCAGCATTCTTCGCAGCATTTCTACTCGAACGTCGTAACTGCTGATTGTGAGTATTTTGATTTTTACAGCTTTCATGGTTTGTATTACTCTGATTTTGGAAACCATCGCTATCGTAATCCCTGTTATTTATTTCAGGTCTCAATTCGGTAACACGTGCATCCTGACTGACCAATGGAAAGCTGGATCTACGTGCATTGTCAATTCCAGGATTCGGAGAATTTCGATCAGCCGTCATCTCAAATAATCGTCGCATTCGATCAGGTAAGTGATCCAAAAATTCCTCTGATAAATATTCCGGTAACCGCATCGGCATGTCGAAGCTTTGTATTGTCTCTGTTAGGTACGTAACGTGGTACAAGCTTGCAACGAGCTTTCAACGCTTGACCTTGAACTTTGGCACGAGCTTGTTCAACTGTGCTCGGATTTTCCAAACCAAAGCTTGTCGAACTTGGTACGAAAGCTCTAATAACGCGATTTTTCGGCACTTTTTCGCGATTCTTTCGAGAAATAAACTCTCACGTACCTTTTTAACGAACGTTGCAGTCGCCTAGTTGACTGATTGACACGATGTGGTCGCCTGGTTGACCAATTTTCGCCTTAGTCGCCTGGTTGACCAAATTTGACCGGAATTCTGGGGTTTGTAAGAACTCTGATAAGTAAAAAACTCTGGTTGGAATACGCGATTCCGCCTGTACTAGGTACAGTTTGCCTCTCTCGAGAGCAGTAATAGCGGTTAGGCTAGAGGTTAGGCTAGAGGTCGCGATACCTCGTGACTTTGCCCTAATTTTGTGACACAAAAAGTGCACTGAAAAGCCCTGGGTACAGTTTACCACGTTTAGGGCGCCAAATATGTGATAGCTGGGACACTCCTTGGTTTACAGAGGGAGAGCCCAGTGCTATTCAGCATATAGTTAAGCCCAGGGAACCCAAACTCTACTGATGACCTTACGAAAGTACATCGAACAGCAAAGGTGACGAAACACCGCATAAATGATCGTAGACCGCAAATGAAAGTGTTCAGCTTTATTGTATAAATCTCTGATATAAAACCGAATCGATATATTACAAAAAAGACACACTAATCATTATAAAAAGACACTTGCAATGACGATTGCAAGTGGAAGCTCTGAAATGCATCCGTACCGGAACACCAGTGAAAAAATACTTAACGTTTGTAACGTCTCTAACGGCGGAGTGGCTATACTCTAACTAGTCCGATAGAGTGCACTACTTAGTCAGTGCTGCCACTCCGAGGGAACACATCTTCCCTTTAGGTGGAAGCTGTGGGCGCATCCCCTACCGTCACACGATACTCTGTACGTCGAGTTTAAAAATATTAAACGGAATTTGAGTCAGGTAATAGCCAATACGAAGTAATTGACTTTATTAATTAATTAAATATAAAAGGTTCGATCAATACGATCTAATTAAATTTAAATAAATCTAAATAATTATCATTAATCAGTCAATCAAATAATCGAGGTTGCAGGTCCGGAGTTCTGGCATGGCTAGGCTTGGCTGGATAATAAGCGACCTGTAAAAATAATCGCTTTTGAGTACACACACGTACTACTCATCTATCAAGCAAGACTCGTATCTATCATTTATGACTAAACCCATAATTAAGGTATTTGCATATTAACCACCCAAAAGATCAAAAAGACTACCGTCTCAGGCCACGCCATCTCGGCCATGGACCAACTGTGGGGATGCTTCGGACCCGAGTGCCAATAATTGACCCGTGGTTCACCCATCAGTGTCAGTATAATGGAATGATCCTTAACGGTCAACTAGCAATGTCATACCACAGACACTTTAGTTGCCGAACCCAGATTTATCCGCGAGGCCACATCGTCGCCTGTATGGCTCGTCACACATACTGCATAGTGGTACCTCGATGAGTCCCCCGCAGGGTATAGACTCACTGACAAAACGTACAATGCGCGTAATAATTGGGGACCACTGTACTAATCATAATCACATAATCACTGTACTAATCATAATCATTGGGCTAATGCAATAAAACATATCTATGTACATCGTACCTACAATGTAACAAGATATCACTGAGATAATTAAAGCAATGCAATAAAACATACCTACGGGCATCGTACTTACAATGCACGTAGGTATCACACAAATAATTAAAGCAGGCCATAATATGCTAAACAAAAACAAGTATTCATGTATCAGTGTACTCAGTAAGATAACTTACGTATTCTCGTAATACGAATCAAAATCGTCAATACACAATACAGCACCAGGGCAGGTATAGGTTAGGCAACCAGGAAAACAGCAGGACACGCGCAAGCACTTGGCTATCCGATATTTTACGTATTCACATAATAGTATTCGTAATCGGCAATATAGCACGGAGAAGGTTTGTCTCAAGCGACCAGAAAAATAGCGACAACACCCTCAATTACGTATTTGCGTAATATTATTTGTAATCGACAATTTAGCACGGAAAAGGTATATCTCAGGCGACCAGATAAATAGGGACAACACACGCAAGCACTTTACCAACGGTTAATTTACGTATTCGCGTAATATTAATCGATAATCTGCAACACACAATACAACACCGAAACAGGTATAGATTAGGCGACCAGGTAACTAGCAGCACACGAGCAGGCACCTTACCAACGGCACAGTCTAACATCAACTAAGATCTCTGTGCTTTGCCAAAACTGTTGCTGGTACATGTTTGTACCAAATGAGTGGGAGAACCTTTGTCCCCCACTCACCCTGGTCTCTAAACTAACCCTTCGGTAATATATTTAACCACCGGGAGGACCGGCAATGGAATGTAGAAGGAATGTGTATGTGTGTATCTGTCACCACAGCAAAAACCAACAAGGCACACTCTCAACCAGTTGCATAGGTGTGAGAGAGAAAAGAGACAGGAAAGAGAGAGAGAGAAAGCGCGAGCCAAGAAGCCAGTATATTAAGAAGCATCTTGCTTCTTAGAAAAACAACCCAAACGTCAACGGGTGATATAATTAGATGCACCCTCCGAAAAGTGTACATGTATCTATACCTGTACACAGGTTCGCGCTTCACACATACCCAGACTCGCGTTCGCCACTTTCTCTTTTAGCTCCGCGAACCAATACGCGACTAGGGGTTGCCAATATGCGACAGGGGTCGCTAAACGCATCGAGACGATGCACACAACAAACGAAAAAAAAAAAAATATATCTTACATTCGGCCAAACTGACAACTCACCTTGTCCTCAAGGTGCTGATAATTCAATCTGAATCTTTATCGGATGGAAGGACAACACCGTCTTCATCACTGTCTGCATCGGAATCATCTGACAGCACAGCTGGATCCCTCCACTGCTTCACCTTATCCACCGCCACTACTTGATCATAATTAGTTCGCCTCGTTGACCTCGTAGTACCCTCCATGTCACTGACTCTATAACGATCATTTGACAAGACCTCAGTCACAACCATAGGACCACTAAACGGATGCAAGAGTTTACGACTCGTGCCAGTAGCAGGAATTTGCTTCTCGACAAGCACTAAATCACCCAATTTATACTTGATTGGTGATTTACGATGTTGATCAAAGTACTTCTTCTGGGTACTTTGGGCTTCAGCAATCTTCTGATGCGCAGCTTCTCTCATACTATAGATGTCGATAATAGATGATGCAGCCAAGGAGATTTCATCTTTCAACACGGTGTCTGAACCTTTACGAGGCGCGTAACCATACAATAGTTCGCTCGGCGATTTGCCAGTGGATTTGTTCACGATGTTGTTAATGGAAAACTGGGTGTTCATTAACTGTTGGTCCCAGCGGTCTTCTTCCAACGTTGTTGCCATTAGAGCGCTTAAGATGGAACGGTTTAGGCGCTCTACTTGACCGTTCGCTCTTGGAGTAGCCACGGCATTCTTAATGTGAGAAATGTTATTCTGGATACAAAAATTCTTGAACTTCTTCGATGTAAATGAGCTACCTTGGTCAGAGATGATAATTTGGGGTGCACCGTAGGTAGCGCAAACGTGCATAAGAACTTCGATGACGTACTTGACCTTTGTAGATTTCATGGCTCTTAAGATGCAAAATTTTGTGAACGCATCAATGACAGCTAAGAGATATGCATTCTTGTGCTTCGACTTCGGAAATGGACCAAGATGATCAATATGTACCATATGAAACGGTGTATTCGGTTTCGGAATCGGATTAAGAAACCCTTCAGGTTTACCGGCTTTTCGCTTCGAAAATAGGCAGGCAATGCAGCACTTGATGTAGTTCTCAACATACTGCTTCATTGATGGAAACCAGTAGTGGTTGCATAAACGTTGCAAAGTCTTCTCAAGTCCAAAATGACCCATTTCGTCGTGAGCAGCTTTGACCACTTGCTGTCTCATACCATGTGGGACCACCCACAATAAGCCACATGCAGTAATGCGATAGACACGACCATCTCGGAGTGCGTAGTTTTTGAATATCGATTTTTCAGCATCGGTAGTTGGAGTTTTCAGAAGAACGGCTCGAATTTCTTTAATTCGATCATCAGTAAGTTGACCAGAGAGTACCCAATCAGCAACAGTGATTCTCATAATGCTCTCTGTAGGTACAGGGTTACAACTTAATGCGTCGGCATGCTTCAATCGGTTACCAGGTCGATATTTCACGGTGAAGGTGTACTCTTGAAGTTGTAACCACCACCTGGCAATACGAGGTAGTACATCTTTCTTTTCACTGGTAGCTCGGAGTGCATTGCAGTCTGTTATGACGGTGAAATTGATTCCCAACAGGTAACAGCGGAATTTCTTTAGGCTCTCGACAACAGCTAGGGTTTCCAACTCGTATGAATGATATTTGTTCTCGGTATCAGATGTCTGTCTGCTATAATAAGCTACTGGGTGTAGTCTTCCTTCATGCATTTGGATCAGAATACCACCAAGACCTAAGGCACTTGCATCTGTATGGACTTCAGTTTCGGATGCTGGATCATAGATGACCAATACTGGGCGCTCGACCAACGCCTGCTGTAGGTTTCGGAAAGCTTCTTCTTCAGCTTTTCCCCACTTCCAGGGTACAGTTTTCCTAGTGAGGTTGGTAAGAGGTTTAGCGATGGTAGCGTAATTTTGAACGAAGTGTCGGAAGTAACCAGTCAAACCAATGAACTGACGGATGTTATGCGCACTGGCAGGAACAGGGAAGTCTTTGATGGCTTTGACCTTCTCTTGACCAGGTTTGATGGTTCCATTGTCAATTTCAAAACCCAAAAAGCTGACCGTCTTGGTAAGGAAATGGCATTTCTCAAGGTTGAGAGTAAGACCTTCTTCTCTTAAGAGCTCGAGAACTTTATGAAGTGAGTCTAGGCATTCTGTGACAGTTTTTGCGTGCAGTAAGATGTCATCTAGGTAGACAGCAGCAATATCACGTACAGATTTTAGAATTCGACTCATTAGACGTTGGAATGCGCGAGGTGCGTTGGTTAAGCCAAAGGGCATTCTGTTGAACTCAAATTCGCCGAAAGGTGTGACAAAAGCGGTGTACTTCTTTGATTTCTCAGCAACTTGAAATTGATAGTAGCCAGACTTCAGGTCCAGACTGCAGAAAATGACAGCACCAGTTAATCGATCGAGTTGATCATCAATTCGAGGTAGAGGATAATTCTCTTTGACGGTGAGGGAGTTCAGCTTTCAATATTCGATGCACATTCGTTGCTCGTTGTTTTTCTTTCGGACCAGCAGACAAGGTGAAGAGTAGTTTGAAGTGGATTCACGAATGATGTCATTTTTGAGTAGGTCACCAACTAGGTTACGGAGTACTTCGTGCTCAGAATTGGACATATGATAAGGTCGATAGGTGAAAGGGACATCGTTGGTCAGCTCGATTTCCAACTCAGCTGACTTGGAACAACCAATCGTGGAATTGTCGGATGAAAAACAGTCACGAAATTCATTGAGTAAGTTAAGCAGCTCTTCTCGCTCATTTTCTGAAACTGGGCCTACCTTAACATCACTCAAGTTGATTGGTGGCAGGTCATTGGTAGAAATTCGCGATACCTTCTCGATGTCTTCATCGTTGCTTTCAACACATGGCCAACCACGTGCAACAATTTGACCACACTTGACTTTAATTGGATTCGTAGATAAATTGATGAGGGGTAGAACGCTTTGTTGTTCTTCACGGATGCATAAAATACTTCTAGGAACACAACTCTCTTTCCCCTCTTCAGCTCTTAGGCTTGCTTCGATGAAAACGTCTTCAGAACTAGAATCGGAGACAATCGGTATGTTGCTAACATGCTCAGGAGGTATGATGACTTCTTTCGCAGATCTCAACACAATTTTTCTCACTTCTGGATCACGATTGATGGTCATTAAATCATTTTCCTTTTTATGTAGGAAACGAAGAGTGGTTGAATCTTTCACAACGAGTACATCAGGTAACTCTGTGAAATTTTGACCAATTAGAAGGGGAGCATCTTGCTCACAGTCTCGCACTACATGTGTGGTGATAACAGCTGTGACGTCGTCAATTTGAACGGTGAATGATGTACCACCCAGGCTACCAGTGTTGTCATAACGAAATTTTTTTTTCGTTACGTTATATCGTTTCGTTTCAGATTTGTGAAATTTTTTGTTACGTTACTTTTCCGTTATTTCGTTGCACAGATAATTCCGTTACGTTATGTTTTTCGTTTAACGTTATTACATCATTTTGTTTTTCCGTTATTTCGTTTCGTTTTTTGTTATAGCACAAAAATGCCCAAATTGGGGGTTTCTCTGAAAAAAACTGAAAAAAGTACAAGGTTGGTCAGTATACCTAAAGTGTACCTTCATTTCTCAGTAACTTTATGCAATTTCATTATTTTCATTCCAACTTTTAAGCACTTTTCTCTATTTTTGCAACATTTTTTTAATAGGTGAACTTTTATGTCAATTGAGCCACTTTATGCAAAGTCAAAAATGAGCCCTTTTCTACAAAGTTTGTTCAAAATTCCGTTAAAAGGAGGAAAAATTTAAAATTTGAAAAAAAGAGTCTTACCCAGGGATGGAAACCGTAACCGAAATTTTTAACCGAAATGAATTTTAACCGCTAAAATGATGAAAAATCTGTAACCAAAACCATTACCGTAACCAAAATTGAAGATCACATTTTTTTTAACCATAACCTTAACCAAAATTATTGGTATTAATTTTTTTAACCATAACTGTAACCGACTCATTTTATTTCGGTTACGGTTATTTTTTTGGGAAAAATTTTCACTATTTTTCTTTTGAAAATTGGCACTTAACATGACTTTTTAAATTTTAATTAAAATTTTTTGCAATTTTTTAATAACAAATTAAACTGAGAAGACTTTTCTTGGAAATTTGCGTCTTGGAAATTTGAGTCCCTTAATCTCTTTTCATCTGTGTTGAACCAAATCACATACCCATTTATAGGCAAATGATGATGTTGATTGCAAATTGTCACTTGGGGGAGGGGGGGGTACACTCCTCCGGGAAATTGACAAAATTTCGAGATATTTGTCGCAAAAGTTTACGATTTTGGATTTTTTTAAAATTTGAGATTAGTAAAAACATCATGTATTTTTCCACTTCATTGCTTTGGATTTGGAATTCCCCCTTTGTACCTAGTTGATTCAGAAGGTTGAACTTAACCTTTTCACTGCTACGAGCCACTATAGTGGCTTTTAAAAAATTTGCCTGTCATGCTACGAGCCACTATAGTGGCTTTCAAATTGGACTCGATTTTTTTTTAGTTTTTAATTTTTTTTATGAAAAATATATCATTTTTAATGAACTAGTATCCTTACTGACACCTAAATACACGAAATTGAATGAAAATAAACCCTCCTGTACCCTTGCATGCGCCAAAGAACAAAAAAAATTTGGTTGAATTTCGTGTTTGGTCATTTTTTGTACCCTAACTTAGCACAGAGGGTATTTTTCCTCGTTTCATCATGTCAAAACTTGTCAACATCGCGCTCTCTGGTATTTCTTGCTTCCATACGTTAGGTGATTCTGTCGTCCATAGTTCGCCCCTGTGTTGATAATTTTTTTCATTTTTTTTTTGATTTTTTTGATTTTTTCCTCCGTTTGTGGGTTATTCTTAACTTAGCACAGGGGGTGTGCAAAATCATTCCTAACTTAGCAGTGTAAAGGACTTACAACAGGATTAAATTTTCAAAGTAGACAAAGTTTTGAGTAATTCTTTGCAAAAATTGATGATTTTCAATTTTTTTTTGAATTTGAGTTCATTTTGTAAAAACATCATGTTCCATTCCCTCCCTTTGAGCAATTTTGCTGGAAGCTCCACCTCAGCTCAAAAAATGGTGACATTCGATTGGGTGGGATGGGGGGCAGGGGGTAAGCGTGATGAAGTTTTGAGTAATTCGTTGAAAAAATTGACGATTTTCATTTTTTTTTTTTGGAATTTAAGATTTAAAAAAACATCATTTCCCATTTCCTCGCTTTGAACTTTTGCTCAAAAAATGGTGACATTTGATCGGTTGGTGGGTGGGGGGTGGGTGGGGTAAACTTGAAGAAGTTTCGAGTAATAATTCGTTGCAAAAATTGACGATTTCCGATTTTTTTAAATTTGAGATTTATAAAAACACCATTTTCCACTGCGAAACTTGGACCTGAGCTGCAGCTGCAGCCGTAGGTGCATTTTTTGAAATTGAGGTATAAATAAGTTTGATTTTTTGGCAAATAAAAAGAAAAAAACCGTAACCCTTATTTTTAACCGTAACCTTTATTTTTTTTGGTCATGAACTTAACCCTTAACCGTAACCTTATTTAATTATTTAGAAAAAAAATAACCTCTAAAAATTAACCAATATTTTTATGCTCAAAACCGAAATCTCAAAACCGTAACCGCTATTTTTTTCATTTCGGTTTCCATCCCTGGTCTTACTCTTACTCTTACCTATTGAAAAAAAAGTAGGAGTTCAATAGGAGAATAGGACTAAAATGGGGCCAGTATAGGACCTGTTAGACACCTTGATTTTTCGATACATGTGTATATTTATTTTCTGCTCATAAATTTTTACATCAATTTCATTTTCAAGTACAGTATTTTTCAATTTTCAAACCAACTTTTTCAATTTTTTATTGATTAATCATTTTTTAATCATTTTTCCCGAAAAATTGAAGAAAAAAGCGAAAAAAAAACGAAAAAAAAACAAAAAAATAACGGAATTTTTTTCGTTTTCCGTTTCGTTATAGCATTAAGATTTTTTGTAACGTTATAATTTCGTTACGGTTTCTTCTGCAACAAATTTCGTTTTCGTTTATCGTTACGTTATTATAACGGAAAAAATTCCGTTTTTTTCCGTTTTTTCGTTTTTTCGTTACGTTATGAATAACGTTATGACAACACTGCAGGCTACTTGTTCTACCACTACCAAACCCTGCAAGTATTGTTTTCTTCGTCGGATCTAATGGGAGTTGCAACCTTGTAACTTCTGAAATCTTCATAGTGGAACAGGTACTGCCAAAGTCGATGAAAGTGACAGTCTTAACGTTGTTTGCAGTTATTTGCTTGTAGTATTTATTCTTTGATGCAGGGGTGGAGGAAGTCTCAGTTAGTCATGCGACAGACTGTGTTACTGGCGTTACAGATGGTTTAACATTGCTGGTTCTATCACCCGCGTTCTTCTTCTTCTTGAAACAGTTCGCTTCAAGATGCCCAAAACGATGACAATAGTTACACTGCTTAAACTCGACCCTCTCTTTCTTGCGGTCGTTTACATGTCTGTCTTTTCCACCAGAAGAGGAACTCGTTGATGGTGAAGAGGAAGGTCGAGGTGGATTACGACAGAACCTAGCATAATGACCCTTTTGTCCACATTTGTGGCAATGTACAGGTTTATGGCTCTCAGATCGCTCCCTTCTGGAGTCTGTATTGAAAGTAGTTCGCATTTTTCCACGACTACTTTCTCTCAGATTGGTGAGAAATTTGAACAACTCTTCAGGTGTTTGAGGCTTCGCAGCAGTACCAGCATGCGCTACAGTATCATCTTCAATACCACCGATAATACAATCGACTGCCTTTTTACCAAACGTTTCACAAGCATACAATAAGCTTAGTTTGGCGTAATAGTAACGAACATAAGTCTCATCAGACCTTTTCACACGAGCCATCATCACACTAAGATTTTTATGATGGTTATCAAGACGCGGAAATGCTTCAGTGAGTATACTCTTCCACTCACTCCAAGTATGTTGCACAGAAGGAAGCTGTGCATACCAATCAGCGGCATAGCCTTTCAACTTGGTGAGCGCATAATGTGAGGTCAACTCACTTGACCACTTATTACCAGCTGCCAATTCGTCAACTTTCGATAGCCATTTCGAAATTGACTCGCCAGGCACGGATGGATCAAAAGGTGGAACAGAGTCACCATTTGGGATCATGCTAACACGAATTTCAGGCGGATGATTATTATTTGCCTGATTTGAAACGGCAATCGTGTTTGTCTCAACCAAAGTTTTCAAAGTGGTGCCTATATCGGCAAGAGTCGAACAGAGTTCACGAGAGGCAATAGACGAGGGAGATGAGTCACGGCGAGCTCGGCGGGTAGTGCGGGGACTATTGGAACGTGCGGAACGAGTGCGTTTTGAATTCATCACGAATGTTCACTACAAAGTGATACACGAATGTCGAATATATAAGTAAATTAAATTAATTAAAGAACACCTACATTTACCAAGTCACATCCAGTCAAGCCAGCAGAATCCGTTTGAATCCCACTTCTGATATATAAGAAGTACGAAATTTTGGTACTAGAATTTAGGGCGTAAAAATAATAAACGATACTCTGTACGTCGAGTTTAAAAATATTAAACGGAATTTGAGTCAGGTAATAGCCAATACGAAGTAATTGACTTTATTAATTAATTAAATATAAAAGGTTCGATCAATACGATCTAATTAAATTTAAATAAATCTAAATAATTATCATTAATCAGTCAATCAAATAATCGAGGTTGCAGGTCCGGAGTTCTGGCATGGCTAGGCTTGGCTGGATAATAAGCGACCTGTAAAAATAATCGCTTTTGAGTACACACACGTACTACTCATCTATCAAGCAAGACTCGTATCTATCATTTATGACTAAACCCATAATTAAGGTATTTGCATATTAACCACCCAAAAGATCAAAAAGACTACCGTCTCAGGCCACGCCATCTCGGCCATGGACCAACTGTGGGGATGCTTCGGACCCGAGTGCCAATAATTGACCCGTGGTTCACCCATCAGTGTCAGTATAACGGAATGATCCTTAACGGTCAACTAGCAATGTCATACCACAGACGCTTTAGTTGCCGAACCCAGATTTATCCGCGAGGCCACATCGTCGCCTGTATGGCTCGTCACACATACTGCATAGTGGTACCTCGATGAGTCCCCCGCAGGGTATAGACTCACTGACAAAACGTACAATGCGCGTAATAATTGGGGACCACTGTACTAATCATAATCACATAATCACTGTACTAATCATAATCATTGGGCTAATGCAATAAAACATATCTATGTACATCGTACCTACAATGTAACAAGATATCACTGAGATAATTAAAGCAATGCAATAAAACATACCTACGGGCATCGTACTTACAATGCACGTAGGTATCACACAAATAATTAAAGCAGGCCATAATATGCTAAACAAAAACAAGTATTCATGTATCAGTGTACTCAGTAAGATAACTTACGTATTCTCGTAATACGAATCAAAATCGTCAATACACAATACAGCACCAGGGCAGGTATAGGTTAGGCAACCAGGAAAACAGCAGGACACGCGCAAGCACTTGGCTATCCGATATTTTACGTATTCACGTAATAGTATTCGTAATCGGCAATATAGCACGGAGAAGGTTTGTCTCAAGCGACCAGAAAAATAGCGACAACACCCTCAATTACGTATTTGCGTAATATTATTTGTAATCGACAATTTAGCACGGAAAAGGTATATCTCAGGCGACCAGATAAATAGCGACAACACACGCAAGCACTTTACCAACGGTTAATTTACGTATTCGCGTAATATTAATCGATAATCGGCAACACACAATACAACACCGAAACAGGTATAGATTAGGCGACCAGGTAACTAGCAGCACACGAGCAGGCACCTTACCAACGGCACAGTCTAACATCAACTAAGATCTCTGTGCTTTGCCAAAACTGTTGCTGGTACATGTTTGTACCAAATGAGTGGGAGAACCTTTGTCCCCCACTCACCCTGGTCTCTAAACTAACCCTTCGGTAATATATTTAACCACCGGGAGGACCGGCAATGGAATGTAGAAGGAATGTGTATGTGTGTATCTGTCACCACAGCAAAAACCAACAAGGCACACTCTCAACCAGTTGCATAGGTGTGAGAGAGAAAAGAGACAGGAAAGAGAGAGAGAGAAAGCGCGAGCCAAGAAGCCAGTATATTAAGAAGCATCTTGCTTCTTAGAAAAACAACCCAAACGTCAACGGGTGATATAATTAGATGCACCCTCCGAAAAGTGTACATGTATCTATACCTGTACACAGGTTCGCGCTTCACACATACCCAGACTCGCGTTCGCCACTTTCTCTTTTAGCTCCGCGAACCAATACGCGACTAGGGGTTGCCAATATGCGACAGGGGTCGCTAAACGCATCGAGACGATGCACACAACAAACGGAAAAAAAAAATATATCTTACATACAGTATTATAGCTTTTTACCAGCAATAGATATACTTTTACAGAATTGTCAAAAAGTGTTCTGGCGCTCAAATTGCAGTTTTACAGTATGCTGTAAAAAAAACTGTAAATTCTGGAAGTTGTAAGTTGTAAGTCTCTGGAAGCGCTCGAACACCCATATAAATTAAAGTTCTACAACTTGAGCTAGGTACTTACCTAACATCATTGCTCGTCTGTCTTCAATAGGTACTAGTGGTCTGCGCGGGTCGGGCAAGCCCGCGGGCTTACCCGACCCGGCCCGAGTACTTCGGGCAAAAAGCCCGACCCGACCCGAAAGCCCGAAACAAGCCCGACGGGCCCGAGCCCGACCCGACAATTTTAGTTGGCGTGATGCGACGAGATGGTTTTCCCAACAATAGGCATTGTTGTGACGTGAACATGGTGCTACTCTTTTTGTACTCACAGCGCATGCGTTGAGTACGAAACCTGAGCCCGAGAAAGCCCGACAAGCCCGACAAGCCCGGCCCGACCCGACCCGACTTTTATCGGGCTCGGCCCGCGGGCTTTCGGACAGGCCCGTGCAGACCACTAATAGGTACCTATTCAATGAGCCATGATTGCTAAAATTTTTCAAATAATGCTCTAGCATCTTCAATTTTGATTTTAGGCCAACAGTTGATGCTACTCAAAATTTTAAGCGATCACAACTTCTTCAATTTTGAAGATAGGCAAAAATTGAAAATTACTTTTTGTATAGGTACTCCTTGAAGAGTTCTACAACATGGCAAAATCAGATTGAAGCTATCTGTAATAGTTGAGGAATTAGATCATTACTTCGACCGTAACTTTGCCCCTTCACTTTTTAGGTTCGGCAAACCAACTTACCTACATCACATTTGCGTGGTTTGGGTTGATGTATTACTAATCGAAGGCATTGACACCTGTCCCCATCCTGGAACACCTGGTATGTGTCCAAGGTTTACATATGACATACTCCGCATCTCATACTAATTATCGTTAGCAATAATATTCACAATTAGAGGTGTTCAATTTTAAATGTACCTATATCTAGCATAATCTAGCTATCTACTTACAGCGTTAATGTTCTATTATGTTGAACGCAATGTGCGGCTGTAACAACAAATCGATCAGAGATTAGAGTACCACTACACCTAAATTGTAAATTCCGACTGGATTTGGAACTATATCCCAATGCTGCCACCCACGACCAGCTACCTAGATACCTAATCAAATCGATAGGTATTAGGTAGGAAGGTAGGTTATAAATTTGAACCGTTGATTGTACTTTCAGGGAGGTAGCATAGAAAAAATACCTAAATCGGATTTTGGGTTGGACTTGTCCATTGTGGTGAATCTAAGGACCGTTTTACCACACTGTGAGAAATCTTCTCGTTTTCGATATGTTGTCGTTCTTTGTGTGGTTGATGTGAACATTTGACCGTTTGTTAGAAATGATGATTCTGATCCTGAACTACCCTCGTTAGCGCAACACACATACGGTTGACCATTTTCCATTCAGCATTGCGATTGACGCAAATAATTTGTAACTTGTGGCTCACGTCCTCGAGTAGTTAGTAAAGTAAGCAATGGTTGGCAACTTCTGATAGGGATACATGTTCCTGGTTGATTATCCGGATCAGTACAAGGGTTGGATCTTGAATCTAAACCAAGACATGATAGATGGGTAGGTAGAGGATAAGCAGCTTAAGCACTCAATCACTCATACAGTTTGCACAAGAAATATTAAGTAGGCACAAGGCACTCCCGAAAATACAAATCGAAATCTTGTTGGAAGCTTTAGAAAACTATCAGAGTAGACGTACCGAACACCTACCTATTGTTGAGAATAGACAAAAATGATTGAAATAAAAATGGTGCAAAGTCAAAAGTACACAATATACACTTGGCAAAATAAATAGGTATTACAGGCTTGTCTGATTACTTTTCTGTATTCTGCACCACTGAGTGCACTGCTGAAATTCAAAATCACTACTAAAAAAAAGTAAAACGACATTTTAACAAACAAAAATCAAAAGCACAATATTAAAGCGTTTCGAAATACTAGATTGGTGGGTATAAGAATCTGTTCTGACAGCGTGGAATTAAAATTAAAGTAATAACCAGTAAAACGTCAATATAATTCACATTAAAATAGGCAACTAAAAATCAAAAGCACAATATTATTAAAGCGTTTAAAAGATTCAGATGCATAAATTAAGAACCTCTTCCACAGATCGTGTACCTATGTGGTGTACTTACAGGATGGCGGCGAACTTGTGTAGGTACCTATGTATTTTGTAAAAACGCTGATACCCATTACGAATTTTTGAATAAAGGTTAAGCAGATAACATTTAACATTTGACTTTCACTAATTACACAAACATGTGTTTAACTGTTTATGTTTATGATGATCATGAATGCTCTTCAAACTAACCAATTGGAGTACCTAAATTAAAAGAAAAACGTAATGAAAACAATATATATCACAAAATCCGGCATATCAGAAATCAAAATAAAAGTTAAGATAGAGGTAAGTATTTTCAATATCCATAATAGAAGGAAATTTTTTCAGTACCTACCTACCTACCTACCTACCTACCTACCTATAACATTCTTAAACGGATTTTTCTGATGATTTTTTGATGTAAACAGATATTTTTGACAATTCTATAGGTAGTTTTTTATTGTTTCACTTCGGTTTTTTGTTCTGCCTCAATTTTTCATCCTATCTTTATAAAAAAAAAAATCGTTTTTCCACCACTGTCCAGTGTCCAGTAGTAGGTATATTGTAAGTTGACATTTTGATTATTGGAGCGTAAATTATGGATGACACTTTTGCTGTTGTTTCATGTGATGTTTTGTACTAGGTAGGTTCTCTAAAATATCAAATGCAACATTTCAATACTCAAAATGTATTTTTCAATCCTCATCTTTTAACTTATATTATTCCAAAACCCGATGATTTATCATTGATGACGATCGGTGAATTTGTCTTACCCTTTACGATATTTAATATTGATAACAATCCGGTTCTTGTTATCAAAGTTGACGAAAAAATCATAAAAATTTCAAAAACATGGATGTACTTTTTTATGTATTTAAAAAATGCAAGCCAAAAATTGTCATTGATTCGTACAAATAAATAAATAAACGTACAAATATCTAAAACATCGTAAAAAAATTAATATTAATTGAGCGGTCAAAATTCAAATTAAGTATACTGGCACATGTCAATAAATTCAAAACAAACAAAACAAAAATCAGGTAAGTCCGGCAGTAGTTCTAATCCAATCGGAAAAGTAAGCGACTCTCGTATACACTCCGGGGTAATTTGCGTCAGCACATCTGATTCCAAATGATACGATACCAGCCAGATAGTATCTATTTTCTTGCGGTAGGGGAATAATTAAGGGTCCACCTGAATCACCCTGTTGAGAAAAAAAAATTATAATTAGCACTAATAGTATCAAATAGGTATACTGGGTTTAAATATTTAATTAAACATCAGCTTACTTGGCAAGTGTCTTTTCCACCACCACCGGCACACAATACTCGTTCATCTATTAAAGCTGTTCTTTGAGTGGAATAATTCCTAGCACAACGATCATTGTCAACAATTTCAATTTGGGCATGTTGCAAGTAGCTGCTGGATGATCCTCCTGTAAGAATAATACGATAACAATGAGCTGTTTACTACAGCCTAGATGCATAGGTAGGTAGGTAGGTAGGTAGGTAGGTTTCCAATGCATGAAAATTTGAGAAAAAGTATACGTACGCCATGCAGTGGCCCCCCAGCCGGCAATAAATGGAAGTTTATTAGCGTAAAAGTCATTGCTTCTGTGTTGAGTAGAGCTTAAAATGCAAATAGGACGAACATTTTCGTTGAAAGTAACTGGATTTCTTAAGTGTAAAAGCGCAATGTCGTTTGTAATTGGACTAGTAGTATAATCTGGATGTGCGATGATCTGGTCGACTGGGATTTCTTGTGGCGAAGCTCCATCTCTAACACTATCTTCTAAATCCAAATCTCCCACTCGAACTGCTGTTCTGTTAAGCAGGAATGAAGAATATGAATTATTCAACATATAGGCGTCAAAATTCAAGCAATGAAACTATAGGTTCCATTCCAAATAGGTAGGTACTTACAGCTGTAAGCTTCCAATATTTCGAACGCAATGTGCTGCCGTAACAACCCATCTATTGGAAATCAGACTACCTCCGCATTTGAATTGTATATTGGGGTTGGATCCAGAAATATATCCCAGTGCTGCCATTGCAGGCCAATCTCCTACAATGAAATTGTTCGATATGTATGAGTACAATACGTTTGTGTGACAAAAAATACATATTTGAGATAGGTGAGTAGGATATGAGAATATAATGATAACTTGATTATTACCTAACGTTGAATTTTGGCCACCAACTATTTTAGTTGCAGCGAATTTCGATCTACCACACTGTGAGTAATCTTCATTACCACTTGATGGTCTGCCGCCACCGGTACCTGTTCGTGAAGTGGTAACTTGCGGATTTCGATTTGTTGTTGTTCTTTGGGTGGTCGTGGGTGTTGTTCTTTGGGTGGATGTTTGGAATGTTGGTCCTGAACTACCTTCTGGAGCACAACACACCAGTGGTTGGCCATTCTGAGTTCCACATTGCGACTGACGCAAATAATTTGCCACTTGTGGTTCACGGCCTCGAGAAGTTAGCAAATTTAACAACACTGGGCAACTTCTGATAGGTATACATGTTCCTGGTTGATTGTCCGGATTGATACAAGAGCTGGATCCTGAATTTGAAAAACAAAAAATGTCGAGATATTAAAACTGTATTCAAGTTCAAGTTGGAAATTAGGTACTGATATAAAGTGAGGCAAACTAACATAAGTATTAAGTATTAGTTAAAATAAGTAGGTATCTCAATTCTCAATACTTAATAAGTACAGGGTGCCCAGAAATATCGTGAACCCCTAAAAAAGTTTTCTGCTAAAATGTTTCGGTTGATCACACTGAATGATAATAATGATAGCACATGATTGGTTGTTAGACTAAGGTGATAACGTTGTACCAATCATATTCATCTACATATTTCACGTTGCCAACCTATGTATTTTTAATAAAAACTTTCTTTGGGGTTCACGATATTTCTGGGCACTCTGTACCTAGATACACATAAACATAATAGGTACCTTTCTCCTTGTTAGTTTTGACATGCATAATGTGTTATAAATCTCTCTGAATACAAATCCCAAAAAATGAATCCAACAGTAACAGACAATTATTTTGTTATTCAGCATTTTCCCAATGTATTAGTATAGGCTACAGTGGAGTGCATAAAAAAATGCATGAAATGAAAATGCACAATAATAGTAAACCCGTAGCATTAATTTTGCATTTGTTAGGTTACTTAGTAAAGTAGGTAATTGAACTCTTGAAATGTCTATAAGTATTATCATCTACTGAAAAATGTTGGAAGCAAGATGTGCACCTATACTTAATCAACATTTCTCAACATTTCATAGTTAGATGTGAGAGAAAGGGGTGTAGCTATTGTAGCTAAGGGAAGCAGGAAGGGCAGTCTCCTACCCAATGCTGGAAATCTGAGGAATAAGTTGGGAACATTAATCCATAAGTGATAAAAATTGTTTTGTTTTTTTTTTAAAATAAATTTCGTGACTTGACTAGGTACATATTTAATGAATTTCCGATTAAAAATACTTATACCTAAATTTTCAGTCTAGGTTAGTAAACTACCTGGAGCCTCCAGCAGATTTTTGAAACTTGAAATTTCCCAAAATTTCAACAAATGGAGATGGAAAGTCGAAATTCATTTTGCAAACTAATTTCAATACGCTACGAAGTCAACTGCAGGTGGATTTCTAGTCATTTTGGAGCCTCCAGTAGATTTTTGAAACTTGAAATTTCCCAAAATTTCAACAAATGGAGATGGAAAGTCGAAAATTCATTTTGCAAACTACTCCAAATACGCTACGAAGTCACCTGCGGGTGTATTTTAAGTCGTTTTGGAGCCTCTAGTGACTTTTTGGAAATTACTGGAGCCTCCAGTAGATATTTGAAACTTGAGATTTCCCAAAATTTCAGGAAATGAAGATGGAAAATCAAAATTCATTTTGCAAACTAAGACGGAAAGCCGAAATTTAATCTGCACTCCAATTTTAACACCCTCTGAAGACGACTTCAGGTGGGTTAAAGTCATTTTAGAGCCTCTAGTAACTTTTTGAAAGGTTTCATGGCGCTTTTAGGAAAATTGAAATTTCCAAAAAGTACCTAGCTGGAAGTTTCAAATTCAAAACCAGTTCAAACCACCATGCAGTCCACTTCATATTGTATTCTTGAAATCCACCTGCAGGTGACTTCGTAGCGTATTTAGATTAGTTTTCAAAATGAATTTCGACTTTCCATCTCCATTTGTTGAAATTTTGGGAAATTTCAAGTTTCAAAAATTTACTGGAGGCTCCAGTAATTTTCAAAAAGTCGCTGGAGGCTCCAAAACGACGTGAAATCCACCTGCAGTTGACTTCGTGATGTATTGAAATTTGTTCACAGGGTAAATTTCGGCTTTCCAACTCCATTATTGATGAAATTTTGTGGGAATTTCGAGTTTCAAAAATCTGCTGGAGGCTCCAGAACTGCTCAAAACGGTTTGAAACAGTTTCCAATCGATTTGGCATGTCGGAAATAGGGTATATCCCAAATTTCAGCTTCCTAGGTCAATTTGGTAAAATTTTGATTTTTTCCTACATTTTTGGCTAAAATTTGATTTTCAAAAATTCACCAAAAATCGAAAAAGGCACTTTAACACTTGAAATGTTGACAGGTGATGAATTTTTGTCCGCTCTTTCAATCTACCTTTGTACAGTTTGAAAATTTTCGCGACTTCGGCTGACCTGTCAATCAAAATGGCCGCCATTTTGTAAGTAGGGCCACCTTTTTTTATGAGGACAAGGGCTATGAAATGTTCCTTAGGACTCCCCCTTCAAGAAAAAAGTTGTCCCGGAGGATCGACAGGGGGATGCAATTGATCCTTAAGCGAGCCCCTCGACTAATGAATTGTTTTTTCATCCTTAGATATGTATTTGTAAATGAATTTCTGAAAGCTTTAACCCTCGCTTTACTATGTAAAACCGGATTATTACTTTCCTTTTGGCGATTTAAATAAAAATTTTAGAATTTGAGTAATGTATTTTTTTTAAAGACAAAAAAACTCCCAACTACCGGCTAATCTTTTTTATTTTTTTTCTCTCAAAATTTTTATTCAAATGTTGGATATTTCACTAAAATTAAAATAAGTCAAAAAACTAAAAATATTTACCACATGGCCAACTGTATGACGACTAAATAAAAATAATTATGTGATCGGCGATCTTCAACATAGAAAATATACTTTTAAAAGAAATCTTTCAAGGATTTTCTGATCCAATTTCAACAAAAATTTGAATTATTTTTGAAACAAACATAAACCCTTGAAACCAAAATTTCAACTCATCAACTCAATTTTTAGTTTTTCTACTAAAAAAAAAAATCATCCAAGTATAATTTTCTGTAACATTAGTAAAAATCCATTTTTGATTCAACATCGATCTCAAAAACCAAATTTCATTATTCCTATCTTGATCGGATGCTTTCAGTCAGATTTTCAGTTTTTTTAGGTAGGTATATCAAATGAAGCCATGATTCGAATCATTCCAAAAGCAGCTGGATGGGTTATCTACTCTTCTGTTTGAAGGAGAGTCATTCGCACGGTTTTCGAGCGAATCTTTCTAGCTCAAAACCCAGAGCACAAGCAAATAATCATAAAATCCTCATATATTTTGATTTCTCATTTGATATTTTTGAAAAAAAAAAACATAATAAGGTTACCTATACTATTCGTGTTTCTCTCCATTTTTATCACACGTAGATCGATTCTATCAATTTTTTTACCCACGTAAATGTATTCGAGGCTTGGAGTTTTACAATTTTACAATGCAATGAAACTAACGACACCAAAATAAATAATACATCTAGAAAATGGATGTAAATCATGAATAAATTTCACTATCCTTGACAAACACATTAAAGGCTCATTATCAAATTTAGCTGTACACAAAATGCGTGTATGGTGAAAGCACATAGCGGTGTTTCACAATTATAAATTCACCTTTCTCTTACTTGGAGCAAAGCAATCATGTCCGAAATGGTTGAAAAGGCCTATAAAACATTACACAAATTCATATATAAGGTTTTGTATACGGTTCTTCATCCTGAAGGAATTTTGAAGTACCTAACTTGGATATCTGCTTATCTAATTAGAGTAATTATGTACTATAGGTATCTAAGTTAACTTATCTCATGCGTTATGTTAGGACCAAAAATATCATTAAGTAGATAGGTACTGTGTACGTAATCTACACAAATAGAATATTAATAAAATATCTACCAAATATTCATAAGTTACGACCAATAAAAAAATAATAAAGTAAGTATTTTTGTTACCGGATTAATGCACTAATATTATGGTTACTTATCATGCCTTATTCAAGCATTTGTATGCGTGCAAATTACACATACACTGGATTTGGCTGAATAGCAAAACATTACCAGCTTGTCTGATTACTCGTCTATACTCTACGTCACTGAATACGCTACTGAATTTCAAAATAACCACTAATAACCAGTAAAACAACATTTTAAATTGTATTATCTGAAACAAAGAAAAATCAAAAACACTTTATTAATGCGTTTCCAGGTATTAGATAGGTATTAAAAACTTCCTCCGAGAGAGATGGTAAAGTAAAATTAAATTCGCTATAGGTAGCTAAATCATAAATAAGTATACTGCAGTTGTTGAAGTTAGTCATGTTGAACAATAGATGTAAAAATCCGGAATTCGATAAATTTTATCGACATTGTAAAGGACGACCGGATTTTTTTTATAAACGCTGAATTTTGATTTTTTTTTCATCAGTCACATTCAATTTTTAATATCACAACATTCTTGTTATAGGTATTTGGCAAAATATTAACAACACGTCAACTTATACTTATAGGTACCTACTCGATGGAAATACATCTAAATTATTCGATCCGAATGAGATATTTTTAGATAATGCTTCTTAATCGTCGCTAAATACTTGAATAAACTTTAAAAACGAGCAACGAGTGCAAATTAAGTGAAGCTGTGAACCAAACTATAAAATGCATCATGCATCATAAAGGAAATTTCGATGATCAATCTTCAACCCAACATACTTGTTTGTATTGATAAATTTCTTTTTGTTTAAAAGAACGAGCTCTTTTATGATAGAGACACATACAAAGTGTTTTTTTTTTATTTTTATTGACACCTATTATTCTTTCTTAGAAAAATTACATTTCAGTGTCATCGTTAACGAGGTACATATTTATTTTCCCATCATTTTATCGGGTTTCAAGTTCGATACATAGAGTAGGTATCCAACTGAAATGATAATCAAATTATCATCATTAGCTTTGACGAAATCACACGTAAAAAGTTCATGTCTTTAAACGATTAGCTCCACGAAGATATGTAGTTTTGAAACAAATAAGTATTATTTTTGTATTCATGCTTCATAAAAACATACCATACGAATTGAGTTTTAATCTAAGTTCAGATAACTGTTAACCTTTGAATAATCGTGGTTTTCGTGATGAAGGTGATAAACCATGCTGATCGAGTTTAGAAAATAGGTAGAAGTAATTAGGTAATAAGTGTCTAATGTTTAAGTAAATACCTATATTGACACCTTTGTGTGAACACAAATTGTATAATTACTTCTTCATGGGACGTTTTTATAGGTATAGGTATTTCCTCAATTGATTCAAATGCTAAAACGAAGGAGTCAAAAATTGAGGTTTGATATTATTTTGAAAAATGCCAATAAAGGTGGAGTATTTTCAACAACGATCCGGTTCTAAATACATTTAGAAAAATTTAATAATATTTACCAACTACCTAATATGTATTTACTAAAAAAAAAAAAAAAAAAAAAAAAACGTGAGAATAAGTTATATGGGTAAATCATTCTGCTGTTTTTCAAATTAAGTACTGAAAAAACATTTCAAATTCACAAAAGCCTCAGGTACCTATATTTTTATCGATGAATTTCAAAACGTCACACTGCTACATTTACCTAGGTACGTATGAAAAGTTATTTATTTAAAATTCTTTCAAAACTCACCTAAAACGTATAATACCAGTTTCACAACATATTTAGCAGCAGCAGGCAATAATATACTTCGATGTTTTTATAAACAAAAACTTCTTTATGCCAATATCAAACCATAGGCCACCAAAAAAATTCAGTCATTCGCATATCAATGCCGGCAAACAACTAACGTACGCAGACGTAGGTACAGTACCGAGTATGTTATTAAATCGAACGTAATTAGCAAAGTGTTATCACCTTGAAAAGATCTGCCATATAAGTAAAAACTAAGCATAAGTATATGGGTTTTACCATTAAAAAACTGGTTCTATTTTTTTTTTACGTTAATACGAGAAGATGAACGTCACATATCACACATCTTCCTTAATATAATTTACCTACACGCGAGTTTTCCAAAAAATGAAAAATAAAAATTCTGATAACGTAAATTACGTAATTGATTATTTAAAATCTTATGCACGATGCACATAAATTCTGTTCTAAGAACACAAGGTATTAAAGATGCATTAAAATTTTGTGTTTTACCGACAGAAACCGAGTTAGGTGTGTTTCAATTTTATAACTAAATGAATTACCTACCAAGACATTTTTTGAATCATTATTTGAAAACAAAAAATACATGGGTCTAAGCCAGGCTTATACAACTATAGGTATGTACCTAATAAAATTAAAATTTTGTAATTATTTATTATAAAAAAGTGAAAACTTACAATTCTGAACACGATGAAGATTGAAATTTATTCAACAATCACAAAATAATAATTAGAATAAAAATAAAAATTTTCGAAACTCTAGTTTATCTACCTATTTTTGCGACACATTCGCGAAAAATTCTACAATTTTCAGCTGACAAGAACGAACAAGTTCATCTTCACGCTGTTCAATCTAACGCGTTACTGGGAGGTTAATAGTTGCTACTGGAAACCATTGATAGTACCTATAACTGGAAGGCTGGAAGCAACTCATTAGCGGATACACAGCTTAGAAATCAACAAACCATTAGCTTATATATTTTACATTTTACAGAAATGTCAGGAGGAAACTTGCCTTCTCGTTCTCAAAAGATGATTGTTTTTATGGGACATGTTGAACTAAATGAAATAGTTGAAAACGTAGGCTATTCGGTCATAAATAAATATTAAGCGAACACAAATTGCAGAAAACATTCGCAGTTGTCGTCACAGATCGGAAAAAATATACACGTTCTCTCTCCTCCTTGATAAAAAATGCTAATTTTCAAATTATCGTCAAATAAAAAAATGGGAAACCTAAGTGGAAACATCTAATTCTACGAATTTGCTTATTGTTAATGATAAAATGTTGGAGCTAAATTAGTACTCGAACTAATTCGGTACCGAACTGTTGAAATGTACATGAATATCAACTGAATAAATATTCACAAATGGTTTCTATTAACATTTATTTCCGTAACTTAAATTAATTTAGGACAAGATAACATTACATCGCAAAATAAAGTTGACAATTTGACTAGTTATTCAAATTTTTACCCTTGATTTCAAAATGAAAAATAAATAACACGTAATGAGCTACACTCGATGTTTGATATTATAAACAATACTGCAAAAATTAGAGCAATTCCGTATTAATAATCACAGTTGCCAATTAGAAATTTGGTCCTTATCGCTTATACCTAATGTATAACTACACGTAATTTTCTCTGGCAAACGCAGTCTGTATTCATTACAAAAACGAAGAAAACGAGACAAATGAAAAATAATTAGACCTAATACTATACAACTAGGTATAAATACAATATTACTTAAATATACACGGAGGGAAATCAGATATATTGTTATAAAATTACTAATATGTATACTTAGAAATTACATATTACAACTTTTTAATGAAAAAAATCAATCAGAAACATCATTGCAAGGTATGAAAGATTCTTTGGTAATGACATTTCGTTAAGGGCAATACTTTATATCGATATACAAATGTTACAGTAATGTTATAATGGTAACTACTACTCCGAGGTGAATATATCATATCATAACAGAAATATGCAAATGAAATGGCACGTGGACCAAACTGAAATCACGATTCTATAAGGAACTATTACCATAATAACCAGGGAGGCTGTCGTTTTTTATGAACACCAATTTTCGTAAGATTTAATGGAATGTTGATTTCTGCGTATTCTAGATTCAATTTTTTCAACGTAGATCGAATCACAAATCTGAAAAAATGTACAATATTTACGTCAATACTCGACAAGCGAATTAATTAAATGATCGGTATCGCGAATTTACCCATTTTTTCCAAGTAAAAATGCGGCTGAAATACTGGTTTGTCTGACTGATTCGTCATCGAGCATATCGATATACACATCACTATTATAATCGTAATCGGTAATAATAATTCCTACGGCACCGGCTTCTTCTGCGTGAATTGCTTTTTTCTTGAAAGTGCATTTTCTGAAATTGATCATCAACTTAAATAAAGTATTACCTACAATTCTTCGTAGTACACGAAGAAATTCAAAATAAGCATACCCTCTTTCGACTAAAGCAATATTGCCCATTAATTGAAATGCATTCTCAGGAGGTGAGCAACAGAAAGGTGGCTCTGTTGGAACCAATTTTGTGGAAAACATTTCTATGGTGTCGTTCTGAAAGCATGAATCACAGTGATGATATACGTAGATCTAATCAGTGATCGAATGAAATGAAAGGTTTATACTTACAAGAGGAACTCCAAAATTGGTGGCTGGTCTGACTCGATACGTGTATCGTAATTCTTCAGGTTCCAGGATTTCAAAAAACACATCTGATTCATAGTCGAATAAATTGACGACATCGATGTGATCAAATAATGCTGAAAAATATGAAATGTCGTGTTATTTTGAATGCTCAACGATCGTACTTACTCTTCTAAGGTAAGTAGAAGTCGCATTACCTGAGGTATAAACGAATAGAACGATTAATATTTGAAAAATCTTAAGCAAATAGTTTAGTATCATTCCTACGAGAAAAGGAAATTAATTTTCAAACAAAGCATACGAACGCAACGTTGAAAAAATTGATGAATGAATGATATTTTCGTATTTACACACAGAACTCAACAGAATGACGAAGACAAATTTACAGATGGATGGGTATGTTTACCATTGCAACGATGTTTTCGAAACGCATGTGAAGTTTGGCGAACTTTCAACTTTTATTAATCATAAAAGAAAAAAAATTACGACGAATGAATGAAAGTTGAGTCGTTGGTCAGTGGCAAATCCTCAATCAAAATTAGCGATGTCGAATATCCGGATGCATCCGGATACAAACGAATTATTAATCCGGATCCAAAGTGTATCCGGATACCCGGATTGCACTCGGATATGCCAAATACAAAAGATAAGGTTGTGAAAAATCCACAGAATGAATTTTTTCAAAATTTAAAAATCGCTTATCACTTCATCACTAGAGAAAACTCGGAATGATGGCGACAATCCGGATGCATCCGGATATCCGGATAACGATTTTGGAGAAATCCGAATTTCCGAGTATCCGGATATTCGACAACGCTAATCAAAATAATTGCTTATCAATTTTGCCGAAATCAAAAATGCCGCACACGTTATCACTAAATTTTAACAACAATGAAAGTGAAAGTACATTTTTTTTTCCAAAGATTGCTATAATTTGATGTAACATTCAATTTTTTGATAAGAATTACTTCAAAATACTTTGAAAGTTTTCATTTAAATTCTCTAAAACTTTTTTCCCATCATTTTTAAAAATTTTCCATGTATGTATGTACTATGTAAGTATGTTCATGTCAATTATTTTTTCTTATCAAACTCTGAATTTGAAAAGTTGAGCTAAAAACCTGTCCGGCGTCTGGCAGCTGATGAAACGTTTATTAATCGTTGAATTTTATTTTCCTTTCAGTTCAGTTTTGAAAAGGAGCTTCATTATTCTAGATAGCCATATCCACTGAAACACCAAAATGGATCATGAAATGAATAGCGTTGAAGATGAAGAATTAGATTCGTCCGAATTAGGAACCCAGAAATAGTAAGTATTACATAGTGTTGAAAATTTAATCTTGTTTCGAAATTTTAAACGAGTGCTTTTTTTGTCCTGTCTTTTGCTACAGTTGGGATAAAGCTTACAGCAATGAACTGAACAATTTCCAAGACCATGGTGATGTTGGTGAAGTATGGTTCGGAGAAGAGAGTATCATTCGTATACTCAAGTAAGAAAAATTTTAATCACAAGCACTAAAATGTATTCCAATTAATGACAATTTACACAAATTAGATGGTTAAATTCTTACAACTGCACTAAAAAAGATGATCCTGTGGTCGATCTGGGCTGCGGAAATGGCATGATGCTTGTCGAATTGGTCAGTATGTTTTTCAGAAGTACTTTTCAAGTATTCGTAGTGAAAAGTCACTCTCGAATTTTTTCACTAATCGATTTCTATTTTATTAGGCTAGAGAAGGATATACAAATCTGATGGGCGTTGATTATTCTAAACAAGCAATAGAATTGGCTTCCACCGTTGTTAAAAACTTGGAATATCAGTCGATCATTTCATTTAAAGTGAGCCATAGAATTTAAGGTGTTTTTCATTTCAATCTATAGTGCACGATTCACCTAATTTTATTTCAATTTCAGGCATGTGATGTATTATGTGAAGATATAGCCGATATTAAATTTTCACTAGCACTCGATAAGGGTACATATGATGCTATTTGTTTAAATCCTGAAAATGCTAAGGAAAATCGTTTGAAATATATACATAAAGTGTACGAAATGCTGAGACCCCAGGGTTTATTCATCATCACTAGTTGTAATTGGACAGACAGTGAGATTACTTCTCATTTTAAACAATGTGAGTGAAATATATTTTGATGAAATGATAAAATTCTGGAATACTTACTGTGTAATTAATGCGCAATTTGTTTCATTTCAGATTTTAATTTGTACTCTGTGATTCCAACGCCGGAATTCAAATTCGGTGGCAAAACAGGAAAATTGCTCTCGTGTTTAGTACTGCAAAGGGTAGATTGATTTGGGAAATCGTGCTGTATTATAATAAATTTTGTTACTTTGAATATGCAATATGCATCCATGTTTTTTTCTTCGAAAACTGCTAAGAATAAGACCTCGTAGTTTTTTTTGCAAAAAGTAAAAATTTTGTTTTAATTTCGATTTTTAAATTTTTCCATCCACCCAACAAGATTTCATAAAACAATAATAATGAACCTGGATTCAAATTTAAAAAACTAAAATCTTTATCTCTTTGATGAGTTTGATGTATGCTCCTCTATCAGGACATATTCTGTATCATTTTAATACGATCTTTGTTGTTTTGCTTTTGCAGTAATACGTTAACTAAGTAAAAAAGCTTGCTGAAAAATTGATGGCAAAATCAAGTTTGCGAATAAATTTCAACACAAATTTGAGTCGAGATGATTTATTTAAGGAAGTGATACACGATCAGCGATATTAAACTACGAATTATAAAAAATTCTAATAAGTTGGACAGAGTTTATAAACATTTTTTTTTTTCACAAATAGAAAATAAAACTTATTCTAAGTATTACATCAATCAATCAAAAATATAGTGCTGAGGTACTCCTACTCATAAACACTCGAACTCGATTTTCTTAGATATCAGTCATTATTTCAAGAGCTGTTAGGCTCATACGATTGTCATGCGGAATACTTCATTTGAATTTGAGGCGGAAAGGCGTTTAAATTTTCGAGTAAACACCGCGTACAAAACCTCCTGGTAAAGTAAATACTACATTCTTGACCGGAACAAACGTCGTTCGAACATATAGAACATTTACTTCCGAGTATTAAAAACTGGTATTTATTAGGCGGAGAAAATGGATCTTTCATAATGTAGCAATTTTCTTTGAATTTGATTTTTGTATTAAACGGAGGTTGTTTACCAAAATAATGGTAAGGTTCTTTCAATGAACATAATGAACATTGAAATATATCTTTGGCAATGTGGTTAGCGTCAGCAGCGTCCATCGAGTGAATGTTTTCAAATTAACCTGAAATTAATATCGAAATTTTAAGTATTCAGAATATTAATTAGAACAAGGTAAGAAATTACAACACTTACAACTAAGAAATTCGGCCAAAATAGAAAACCATTTCGCTAGGCACATCGATTTGAGGCTCAACATGAAGTTTTACGAAGATCCAGCAGACGAATCTTTTTCAACAGGTTGTTCCTGCGGCCACCAGTAAGGTTTATACGTGAGAGCTGGTACGTTTGAAATTTTCAATTTTGTTGCATTTTGTAAACTTTCGGTGATTCTGAGTAAAGCTAAGCCGCAATTGCCCAATATCCCACGTAATTTCCCGACTTTTTTCCAGTCTTCTGTCTCAACGATGGAATCTTGCGTTAATTCGCATTCTGGAACAGAAGACAAAATTAATGGCATCAGTCTTTTGCGTACCACACCGGTGTAATTAGTTCTGGCGGTGAGTTCTTGTCCAAGATAACATCCCTTGTGGAAACTAACACCGTTTAAATAATCGCAATTAGCCTCCAAAGGAAAACAGCTAGCAGGAGGTAATTCTATCACACCTTCGGCTACTCCGAATTTGTATCTTAATTTGATATAATCGTTCGAAACGGTAACGTTGACACCTTGATCGGCTAAAGTACTAATCACATTCGAACCGTATATCCTCAATCCCAAAACATCGATTCTAGGATCAATAAAAGTGGCGATTTGATCACATCGTGAAGTTTTCTCAAGTAAGCTTTCATACCGGTCACGTTTCGAACTTGGAGTATGGGATACGGTGAAATTATCCACGATTTTGGAAGTACTGTTGAAAGGATCAATGATCGAATCAGCTTCTTTGAAAACAACCCAAACATCTTCGTCAACGGGAGCTACTTCGACTTTCTTTCGTACCCGGTACATCTTCAAATGTTTCACTAGATTATCTCGAATGGTGGAATCGCATTCTAGAATGAGTTCTCGTTCAGTTTTTCTATAAATTAAGGAATCGTACAGTACACGTCCTCTGTTATTCAGAAACATGGTGAATATAGAATGTCCATCGGAATTCAAGGTACTTGTATCGTTGGTAATGAGACCTTGCAAAAACGTATAAATGTCGTCTCCGGTCAATCTTATCAGCGCTCTGCTGTGCAATTGTTGGATATGAAACGAAGTGGTTTGACAGTAACGTCTGCACCCATATCGAACATGGAATAAAGATTTATACATTAAATTGTTCATTACCATTGTAACTGAGTTCCTCGAAGAAGTTCAGTGCTCATGAAATCACGATGAGATCAAAATAAATTCCATCAGTATCGCATATTACACGAATAAAGCTCAACTTTCAAGTTCATGTATCAAAATGAAACCGAAAGTTCATTGACCTTTAGCCGGCTTGCAAATTTTTATCAAATTTTTTCTTTTTATCTGTGCTTACGTTACCAAAGGCAAAATTCATCTGTGGAATCGGTAAGTGAACCGACCGAAGTAATTTACAGTATTTTCGGTTTTTCTCGTAAACGTAAATATTGATGATGCTTGTTGAAAGTGTTGCCTATGCTCCGTTGTTAGGAACTCAACTAACTCAGTAACGAACTCAACATCTGTAAAACTATCTGTAACTTTCAAATTATGGTGGAATTTATGAGGAGTTGTTTGATAAATTTTTAATAATAATAATTGATTATATTGAAAAAAAACTAAAGGAAAACGATTTTTCATTCGATTACGTTCATTTTTTTTCACTTTGTAAAATATTTTTTAACGAAAAAATAAAATCTTGAGAAGAAAATCATTAATCGTCATATTTTCAAGTACCCAAAATTCGTAGGGTCTAGGTATTTTTGTACATACTTATTTTTTGATAACAATTGTTTTTAAACCGTGGCTCGCTCTGGAGATTTCACTGATCGTAGGTAGGTATCAAGGTCACTGTTTAGCTCTGACATTGGTGCTTTTTGAAACCAGCCCCTCATATGAGTATGGGTAATTGGAAAATAATTTTCAAAACTAATCCCTACCTAGACCTAATACATAATTTATTGAAAAAATTGAGCAGTGTTGTTTTGTTTTTAAATGAAACTTAGGGCCGAATTCATAAACGTTTCTAATTCTCAAGTAAGTAACTAATAAGTAATACTAATTGCTCAAGCTGAATTCATAGTCAATTCTTGATTCCTACGTAAGTATTGAGTATTACTTACCAAAGAGAAAGAGGCTATATAGTACTACAAAATTTCCTATTTTTGATGCTGTAAAATTCAATTTTTATTCAAATTTTCAGTGTTTTGTTGATCAGTGACACCAGCTCTGATAATAGATATACCTAATAGCTCGCAAAACACATTTTGAAAATTTTTTGTTAAATGATAAAGAATAAGGACTAAGTAGTAGCCGAAATCCTGTACTAGCATATTTTCACTTGGGTAAAGTAATACTCAGATAGTAATTTAGTGATAGTGAGTACTTGGGTAAAATTAAAGTAATACTTGATACTTGAATAAGTAATGCTTAATACTAATTACTTGCGTGGGAACATTTATAAATTCGGTCCTTAGTTCCATGTTTTTATTTGTTTGTTTGCTTTTTTTTATTTCACTTTCAGCAGAGATGGAAAGCCGAAAGATAACAGTTTTGTCAATAGCTTTTATCATTAGCTTCTGAAAAAGTTGTTGAAAAACCTTCAGCTTTTAGCTTTAGAAGTGAAGAACGGAGAACCCATGAAGAACCGGAACTCACATTTCAATTTTGATAACTTCCAACTTCCAAGTTCCAAGTTCCGATGCAACTGTCATACATCCATTTTCACTCTTTTTGAGACATTCGCAAAAAATAAAGTTTTCAAAATGATATGTAGTTGTAGGTTTAATTAAAAATGAGATTCATGGATGGAAAATCATTTAAATGATCAATCATTTCGTTTAAAATGAATAATTTTATATTGGGAAATGAATTTTTGCACTTCAACGAAGATTACGAATGAAAATATATCGATAAAATGGTGAAATATCTGGACACATCACATTTGCGTTTCAAGTAATTTGATTGACATAACACAATTGACATGTGGGAGGCTACTTTCAACTATGTACTTTGAGATTTAGAAACTTTTGAACGGTAAGGTAAACACTAGCTCTTTCGGTAAAAAAAAAAAAAAGATTTGAAAGAGCTGAAAATTTTGAGTAATTTCAATTTAAAATTGAATGTTTATACCACGAATTACTACGACTTTTTACAACTTTGAGCTTCAGAAACTTTTGAACGGTGAACACTACATAGCTTTCGGTAAAAATCCATTCAAAAGAGGATAAAAATCTGAACATTTTAATGCATTAAAATACCTATGTGTTCGCTGAAAAATTCGCATAATTTTAATTCGAAGTTGGATTTTTACGGTTAGTATCCACTTTTTACAACTTCGAGCTTTGGAAACTTCTGAACTAGAAACGCTAGCGCTTTCGGTAAAAAATCATTTGAAACATTATAAAATTCTGAACATTGTGATGAATTAAAATACCCATGTGTTCACTAAAAATTTTGTGTAATTTCAATTCAAAGTTGTGAATGTTTTTTTGCTTTGTGACTTCAGTTCTGCTTCTATCTGCTCTTGTCGGCCGCCCTCCGTCCTCTTCGTCCTCAACTTCAACAACGTACATGCATCCAACTCCTCCGTGCCCAGTCCGCCAGTCGGTGTTAGTTGATGGCGTGAGCTCGTGGTTAGAGGATTGTGTTTCGCGCTGTTGTTGATATTGCCCTTCTTCGCGCGTAAATTTCGTGAAAATTTTTCTGACATTTGAACGAAATGAAGTTGCATGTGTCCGTACATTTATCAGTGAAATATTAATTTTCGTGTGCCAAGTTACGTTTTATTGTTTGGTGAAATTGGTGAACTAATTGTCTCAAAATGATGACCAACGGATATATCATCGGCGATGGCTCTTGGACCCTTCGGGTATTTGTCACTGACCTTAGTGTGGAAAGGTCACTTCGGGTTAAAGGTGATCTGCACGTTGGTGGTGTGATGCTGAAGCTCGTCGAAGATTTAGGTAAATAATTTATTCATTTTCTCATCATTTTCATTACCACATTCCTACACATGTGCAATAGTTTCCGAATCGCGAATTCCACTGAAGAGGAGAGAATCACTGCTAAAATTGATAATAAAATTCCAAATCAACCGGTAAAAACAATTCGCAATTCGCATTCCTCGATAATAATTCACCAACGATGGCAGTTCAGTTCTTTGAAATGGAAGTAGTTTTCAATCTTTTAACGAATGCGTGGTGTGTGTTGGTGTGGGTGTTGATACATTTGGTAATCGAGTTTGCTTACCTGAGTCTTTTTCACCACATGTTCGTTTCTACATCGTTATAATGAAAAAACATTTGTGAAAAGGAAACGTGTTTTACTAAATATGAAAAAGTTTAACGAATGAATTTCCATTATCATTATTCTATTCGTATAGACGATGTTCCACTCCCCCATTTGTTATGAATTTATCGCAGGTGCGCTAAGTACTCGTATGTAAGGTACCTCTACCTACTTGCTTGTTTATTTTATTAGTTCATAGTTCGGTATCGAGGATTGAATGCATTACGTAATCCAACATTCCAATTTTTTCTGAATGGAAGTAAAAATTACTCGTGAAATTTCGCTTTCGAGTTAACAGGTGCGAAAGAAGAACTGAATGGAAGATAAGCTGATAAGATAACATTATGTTAAGGTAGGGTAGGTAGTTCCTATCAAGTTGCAAAAATATGATACTAAAATATCATTTGCCAAGACACTGAACTCGAAGCAAGTTGAGTACGATAGGGTTTTCGGCTCGTAAATCAACTTTATCGTTCGATGTGACACTTATGACTGAGTAAAACAACACATTTTTTAACCCCCTTGAAAATGGAAAAAAATGAGGCAAATTTTGTCGCACGCCGGAAATCTGGTATACAAAATACCCTTATGTAAATCAACTGGCATTACTCGTGTACTTTCTCATCGAATTTGTCTCAGATGCTGGTAGATTTTTAAAAAAAAAAATAATCTGTAATGATTCCGAGATAGTATATAAAATCATGCATCTTTGTGCGCAAGGTTACTGCAACGAGAGACACGTGACTTGATTTCTCGCAGATTCTATCTTTTTATATTCAAATTCACGTATACTTCATGATCTAGTGATCGGAACGAACTCACAGTTGCACGACTTTACTCGGATATTCATGTACATACAATGGAGGTATTTTAAATTTAGATAAAATTTGCCAACCTTTAAACTCGCCAGTATATCTATAAAATTTACTGCCAAGCGATGAAGCTGCGAGCTGGTTCAAAGAATCGTAAAACTGTTACGCGATTATATCGTTCGCTGAATTGAATAGTTCATTTGGCAGATAAACTACGTGACCAATTAGCAAATTTTACGAATTCAACCGGTTGCATCATTGTACATATAAACGAATGTTAATGATGATCGAGTTTCGAGCTATCGAGCTGCTCGTATTTCATAATTAACAAATTTTATGCGAAACTTTTCGTTACCTATTTATGAACTATACGATGGTATAGTGTTTCACTTTTGATTTATAATCATTCCGCGGTGCTTTATGTAGGCGATAAATCGTCGTAGTATAATCTTGTAAATATTCATTCATTGGACCAAAAAAAAAAAAAAAGAGGAGTATTATAAAAAGTTTATCGTCCTTGCAAGTTGTGGTCGTACGTAGTTTATACCAAAAAGAGAAAATGAGAAAAACTACGCCCAATATGTTGATACTTATTCGAAAATTCAAAAATGAAAACCTCATAAATCAATGAAGGCGTCTTGAGATGCCATCTAGGATACCTCTACGCGTCAGAAATATTTTTAGTTTAAATAATTTAGTGATTTAATTCCGTTTTCTATTATCATAGAAGGCGTCTTAAGTATAGCTAGATATTCAAATAAAATGTCACATTTGGCGCATTAAGTTACGTTTACATGAAAATAGTTGCTGGTTTGAGAATTCAAAGCAAGTAAACTTCCTTCCTTGGGGCTAGGAGACATATTTTTATGATGGAATTGCGATGTTTGAATACGGATTCTGACCAATTTTCAACTATAATTATAGAGGAATAAAAAAATTTAAAAATCTGGTTGATTTTGGATGAAAACTGAAACCGAATCTTTTACTTTGATGGAATCGAAACAAAATCAAAAAAATTTCGATTTTTTGTAAACTTTTTAAAACAAAATTTATCACGTATTACATATTGAATTTTGTCTCAAATATTCGGTTTTTTACGGTTTTCAACATTTTCCATGCGATTCTTGCCATAAATTTCGTGATTTTTTTTGTTGGTTATTTTCATTGGTTTTTGTGGTTTTTTTTTTAGTTATGATAATTTTCCTCAACACTTGTTTCAACACTTTTTCATATAGATTTTTTCAGCGTTGACCAAAATGCCATTACTTTTGGGTAATTTTGATTTTTCATTATTTCAACATATTTTCAACACTTTTCAAGCAATTTTCGCCTGGAAACTTTTATGAAATTTCGAAGCTTTTTGGTATTTTTTATTGTTTTTTTTTCGTGCTTTCATTTCATTTTTACATGTTTTCAACGCTTTTCTCTATGCAATTTTCGACTTTAACAACAATAATTTCATTACTTTTTGATAATTTTTATTGATTTTACCTAAGTGTGTTTTTTTTTGGTCAATTTTTAGTAATTTTTATGCTTTTTAAAATTATTTTCACAGTGTTTTATGCAGTCTTTGCTACATTTTTTTCATAATTTGTTGTAATTTCACTACTTTTTTCAATTTTTAGTGTTGTTGATGCATTTTTTTCGTGTTTTTAAATAATTTTTTTAATGTTTTCGTCAGTTTTCGTACAATTTTTGCAAATGTTTTTCTGAAATATGTATAATTTTTTTCAATCTCTAGGATTTTTGAGTGGTTTTTCTGTTTTTTTTTTTTTTTTTTTTTTTTTTTGAATTATTATAGTTATTTGGACATGTTTTCAACTTTTTTATTCAATTTTAGCCAAATTTACTTATCTGAATCTTCATTATTTTTTTGTGATTTTTTACCAAATTTTCATGTTTTTTTGACTCCTTTCTCCTTATGGTCATTTTTTCTGGTAATAATTTTCTTTTGATTTTCATTCTTTCGTCGAGTTTTTAGTCGAAACTTCATTAGTGCTAAAGTGCCTTTTTCGATTTTTGGTGAATTTTCAAGAATCAAATTTTGGACAAAATGTGAGAAAAAATCAACATTTTACCAAATTGATCTAGAAAGCTGAAATTTGGGATATACCCTATTTTCGACCTGCCAAATCGATTGGAAACTGTTTCAACCCGTTTTGAGCAGTTCTGGAGCCTCCAGCAGATTTTTGAAACTCGAAATTCCCACAAAATTTCATCAAAAATGGAGTTGGAAAGCCGAAATTAATTCTGCAAACTAATTTCAATACGCTGTGAAGTCGATTGCAGGTAAATGTCAAGTCGTTTTGGAGCCTCCAGCAATTTTTTGAAAATGACTGGAGCCTCCAGTAAATTTTTGAAACTTGAAATTTCCCCAAAATTTCCTCAAAATTGAGATGGAAAGCTGAAATTAACTGTGCACTCCACCCTCTGAAGACGACTTAAGGTGAGTTCAAGTAGTTGTGGAGCCTCCATTGACTTTTTGAAAGGTTTCATGGCGTTTTTAGGAGAATTGAAATTTCCAAAAAGTAGCTGTAAGTTTCAAAAAATTTACTGGAGGCTCCAGTTATTTTCAAAAATTGGCTGGAGGCTCCAAAACGACTTGAAATTCACCTGCAGTCGACTTCACAGCGTATTGAAATTAGTTTGCAGAATTAATTTCGGCTTTCCAACTCCATTTGATGAAATTTTGTGGGAATTTCGAGTTTCAAAAATCTGCTGGAGGCTCCAGAACTGCTCAAAACAGTTTGAAACAGTTTCCAATCGATTTGGCTGGTCTAAAATAGGGTATATCCCAAATTTCAGCTTTCTAGGTCAATTTGGTAAATTGTTGATTTTTTATTTTGTATGTAGGGCCATTTTTTTTTTTTTTTTGAGGACAAGGCCTAGAAATGTTCCTTCGGACTCCCCCTTTAAGAAAATAGTTGTGCCGGAGGATCGGCAGGGAGTGCAAGTGATCCTTATGCGAGCCCCCCCCCCCCCCGACTATAAGTAGATATGTAGTTTTTATTCAGTTTAATTTCAATTCCTTTTTTTTTAGATATTAAATTAGTTTAACGTATTTTCAAAACTTTTTTGCAATTTCTGCGACATTTAATTGAAATTTCGTTGTTTTATGGTAATTTTTTTTGATTTTTATTATATTATTTCAACATGTTTCTATCACTTTTTCGTGCAATTTTCAAAGAAGTTTCATCACTGTTGATTTGCTGTCATACTTTTCTGTGATTTTACATCATTTTAACGTGCTTTGTAACACTTTCTCATTCGATTTGTACCTACTGAAGATATTTCACCAGTTTTTTGGTTATTCGCAGTGATTTTAGTTCTACTGGCTTGATCCTTATTTACACTGCTGTGGAATCCTTCGGTTCTGGAGTGTCAGTTTTAACTTGTGTCAGTCCTCTTGGGCAATAACTCCATCGATTCCTCCTATCTATAAGAAGAAAGTGAAACCCCAAGCATCATGAACTATCCACTTGTAAACGTAGCTCCTATTCTTATACTTTGCTTTTGAGAATGCTAACCCCGAGTTTTTAAAAAAAACCTCTTGTCATCGGCTCGCGTATTCGCAGGTTTCCTGGAATGTGTATTTGTATAGACAGATTGAATGGTGGCTTACGTCTCACCGAGCCATCATCGGTAGACTCGGGGAGAAATGCCATGCTACACGTTCCATGTTCTTTTAGCTCGGTATACCGGTGAAAGATTTGTTAAAGGTACCTACAGGGTGATTCGAATGTCACGTGTGGTATTCTCTCTTATAGCTGGTAATTTTCTGTGGAACCCAGTTCGGGCAAACTTCGTATGCAATATGTTAATTTTACGATGCAGTTTTATCTAATTCGGAAGAAATGGTTTCATTTTCTCAATTTAATGGGCGAATTATATAAAAGCCATTTCTTAATCGTCTCTAGAGCAGGTTAATTAAGAAATAAAAACGAATATTAGATAGTCATACAATGGTATGAAATGGCCAAGTGGACGTAATTAAGTATTTTTCAACTCTCCAGTCACCAGTGTCGTGTATGGAAATAGAGGACACGTTTTCCTTAATTCTTTTTCTTTTTATTTTGTATAATAAGAGTATATAAGAGTTGTATTCGTCGAATTTAAATACCAAGATGAGGCGGACGTGTTGCACGAATTTATAGTCTTACGATAGAAGAACCAACGTGCCGGGCATCAATTTCCTAGAATAGAGTTCACCCCCTGACGTTTCCGCTGTACGTACGAGGTTTGATGTTATTTAAAAGGTGTTTAGAAGAAAACCATCATCCACATTCAGCATCTCTGTCGCTCTTCTCTTACCTCTGGTCCTGTTCTCAGCTCGACGTTCTCTCTGGAGAAGTGCAGTGCATTGATGCTGGATTTCAAACGAATTTGTCATAGGTATTATAGGTGATGGTGAAATTACCTAGCGATGAAATCGATGATCATATCGTCAATTTGTTCGTGAAACTGAAACCGTTAGGTACTCATTGGATGGTATTCATTTCCATTCATCGATGCCCATTTCTTTCCTACGGTGACGATGAACCACTGAGAGGCAAAAGAGGAATGCAATGCTCGATGGTAGTGGAAATATTGGATTCATCGTCAGCATATGTATGTGTATTGGACAAGTATTACCATCGTGCGGTTTATCACGGCGAGTAAACTCGCGATAACAACTACTTCAGCTTCTAGGAAGACGTGCTGATAATAATTTTTATGCCGGATTATGGATACATAACTGTTATTTGTCTACGCCGTTCATTGTGTTTGTTGAACATGGTTGACTCTCTCGATGTACTCGATGTATGCACTACATACACAAGTAAAATGTGTTTTTTACCAAACAACCTACAGTACAGTCCTATATGTGGCACTAGAGCTGTAGCTGGTGTGCATTTTGCCAGAATTTTCTCTCGCTTATACCCTCCAACCATCCATTTTGAATTGGCTATAATACCGAAAACTAATTTTATAAACGAATTAAAACATCATAAATCAGCGATATTCGCTGCTGGGTGTATTATAATTCTTATCATAAGCCGATACGTGATGTCTAACTTGAACATAGTTGCCAAATTGAACGAAATGTAGGCGGCTGTTTCGAATTTTCATCCAAAACTCATAGAATTTGGCGATTAAACATCGAACAATTATGAGGTTTGATATTTTATTACCTCCAGTTCAATTACGTGCTATAAATAGCTCTCTCGGGTAATTCGTTTATACATACATGAGTATTGAGTATACTACATAAAGTTGATCGCGCATCGACGACGATCGACTATCGTACCATGTAATATTAGGTTTAAGTTACCTACTTAGGTTTTATACTACAAGGTTGTTAATTAGTTCCTATATGTAAGTACACGACGATGACGTAGACAGTTTCGCGTTTTATTATTCGCGTATTTTTTTTTATTGCACCAAGTTGCCCTAAATGCGATAAATCATATGAAATTTGCAACATGTTTTGGAGAAAAAAATCCTACTTGAGAATTTGCATCTTTGTATAGTCAGGGGTTACCAATGTAAGATAAGGTCAGAGGAATAATCGACTGTGTGTGTTTCATTTGCGAATGTTTTTTTCAATGCCTGTGTGCAGATTTTTGAAAAAAGGAGTTCACGTTCAAAATTAGAAAACAACCTGCAACTATTTCAAGAAATGCTCGAAAAGATACGAAAAACAAAGTACAAAAATGCGTTTGCGGGGGGGGGGGGGGAGGGGGGTCATCCTGATTCTAAGCTGATCCAACTTTCGGACCAGAAAATTTGACCCTAGTTTTTTGCTTAAATTCGCTTGTTTTTCACAAAATCAAAGCATTACCTACTGTGTCAGTTTTTTCCCATTCTTAACCACTTTTGCGTCAATTTTATCAATTTTGAAAACTTTTACAATATTTGATGCAAGTTTTGCAATATTTTTTAAAATGTCATGTTTTTTCCAATTCTGATATTATTTTTTGGCAGCGTTCTCTTCACTTTCAATCAATGTTGTTTCAATTTGACTGATTTTCTGATGTTTTCAATCAGTTTTGTTCCTAATTTTTGCAATATTTGTGATAAGTATTTGATAAAAACATGCGTAGACTATTATTCTACTGATTCGCCATCTTCTGCGATTGTCTGTTGATCTTGGAGCATTGCTGATGTTCTGTGCTATTATTGCAGTATTTTGTGAATTTTTACTTCCATTTTCAATTTTTTTAATGCGAATAAATTTCTTTGATTTTTTGAAATTTTTGAATTTTTGTTTTGAGTTTTAAGTTTTTAACTTCTGGACATTTTTGCAATATTGTATTATTTTTATTACGTTTTTCAATAGTTTTAATGCTTATATAATTTTTTTTTGATTTTTTTTAGTCAATTTTGATGATTATTATCATTAATAGCTAATTTTTTTGTGAAATTTAAGACACTGTATAGTATTTTTTTAAATCTTTACTTACATAATTTGTTGCTGATTTTTTACAAATTCATATAATATTTTTCTAAAACGTTGGAAGGTCTTTGCAATATTTTATGGATTTTCATATTAATTTTTTGGCGGTTTTCATGTCAATGTAACCGTTTTTCTTGAAGTTCGTGAATTTTTTTGTAATTTTTTTTTTTTTTTGAATTTTTGTGTCATGTTTGGTTTATTTTAAATACTTACCTAATTTTTCTATTTCATTCATTTTCACTTTGCTTCCTTTTGGTGTACCTAAATGTGATCAATTTTCCAAATTTTTGGAAATCTTTCTATTTTGTTGCTGTTTTGAGTTAATTTTGATCATTTTGATGCAAATTCGACTAATTTTTCGCAAATTTTAAGCTTTTCATCGTCTTTTTTTGAACGTTTACTTTTTAGAGCCATTTTAGTAAATTTCTTGTAAATTCAACAATTTTTTCTGTATTTTCGGAATTTTTTAAAATAATTTTTACCTTATCATACCTTTGAAAAAAATTGTTTGGATTTTTGCATCATTGTTAATATTGTTGTTTGATAATTTTTTTACGAACGTGATCAATTTTTTATTCAAACTCTACGTATATAATTTGTAGGATTTTTCTCAAGTTTTCGCACAATATTTTATTATTTTTATTCAATTTGAGCTATTCTTTCCAGAATTGCAGGAAAAGTACACGATATTTTCAGAATTTGTATGTACCTAAATATAATTTTTGGTGGTTTTTATGTAACTTTAGCAGTTCTTTCGAGAAATTTTTTGAATAACTTTTGAACTATTTTACGAATTCACCATTTTTAATGTAAATTTAGCTAACTTTGCTTGAATTTTAGAAACTTTTAGGAGTATTTTATAGACAAGTGTCCCCTGTGCCAGAAAGTGAGCAGGATTGTTTATTTGAATTTTTGATTTTATCAAATTTCAGAACAATTTTGCGCAATTTTTGAATTTTTACATAGTTATCAATGATTTTTGTATCAAAGTCAATTTTTTGTAAATTTTGAAACGTCTTTTTGGTTTACTTGCAGAATTTTTACTTCATTTTCAACAATTTTTGTTCAAACTTGAATGGTTTTTTATTTTTATTTTTATTTTTTTTGCAAAATTTGGAACTTTGGATTATTTGTGAACAATTTTGATGATAATCTATCAACTTCTTCTTAATTTTTAATCGTATTTGTTAACTTTGTTGAAATTTTGTGAAATTTTTGTCGCATGTCGTATGTTTTCCAACTTTGACATTACTTGGCCAATTTTTCGTGAAATTTATAATTGCCATGGATATTCCTCAAAATTACTTCAATAATGGAATGGAATTAATTACCAAGAATATTTTAACGGTTTCATTTCCTTCAAACACCGTGTTTAAAGTTTGAAATTGTAAATTCTTCTTACAGCAAGTTTTATAATTTGAAAAAATCTGAAGGACATTATTTTTATCTTTACAATTTCGCATAAAAAATATGAAAAGGAGAGAGACCGAAGGAATATTTAACCTTATTTTATTGGTTAGCAAATGAGTTTTAGGGGCTGAAAGGGGTGAACATTTTCTTATTTTGATCAAAAAATGCTTTTCAACGGGCAAAAAATGAAAAAATTTCAGATGGATTTTTGCAATCAATGTTTTTTACCATTTGCCTCATTTTTGAGTGTTCATACTCTTGTTATCGCTAGAAAACGATTTTCATCACATTTCTAAAATTAAACAAAATATGCGCAAATTATTCGCGAAATCGAAGGAGGTAGGTAAAGAGTGAAAACGATTTTTATTGACTCGTGTGCGTGCTATTTGATCAAACGAGTACTCATAAAAATAGGAAATCATTGAAAATAATTTATTTAAAAATATTTCAAAGCGAATGAGTAAGTAAACATTTTTAACGAACGATTAAAAAATGAATATTTCCCAACTAAAAGCACACATTGCTGATCTCATCGCCTCCTGTGCCACCACATCGAAAACTATACAGAACCTTACCGGATTGGATGTTTTATTTCACGCTGTGTAATTTTTCTACCTATTTAATATTCAAACTATAATTAAAACGGATTGATTGCTAATGTAGACATGAATAAACTTACACATACGTACCTCTACCTATACTACATACAATTTGTTTTCGCTAGATAGCGATTTTTTTTTCTAATTTATTTAACGTGTATATGATAGAATAATTTGCTTTTTTTCATATGTTAATGATTAATTTTAAATTAACCAATCGAAGCATAGAATTGTCGCAAAGTGCGTATGAATCATTCGTATATTTACGTATGTGAAGTTAGTGTACCTGTACTTGGGATACCTATTACATAGGTATGTATACGATGGTTTCAAAAATAATACATAATAAATCGCCGCGGCGAAGAGATGAAAAATAAGCTAGGAATACGCATCGGTGTGTATAATTTACGACGCTCATAGAACGGGTTCGTACTTGGTAATGTAGAAAAATAATGAATTTAAATTAAGGTTCCGTTACATAGGTAAATACGATATGGTTATGGTTATACGCTTTGTATTACTCATACTCATGTTGTTATTGTATATATTTATACGAATGAGATGAGACATTAGAGAGGGTGGAGAAGAAAGCAGGGAATAGTACAACAGAGAAAAAAAGGTATACAAAATTTCACACGTTCCAAGTGTTGATATAAAAGCGTTGAACTTTCGGCTCGACTCGAGACTCTTTTTTTACATATTAACTCTTTACCTTTACACCCTGTACCCCTGTTTGCCCATCGTACGTAACGTATATAGTGCGGTGTATCGAACTCTAAAGAGAGATGCACGCATGTATCGTGCCAGTTACATGTAATGGTATTGTTGCGACAGTGGACTTTTGAAGCTGACCGCATTTATTTTCGTCTCAGATAGATAAAATACGAGTATATATTCTATCGTAGTTATACGCGTGCGTCTTTAAAATCGCTTTTAAATTATAAAGGTTCATTGTCCAGTTTGTTAATACACTGCTTGGTACACGGTAACAGTGTTAGTGAACCACTGCAACCAAAATGTTACCTATGTTATGTACATTAGAAAAAAATTAGAATTGAATGGTCGATAAATTAGGCGAATGCATTTGTACCTATCTATATATACGTTTATGTGAAGTTGCACCGACTCGTACATATTCTCTGATTGGGAGATGAAGAGCAAAGCTGGAGAAGCTTCTCTTTTTTTAACCACCGCGAAGTCGAAGACGACCCGACAAATATTTTGAGACGCGTAATGGAGCGTTTAACGTGCGAGAGGTCTTGTTTGGTAAATTAGATTTTAGTTAAAGTGATGGACCTGACGTACTGGGTGGTACTAGCTTGATTAGTAGGTATAATAGTATGTTGATGGAAATTCTTCCTTTCCTTCATTAGATGATAGCAGAACCAGAAGGTTCCTCATAGTTATATGTTGAATGTCGAGTGTGAGGGAGTTTTTTTTTTTTTTTTTTACTAAAAGCTTAAGTAGCTTTTAGAAATAGAAACATTTATAGATCTGCTTGGATAGGTATAGTCTTTATGAGTCACAATTTTGATTCCATGCATTATTTTTGTGGGATCTCTGGTTTCACCTTAAGGTTTCAGTGTGTGTGTGTTTTTTTTAAATGATTGTGGTATTCTCAGCTCAGTTGCATTAGCAGAAATCTTCACCAGTGTATCAAATAATTTATAATTTTGGAAGAAATGTATTTTTACTCAAAACTGCGAACTGTTAAGAAAAAAGTATTCTGTAGAATTGTCCCTTCAAATACGGTACCTACTTTTAGGGTCTTTCATAAAATTTTGCATTTTGAGGGTATTTTCTAAAAATTAACTTTTGAAGAAGATGGAGGAATGAAAAAAAATGCAGATCATTAAAAAAGCGATGTATGTGTGTCGACTCTCGAATTGTATGTTTTAAAAAAGGTGATGATTTCGAATTTTCGATTCTGATAACTTTTGGATCTCAAACTCAAAATCAGGGATGGCAAACTCGATTTTTCGGTTTCAGTTGAAGGTTTTCTCAGTGGAAGTTTAGGTTTCATTTATCCACTTTATCGTTTTGAGTGTGGGTTTTCAGTTTTCACCCCCCCTCTCATCCCTTGCCCAATTCAAGCTGGGGAAGTGCGAACATGAGTATAGAATAGCAATTTTATTTTTAATGACTTTTTTCACAATTTTGTGCCATTTTAATTCTTCAACTCATCGATGCACTTTTGTCAAATTTCATCACTTTTGCTAATTTTTAGTGATTTTAATGATTTTTGAGTATGTTTAAGTATCATTTCAACACTTTTTCATGCATTTTTATGTCAGTCCAACGGAATTCTTATTTTTTTTTTGTTCATTTTTCAAAATTTTAATACTTTTTTGAGTGCTTTAATCTTTTTAATGTGTTTTCAACACTACTTATTTGTGCTCTTTTGGTCAATATTTCTAAAGTTTCATCTGTTTGATTATTTACATGTGTTTTAAAAAGTTGTATTTGTGTTTAGATGTTTCAACAATGTTGAGTAAATCTTGGTGAATTTTGTCCATTTTTATTGAATTTTCATCATTTATTGGTATTTTCTTGTAATTTTAATGCTTTATTCGTGTTTTTAAATAATTTTAGCAATGTTTTATGCAATTTTTTCTTTCATTTTGCTGAATTTCGATACAATTTTTTCTGTTTATCGCAATCTTTATCAGTTTTAATGCTTTTTTCGTGTATTTGTACTGCAATTTTTGTCAAATTTCATTGAAATTTCATAAATTTTGATACTTTATTCACGTTTTAAGTAATTTTAGTGGTTTTATGATATTTTGGATTCATTTTGTCAGATTTTACTAGAATTTCTTTTTTTTTTGCAATTTTTAGTGATTTTAATCATTTTTTGAGTGTTTTCACATCATTTTAACATTTCCATGCATTTTTAGCAAATTATTGAATTTTTTTCATTTTTTTATGATTTTACAATGGTTTTTAAGGTTTTACTTGTGTTTAGAGAAATGCAATTATTTTTGTCCGGTTTTGTTAAATTTTACCAAAATTTCGTCACATTTTCCAGTATTACGTTTTTCAATCCAAAATTGAAACAGAGAATTCGATTCCCATATCACTTGATTCTATAGTTTGAAATGTCGTTTAATCTCCGTTCTCTTTCAATTTTAAGGGTCAATTTAAAAAAAAAAATAGTTATTCAGAAAAATTCGAAATATGATGAAAGACCCTGAACGTACATGTTTTTGAGGTAGGCTATTTGATTTTGAAAAATTCTGCACACTTCAGATAGGTTTATTTTTTCCAAAATTTTCAAATTATTCTGGGTGGTTAAAAGGTATTGTTTTCAGCCATTACCGCGAAATTCCTCAGATTTGAACCCTGCTCCCTCCCCTGACGAGTCAAAAACATCTTTAGAAGATACTGCAGATGAGCCAAATCTTCGAAATCACGACTACGAATTTATAAGAATCGAAATTTCGCGTCATATTTTCATAATTTTTGATTTTTTTTTTCAATAAATAAGCTGAAGGGGCTGTAAATGGGCTTACCGAAATATGAGTGGATTTTAGAACTCAGTGACCTCAAAAACCAAACAAACTATACATTTCTGGTCATTTTTGATTTCTGGTTTGGAGGGGAGGGGGGTTAAAGGGGTCAGATCGAAATGGGATCCCATGTTTGGGAAATTAATTTTTCGCAAGAGAAGTCAAAAGGGCTCTCGCTGTGATTTTCTCAAAATGTTTTCATTCTGTGTTCATATTGAACAATTTTTAAATGGTGTGGTTTTCAATTTTTCTATTCATTAAGAATAGTTCGGTTTTTACCTAGATAGTTTATGTAATTTTGAGCTTGAAAAATACGTAAATGGAATAACTACGATTAAAAAAAAATACCTGAAATAACTCATTATCTGAAAAGGTACTGCAAAATGATAATAAAATTCTACGAAGCTTAATTTATTATTGCGTCAGAAAACAGTGATCTGATATCAATTTTGAGCAATGCAGTATGAAAAATTCTACTTCGTTTTTTTGCAAAAGTTTCATGAAAATGAAATTTCAAAATTCGTTGAAAACCCCGATAAAGGAGTTCGATTCCGAGAAGTACATACACCAGTAGGTACACGTGTAAAAACATTCAAAATTTCAATGTGTTTGCGATCTGTCTATGTAATCTGTACCTTTGTATAGTCTGTACAATGAGAATAGAACAGCCTGAATACAGTTATACAGTCCGAATATCGGGGCGTGATAAGAATTCCAGTTTGTGAAATGATTCATGAATCTGGGTATTTATTCATACACCGTTCTCCTGACGAATTGCTGTTGTTATATGTACAGTACATTATTATGAATCATATCAACGATTTGAATTACTTGGGCGAAATTTTTGCTAGCTGATTGTTCATTTATGCAGCTCGATAAGGGAATAATACTGTCTAAGTGTCTACTGTCTCGTGCTTGTATAGCTTTGTTAGTGGTGAAATAATTATCAAACTGAACTACTCTCCACTCGGTTCAGTATGTTGAATATTGTTGACTACTGATAACTAATTGAAACTGCGTACGTCAATGAGAGTTATAATTTTAAAACAATCACGCTAGTTATGGTTTAATTCTCGTGCCAACAATTTCATTTCATCGAAAGTATCACGTATACTGTACTCATTACTTGGAATACTCGACCTGTGGGAATATTCCAACGTATCACTGAAACAATACTTATGCGATTACTCCTTTGGGACATCACGACGATTAGCAACGGAAAAGAGAAATTAACAAAAAAAAATACTCGTAGGGGAAAAAAATTTATAGATTATACTTATTAACCAAACAACTTGGTATAATTGTAACATCCCATTCCATATATTTAGGAGATTGGAAGAATTCAGAAAAATAAACATCCTATACTTAGAATGTCGAAAAAATATAAAACGATGAAAAATTTCCAAACTTTGACGTCCACTTTCTCATAGTACGTAGATAAATACTTTGTATTCGACTCGTCGAGCTTATATAGATATTTCGGATAAAAGCCAAAGCCCCATCGTTTCCCCCTTACACTTCTTCTTCATCGTGAATACGAAGAAACGAAACCGCGTTATCACGCTAAAGAACCGCCAGCTACATCAACCAAATATACCTAATTCAATTATGAAGAGGAGAAAAAAACCAGTATAATAATTGAAAAATACACGCATATCGTTCATACAGACACGAGAGCATTCCAAGATAACCATTTGTTTACTTAACCTTGTTTATGATAACGCTTCTAAACGAATTTTAAAAACTTCAACCGCGAGTGGTAAATTGCGCCGTCTTCTTCGTAATAATTTTCAAACTCCATAAACTCGGTATATTACGACAAAGGTTACTTTATTTTGGACGTATTGATTACCAAATTCGATCATTATAAAGGCTAACTTATTATTAGTGAATACAAATTACATAAGTACATAAGTATAACTTTAAACGTTGTAGATTTTCATGAAATTTAATACCAATTTCGCGCGAAACCTTGGAACGTACTGTAAATTTATTTAAATTATGTGCACTTGTCGAGACGTATAAATACTTTGAAATTATTTTTTCATTTTCCATTTTCTACGCTTCTTATACTCGAATTTATCACTATCGATAAGAATCTAGATCGTCTGTGAAAAAAACCAAAGCTACGTTAATGAATTCGTGTTTTTTTTAGCTCGAGAAGAAAAAGTTGCCAACGTTGGCACGATTATTATATCGTCTGGTACAACATATTATCTCATCTCCCTCACCACGAGCCTTTGTTTTTTCGTCGCTAATCTCATTCTCTCGACGTGGTGAAAACTGAAAACTCGTTTTTTCAGATTTGATTCAACCCTATAATACATATGTACGTTTGTTTTAAATCTTGTCACTTTTGTTCTTCTGTACAAAAGATTTCGACATGCATACATACCGGGTGTCCACTTATTCTCAAAGAAAAATTATTGCATCTGATCAGATTTTGAACGATCACGTCTGATCGAGTGTATTCAGATGTGATCAGCTCCAAACTGGGCTCCCCTATTGGATCCTGATCTAATCATTCTCTAATTTAGCTTTTTTTTTGCAATTATAATTTTTTTCTAAAAAAGGAAATGTTCAGCTTACTTTCTCATGGGACTTTCAATTTTGAAATAAATGTTTAATTTTATCGTAGAACTTTTTAAAATTCATTTCAAGCAAGTACTTATGCCAAAATTTGTCTTGCTTCCTTCAAAATTTTTCAAAATTATTGTTCCCTCAAAGTCTAGATAAGCACCACCATCGACATTACAAGCAAAAAATATGTCTTTCTCTGAATTTCCTTCAAAGTTTTTTTTGTATTTTTTTTCAAAATTTCGAATGAAACTTTCTTCATGTTCTATTTCAAAAATTGCATAAAAACAGTTTTCTTAAAAATAAGAAAAAAAGTATAATGATGAAAAATTCTAGAATTTGTAAAAAAAAAAAAAAAGAAAAGAAAAGAAAAAAAACGTAGCAGACCGAAGAGGCAATTATTTTTTCAGGACGTCTCACAACTCACAGGTCATTCTGGTCCCTCAATTGGTGGAAATACCTTCCTCATTTGGATCAAAAATCCTGCTTTTTTTTCAAAATGAATGAAAAATTGATGTTAATTTTACTTCGCCTCAAAAATGGCTGCAATGACCGCAAGCACTTTTACAGAGAAGTAGGAGGCTTTGAAAGATACTTTCAAGTATTATGAATCTATTTTTACAGAGAAAAGCAAACATGAGATAATTCCCGACCTAAATTTATAGATTTTTAAAGGTTCTATTTCCCCCTCCCAACTGTCCTCTTCTTACTCTAAAAAATCGCTGTGAAATAACTGAAAATTGATCAATGAAAATTACAACATAGTTCAAACTACAAGATGTCTTGGTGTCTAACAGGTCCTAAACTGGTCCTTTTAGTTCTACTTCAGTCCTATTTTTCAACAATTTTATCTAAAAGTCCTGCTTTTTTTCAAATTTTCAATTTTTCCAGAATTTTAAACAAATTTTGTTGAAGAGGGCTCATGTGTCGACTTTTTAAGATTTTGAATTACATATTTTTGAGAGCTTTTGCCCTCGCTTCACTCGGATTGTTTGCATCTTCATTTCTCGCATAGAAAACTTATTGTTCAAATTCAAAAAAAGTTCAAAGTTTGAGTCAGGAAAATAAACTCTTCTCTCCACAAAAAACTTTTTATTTTTACTTCTCAAAACACGATTGAATTTTTGAAAGCTTTTGCCCTCGTATCATTTAGGATTGTTTGCTTTTCTTTTTCAAGTTTGAATTTTTTTTAAATGATCATTCGGATTTTAAAAAGTTTTCTTTTAATTTTGAATTTTTCTTTAAAAAATCTTCATTTGAATACCATTGTTTTTATGCCTCTTGAAATACTGATTTCCATGAGCTTTTGCCCTCGCTTCGCTCAAGCCCGCGTTCGCTTTACTTTTTCAATTTTGAATTTAAAAAAAAATCATTATTCGTATTTCAAAATTTTCAAACAAAATTATGCATATAAACTTTTTATTAGTACCTAATAAAATTACTCAAAAAACATAGTTTTTTATGCCTCTCGAAATACTGATTTTAGAGAGCGTTTACCCTCGCTTCGCTCGGGTCCGTTTGGTTTTCTTTTTTAATTTTAAATTTCCTGGAATACTAATTTTCGAGAGCTTTTACTCTCGCTTTGCTCGGGCCCATCTGCTTTTCTTTTTCCATTTTCAATTGTTCAACAAAAAAACTATTCGAATTTCAAAATTTTGAAGCAAATAATAATATGAAATATTTAAATTTTACAATCGAAATAGAAGAATTCGAGTTTTTGATTTCGAGCGAACATGATGTGATATTCATAAATTTTTAAAATTAATCAGGAGAAAATAAAACGAAAAATTGAAGTGAAAGAAACGTTATATTTTTGGCGTCTTGCTTGTTTAAATCAAATCACACGGTGTTTGAAATCACCAGAAAAGCAAACATTTTTTACAAAAATTTGGCTAAAAACTTGAAATTGAATTTGACCCCCCCCCCCCTGGAAAATTCCATAAGTTCTCGAAAAATGACCTGCTGACAGTCCTGTTAGAAGTCCTACTTTTCCATTTTGAAATTTTAGGTGAGAAATTTTCGGACACAGTTCGATTTTTTATGATTTCACTGCAAAATTCTCTTATTTTTCCCTCTAAAATTTTAATTTTTTACCTCTATTGCTGGATTGCACATCCTCATCCTTTATTCTGCCCTTTTCTTTTTCATTATCTATCTAGTCATCCAATATATATTCCCTCATCCCATACCTCCCAAATCCAAAATAATAATGCAATAATTGAGGTAAATTGTAGTTGAACTTTGAAGTTATAGATTAATGTAATTTGCCCTCTTTTTCAATGGTTCCCCCTCCCCTGATTAAAAATTTCATTCTTACTTTTTTGGTGCTCTACCTACCTCGTTTTGTTAAAATCCAAAACACGACGAACTGGTTAATGGGACACCTTGTATGTATTAAGAGATTTTTAGCAAATAATCGTATCTGTCTTGTTCTTCAACAAGTCCTCCATGCTCTACAAATACAATAATGTCTCCAACAGCAACATGACGATGAATTGTACGCTACATCTGTGATTCCTCCATCTGTCATATTTTGTCATCAGTAATCTAGACTTTGAAAAAACAAAACAATACCCGGATATTTTTCAAACAACCCGACGAAACACTACACACGTTTAATATCTACGAAATGTCAAAAATACGAGACTGCATTCGCAAAAGTGGTATTTTTGTTCTCGATAATATTAATATGCCAGTAATTTGTTAAATTAACTTTTATACTCGTAGTGATGCGGGGGATTGAGTAGGGCAAGAGTCATTCGCCGTTATGAGGGTATATTAATAAGTATCTCGACGATGCTGACACAATGATGGATATCGGTTTCCTCCACATCACGTGTATCAAATCACCCTTGCGGTTAACTTGTACGTACACATTATAAACACTGTATCACTCGCGAGCTTTACTACTGCAGCACGTGCTCGTCTCTCATCTTTGAATTAATGGCGCGCTTACTTCCCTTTGGTTTCAATAGGTAAAATACACGTGAGTTCGGAATATTGAAATTCTTTCACAGAGAAGATGTTTCTTAATTCTATAAATTGTCACCAAAATTTCTCGTGTAAATCTGCCGAAAAAAAAACAACCACCACCCAAACAAGAATTCGGCGCCAGGTTTCTTCCTACCAGTGAGCTCCAGATCGCCGCACGCTGCAACACCGACTACTAAGAAACCATGACAGTGACACAATGCCCTTAAAAACACGCATACGGTGTTTTATTACAAAATACAGAAGATAGAATTTCTTCGTCGGCTCTCATACTAGCTTAGCTACTACCGCAGCATCTCACGATGAGAAGAAGAGCAACAACGTATCCCTCGTTTTCCTGTATTCTCTCCGCGCAGCCTCGTTTACCATAAATATTATTAACTATCGAAACTTTTTCCCAAAACTGTAAAGATTTCGTTTCATTTTTGGGTTCCCGCGCTAAAACCTATACGAGTAAGACCGAACAGGCGCCAAGCCATAAATTACACCTTTAGGGTCGCCTCGACCTGAATCGTGATCGGTTTTATTGGTTTAATCGGCACGGAGCGTTTTGATTTTTACATCGATTAGGAAGGGCTTCTTCCCAATTGATGCGTTCGACAGCGAACTAGATAACGACCGGAGTTGATTTGTGTACATTTTTAAACCCTCGATTATGTGTATATTTTTGTTTTTGTTTTTTTTTTAACCGTGTTGTCGATTCATGGGAGCGGAAAAGATTCAGTTTTATTGAGGAAGAAATGAAAATATACGATTATAAACGAGTTGAAGGAAACAGAGAACCAGGCAATAGCATATTTAATACGATTATTCGCTGTGAGCCTCTGTGACTTGGAAAAAAATTTGTATCAGAGCCATAGAGAGGTTGCACAATTGTGAGAAAATTGTCCTATGCCTCGGTTTCCTAAAAGGCTTTGAATAATGAATCATTAATCGTAAAAGTGTTGAAGTACTAACTTTTGAAAAAAAATGCTTCAGCTTGCAATTTTTTAGTTCCCACGCCCTAAAGTTGTTGGTATTTATGAGAAAAAAATTTCTGTAAAATTAGTCGTGCATGCTCTTTCGATCAAAATTCAAAAAAATTGAAATTTTCACGATATTACAATCTAATTAGATTTGGTTCATCGTCGTTTAAAAAAAAGAAAACAAAAAAAACTCTATTTAAACTGTTTTGAAACGCCCCTTACGTAATGAGAAAATGGGACTCCCCCCCCCCCAAAAAAAAAATTACGTTCAACATTTTTATTTTAGATTTGACACATCTTCATCAGAAAAACGCTACTCAATAGTTTCGACTCCATTTCAAGAAATATGGAACTTTTCTCGATTTTTTTTGGTGATATACTAAAAAATTAATTTTCACAGCTGCAACAAATGATGAAATTTCAAAACAATTTTTCAAGATTGCCAGAAAACGTATTGGAAACATATTAAAATTTTGTAAAAATACTCATAAAGAATTTGAAATCTGTTTAAGTAAAAAAAAAAAGTGAAATAGCAGAAAAATGCAGAAAAATTGTATTAAAAACGGATTAAATTGATGTAAAGACATTAAAAGAAGCTTAAAAATCATAGAAAATCGTCAAAAAATTATGAAATCTCAGTAAAATTTGTCAAAAAAATGCATAAAAAAGTCTCAAACACAAATTCTTATTAAGTAGAATGAGAAGTAAAAACATTCCAAGAATCGTTAAAACCTTCTTAAATCAACAAAAATGATTAATTTTCAGTAAAATTTAAATCATCAAAAGTGATGAAATTTTAATAAAATTTTTCAAGAATGCTTGAAAAAGGGTTGAGGATGTATGCATTAAATGGTGTAAAAACACTCTCTTAAAAAATATTTCAAGATCACTCTAAATCTCAAAAAAATGATGAATTAGTTGTAAAATTTGCCAAAAATACATGTTTAAGTGACATAAATGTGATAAAATGATGTAAAAACTCTAAAAAAAAAAACATTAAAATCACTGAAAATTAAGTATCAAAAAAAGATATCGTTTCAGTTAAATTTTCTAAAATTGCAAAAAGAGCTTGAAACGTGATAAAATTATATTAGAACCGTCAAAAAAGCATAAAAATCACTGAAAATCTTTAAAAAATGGCGAAAGTTTGGTATTTGCCTCAAATGCATGAAAAAGTGTCGAAAAGCTTTAAAATTGAGTATATAAAAATTCAGGGTATCCAACAGGTAGTGAAAGTAGTGAAAAAGTAGTGAATTTTGTTAAAAAGGTAGTGAAAAAATGAAAAAATTCAAATTTGTTCCTTTTTCTCGATCTTTATTCCGTAGAAAAGAGCTCATTTGTCGACTTTTTTAGAGCTTGAATTACACATTTTTGAGAGCTTTTGCCCTCGCCCCCATGAACAACTATTGTTCAAATTCAAGAAATTTTCAAAGTTTGAATCAGAAAAATAAACTCCTCCCTGTATGAAGACATTTTTTTTTCATTTTTCGAAACATGAATTTTTGAAAGCTTTGGCCCTCGCTTTGCTCGGGCTCGTTTGCTCGGGCTCGTTTGCTTTTTTTTCAATTTTGAATTTTTCAAAAAAAAAAAAACATTTGAATTTCAAAATTTTGAAGCAAAGTAATAAACTTCTAATAATTAACCAATTCATCACCCTAAAAATCATCGTTTTTTACATATAATATGTACCTCCCTCTCGAAATTAAAAATTTGGTTCGTTAAAAAAAAGTTTTTTATTCGCCCAATTTCATTACACGAGCAAGAACCTTCAACGTGAAAAAAATCAAAAATTGAAATGATAAAATTATATTTTCGACATCCGCTTGCTTGAAAAAAATCTTGGGATGTTGAAGACCTTGGAAAACTAATTCTGAAAATTTGGTTGAAAAAAGGTAGTGAAAAAAGTAGTGAAAAAGTAGTGATTTTTTCAACAAAAAAAAATTCGTTAAATACCCTGAAAAACACTCAAGAAAGTATTGAAATCACAGTAATTCAATTTTTTCATTTTGCAAGTCTTATAATTTATAATCTGCCACTTTACGGAGGTGTTTTACTTGAAACAGGGGGAGGGGCTATTTAAAGATATTTTGATGCAGAAGAAAAAATGAAAAATTTTTGGTATTGTATTTTTTTTTCAATTTTTTCAACTTTTTGAGCTCTTGGTACGATTTTTTTCGTGATACTTAGGTGAAAATAAAAGCGAAGGGAATTGTATTTTGTCCCAAAATAACAACTTTAGGGTTGGTAGGTAAAAAATTCCATTCTTGCAAAATGAGCTGCGTTCAGTTTATGTTTTCTATTTGCTGAGCTGGTTTCAAGGAAGCATGGAAAAAGAGGAACACATCGACAGAAAATCAAAAAAATTGCCAAAAACTCGTTAGCTTTGGTCGATTTCAATCGACATAATCCTCCATTGATTCTGTATTATTGGCAACGTCGCTAATTGTTGAAATATTTCACGATGATTTATCCACTAATATCGTCAAAGTGGTATTGCGATTTGCAAATAAAGTTTATTACGAATAAAAAACAGTATTACTAACTTTTATTTGTGTATACGGTCGTTAAAATTGATTAAATTTCTAACACAAGCAATATAAAAACACTGTTGAACTTTCGAGTAGCGCTACTGAATATCGAGTATTGCACAACAGACTGTTCTGTGCTTAAATGCTCATGCTACTTATGCAAGCTATATACATTTACACTGTGACAGGTCGCAGATATTCGAGTGTATGTTTATGGTATTTCGCAATAATCAGCTATAGTTTGCTGTCGGAGAAGGTAAATTTTCTTGAGCACTTTAGGTGTGTCTCAGGGTGACACTGAAGTATGCCTAATACCAGTGGCATTGTTTGAAGATGAATTTTTGTACACTGGTGCGTGCTGGACGCTGTTATGGCATGGCAATGTTGGCGCATTAGTAATTGATAAAAATCACCAAATGGTTGTTACATTAGGTCATTTATAGAGTTGATATCTACACACATTATGTTCATGTGGGTTGGAGTGTGAAGCAGGGTACGGGCAGTCTGAATGCAATATGTGCTGCAAACGCATATACATACGAGTACGAGTACATAGCATAGCGTAGGCAATGAAGATCGATGCATAAAAAATGCAATCGTACTCGTATGCATTTAATTAAAAACGATCGCATCTCGATCATCTCAAGGAATAATTTAGTCACGAGTCGAGTTGTGCGAAGTGAAAGCCTTCTTCTCCAAGGCATGCGATATATTTGTAAGGCAAACATTAGGCTTTTATTTCGTTTACAGACACCAAATGTACATACGCCCGAGAGACGTTTTGTTGATTTTAAAATTAGAATATGACGGACGATGTTGTTTACGCGGCTCTTTCGTTATTTAGTGTTGGCTTTTCATTCGCTATGGCTGAGTTTTGGCATTTTGATCTGTGTGTGTGTGTGTCTGTCTGTGTATCTGTATCCATGTAGGTATTTGTATGTTTATAATGTCTTGAGTAAATTACTGCACAGTGTACACATGCTAGCGTATGCGAATTGTATTGGCCCTGCTGGGGAATGCAATGGATTTTCTGATGATCCAGCGAGTTATATTTAAGGTAACGAACGAGGTGTTTCGAATATTTTTGTAACGAATGGAAAAGTTTTTTTAAAATGCATTGACGAATAGAAAATATTTTATTTTTGTGTTATCAGCTAAAAATACACTTTTTTCTCTGTCAAATAATATCATTGTTGAGTCAGTTGGTTAAAAATTGAGGAAAGTAAGAGAGTTGAAGAAAGCTTCAAAAAAGCACTTGTTTTCTCACCTAATTTTTGAAAAATGCATTTCTAAAAATTTTGAAGATCGAAATATTAAGAGTTGTTTGGATCCTCTAATCATTCCCAATCTGTATTCCTTGAATTTTTACTCAATTAACCTAGGAAAATTCTCATTCAAAAAAGAAAACAAATTAGATTTTGAAGATTCTGTGCGATTGTATTGTTGAAACATCATTAAAGGCTCGTTACAGTCATTCGAAGTCAATTGACAATAGTCTTAAGACATCATTTACCTGTAGTAAAATTAGAATAGAAAAGACCCGTACAACTTACAAGACTATTAATTACACTTTCGTTAATATTTCTGTGTTTCAGGTGAGTGAAAAACAATGAACGTTGATTAGGTTTACTCGTCGGAAACGTCTTCTTACGGATGTGTAAGTATTTTTGTATAATCTTATCGCAGCGGGCAAGATCATCGATCGTACGTTGACATTTATTCCTTTTCATTTTTTTCAACACCGAAAAAAAAAACTTCAACACAATAAATACCTACGTGCCCGCGTTTTGTATTTACTAATGAAGTGGAAAAAATACTTTCTGGGTATTGGTCATTGGTCGGTCTCTATTTGAATGAAATGGTATAGGTATGTGTTGTCGAAAAGCGATGGTCATTTGTAAACGGTGCACATGATCGCCCTTGCGGGTTTCATATTCTGTTATGACACGCGTTAAAATGTAAAATAATCGACATAATTAACCCATCGTGATAACTCGCGTACGTCTGCTCATCTCCACTCCGAACCTTTGAAATTACCAGTTTGATTTATTGTGGTTCGATTATCGATGATTTAGTGCTGAGATGATACTTTTGTCGAGAAGAGTGCTGGTGCAGAGAACTATCTCTACTTTGGGTGGGTAGGTACTTTCTAAGTGTATGAATGTGTAATTTGTGGGAAGAGGAGGCGGAATGTCAAAAATAATCGTTTCGAGGTGTAAATCCGTGTTATTATGGTCAGCTTCTTGTAATTTTTTCTCGAGAGATATGAAAAATGTGTTCAGTTCGCTTGTGCCGAATGGTGGAGAATTTATTGAACGTACGTTCGATGTAATATTTCGATTTATTACATCTTCTTCGAATGAAAATATGTATAATTATGTGCATACCTATTTTTAATGCGAAATTGCTCGATGATCTATTAATTTAGCTATCATATTTTTTTTCGCGATAAATGAAGGAAATGAGTTTTCCCAGATGAAATGGTGACTGTAATTAGAATAAGTTCGCATTTTATCATTAATCGTAATCCTTTGTTTACCTAATTTCTAGCTTGCCAATCACATTATTCATAGATTGAACTTTTTGGTGACGTATGCGGAGGTAAATGTTCAATTTTTGCCATTTTAAAATTTGGAAATGAAAAGAATACAGGATTAAGCTTTTCTCTTTTGGATTAGTTGGACAGGGGAATGGAGGGATTAGAATTTCACCAAAAAATTACAAATTTAATTATTAATTTTTTCTTTTTTTTAAAATGAAAATTCAGATGCAGCTTTCTACCTCCCCCTGTCAGGCTCTTTTTCAAAAAACCTTTTATAAATTTTACCAACCTAACCTGCTCTAACCAACATTAATTCTAAGTAAAAAACTTTGTAACTTATCAAGAAGTAAATCAACAAAATGATACAAAAATTTCGATTTCAAAATTTTAAGTTATTCTCATTGATTTTGAATAATGTTCTGATCTGATCTTGAGGAAGTGCATGTTTTTTTTTGTAGAATTTTGAGTGAAAAACATTTTTGAGAATTTTTCATTTTGAACAGATTTTTGTATGTTTTTCTAGAACTTTCCCATTTTGAAGAGATGTGGTCAGAATAATTGTGGAAATATTCTTCTTGAGATTATTTTGACTTTTGAACAAGTTTCTGACCTATTTTGAAAAGACTTTTGAATTTTTCAATTTTTTTTAAATCGCTCTTCATTTCAATTTTCAATTACATTTTTGTGTATTGTTTATTCTTCTGGAACTTTAATAATTTTGTTGAGATTTGTCCACAATTACGGAAATATGTTTCAATTTTTCGGTAGATTTTTTGAAAGAGAACGGGTTTGATTATTGCAACTGAAGAGTGATATTCCAAAACTCGCTTTGTCCATTTTCACGACTTTTCAGGAGAGAGGAAAAACAGTTTCCCTTTAAACGGGTAAATTGGCTTTTTAGGAGAGTTTAGCACTTTATTTGGGTGGATTTATGATGTAGGAGTGTAGGTATACATTTCATACACTAAATACTGCTGAAAAAAATTTCAATAAAAATGGACAAATCGCGTTTTGGAACATTATTTTTTTTTTTAATTTTTAGTGAATTGGCTATTTAGGTGAGTTTAACACCTCATTTTGGTAGGTTGATGATGTAGGAATGTGAGTTAATACTTCATCTACCAGGTACCACTGAAAACCCAACTTTGATAGAAATGGACAAAGCGAGTTTTGGAATATCACTCTTCAACTGAAGAAAAATAAACCTACAGGCTGCCTAATGGTCATGCAAGTCATGAAAAAGTCTTGAGCTTTGTTCGAAACTCCTTTGAAAATGTTTTAAAAAGCCCATAAAATGAAAAAAAATGAAAAAATGAAAACTTTGTTCACAAAATTTGGAAAAGTGAAAAAACTGAAATGCCTACTATGGACTACAAATTTTAAAAAATTCCTCACAGTTTCAAGTTACTTAATTTTTTTGGAGGGGGGGGGGGTATTTTGATGTGGTAAAAATGTGAAAAATAAATCATAAAAAAATTGTGAAAACGTGATTAAAAAGTCATTATTTTTATTTTTTTGTCTGGGAGTTTTGTTAGACACCCTGACCTACAAAATGGTGAGGGCTGAAGAAAGTCATCATCATCATCCTTGAACATTGAACCAATAGGCTATTATAGTTCAGCATTTGTGAAGTCATTTTCTTCATGGGTCTTCCCCAAACTCTTCTACCTAATGGATTTTTTGAGGTAACTCCTCATTCAGCATTCTATCTACGACACGTGTTTTCTCCAATTTTTCCAATGCTTTTCTAATTGGTTAGTGATGAGTATAGGACAGGACTCCTAACTTGCCCAGAGTTTTAGAGTCCTTTTTTGATCTTATCTGATGTATATCCTATTGTGGCCCTCAGGCCTCATGAAGCGCATTTCTGTGGTTGTCAAACTCTTTGAGTAATTCAAGAATTTCTTTAAACAAATGCTCATGATGCACAGGTTTATTTCGAGAATTCTTCCAATTAAGGTGCACCGGGGGAAGTTGGAATTCGGGGTAAGTTAGAAAACTTGTTCTAGCGCCTAGAGGTTTATATCTGGCAAAGTGCCACTAAAGGTGACTTGAGGGTACTACCCCTACTTCATCACAGCATAAAAATTTTCGCGATTCAGTTTCATTTTAGATGTCTTTGGTTCAATTGTATTTTGTTGTTGTTTTGAACTTATTTTGAATTTGGTCTAAAATACAGACTTTCTATTTCTTAGTTTTTCGCATATAGCGGACGAACCGTGCGTCCTAGTGAAAATCTGACGAGAGTGATCTCAAAGAGAATTAAATTCTCTACAATTTTGTTTTTGTGCAATTTTTCTAGGACGCTCGGTTTGTGATCTACGCCTCTGCAAAGTTTAGCCTGTTCTGACTTCCCCCCAATTGGGGTAAGTCAGGACAGTTTATATTTTATTCCACTGAGCGAAAACTACTGCATCAATCGCGCTCAAATTTTTACCATAGATTAAGAACCCTTATGGGAACCTACATAATAAATTTGATCCATATTGGTTCATTAGAAGGGGAGTAACAGCTGGTCAAAGTTGAAATTGCGAAAAATCATTCTGACTTGCCCCGGTGCACCTTATTAGTTTACCAAAAAGAACAGGTATTATTGAGCACTTTTATCGCATATTTTGAATCGCTCAATAATTTTATTTTCTTGATATCATTTTCTTTGAGTACCTGCAGGGCTGTGTGTATTTGAATCAGCTCAGCAAGGAATTGGGTATTGAGTGTTTGTTATGCGCTGTGAAATATTTAAAATTGAGTCTGGTGCAAAACAGATCCCTATTTCTGCAATTGCGTTCACGTCACTGTTTTTTGAGCAGGCTCCATCTGCTGTGACTCGGACATATCTGTCAGTGTTCAATATGGGGTCAATGTTGGGATTCAGTTTTTCTTCAAAACATTTTTCAGTTGAAACAGATGGAATTTGGCGCTGTATCATTTTTTTGAATTTGTGGAGTTCTCTCTTGAAGTTGAATTTGCAAATATTATCACTGATTCTTTAGCCAAAAAGGCTGTCTACACAGTTAAACAGGACAAACAGAGAATCCTTAATATGATCCATGTCAAGTGATTGAGACTTTTATCTGTGAGAAACGAAGACTAAAGAAAATTGAAAAGGAATACGCTTTCAATAAAAGCCATCCTGACCCTATATTTTTTCAAAAAGGAGACTGGGTCTTTATGGTCAATCATTGACAATCATGGTACAGAAAATAGATCTCAGGCAAGTTATACGAAAAGAAAACTGGTCCATTTATTGTCATTCAGTGAAATGGCCATAATTGTTATCCTGTGATCACTCTAGTCACTTCTATTTTGCAGCATACTAAATTTTTGGCTCCCAATGTCACAGCTTTGGTTTTTGCTGTCAAGATTTTCATTCCTTATTTTTGACTGTTTTGTAGCTCCCTAGAGGTCATTTTTGTTGCCTGCATGAACAACCTGGATGTCTGAAAATAGAGGTGTCATCTTTTGTATTCTGTTAATTTTCAGCCCTTTTGGTTTAGTTTTAAACCACTCCTTGATCAAGTCATCAGCAAATACGTATGTTTAATTGGCTGTAAGACTTTGGGCATCCTTATCTTACTCCTCTTTCTGTTTCTTGGCTGAAATAAGCCCCCAGACCTGATTTTAATGGCGTTATTATAGTGTATATTTCTTTAATTAGTAATATGGAAATTTGGAGGGAAAAAACAAATGCTGTGTTCTATGATTTGATCATTTTGATGTAAATTGTAAATACAAACGAAACCAGAAAATATTTACAGATTTAAGTATATTTTGCTCAGATCTTGAGATAGGGATTCGGAAGGGTTTAGGAGATATGAACGTTCTCGTCCAAATTGGGTGATTTATTGCTTCGGTGTGACGATTTTTACACGAACGTTATTTAAAAATAATTATAGAATCTGCTAGACTATGAGTAGATAGGTAGCTGACTAAGACGTGCAGAAAAACATTTTATTTTTATTCTGTCATTAGAATTTATAAATGTACATATGTACGTAAGTAATAATGATATTCGCGGAATTCAAATGAGTTACATTACCATATCAACTAATTTAATTTCAAGAAAAATATTCATTCAGTTACGTAGACATACCTACATTTGTTCTACCTACCTATAGGTATAAATGTATAAATAAATACATAGATGATACACAATATTACACATGGCTGTTTCCGTTGGGACGCGGACGTTACTTAGCAAGTGCGAAAATTTGCTCAATATGTGCATTAATTCATACGATGATATTATTACACGATGAACTGGTTGTTGTTGTTGGATTTTTATCAGAGATCTCATGTAAACATCGTATTATCCACATACGCCCATTTTTAATCGCATCTGTAAAATATTTCCGCTGCTAACCAGTTGTCTATAAAACTTATACGTATCCGAGGCACCACGTGTCGTACACATTTTTTAAAAATAGATCGCTTTTATGGCGCGTTCGTAAAAGAAAAAAATACACAGAGATCTGATTTTTATAGGTACGCAGCTTTTAGCTCATCTGCAGCTTATACAAAACGGATATTGTATTCTTTCACATTATACCTATAGAGTATAGACCTACGAGATGTGTACGAAATCCTGTATTACGTGTATTATTACAGCTCGATGATTACTCGATGGCAGAAATTTATTCGGCTCGTACGAATTTATTCCAATTACAGGTACTCTTATGTTGAAATGGCAGCAGTGGCGCGCGGATAGGGATATTTCAAATACTTTCTAATTAATCTAGACAACAGATCATCTGTAAAATCTATAAGAGAGGTAAACGCGCGCCAGATACTTGGATATATACTATAAGATGAGAAGTACCAACCATACATATAACCAAGGTATGAAAAGAGAGAAAGAGTGAGAGAGAGAAAAAACACGCAGCAGGGCAAAAAAAAGAGGTTGAACTAGGCGGTGAAGAATGTCCTGTTACACTATTAGTATTATTAAGGCGAAGAAGAAAAATCAGAATGCGCAATCTTACGTACAAAGAGTATGTTTCCTGTACGGTATTAGTACAGAGAGCTAGACTACGTTTACTTGTATAGCTTGCTCTAGGCCGTAAGAAATGTCCTTACCAAATATGGATGCATCGTTTTACGCGTTTCTGATACCACGTTGTTGGTTATATAGACTAAAAGGTTCGTCGGTATGTGGACAATACACACACAGCACGAATCGGCGTTATCGAGCTAACATCCGCTTCGTGTGAAGATCCTAGCGTACTCACAGATCGTGTGGCTCTCTGTGGACTGTACCTATGATTCTCCAGCTCCAGCATATTGGAGACGGTATAATATTTTCTTTCTTACTCTTTTTCCGGTCAAATACGAAGAAAAATTAATGGCGATGTTGACGCCAGAGTCGTCAGCGTCGCTGAGTAAGTGTAAAATGATCGTCGTCTTCATACTCTTCATTCAAATCGTCTGCATGAAAATAATGTTTAAATAGTTGGAAATTCCATCAGTCTCGCTATCTTTGGTACATCCGATGATTTAATTGAATCGCTGGTTAATTAATTGCGGCGATAGAATGATTAATATTGTAGGCTGTATTCTGGGAAATTTTTTTCATCGCTGATAACAGTTTTAAGACTTCGAGTTTGATAAATTATCGAAAAAGTATCGGCTTAGCTTAGGTTTACCACGATTTGTGGAATCGTTGCAAGGTATTGATGTCATGATCGTTTATCTGTGAATATTAATCGTAATTTTGTGATTCAATTTGCCTGGCGTGAAAGGAAAGTTACCTACCTGTTTGCCGTGATTTTTATTTATAACGAGCTTTCTTTAATGGAAAAAGATAACGAATAATCTCAGTACATTTGTAGGTATTTATAAGTCTATGCGCATGATAAAGTCATAGAAACTGATACTCACTAACGTAGGTAAAATGAGAATGCAGATTATGCAGAATTTAGTTAATGATTCATTTACCAGATGATGGTGAGACGATTTGGTGTACAAAGAAATAAGAATTCAGGTGTGAAGTAAGATTATTCTAATTTTTTAGGTGTTAGAAAATTGTCTGGGATACGTTCCTCGTAAATCTAGTCGAGTGTAACAATTTCGAGCAAAATTCAATGTTAATCTGCAATTGCAATTAAGGAGAGTAATGTTCGAGAATTTGTGGAAATGATTACCAGTACGTAGGTACGAAAATATCGAATAAATTGTTTCAAAACATCGTGAAAATTGTTTAAAATTCAAAAAAAATTTACTAAATTGATGAGAAAAAATTATGAAAATGATGAAAAAAATTGGAATGATATCATTTGTTGTATACTCGTAAGATTACATTGAAATTATAGAAAATGTGTGCCATAAAATGGAATGGATTTTTATGTATGTAGTTATAGTGTTTTCAAACAGTTTATTTACGTTTTTGCAAAGTTTGTGGTATTTTGATCAATTTTATTAGGATTTTGATTTATTTCCATGTACTTTTTGACAATCTTGGCGTTTTTTCATATCTCCAAGCAGTTTATTTGTATTTTAACAAATTTTATGAAAATTTTATCAACTTTCGTACCATTTTTACGCAGTTTTCAAATCTTTTGAATAATTTTCTAAGCTGTTTTCCAAAATTTTTACAAAATTTATTCGCGTGTAGTTTTCACCTTTTTCGCACATTTTTGATTATTGAAAAAACACCTTTTTACAGTATTGTAAAAGGTGTTTTTTCAATAACAAAATTTATTAGTAATTTCGACGTTTTTCAGCAATTTTTACAATATTTTAATAGATTTTGGTTACATTTTCAAACAATTTACTACATATTAATTATTTTGATGATTTTTACCAGACTTTGAACAATTTCAAATGCATATATTGTAAACAGTTTTTATAGCATTTTAACTGATTTTTATTGAATTTTTAAATAATTGCAATTGAGGGGCTTCATGGAAAAGGGGTCGTAGTCAATTTTTTTCACTGATTTTTACAAGTTCAAATACCTAGACTTGAAAATTTTAAGCGAACATTTTCCAATTCGTTTTTTTTTTTCATGGAAGAACACTTCAATATCAATGAATATGGTGGAATTAATAAAAAAAAAAAAATCAAATACATACATTTAGAATTGTAAAAATTAAAAAAAAAAAAAAAACAAACAAAAAAAATTGACTAAAGTCCCTTTTCCATGAAGACCCTCAATTTCAAGGAATTTTTTGATATTGAACGATTATTCAAGCTGTTTGAATAATTTTTGTGAAATGTTGGTGGATACATTTCAGAAATTTTTAGAATGTTTTTATGAATTGTTTGTTACATTCTCGAAGAATTGAAAAAAAAAAATACCTCTTCAGCAATTTTTCAGGATTCAAGACATTTTTTGAGCTATTTTGATGATTTTAACAGGACTTCTGATAATTTTGGCATTATTTAAACAATTTTTACTTCGTCTTAATAGATTTTTCTTGCGTTTTCAAACAATTTATTGCCTGCTCAAGAGAAAATTATTGGATGTTATCTAATCTACTTAGATTCTGATGAGGTCTGAACAAATTTAATCAAAACTCCGATCTGATCAGATGTGGTCAAATCAAATTGAGTTTATAAAATGTCCAAATCTGATCAGATCCAGTAAGGGAGACCTGATTTAACCTGACCAGATATCCGATCAAAATTTTGAACTGATCGGATGTTGTCAGATCGATATTAGATTTGATCAGATCCGATCTTTTTCTTCTGGGTTCTTCAAATAATCTGATATTTTATCAATTCTAATGCCCTTCCAACATTTCAAAAGATATTTTGATATTTTGAGCAATTTTAAGGCAGAATTGAATTATTTTTATAACTTTAACAGGGTGTCTAATAACGGTCATTAAAGTCATGAATTTTGCTCAAAACACATTTTTGAAAATTTTTTAAAAAGTACAGAAAAAAAAATTCAAAAAATCAGAAAAATGAAAAAACTGAAATATCTAATTTTTGATCATATAAAAAATGGCAACCTTGTTTGATTTCCTCGAAGCTTCAAGTTATTTAATATTTTTTGGCGAGGGGGGGGGGTATTTTCATGCGGGAAAATGTGAAAAATAGGTCATTAAAGAATCATGATTTTTTTGTCTGGGAATTTTGTTAGACACCCTGTTTAAATGTTTGCAACATTTTCAACTTTTGACAATTTATGTATTTTTAAATTTAGGTAATGTTTCAAAATATTATCCAATTTCTTCTCAGGCTTTTCAAACAATTTAATGTAAGTACTTTAATAAATTTTTTCATTAAATAAAATCATCAATTAAATTGATCAAAATTTGTTGAAAAAATTTCCGACATGTACTTTAATGATTCCCAAACAGTCTTTACAAAACTTTAATTAAATTTCGTAGTTCTTTTTGACAATTTATTGTCATTTCAACGAATTTTCTTGTAATTTATGAATTTTTAAAACTCGTACTTTAGAGATTAATTTTTTGATTTTTACGAAATTTTAGACAATCTTAATGAATTTTTTGAAGTACATACCTACTTTCAAACAATGGTATAGTTTGATATGTACAATTTTCATGATATCTTTATCAGTAATCAGTTTTGAAAATCTTTCAACAACACTGTTATGGTATTTTCTGTAATTTGTGTGCTACTTCAACAAAATTTCTGTCAAGTATTGTACTGTTTTATTGGTAGGTGTATATCCCTGCTGACCTACTATCGCTACCCACCTCTTCCCTTGAGAGAAGACACTTGCCTTATTCGATTTTTATTCGTATTATCCGAATTCCATTACGTCAGAAGCAATACATTATGAAGAATTCTCTGTGTTTATTTTCAACAAAAATTCGCTGAAAACTAAAATTACTTAAGTATATGTACTTACTATGAATTGTTCCAAATTCAGTAAATAAATAATTAGATCATAACATTTTGAAAATCTTTTTTTTTCTCTGGATGATGACCAAAAAAAAGTACGTATGTACATCAAGTACCGTCTTCGGTTCTTCTTTCAGTTTCAGTCACCCTTCCTCTTCCCCCTCACCTCCTGTAAATGAAAATAAACATTTTGATTTGAATTTTAACAGGTTATTGCACATCAACAAATGCGAAAAAAATCCGACAAATATGCATACTTAATTATTAAAAATAGTACACATATGAGCACAGCTCTTCGTTTCAATTCCTGTTTCTGTCTTATACTCTCGACAGAGTAGTCGCTGCATGGTGAAATAAATTGCAAAAAATATACATATAAGATAACCAGAAGCTTGATATATGTATTTTTCTAACATAAAATTTTTCTTCGTTTGGCTCTTCTTTGCGGCGTGTTGAAAAATGATTGCGAAAAAATTACTTACTCGTACAAGCGAGTTGTTTTGGCGAATCAGCACGAGGCAATAAATTGGCGAGATGCGACCGCTTCTTCGGTGTTTAAAAAATTTGTTCAACATTTCCTCATTTCTCGTACTTATAGGTACACTTTTGTACGTTTTATCGCGTGTTGCTCGCAGAGTAGTCGGTGGCTCATTTTTTACGCTTTTTCTCGGATGACAGAGCATTTGTTTCATCAGTGGTGGTGATATGACCGGTGCTCGGTGGTTCGTGCTGATGACGATGAAGCTGCCAACCGTGTGTATGTCTTCTTTTACGCCGTCTCAAACAAGAAGAATGGTGCTGAGATTTTATCGACACGTATGCTATACGTGTACCATATGAATTGCTATTTGCTGGAAGTTGAAAATGACTGCAGAAGAGTGCAAACTGCTGCGATTATATCGACTCGAAAGACGTTGGTCGCTAACACGTTCCCTCGATGTATAAAAATTTGCCGACGAGGGAATTTTCACGATTATGCGAGCGTTGCATGGGACTGAAGAAAATATGTACCTACGTAGTGTGTGCGACTGCGAGCAGCGTTAAATTGATTACACGGTTAAATTTGATGGAATTACGTGCTGATGTGAATTATAGCCGACGACTGACTGCTGGTTAAAATATATTTATACGATAAATTCTGTACACGAGGGTAAAAAAAAATTACATTCGAGTCTAGCTCCAAGTACCTATACTCAACTATAAACGTATATGTCATTAAATTTGTTCGAACCGTCTTGAAAACCGATGACGACGACTTGATTATCGTAATATTAGATCATTGCTGCGATGTAAAAACGCTAATAAGCGGGTTTTAAGGGTATATAAAAATCGAATGTTCATAATCCATTCTACTATATACGAAAGAGTAGGTACGAATTCGCGTAATAATAATCATTAAATAGGCTAAATTAGAACTTTCAAATTAACAAGCTTCGTGAATGATAATTGATGACATTTTGATATAGTTAATTTCACCCTAAGATGGGTTAATCACTGTGATCTTTCGAGTACCTACACCTAAGTTTTTGTTAGTTTATCGTTTTAATTCGAAGATATCAATTTCAAGTTTTTTTTTCTCTTTCTCTTCAAACCTACCTGCCGGAATGTTCACTGTGGCCGGGCTTATGTAAACATGTAATTTTATATATATGCATACGATTAATGATGTCGTATTCATAAAGATACATCCATGTTTGGATAAATACATACCTTCTAGTCATAACTGCTATCGCTAAATGATTCTTGGGCGAATTTTCTTTCTCCAACTGGCCTGGAATCAAAACTGTGTCATTTGCGGTAATTGGATACCGAACTCGTATAAATTAACGTGACCTGTGACCTAAGCTGAGGGTTTTTTCATTTACGCCGAATTATTCGGTATTTTTTTTATTTTTATTTTTTTATTTGATCAATGTAGTTGTAATGAAGATGGACAGCGTATCGATGATGAAGATGGTAATGTTTGGAAACATGGCTGCTTTTACGATCGGTCAAAGTGTTGGAAAAAATGGCCGTATGTTCGGACCTTGACGCGTTCAAGATCTGAAATATTTTCTCGTTTATTAAATTATGTACTAACGTTTGTTAAAACTTTTAATTGATGGCGGAATTGATACGGATACGAAATTCTATACCTGGAAGATTTCAGATTTGGCTGATATCCAGATTATTGTAGAATTCTAGAATTTTAATCTCAATCGTAATTTTTATCCTTGTGGAACAATTTTTTCGCGAAATTGTTGAAAAGCTATGATTACTTGCAATTGAGATGTAAATGTTGATAAGTAAATATTGACGATAGGATTAGGTACTTTATCTTCCAAATAAATCAGCTTTAAAAAAACCTGTTATAAAAAATACTTCGAATTTTTCCCATCATTTATGTTCAATGTAGCCGAGCAATTTATAAATTATGCTTATTCGCGGAACGTTACTCGTAAATTGAAAAATTTATGGCTGTCTTGGTAAATTATCAACTTTTTGAGTTCTTTATTGATCAATAATCCTCGTTAACTGTTCATTTTTCTGAAATTGGAAAACGAGGGGAACGAGAAATCGAATTCAAAAAATAAGTATTGGGTCATTGCATTTTTGTATAATAACTCGACGTAAAAAATGAACTTTTCGAAGTCATTTCCGTCGATTTTGAAATTTGAAATGTGCAAAATTTCTACAGTTGAATTTTTCAGTTGAAAGATCCAATTTCAAAATGGCACCGAAAGTGCAGCGAGCTATAATTTAAATTAATGGGAGGGGCCCTTTAATTTGGGTTGACGTTTAGAAAAATTGATAAAGCCATGACATGAGATTTTTCTGCCTGTCCGACCCATCTCAAACCCCTCCTCTCCCTCAATACTCTAAACAATTACAAAATATGTACCACTATAACTGAAGTTTTTTTTAGGGGGCAGTAAGTTCAAACAATTTCAATGTGATGGATATTCTACAAAATTAAAATACGAGTAGAAATAATCGAAAATCTTGAGAAAATAATAAAAATAATTTTGGAAAATTGTTCAAAAAAAAAATTGTCGAATTGCTGAAAATTTGCCATGTCATCAAAACTGACCACAATTTTGAGAAATCTCGTGTAAAAGTCATTAAAATGATAATTATTCTGAAAAATTTTCAAAAAATGAAAAAATTATGAAAATTGTGTGAAGATGCTAAAATAATAATAAAACACTGCAAAGTCATGAAAAATGTGAAAATGTTGCGAAAATTTTCAGTCAAAATGATCGAAAGTCTTGTAAAAATTACCAAAATAGTTTGAAAAATTGTTCAAAAATCTGGGAAATTGTTCGAAAGTGTAACAGAAACTAAATTGAAAGTTGTGCAAAATGTTAGAAAAATTGCTAAAATGCTATAAATTGTTTAGAAATGCAACAAAAAATTCGTTGAAACATTCAAAAAAATAGATGAAATAAGCCAAAAGTATTGTTTTCAAAATTCATAAAAATCATTGAAACAGCTTCAATGATTGTACAATAAAAAAATCTCTGGAATTGTAATGCATGGTTTGAAAATTCCACAAAAAATTCATTAAAATGTTTCAAAAAACCATTCAAATAGGTACTTGAAAATGTTTCAAATTCACTTTAAAAATCATTAAAATAGCAGGAGGTTTTTCATCCATCTAACGTTGTATTTCAAAAAGTATTTTGAGCAAACATGTACTTTCTGAAAAATCACCTTATAAATCAAGATTTTCCATCTAGCTAATGTTGTTTTTGAAAAAAAAACGAGTAGAGATGTAAATTTGAAAAATCACCTTATGAATCCCGATTCTTTATCTAACTAACGTTGTTTTTCAAAAACCAAGTACCTATTTTCAAATAAGCTTGTGAATTTGAAGAACCACCTATGAGTTATGATTTTTCATCCATCCATCGTTGTTTTTCAAAAAGTATTCTGAGCAAACATGTACCTTCTGAAAAATCACCTTATGAATCAAGATTCTCCATCTACCTAATGTTTTTTTTTAAAAAAAAACGAGTAGAGATGTAAATTTGAAAAATCACCTTATGAATCACGATTCTTTATCTAGCTAACTACAAAAACCAAGTTACCACTTTCAATAAGCACATGAATGTGAAAAACCATCTTATGAGTTATGATTTTTCATCCATCCAACGATTCCAACGTTGTTTTTCAAAAAGTATTTTGAGCAAATATGTACCTTCTGAAAAGTCACCTTATGAATCAAGATTCTGCATCTACCTAATGTTGTTTTAAAAAAAAAACAAAAAAAATGAGTAGAGATTAAATTTGAAAAATTACTTTATGAATAACGATTCTTTATCTAGCTAACGTTGTTTTTCAAAAACCAAGTTACTATTTTCAGTAAGCACATGAATTTGAAAAACCACCTTATGAGTTATGATTTTTCATCCATCCAAAGTTGTTTTTCAAAAAGTATTCTAAGCAAACATGTACATTTGAAAAATGACCTTATGAATCAAGATTCTCCATCTAGCTAAGGTTGTTTTCCAAAAAACGAGGCATTCCTAATGAACACATCAATTTTGAAAACCGCCTTATGAGTTATGATTTTTTATCCATCCAACGTTATTTTCAACAAATACTCGGAGTAAACGTATACGCCTGAAAAATCCTTTGTTTTTCAATAACTAAGTACACTATTCCTAATAAACGTATGAATTTGAAAAATCACCTTATCAATTATGGTTTATCATCTAACTAACGTTGTTTTTCAAAAAGTATTCTGAGCAAACATGTACCTTCTGAAAAATCACCTTATGAATCAATATTCTCCATCTAGCTAATGTTGTTTTTGAAAAAAAAAACGAGTGGAGATGTAAGTTTGAAGAATCACCTTATGAATAACGATTCTTTTTCTAGCTAACGTTGTTTTTCAAAAACCAAGTATGTACCTATTTTCAATTAGCACATGAATGTGAAAAACCACCTTATGAATCACGATTTTTCATCTAGCTAACGTTGTTTTCCAAAAAACGAGCCATTCCTAATAAACACATCAATTTTGAAAACCGCCTTATGAGTTATGATTTTTTATCCAGCCAACGTTGTTTTTCAACAAATACTCGATGTAAACGTGTATACCTAAAAAATCCTTTGTTTTTCCTAATGAACATATAAATTTAAAAAATCACCTTATCAATTATGGTTTATCATGTAACTAACGTTGTTTTTTAATTACTCAGTACCTATATTCCTATAATGATCACATAACTTTGAAAAACCACCGTATCAATTATGGTTCATCATCTAACTGATGTGGCTTTTCAAAAAACATAAGTTATTCATTTATACCTACGTAGAACGATCAAAGTCAAAGTAATCATTAATTTTTTTTTAATTTGAAAAAACTTCAAAAAATTGAGTTAATAATTTAAAATTTGTGTTGAAGTTGTACTTTATTTGCATTTCTGATCATCTCTCCTTACCCTCCCCATCACTCTCGGAATCGAAAAATTTCATCCTACTTCCCACTCTCGCTTTCAAACTGCATAACTTTATCCAACTCGAAAACCGCAAATGACATAACTTTATTTTCACACTTGCTCGCGACATAGCAATCCCAAACACGCGATAATTATAAAACGTCAAACACTCGAGCTCGTGACACATATGGAAGGGAAAATTCCCATTCCATTGCGGATTTTTCGCGCAATCACTAGTTAAATAGCGCTCGTACTTGTCTACTTGTCATTAAAATTGAAAACACTCGAGAGAAGCGTGTATTTTTCATCGCACATAGCATACCATACCGATTGTTTCAACGCTATAACGTGTCGGTGTCGTGTGTTAGCTGGCTCGCATGAGCCAAAATTTTATTTACGACTCATCCCCGACCTTATCAAGCTCGACTGAGTTTGCCAATTCCAAGGTTCGAACTAATCGAGTAAAACATATACTCAAGCGAGAAGGAGTTTACGCGAGGGGTTAGTGTCAAGTACAAAAGCCATCATAATATACTCGTAAATTCCCTAACACGTCTCTCCGTATACCCAGACACATCCAAAAGTACTAACGTAAGTGTGCGTATTTCATAAAAACACCTAAACACCATACCGTACACGTCTGGAAATACAAAACCATAAAATAAAGTAGTACCAGGATGAATATACAGTAAGGGTCGAGTAAGGGAGAGGAAAGGGTACGACTATTTTAAAACAGGAAGTATAATCAGGATACGCGCCTTATGCTCGTTCAAAAGCTACTATTCGAACCAAACCATACATAATGAGAAAGCATATGCATATTTTGTAATACATACGCAGGTAGCTTATTGAGATTGGCTATTTTCACAACAGGCTGAGTATAGTGAGGTTTTAAAAGCACTCCTACATATTGTTGTCAACCCACAACGCTATGATAGGTATTCGCCAAATAAGGTTTTCAATCGTGAACCGCACAAAACATACCGATATTGAAAATAATTTCGATTTTGTTGATATTACCAAAGGTAAGATGAGGTGAGGTACACACCAGAGTCACGTCCTAGAGTCCAATATTTCAGTGCAAAAAATAAAAAACAACACACATTATAGGACTCGGTGGGCGAATGTTTTCAAATTTCTGTACCATGGTGAAGTTTACATTGGAATTAGTCCAACGTTGAAACGTATAAAATGAATGAAAATTGCGATATTTGACCGAGTGTCTAGTAGGGTGCGGGCGTCCTTATGTGTATTTCCAGTACAACGAATTCGCCAACATTTCAACTGGCGCCATTCAAAAACATTTCTACCGTCCTTGAAGACAAATATACCTTTATAATGATCAAGCTGTACAACCTATAACCTACTATGTACTTAGTCAGCTACTCGTGTACGCAAATCTCCATTTCGCAGACTGATAGTTTTCGGCTAACTTGAGTAGTAATTACTCTAACAACGAACGAGAAGTGCGTTGAACCTGATAATTAATGAATTAACGGCGATATTGCTCGTTAATACAACAGGTTTCACTTTTGTTGTAGGTACATTTGCATCCATATGATAATCATAATGCATATTCGTACCCCTTTTATGTTTATTTTTTTGTCGGTCGCATGTACGAGTATGAATGCAAAATAATCTTCGTGCTTTAAACGCCAATTAGGTCCATGTAACGATTCCTTTCACGAGTGAGAGAGAGAGAGCAATTAATTAACCGGCAGAAATAAGAATGCAAATACGAATCATATCTCGGGTGCATTTGAATCGATCAGATGCGCGTAGTATTCGGATACTTTATATACGAGTATGCCGAAAACCGCGAATATCATTAACCGCCTTGACGGCGACTTTTTTCGCTAAATTTGCATACAGCAGCCGAACACGAACTAAAAAATCTATACTTGTATCTGTTATCGTTCCATCATTATTTTTACTGTTTTCCAAACCACCAACTCGGTAGAAACGACCGCCAAGGCTATCGATTATAATCAATTAATCGATTATTATTCACATCTATCAAAGTAATCGATTTCAGCCAACTTGATTTAATGAAAAGAATTCGAGATTTGCATTTTGAGAACGTGTCCGTGAATTTATTTGAATCATGATTTGATGCGAAGTTTTCAGTTGAGTGATAGTTTTTGACCGGAATTTTCTACGTGATGTGGACGAGAAGGAAGTTTGTGTTTTGTTAAGACGAAAATTAGAATCAAGTATAGATAATTTATAAGAGTATAATAATCCAACGTTGTATCAGTTTGAAAATTTATTGCAGTGTTTTTTCGTATTTTTTAAACGTTTTTCCAACTTTTTAGAAACGTTATTGTCTACAATAATAAATGAAAAGTGGAACAGTTTCAGCCGAAAAATCGTTCATCATTTTTTATTAGTTTATTACATTTTAATTGGCGAGAGTTCGTTTTTTGCATCTTTATGACATCGCCTCTGACTTCAATTAATTTATAAAGTGAAAAACTTTTTTTTTAAGTGTATTTTTTTACCTTTCTTAAAATTTTTTTACTTGAATCTTATTGTATTTTTTCACTTTTAATAAGGTTATTCATTTTTTTGAAAGTTGAAACCCCCAAAAGATACATCCAGGAGTACCCTGTACCCCTAAATGTATCTACCTAAATGATTAATTTCAACCACCTTGGTCAATGAAGGAAAAGATAAAATTAGGCCTAATGGAAATTTTTTTTTAGTAAACTGAAGGTAGTTTTTGGAAAATTACTGGCAGTTTCTAGTAAAATGAATTACTGGTAATTTTTGGTAAATTACTGGTACTTTTTGGTAAATTACTGGTACTTTTTGGTAAATTACTGGTAATTTTTGGTAACTTACTGGTAATTTTTGGTAAATTACTGGTAATTTTTGGTACATTACTGGTAATTTTTGTGGTAATTTTTGGTAAATTACCGGTTATTTCTGGTAAATTACCGGTAATTTTTGGTAAATTGCTGGTTATTTCTGGTAAATTACTGGTTATTTCTGGTAAATTACTGGCGATTTTTTTGGTAAATTACTGGTAAATGTTGGTCATTTTTTCTGGTAAATAACTGGTAATTTTTGATGAATTACTGGTCAATTGCTCGTCATTTTCACATGATGAATATATTTTTGGTGAAGTCTGCCCAAAATTTAAAAATTTCAATTCCAGTTGTACGGATGAGTTTTTTAAAACAATGCCAGACTTTTGAAAATTGGGGGAAAGTTTTCCATCGTTTCTATAATGACATTTTGTAATCAATTTTCAAGCAAAAAACGTATTTTGATCGACGACTAAATACTTTCCTTTGGGAGGAGACATTACCTTATTTTTCAAATTAATTTTCACCCCCTCCATCTCCTCCTGAAAATTTTTTTCTTTCGCCCATCCCTATATTGAAACCCTTCAAGTCAAATGACAAACCAAACTCAAATATCTCATTTGAGCAAATTTTTTTGAAATGATTTCTGTGGAGATTTTTTTAAAAAATCAAACATGCCTCGAAATCAATGAAAATGGGCTTCTGGGAAAACATGAAACGGATCCCACTTTAAGAATTTTTGAACTCGGTCACGTTCACCTTCTCTCCTGTAGGTACGTTACGTACTTAGAAATTGTTTGAAATCTGTAGAGTTTCATTCCTCTTCCATTAGTCGAATCTTCCAAATTCTGAGAATTTTTGAAAAATCTCCGTCACGAAAATGTTCACCTATTTTCATTTTTCTTCTTCAAGTGTATCATTCGTTTGTCTCGATAACAATGGATAATTTTTCAATTGTATCACCAGTCATCATCATAAGCACCCATTATCACTTTATGTAAAATTGTCTCGTAACCCTGCTCAGAATATTTCGTTTTATTCGGATGAATCTTACGAACATCTTAGCTGATTTAACGGCGCAGAGAAAAGTGCTGGAAAATAATGATGGCATTTACATAATACCCACTTATTACAAGAAGACAGAAAAACAAAAGAAAAATTGGTGAAGTCTGGCGCCATATAATCCGTTTGTCGGTTCGTCGAAAATGTAAACCATGTACTCGTACTTCCCGAAAGCAGAAGAGGCCAACTCGCAACTTGCAGAATGGAGATGTGTACTTGTTGTATCCTAATTTGTATGGCACGTTTGAAAGTTTATCATTTTCAGCGTCGAGTGTGCTTACGACGCAATATTCTATAAATAATCCAAACTCACGTATGTAGAATAGTAATTTATCGCTTTATTAGGCAGAAATTGAGATAAAAAGAAGTGCGTCTTAATTACGTAGTATTAATCTTGTTTAGAGTTCATTTTTTTAATCACTTATTTCTGTAATTAAATAGATAATGCACACTTACTCGGGAATATAAGAAGGTGTAATTTTACGAAGCGAAGGTTTTTTTTCAAAGAGGTGTTTGGATTCTCAAATTGTATCTTTCATTCATATTTTCAACTTTATTTAAGTTGGTTTTTCTACCAGCTGATGTCAGCTTTGGACAGGACACATAAACGAGTTTAGAAATGAATCTAAAAACAATTTTTTCACTTGCTGTAAGCTTTCGGTCATGAAAAATTCTCCATATTGAACGTATGAGAGAATTTTTGGCATGTGAATTCACTCACCTCTGCGTATATGGCGTCGATATTTTTCTCTAACTCTTTGACACCTACGTTTTAATCTTGGCATGCCTAGCTTCTGTCATAATCTGCTACTTTATTACTCACTTCCAGTAAGTATGTACGTAAGTATCTGCATACACGACGACAATAGATTTGCTTTCACCTACATAGCTTTCTACCACAGCATCTTTTTCTCATCTTGGAAGTTGAAATTCCCCAACAAAACCTTTTTTTACGGCGCTATTACCTATACGTGATTTAAAAGGCGGGTGATTATACCTCGAAGGTGAGGTACTAAATAGTTTTCCGCGGTGTGTGGATAATTGATAATATGTGTACATTATGGAGACGCTATAAACTGAAAATAACGAGTGTGTGGGTCCCCGAACAACTCGTATAGTCAGGGTTACAAAAAAGGGTGTGCTCTTTGTAAAGTAACGCACAAAGTTAATAACTGCGTGCACGCGATTCTTTGAATACGAGAAAGAAACACGACTAATAGACCAAAAGGTGGTTCTCAAAGTGCTCACCTCACCTTTTCTTTGATTCGTATACTTGAATGAAATCACGTACCCGTGCCAAAGTGGGTACTCGATTGGCAGAACCTACGTTTTCTGTGGAGAAACACTGTCGATAAAGGAGAGTTTGTTGATGATGCAGTTGTGCACATAAACCAGCGTACCTATGTTTGTATTTACGTTTAGAGGTGGATCAACCTATACAGTACAGGGTGGGCAGAAATGGTTCAAGTTTTAGTCAAGTCTCATTCGTGGATTAAGTTTGACGTGATGAAAAAATCATTAGACTACATAGAATAATAAAAAAATTAAATTTGAGATTTTGTGTTCCTACAATAATCTTTAATCAGCGTAAAAATTATTTTTTATGTGTTCGATATCAACGATGACTTGAAAAAAAAAAGTACAAAAATACAACAATTTCGAAAATTTCTATGAAATTGTACAATGATAAAAGTTCTTCATGTTCTGCCAAAGTTTTGAGAGCATCGTCTGTCTGGCTGTTTCGTACGAGAAACCCTCTTCAAGTCTTGACCTTTAATTAGGAAACAATTTTTCAAAAAAAAAATCAAACAATACAAATTTGAAATTTTTAGCTGCTCAAGTTTGCTTTTGGATTTTTAGCAAATTTTTGAAAATTTTAAAATTGTACTAAAAGATAAAAAGTGCATTAGATCATTCAAATATAATTTTTTCATCTCAAAAAGATAATTACAAAATCATCATATTTTTTTTAAAGCTGATTTTGAGAACTCCTGAACTTGACAAAAATGAATTTCGAGCTTTTTTAATGGCCTAAAAGTGATGATTGATGGTCAAAAGACTGCCGGGACTATTTTTTTCCAACTAATTTTCAAATGTTTTCAACTTGGGAGTTCTTGCCTTGAAAGGGAAGGAGGTTGGCATAGACCTAAGGATTTGAGATTTTTCCAAAATCTTGATAAGGTCATTTGACCCTGATTTAGTGCTATGCTCGATCAAATTTCAAAATAAGTTGATAAACGACTTAATAATCCAAAATAAAACTTACAAGTGTGTAAAGGCTGAGCCCAAATTTTGTAAAATAATTTTTGAGAGAAACCCGAAAAAAGAGCACAATAACGTACAAGAATCTGCCAAAATTATTACATCTTGATTTGGAGGCTTTATAAGACAATCATGCTGAAAAATATTTTGAAAAATGTCAATTTTTGAAAATTCCAAAATCCAACCTAATTTCTCATAAAACTATTGGTAAGCCGAAATAGGCTCATGAAGTGTAATTCTGGTCCTCTTCGTGGAAATTCATCTCATGAAAAAATTATGAAATTAAAAAAGAATGAATTCTGAATTTTTTCATCAATTTTTCAGTTTTTTTTTTTTTTTACTTAATGCACATTGCGAAATTTTAGAAAATAACCACAATTTTTTCAAATTGTCCTGGATTATTAACAAAAAATTGGTGGCCAAAATTTCGTTTCTACGGTCATGAAAGTTATGAAAAGTCATGAAAAGGTCATGAATTTTGCTCGAAATACACTTGAAATTTTTTTTACGTATGCCTCTACGTATCCATAGCTTTCAAAGAGCATCAAAAACACTTCACACCTTTCGACAAAGACATGATGGCTCTTGTACTAGTACATACTTAAAAAGCTCCAAATGTGGGTATTCGGACGTACACTTCACGTCAAAACTCATTTACTAGCTACGATAAACAGATATCGAGAAATGATGCAAACACACAGAAAAGAAGTCCATAAAATGAGAAACAAATCAAAAATTAAGAAATTTTTTCAAAAAATCAGAAAAATGAAAAAACTGAAATAGGTACCTACTTGCCTACAAATTTAAAAAGATTTCTCGTGGTTTCAAGTTGGACATCTGGTTTCGTTTTGGGGGGGGGCGGTATTTTTATGCGGTAAAAATGTGAAAAATTGGTCATGAAAAAGTCATGATTTTTTGTCTGGGAGTTTTATTGGACACCCTGATGTAGTTCAACAAAATTTTTTTCATCAAAGGTCCATCTTTCGATTCCACTTTTTTGCAACTTTTGCTTATTGTTGAACAAATTGAATATTTCTAGAGAGAATTCATATCTTGCTGCGAACGACCATTTCAAAAATTATGTTTGAATTTCTAAATTTTGAGTAATTTTGAAATTTATAAAAAAAATTGCTAAAAATCGTGAAATGAATTTTAACCGTTGTAAATTTGAAAATGAGGGTTTTTTGACGTTATTTTTCTAATTATGCAGAAATTTTTCGAATCAAAGCTAGAAAGTTGAGACTTTTTATTACTTTGCCGATGTAAAATATGTAATTTTCAACCTGTAAGTAGGTATCTACATTTTTCAATTCTATGCATTTTTCTCTACATTTTGGCTCAAAATTCACTGAAGATTTTGAGCAATGCTTCTTGTTCGTAAGTTCAAAAGAATTTGGGTGAGTTGAAAAAATATTGAAATATGACTCTCGCAATGCTTATGTTTTGAGCTTTAAAAATCGGTGCTTGAAACTTTCAAGAGGCTGTTTTGTATTTCGTATTCCTTAAAAATTATCTCATCCTCCATCTGAAAAAAATTCAATTTTCTTCCTGGTGGCAAATCTTCATATGAAACCAAACTTTTTAAGGAAGCTGAACGATCTAGAATTTTTTTCTGTTTAGGTTACAAAAAAATTAATTTGATTAGACCGTAATACAAAATTTCAAAAAATTATTGCCCATTTTGACTATAGTGAGATAATTTCCAACGAACAGAGAACTTTTTTTCGGCTCACCCTGTATAAAAACAAGGAAAAAAAGACAGCTGTTGCTTTTATAGTACGTGTTCTCTTTTACCTAAATTACAATACGTGACATTTGAAGTGTTTATGACATATACTATGTTATCGAGACAATACCGTACCTACCTTTTTTTCCAAACATCGTTCCCCCTAATATTTCCAATATGTAATTTGGTTGGTATTTTAGCTGATAACACGGTTTCGTAATTATCAATAAATGAATGCTGGATATATAATATGGATGGATATAGAAGGAGTGTGCTAGTCGTCCCAGTCGTCTCTAACATCCTTTATGTACCAGATGCCAACGATCTCAAAAGGGAATGTGAATTTTCACCTACGCGTTTTTTTGGACCAAAACAAACAGTGTGTAAAATCGATCGACTGGTATACCTAGGTAAAGATGGAGTACGCAATGGGTAGGCATTAGAATCAGATTCTGGTTAGGTAAGAAGACGTGATGGTAAAAACAAGTTCTTCTAATACGATCAACGATCATCTGAAAAATTTGCCATTCGTTGATCTACACACTTTGTGGCTATACGAAGATGAAACGAATAGATTAGCATGGTTATACTATACAGAACAACAATCTATAGAAATCATTGAGAGGATACTGGAGCACGTACCAGAAACCAAATCACTCTTACCTATCAGCTAGGTCAATCATATCTGCGCGAATGGTATCAAAGGCAACAATGTCGAGCTAGAGGTATCTCTCTACAAGCTTTAAGTTAACTTACTCATACCTATCTACGTATACCTAAATGCTCATGAAGAAAATTTCACACCGAGGTGGCGTAGGCACGTGCTCGCAACATCGAAACCGGTTACGATGAGATGAGAAATTATTTATGTAGGTACAAAGATACCGAGAAATTCGGCGGCCAAGCGTGACAATCAGACTCCTACACTACTGCTGCGACATTATAGACGCCGCGCGGCGCGCTGCGCTGCGAAATTCAACACCCTATTCGTTTCACGCCCTTTTTTCTCCTGTATATGATTCTTCTCTCTATAAATACCGAATACATATTTACCGCGCGACACACATGGGAACATGGCCAGGTAACGTGCCCATATCTTATATAATACTTTGAGAGTCAAAGCCGACTGCTGTCTTACGTATATTGAAACAACACGTCGTACATATTACACTTACTATACTTACTACTATGTCGATCGCTGATCTTGTACAGCAATTAAATTTCATGTATGTCCGACAAGATTATAACTAATTATGTCTGATTTGATCCACCGCAGAGTTATCGTATCGACATTTTATCACCAATTTTTCAAACTACGTGTATATTTTACTCATTACAAGCGTCGGCTATCGCGTAATAATCGTTCCGCGATAATTGCTAGGTTAGGTTGGGTTATGTTGTTCAAACATATTGCTAAACAGCGAAGGTAATCGCCGACGCCGTTCAACATACCGACACGCGAACTTTTCTCGCGTGTTTTTCCTCGTGTAGAATTATCTCTCTCCGGGGATGAATCGTCGAGTGAAACCACCATCGTGGTTGATTATGAAATTATGTATTTAAGAATCCGCTTAAATCGAGCCTGCCATCGTTTCACATATACAGGGTGGCTCATATTACATAGGTATGTGAGGTCCAAAAAAAATAATATCGTTTTTTAATTTTTATTTGAAGGATTTCTCAAAAGTACAACCTGCCATGAAAAAAAATGATAAGACTTTCAAGTGAGAATTTTTTTGTGATAAAAATTTGAAAAAAAAAGTATATAAAATCAATTTTTAAAAAACCAAGGGTCTTGTACCCAAAAATGATTGATGAGAAAATTGTGGAGTAGAAATTTCAACCCCTCCTTATGATACTTGGTTTTCAAGATTGGAGCAAATATCAGAAACCTCAACTCATCCTACGATTTTTTTTCATCGAAACTTTGAATATGGGACACCCTGTATACGGTGGTATTTATATTTCGTATGGACACTGGACGCTGAGATTTGTAAAGCTCAACGTAGCCTATCTCTTTGTTCGACTTCTTTTAGAAAAATATACAGCAAATTGAATGCTCTCATCATTGGATTGCAAGCGAAGTTTGAAATTGTCCAGCGATGCGAGAAATTAAATATTATTTCTGGCCGATTTATACCATAACAAGCTGAGGCTAACTGATGATCTGATCTTTCTTTTTCAATACATCGTATATATCTCTATTCTCTATACTCATATTTGTATTAACAACTCGCCAGATCTCGAAAACACACGCAAGCTTGTCCAGACTCTCCGAAATATATACGATGTGGTTTTAATTTTAGACTTCATTGTGTTACTACGTTTGATCCTTATTGACTGATGTGTTTCAGTCAGTCGTTCGTTAATGGGAAATTATGATCTTGATCAATTTACATTTAATTTCTGCAATGTGCTCGACTGCTCGTACATATAGTTGAAGATTGAAGGTATACTACCTATAACATAGTGGATGACGTTTCGATTGTACGATAATTTTTTCACGTACCTACTCACTAAACTAATGGCAGTACGAGGTGACGTAGTCTTCGTTAATTATGAAGCAAACGAAAGTAAAATTGAGAAAATTTCATGAATTTTTAATTCATTTTTCACGTACACGAATTTGTAATTGTGTCAAATGCGGTGACAATATACCTAGCTTATGTAGATGAGTATAGTAATTTGTTCGTAGAATTCATCAAGGTTTTCTTTTTTGAGAGCTAATTGAAGAGTATTATTAGAAGACGAGAAAATGTTGGTGATTTATTCGCTCGATGCTTACCTAAGTTGAAAAGTGAAACAAGAGTATAGAAAGTGTGTGTTTTTGAAACAGATTTTCTACGAATAAAGTTTTGAAAAATAGTCAGTTTTCAGTTTATCAATTTTAATTTCCTTTCGACTTGAATTATTTAAATACCTTTACTTAGTCAGATTCGTACAGTTATCTAATGGTAAATTGAAATTATGATAAGCATGATAAATTAAATAAACTAATTTCGAATTGTATTTTTTTTGTTTTGTTTCAGGTGAGTACAAATTATCGCAGAGCGAAGTAAAAGAATAATATTTACATGGAATGAGTTCCGCTGTATGAACATGAGTGAGTCATTTTTTTATGATTTCAAAAATTTATTTTAATCGCTCGAAAACCACAATTATTTTTAATTTTTCGTTTTATTTTTTCTCATCTTGTATTGATTTGAATTGTTATGATCGATTCAAATTACAGCAATGCAATTATTTTGATGGTGTTAAAATTCTTTTTCTCAAAAATTTCAATAATTTATCGAAGAGTTGCTAAAAAAATTGGAAAATTTTGTAGGAAAAAGTAGACAAATTTTGTAGAATTTTTGATATTAGACGTGCACGATGCAGAAGATCGCGTAAGAAGAGTCTTACTTGGTTCTGTGCCATCCCCATTATTTTTTATACCTAAAGCTGTTGAAACTTAAAATCATACTTTTGATTTTAAAATATTGAATTTTTTTCATTGAAAGGTAAATGTTAAATAAAAAATGAAACCCGAAATGATTGGAATGATTTAAAGTGGTGTATCGCATAAAAGTACATACAAAAAGTTGCTGAAAAGTAGTGAAAATATCATTAAAATGAACTAAAAATGTTTAAAAAGTCAAAAAGTAGTTTAATGATGAAATTCATCGAGATTAATGTTTTAAAATGTTATAAAAATTGTTTGAAAAGGCAAAAAAAAATTGATAAAATTACACAAAAATGGTTTCAAAATTATAAAATTGTTTTGAAAAATTGATAAAATTTTATCAAAATTGTTTAAAATGATGTAACTGATAAAATTACATAAAAATGGCATAAAATACTGTAAAATTGCTCAAAAAATTTTATAAGATTGTTGAAAAAAACAAGTACAAAGTGGTTGAAAAAACAGAAAAGTGGTCTAAAGATTGCCGAAATTATCCGAAAAACTGTTTAAAGTAAAAAAAAATCAGAAAAATTTTCCAAAATATCTCAAAAAAGTGTCTAGTTACAAAAAAATTGGTTAGAAAGCTCAAAAAAGATCGCAAACATCATAAAAATTACGAAAAAGTGTAATCGTGGTTAAAATATCATCTACGTACAAAAATAGTGTGGAATATTGAAAATGCTCAAAATTACCAAAAACCGTTGAAAAGTGGTTAAAATATTGTAATTAAAATTGCCTAAAATTTGCTCAAAACATGTTAAAAGTCATGTAAAAAAACGAAAAAGTTATTAAATTACAAAAACATATTTTTTATAATTTCGCGTAAATTGTAAAAATTACACAATGTTGCCAAAATAAGCTTGAAAATGGTCAAATGGTATTTTATCCTACTAGTAAAATAAAGTGATTTTTGACGATTTTTGAGGTTTATTTCCCGAGCAAAGCGAGGGAAGTAATTAAAAATCGTCGAAAATCACTTTATTTGACTAGTTGAATAACATATTTTATCCAAACGTGGGAAGAAAACGCATATTTGATCACTCGAGCGACTAGCGAGAGTGAATAAAGTAGCGTTTTATTGTACTAGTAGGATAAATATTTTTATTAATATAGCATAAAGCTGTCTGACATATTCTGAAAAACTTTCTAAGTAAGTAACAGAAAAATTGTTATAAAAGTACTTAAAGATCATTTGAAACATTTTGAAAAAATTGTGAAAATCACGAAACACTTTCTATAAAACATATTAACCTGTTCAAAGTATCATTTATCTGGTGTAAACATTGCTGCAAGTGTTGTAAAAAATGATAAGTATTCTAAAAATGGATAAATTTGCTCAAAAATTGCCTGAAATAATCATTTCAAAGGTTGTTTTAAGCGTTCTAACTGTTATCTAAAAGGCTCCAAATTGTCAAACGTGGCCGTGGGTAAAAAATGGTTCCAGCCTTTCAAATAATTATTTTAAAAATTGTCTGAAATGTCTTGAAATTTTTTTAATTAGTGTCAGAATTGTTCAGAACAGCAGAGAAATTGTTCCCATACCGTTGGTGAAAAAAAGAACGAAATGTTTCACAATGTGTCGATTTATTTTTATATTTTTTTTGTAATTTAAGCAATGTTTATAAATCATAAAAGCGTATTCCCGGATAAGATAGGTGAAATGCCCGTGTCCTCGGATTTTTGATTTTTTGATTGAACATTGTTGGGTACTTACCTCTAAAATTGTAGACCCAAAAATTTGTCCCTCACCCCACCCCCTTGTCCACAATGACAAAAAAACGTTTTTTTTTCAGGAAAAAAATCGCACTTCAACGAGTTTTGAATAACAAATTTTGATTTTACCCAAAATATGTACAGGAAGCATGGGTCTATCCACATGAATTTTTCCGAAATTTTTCGGCTCCCCCCCCCATTACTATTTTTGGAAATTTTTTCAAATTTTTTCTCCCGGTGGGTCATCTTCAAAAACTCAAAAAACTCTTCAAAATGTGCTTTTTGTGTCATAATAGCACTGCCAATTTCAAAAATACTCGTTGTGAAGTTCTGAAGCTTTGCACGTGAACCTTGAAAAACTGTAGAACATGCAAAAATTCCTCTGAAAGCTCATTTTGGGCCCATGTGCACCTCCCCACCCAATTTTGGGTCTTGAAAATGTTGGCAATATGGGTGTCGTTTTTATACATATAAATCGAACCCCTTGAACACGAATATGAAGTTGGATTTACAGTTGAACCCTTCCAAGGGCCCCAACTTTGACGTATTTCTGAAAAAATTTTTGGTCGGTAGTTAAATAAAATTTTCTCACACTTTGAACATTTTTAAAGATGGTTTTAGGCAATTTTGGTGATGGCTATTGCATGAAAGATTTTTGTGGCATTTGAATCGATTTTGATTCGTAGTTCACCATACGAAGGCAATTTATCATCCAAACGAATTTTCCATACCTTCCGGTTTCTTGGGTACTTTTGTGGACACAGAATGCTCATTGTGTCATTTTTCGTCCAAATAAAAGAAATTCTTTGTGAGAAAAACATTGACGAGGGATAAACGTTTTCAAAATTGTTCGGTTCGTAAAAATTTTCAAAAAATGCCAGCTTTTAAAATAACCTATTTACTGTTGGAATATTTTTCTAATTTTTGTTCATTTTTTAAAAACAAATCGACGTAATAATTGATTACCTAATTAATATTTATCGGTCCATCTTAATTGCTCCTAGATGACTCCTTTTTGTCGAATAATGGAAAATGGCTAGGTAAATTGAGATTTTCCTGCATGTGCCTATGACTAGCTAGGGTTCTTATTATCGAACCATTTTATAGTACCTATATTTGTATTAGAGGAACTGTGTGCACTTACACCAGAAGAGCACTTAACGAACAGTTTTAAATTACTATTAGATGAAATTTAACCGACAGCTTAATTATTCGAAAAAATCGACACGTTAGTTACGTAGAAGAACAACGAACCCGCGTATCGAACGCGGAACGCCATCGCCACGAAGAAGAAAAATTTCAACTCGATCGTACGTGAGGCCTGGTTGCCTCCTGCTGGTTTATGTATCATGTTGTGTTTTTCTATTTCAAGTGTAACATTACATGTCACAATTTATTTCTCATACAGGCTATAATAATTACGAGTTGTATTTATGGCATCGGACAAAATATTTACGACGATAGCCAATATATCCCGTTGTTATAGTTTCACGTTTTTGTGTTTACGTCAATGGTATATTTACACCATCAAATCCCAATCCGGTATATATATCGCTCTTTGGCTTCGACTTCGACTTCGACTCCAACTTGCAAGAATCCATAACGATCCTACGCGCTCAACACAGAAACGACTGCAGACAATTAAAACCACGTATCAAAGATATTTCAATTTTCATTTCACAATGGGTCACGTTTTTCTCCCTTCTTCTTCTTCATCTTCGAGAAGCGTTTCTGTAACACCAACACCAACACTAATTACAAGAACATGTATTTGTAGTTTGATGGGCTTCTTTGTATATGAAATTCTTTCTCTAGAGCTAGACCAATGTACCTAATGGTGAATCGTGCTTGTTAGTTTGTTTATCTGGAAACTGACAAGATATGTCAGTGTTTGAAGAAATTTAACGAACTAAATTCATATATATAACTTATACCTTTACCTACCTTTGTAGAATGCGGATTTTTTCCTCCTTAAAGATTTATGCTCGCGGGTTAATTGGCGATTGTATTTCTCGTATTTTCAAAGAACACAATTTCCAACGTAGACCTCCGACCAGCTATGTGTAATAAGGCCTATAGAGTAAATATGGGTGAAAAGTTTGAAAAGTCATGTGGTATATGGACACGATATTACAAACGTAGTGCCCTTTTACTTACCAAACCATCATTATGTCGGTCGCATGCACCCTAACCATGACAATAAAATACTACGCCGTAATTTGTAATAGACGATTTACATTTCAGTCAAACTGGTCAGGGTTGGCGATCCCCTCGTTGAAATAGAATTCGTAATTAAGATGTATTTCATCGTGGTCTTCCCTTTCGCACGAGTATCTTTCGAATCTATTTACTTTTATCGCAGCCCCCAAAAAAATATCTCGCTATGGAAGAATTTCATCAAAAAATTATAAAATGAAAATATTTCTTATCGAATTCGATTCGTCATAAATATCGATACGATGACGTAGTATGCGTGTAAATCTAAAATCCAAACGTGTGCCTAGTATACAGGAAATCTGCTTATGTGAAACTGCGAGGGTGTTAACTAGTCTTATGGGAGGATTTGACCGAATCATCGAGGGGATTAACGACCTACAACTTGTGCTGGTGCAAAAATTGACTCTACGAGTCGGAATCTTCGTCTCGCTTCGTCGACTTTATTAGGATTTACGTTTCATTTAATCTTACGATCGTTTCTATATGTACGTATCTAAAATGCACACAAATCGTAGAAATCTTAATTATGGCGGAATAATTCGATATTAAGTGCGATTTCACGCGAATTCGTATTCGCATCATTTTTTTTCTCTATTACTGTTGGAAAAAAAGATCCGGTGTGGGGGAGTTGGACAGATGAGTTGTTCAAGGGCATCGCGAGATGGTTATTTTTAATTATTATTCGTTTTGTTGAATTTGTAAAATTGTTACTTTGTTAAGTTGCGATGTGATGCGATGCGATGGCTGAGATACAAACTTGCAACCATCGTCGTTTACTATTCGTTCGTCTCGTTTAAATTACTGTTTTTTTTTCTCGCAGCAACCGAGCAAAATTGGGTAAAAGCCAGATTAACTGTGTCAGAATATTGTACACAGAAAATTTATAAACGCGAACTCGTATCTTTTTATGAACTGAAAACTTCTGCAGAATTGATGTAATTTTTATGGATTTTTTAATTAATGAAGTTCTTGAATCTAAGTTTATTATTATTGCTTCGTATCGGTATCGATGGGTTTTTATAGTAAGGTTATTTTCTTTTTCAATTTTAATTGCGATTTCAACCTCTCCTACGGTAATAAAAAACGTCCTTTTTCTGATAACTAGGTACTTGAGTAAGTTGCAGTAACAAAAAGATGAGTTTTCAACTTGGATGATTTTCCAAGTTGTGGTGGTGAAGAATAAAGTTCCACTTGGAAGATGAGAAAGTATTGGTACCCTATTATACTTGAAAGTCTCCACTTGGCTGTTGTTGAAATTAATGAGAGATTTTTTACATTGGGGATTTTTGAAATCGATACGATGGGTTTTGAACCAGGTTCAGGGTACTTTTGTTGCTGGAAATTTCAAGTTGAAAGGGTTGTTAATTTGAGACCATAGAGGTAAAAAAATCTCACTTTTTTTTAAAATTTCCAAATAGTCTCGTTTCCTGCTGAAACTTGGCGCACTTTTTTGCCTAAAATTCCATAAAGTACTAGGTATTTTTTTTCTGAACCAGGGTGTCTAAAACAAGTCAAAAGTGAAAAGTGAAAATTGAAAAAAGCATTTAAATAGAAAATAATGGTTTTATACTACTTCTTGAATTATTATCATTATCAATTTTCAAAAGCTTTTGCCCTCACTTCGCTTTGAAATCGGAAGTTATAAAATTTCAGGGTTTCACCTCAAAAAACGCAAAATTGTATTATGCAGCACAAAATACGAGTAGCGAAAAGAAGTGGGAAATTTCTTTCGAAAACATCTAAAAGCACAAAATTTTAGCATTGAAACTTCTTAGGTAAAATGATTTTACTGCTCTAAATTGTTAAAATCTTCGCCTTTCTTTCTCGTCTACGTCTAAGTTCAAAAGCTGAATAAATCACAAAAACAACGAAAAAAGGTACACATTTTTGATTTCAGTATGTCAAGAAGAATTTTCTGTTCGTTTTCCCATTAGGCGAGATCATAGGTCTCCTGTGGCCAAATCGATCTACTTATTTAGAAAAAAATGATAAAAATTAGTCCTGAAACTAGTAACAACTTCCACATACCGAATTCCTGCATTTCTGGCCATTCTGAAGCCTCCGGTGAGATTTTTGATTTTCTCCAAAATTTTGACATTTCTCCAGAAGGCGTGAAAATTAATGTAGGTCGCTAAAAATCAAGTTCTGAGTTATTCTCACTCGAGTATGTTTTTTGAGCAGTTTCATTGATCAAAAAACACACTCGAGGAATCCGCCGAGAAATCGCCCAGAATGTGTATAAACTCGTTGAACAGGTCGCAGCATTAGCTGTCCAAAAATAATTAACACGCTGCATGGAAAAATTTCGAAACTCGAAATCAAAAATCCCGCTGGAGGCTCCAGAATGGCTCGTAATGGTGAAATTCGAATTGGTGAGCTTGGAGAGCCATTTGTGCAAATTTCAAGAATTTTCCATCGAATTGAAAATTTATTTCCTCAATTCCTCATTTTGTTTTTTTTTTTAATTTTTTTCTTACAAATATTCTGGTCAAAAAATGCATTTGACGTGTCCGACTGGAAATCCACTCAAATGTGGATAAATCCCACTACTCGATTTTTAGATGCCCAGATTGATTTCCACATCACTGGTGGTGTAATTTTAAAATTATGGAAAAATTCAAAATTGCATTACGGACTCTAGAATTAGTTTCAGGACCAAGGTTTTCATCATTTTCTGAATAAGTTAACGTTATTTCTTTTTCGAAAAAAGCAGCACAAGTTGTCGAAGATGAATCAGTTTTAAATTTTCAAAAATTCACCAAGGATTACAAAAAAAAAAATTGAGCAGGCAAGATTTCAGTTCAAAGGGTTTCAAATCATGCTCTTTCCAAGAATCGTGGTCTCGTTCTAATCGAAGGCGAATCATCTCGAAAAGTTCCTTTCTTCAGAAACTTACATTTGGCTGCAGGGGAAGGGGTTTAATCCTTCAGAGCTGAAAAAGTCCATTACCTCCTGATTTTTCAAATAGAACATTTTTTAATTTTCCACCTTTTTTCTCCCATCTCATAGTAATACTGGAATATGTTTGTAACATCTCAAAGTAAAAATTAAAGCAAACATTTTTGTAAATTTTTGAAAAAACGAACGAGTAAGAAAATGACCACTAGATCGAAGGTATCTAATTCTCTGTCTTCCACCACTTGAGATCGATATCAATTACGAATTTATAATATCAAGAGTCAAGACAGTTGAAACATTCAAAGATACGAGTTACTCCAGGAGAATTTTTAACATTTTTTTTAATGGCGAAATACTTTGACAATTTTAGCAAAAAAAAAAGTAAAATTTTCTAGCAATTTTGAAAAAGTTAGAATTTTTGTTTAAAAGTCAGAATTTGATAATTTTAGCAAAATAAAATTTTTGAGAATGATTATCCGATCTACGTTACCCGATTCACTCGCGCATCCTGTAGTGAGTAAAGATAACCACACAACTCTTCATTAGAACAGCGAAAATAAAACCGGTTCCGAAGCTCGAATGCTCCATAGTGTTTGAGTTGGATTTTTGATTTTGATAACAGGATATCAGAAGAAATCTCATGGTTTGTTGTTGTTACGCGTGATGAGAATTTCTTGCGAATAATTCGAGTTTAATTTGCGTATTTTGCCATTAAACCACCGTATTTCTTAATGAATTGATAAGTTTATCATTGGTAAGTAGAAGCACCATTTTTTTGTTCGGATTTGGATCCATCATCCTACTGATAAGGAAATTTCTCCGACTCCGAAAACTCCGATCAGAACGAACGTTAGATTGGTAGATTTTTAAATGACCGTTTAATCTATCCAAACTTCGTTCCAATCGTTGATTCCGGAATCAAGAGTTTCCCTTCCTAGTGAGTGTTGAACACCAGTTATGAATAATATACCTAATTATCCGTTACTAAGAAGATCGATAATTTCCAGGAGTTTCATGCGTAGTTCTTTTTAAAAATTGGACAAGACTGAATCGAACTCGAAATGGAATCTGACCATTCGCAAGAATCCTTTCCTGATTTCCGTTTCATTCCACGGACTCTGCAGGATATAGCAGCATCAAAATACGCGTTCATTAGTTTGTGTAATCCCAGCGACCTTCTGCACATCCTCCCAACGAGTATTCGATCGATGATCAAGGATAAGATCCGATCAATTAGTATAGAGATCAGAATTTGGAACTTTGTCGTCGGCGATATAGTACCTCGTGAAGTGTTGATCAACTGTGTAGCTTTCAACTCAGCTGGCGGTATTTGCTCTCGAAGAACTGTGAAAAATTTACTCACGTCGAATTTGCAGAGAATCGATTTAGAGAAACAGTTCCAGATCGCTTGTTCGTTATGCATTGAGGAATGTATTGAACATTTGTGGCCGTCGGTCAAAGATGATGAGCGATTCCGTAAATGCCATTTTACTTGTACGACTAACATTTTTGACGATGGGTTTCCACATGTCGATTTGATGAATTATTGGTGTTCACGAATGAGAGGCGAATTGAAGAAAGTCTACGGACCGGAAGAAAAATCGCCCGAATGGTATACGGTTTCCTACATACTTTATAAAGAAGCGTCTAATGTAAGAAACTGGTCACTAATCGAGTACTTTTGGAGTAACTTAAACAATGAAGAAAAAAGTTCCCTCGTGGACGAAATTTGGATTAAATCATCAAAATGTTTCCACGAAGACGAATTATTTCATCAGCTGCAGCGAGATCCTACAAAAAACTCATCTCGTTTAATAATAATGTACTCGAATGATTGTACCGTGGTGAGAAATTTTGTGAGATCAAATTGGTTTCTATTCATTGCACATTTTGCCGTAGACGACGTCTATTGCCAATATGCTTTACAGCTTTGGAACTACGGAAAGAGTTCAATCGTTGATGGTGCCACATTCTCGTACGAAATTTTATTTCCTTTATCGAAAGTGGCATACCAGTACGAACATTCGAGGTATGCAGCGGTATTGCTCAAAGAAATATGGCTTTCTGCTCCGGATCATTTGAAGAATCACGTTACTTTGAAATCTAATAAGTCTTATGAGGAGTAAGATGACGATCACGTTGAGATCTTGTTCGCAGCATGTTTATATAATGCATATTTTCCCTCTTTTGGTCGCGATTTTGGTTTTTTGATCCAAGTACTAAAAGGTGCTGACTATAAAATCAGACAAGAAATGTGGCGCAGATGGTGGCTTAAATTGACTCTTCTTGCCAAAGTCTCAGATCTACGTGAATTAATGTCGTTGTGTTTTGGGAATGTAAACGATGTTGTCGAGTTTAAAAGAACCTCAATGTTGGATTACGAATTAATGCAACATCATTTCGAAGATTTTGTGCATGCGGAATTGTTCGAAGAGCTAACCGAATACTTGATGTTTTGTTGTTCGGATGCTGACGATGAAAAACGAGCACGTATTGTAAGAACAAGAATAATTATTCGAAACATGGGCTGGATCATTGAGCACAAGTCTGATCTCACCATTAGTAAATTTTTTCAATTTTTCGATGGATGTTTTACGATAGAAGAAGCAGCCGAATTGCTAGAATGTCACATACCAGATAAAGAGAGCTGGCTCTTATCCTTTTTTATTTCATTGAGCAGTTTTCAAGCTTTTGAAAGATTACTGCGTTGTTTGAAGTTTTCTGATCAACGTTTGATGGAATTGAAGCGATTTTTCCGCGAAAGATGTCGGCATATTTTGACGTTCGGTAATTTTAATTCATTATCCGTGGACGATTGGGATAATTTTCTGAAATGGTGTGACTTCAGCTCAAAAGAAGTATATGAGTTGAGATGTAGCATTCGGATAAATAAACTGTTCGAAAATTTTCTCATCAACATGCACAAGTTTTGGATGGCATGGCGGAAGTGTCGCGATTCTTTTGTCGCTGTGTGTTTTGAAGATATTGGATTTAAATCGATCGATGGATTTTTATGTTGGTATTTCGGGAGTGAACAAGCTGCGCAGGAGTACAAATTGCGTAAAAGGAATGATCACGAGAATAGCGAGGCGATTAAATTGTTTTTGAAAGGAGATGAGACGATTCGTGTATTTTTTGATAGTTGGTTTAGACAATAAATTCTAATTCGTGAGCTGTCTCGTTTGCTAATTATTTTGATGTGCGGAACGGATATATTTAAAAAATGATGTGAAAGTAAGATAGGTACTACAATTTGTTTGTCATTGAGATAGGTATCCGATTTAATAAGATATTGTTCATTTTTGGATCATTTTTTAGTAGAATTTTCTTTGTGTTTTCTTGAAACAATAGAGAATTTTTTTAAAGAAATAAATTCGATCAATTTCTCAGTAATTTTTTAAGCATATTGTTTCTTGTTTTTTTTAAAAAAAATTTTCAATACAAAAAAATCTGCAACGTTTGAAATAATTTTTTTAATTTTACGCAATTTGAATCGATTTATTTGTATGATTGTATTTTTATTTTGTTTATCATTTCGTAGGCTGCCTACATTTGTTGTAATAGATAGGTTGAGCATATTTTGAATTTATTATCGTGATTTATTGCATTTCAGGGCAAATATTGTTTTTAACGCAGATATTTGTACTTACAGAATTTTTAAGGTTGTAAATATTGCTGATGGGGCAGAATTTTTGGATGTATCGTAAATAAATTTTATTGTTGTATGGTTTCTTGGATAACTTTTTGTAATAAGGCTTTTTTTTTTTGAAGAGGAGGGAATTGGGAAATACGAAAATCCTCCTTTGTACGTAGTATTTTATGAAAATTCATTACGAAATTCCCAATTTGAAAACGCAACTTTGATTTAAATTTTCCAGCATTTCAAAACTTCTCATTCGCAAATGGAAAATAGCAAAAAATTTACAAAACCTCAAGTTTACAATTGGGCTATATTATTTCCTTACTGAGGTGAATATATCCGGCTAGATTTTCCATGAGAAAAATGTCCATGCTTCAGTAGGAAAATCAAAACTGATGAAAATTCTTATTAGGTATTGATGAAAGAACACCTTGGATAGTTTTTTTAAAATCCTGATTAAATCGTCCTCTCCATTCATTCAGGTCGTACCTTTGCATATTATTATTTTTCATCGTGGTTTTTTTTAAACGTTGATTAAGTATTAATTGATTAACATTATGTGATGCTTTGAGCAGATTTGACTTACTTTTTTCAAGTTATTTTATGATATCATCCTTTGGCAATTATCTAATCAGAAATTCGTTTTGTTGTTTTGTTTCAGGTGAGTTTCTGATATTTTTACTTACTAGGTACATACATAATGATTCCATGTTATGTGTAAATCGAAACGAGTAAGTAATGTTATTATCATTTTTTGGGTTAATTTTCGTCCATTATTTGGAAACCTAAACTTGCTGACTGAAAATAATTTAGGTGTAATGAGTATCGCCAAAGAATACTTTAGATGAGCATGTGGCCCATCTTTAAAATTAATTACGTATGAAATCATTCAAATTCAAATACATTATAGGTGCACGAATTTGGTTCTTATTTTATACTGGTGAGTCGTGAGCCAATACTGTACATTCTGGAAACTCATATTGATGATAAATAATTTTTTAGAATTTATACTTAATTATTATTTGCATTTGCGATCATTGTACTATGATCGCTCTTTTACCTCAAATTTCCAAAAATTCCAAAGAAAATGAATTTTACATACCTATTGAGAAAAATTGCGAAAAAATGTAATTTCTTGGCCAATAATAATAGGCAATTCTCTAAAATTGATCATTATTGCTATAATTTTATGATTTTTGCTTTTTATTATTTTTTTTAACATCCAAAAGCCCTTTGCAATAAAAGCCTCGCTCAGGTATTTGCCAGAAATCGTCGAAAATACCTATCACTTTTTTGCCAATAATTTCCAAAAAGCTCTGCTTCTTGCTAAAATTAATAAATTGCTTTTTGCGAAAAATTGTGAAAAAAATCTCTTCTTTTTTTAGCAAGATTTTTGAAAATACTTCTGGTTGTTTTCTTGCAGAAAATTCTAGCTTCACTTTTTTTCAAAAATTGTCCTAAAAGTCTCGCTTTTTTGCCAAAAATCACCAGAAAACCTCATCCTTTGACCTTTGCATTTTTGGGATTTTTTTGAATTTCAAAAATATAAAAGGGTCGTTTTCGACTAATTTGAGGTCGCCGAATCCGAATCTGTTGTCAGATTTGAGCGCTCTCGCCCCTTCTTCGTGGAAAACGGGCGCTTATTTCGCGATCTAAACATCCTGCATCAATTTCGATGTTATATTTGGAATCAGCGACCTCGAATTAGTCAAAATCAGCCATAAAAAAAATTCAAAATTCCACAATTTTTTTCAAGTTATTTTTGAGCTCAAAAAAAGGCTGTTTCTGAGAGAATGGTGCATCATGGTGAAAATCTGACGCCTGTAATAAATTCGCCGTCCCATAAAACTCCCCAAAAATTCATGAACTAATTATGCGTTTTGTTAAAACTTCAATCTCCTTTTAAATTGTCAAAAATTGACGTTTTTTTCAGAAATTACAAAAATCCTCACTTTATTGCATCCAATTTTTGATTAAGTAGTATTTCAAACTTTTGTGGTTACTGAAATTACTTTTTTTTTTGGAAAAAAATTGGGTACGAGCCCTAAGCATCCTGAAAATTGTTGTTGTTGTTGAAATCCAAATCTACATTTTTAAAAGTCCATATAATAATAAACATACCTAATTACCTGTATTTTTCTTCATCCGCTGTGTTCTGCTCTTCTCTTTGCATTTATCAGGTTATCTTTGCTGTTGTAACTATTTACGAGGTATCGTTCAATGTTTAATTCTTTATACAAGCTTGTTTTTCTTGCCTAGTTTGGGGTAAAAATAGGTTTCCCTGATTATTCATTTCTTTTCAAAATTTAAATATGACGAGTAGAATTCTCAATTAATCATTAATTACCTACATATTTAATCAACTTTCAAATTGAAAATGATATTCGACATCTTGATAATTATAGAGATGTAGAAATTAGTAATGTTTTTATCTTATCACTGACTATGAGTCATTCATTGATTAGCTTCACTTCGTTTCTCAATAAAATGTGCATTTCAGTGTTTCATGGTTGGATCCCTTCTCACTGCCTCCAGCTCCAATTCAATCGTAGGGCATAACATTTTCCATTCGAAGAGTAAATGAATTTTTTCTGATGGGCTTTGTTAATATGAACAAAAATTCAAAAAGTCTGACAATGAGTGAAAGTAAGTGTTGATGATGAAAAAATGAAATTGATGATTTCGATTTTTTCACCGTACATACATTTTTTGAAAGAGAGGCAGAACCTTCAAAAAAAAAAAAAATTGAAAGTTTTGGGCCATTCTCTCAGCTTTTTACCACCCTCTGAAGTATTGTAGATGGATCCTATGAATCCAGTCTGAGTGGACATAATTTCAATTTTTTGAGTCGTATACTGGATGAAAATCAAAAAAATACAATCAGCACCCTCGAAATTTCTTCCTACGTTAACTTTCAGAATTTGGTGTCCCTAAATTTTCATGTAGACTGCTTGTTGGAGGAGGTCGAGTGTTGAAAAATTTCTGAAAATTGTGTAAAAAAGTGCTCAAATTTATTGAACAATTTTTTAATTCAAATCCTTAAAATAATAGGTACGTATAAATCACCCCGTAGTTATATCAGGAAATTGAAGAGATCACAGTTGTGAAGGTTCAGAAACCAAACTAACCAGTAGGCTTAAGTACCAACTTTCCTTTAACAAATTGACAAAAAATACTCAATTTTTTGGAAGATGATACGCATATTACCGAGTACTTTTATTCGACGTAAGTTCGAGTTTCATTTTAATTATCATCTCGCTGTCAGTTCGTATTCGTGTGTCTTCCCTTGTAAAGACAGACTGTGAGAGAGTGTCGAATGAATAAGGCAAAATAAAAACTACCATCGTACACAGACACACATCGAGAAATGTTTCTGTTATAATCATTTCTCATAATTCACTTTGCATTATCACTTGTTACCGTTTATGGGATAATTTGTTGCATGTACGTCCTACGTACGTTCATATTTCCGATGCATATTGTTGATTATTACGTCGGTCTTCGCATTTAAAAAAAACTGAAACGCTGTATTCACACATGTTGCATGATGGCGTTTTTTTTCCTCTTAATTTTCATCACATGTAATTAATTCCGGAACGAAATGAATATCAGAACTGTAATATGCATCGTTATCCTTGTATCTGTTCCAATTATTCTTTGAAAGGGTGCTTGAAGGTCAAGGAGTTACAAAATGACCATTTGTCTGGACATTGGTCCTGCCATTTATTATGTGCTTGAGCATTTTATTAGGTGCCAAAAATTTACTTCGAAGAGTTCCCCATGTTCGACAAATTGGTTGGTTCATGGTTGGGTGTTGTGATTTGTTATTCAGCGACAGGGAACATCGATGACCGTTAATTGAGTTGTTGGCTGTGTTATTGTTACATGACATATTGTCTGATATGAGTTTGTGTAACCAGTTGTATAATACGTCCGCCCACATTGATTTCCATTCTATATAAACAAGAGCACGTAGTATAGTACATCGGAACTAGTTTTCTTGTTTATTGAATTTCACAAAGATCTATCAAAATACCTATACATAGTACTGGATAATTATACACTTTGACGAATGGCTAATTTGTGGTTGGATTCTCTCTCTCTCTCTCTCTCGTATAGTTAGCTGCACAATCGAGTATGAGATTTGAATACGATTCTAAATGATGCTGAATATGTACGTTCGCCTTCCACTATACGTATACAAATGGAGTTTTGGTACTGACGATTATGACGTATTTGTACATGCACACTTATTCTTGGTACGAAAGTTAAATTCCTGGTTTTATTACTGCAATGGTGTGTTGCTTATGATGACGCAGATGCATTAAAACTCGAGCTACTTGAAATACTATTAACTCCAAGTGCAATTAGCGAATGATAAAAAGTGTTTATCATTGGAGATTTTTTTTCTCTTTCACGTGGCTATAGATAGGGATTTCAATGTCGTTGGTAGTATTTTTTTTTCATTTTTATTTCCACTACAAAGGAACCGTATAGAGAGGTATCTCTTTGCGGTACCTACACATTCGTATACATATAAATATTACAAAGATAATCGAATGACAGTTCCGGGGGTTTTGTAATATTTTTTTTTATTATTATCACCGAAACGGTGTGAATCTTAATTTGTAAGTTATTGTTGTATAGGTAAAGGGAGGTGGAAAAAAAAACCACACGGAGAACTCCAGCATATAGGTGAACACTGAACAGTTTCAAGTACCAGCTTGTGGTTATTTATAGCTACTTACGATTAGAACCCCTTATGATCGTATTGACTTCCTGCCACAATATTTTCTACGTACCGTATACATACGCGTTATACTCTCGGTTTCTATTGTGATTTGTCAAGGCTGTTTTTCCTTTATCAAAGTCTACTAGTATTTTCATTTGAATTCGAACCTACCCTATGTACGATGAAGAAGGATTAAGTGGCTGTATAGTAATCCTTATCCATGAATCTGAATCATGCATCGTCTCATCATCATCATCCTGACCCTTCTTAACTATACACATTGTATGTACCGAGTTTCGTCATCGCGTCTGCGAGTAGTTTGGCGTCTCTCTTTGAAGAACGTGCGGTACCCTCAATATGTGTAGCCATCGTATCCCCTTGTTCCGCGTTATTTTATTTTCAAGATTTCCTATGTTATGTTTCTAGCCGCGATGTTATTGTTATTACACGAGGAAATATCAATGCTCGGTTATCAATTGGTTCACGTGTACGGATTGATAAATGACGTTCCGACGTATGATTTTTTCGAGAAGGGTCATTTCGGAAGTCGCCTCCTCGGTTGTTTTCCGATCGAGTAGTACTTGATAATGGGACGTTGATCTTTTTTGCAAATACGTACGTGCGAGTGTGCAGAGTGCTGGATGAATGGTGGTTGCTTTATGCTTTATAGTGCCCACTTGAGAGATTCTTCGTCAGAGATTCTCAGATGTAACAGGGTTCTACTGATTGTGAAAGATGACGTGATTTTAGCGAGGCTGAGAAGTGTCTGTATTTTGGATTCGAGGAGCAAACGAATTTTGAAAATTGATATAAAGCTTACTGATTATTTTAGGAAGAGTTTTTTGATTATGAAAATAAATAATATGAGTGAAGGGGGGGGGGGGGTTCTTTTTGGTTTTTGGTCGCTTTTGACTTGATGTTATAGCTAAAGATACAGTATGTTGTACCACTTAAAATGCAACCCTAACAATTCAAAACGTAAATTTCGTAGTCGAATAACCTTATAAAACATCTTATAATGTGTAAGAGCTTAAAATTAGTCACAGTAAGTGTTGAAAATGTGCACCGAGTGCATTCAAATGAGTAACCACACTCTTGATTTCAAGATTTGATACTTTTTTCAATGTCGGGGTGTCCAGAAGTTACTTTGGGCTTTAAAAAATCGCATTTAACTCGAGAACTAAGCTTCTTAGAGAAAAACTAATGACATTGATCTGAAAGGAAATTTAATTCTCTACACTTTTGTCGACAATAATTTTTTCGTAGGATGTATCGTTCGCCCAGAAAATCGAATTTTGTGTTTAAAAACATGAATTTCAAAAAAAAAAAATGTGCTGTCGCTTTGTTTTTTGACATAAAAGTCGATTTTCTGGGCGAACGATACATCCTACGAAAAAATTATTGTCGACAAAATTGTAGAGAATTAAATTTCCTTTCAGATCAATGTCATTAGTTTTTCTCTAGGAAGCTTAGTTCTCGAGTTGAATGCGATTTTTTATAGAGCAAACCGACTTTTGGCACCCCTGTTCTGTGAAATTTTCTTAATTTCCAACACAATCACCAAACACAAAATTGTTGATTTATTTGGTGGTACAATACCCTGATACACATCTCGAAACTTGTCTTGAGCAATTTTGAATGATGATTCTCGAAAATAATGCTCTAAAATGAAAGCTTTTTGCACTTTCATGAATTTTGTCAAAAATGTAACATTTTTTAAATCATGGCCAAAATTTTGTAAAAAGTAGCTCATGTTGACCTTTTCAGAACTTGAATTACATATTTTTGAGAGCTTTTGCCCTCGCTTCGCTCAGGCTATTTGCTCTTCTTTTTCAATATAAAAAACGTATTGTTCAAATTCAAGAAATGTTCGACGTTTCAATCAGAAAAATATGTACTCATTTACCTCCATAAAAAATTTTTTTTCTTACTTCTTGAAACATGAATTTTTGGCGGGCTTGTTTGCTTTTTTTCAAGTTTGATTTTTTTTTAATAATAATCATTCAGGTTTGAAAATTTTGAAGCAAAAATAATAAACTTCTTATCACCCAAGAAAACAACGTTTTTATACCCCTCAAAACACTAATTTTCGATAGCTTTTTCGAAAAATTGATGTATTTTTTTTCAAAAGTTGTTCAAATCTTCCATTAATTTTTTTTTAATTTTTAATTTTTGAAACAGGTGTTTATTCGCCCAATTTCATTATTACAGTAACAAGAACCTTAAAGTGAAAATAAAATCAAAAATTGAAATGACAAAATTATGCTTGCTTGAAAAAAATCTTGGGATGTTTGAAGACATTGGAAAAGCGAACAATTTTAATGCAAAATTTTGCCTCGTCCACCCCCTCCCCCTCTTGAAAAATTTTCGAGTTCGCTGATTTTGTATTTTTGACATGTAGGGTACTCATGAGAAATTGTAAAAACTTGAATAAATGTAACGTAGCAATTGTTATAAAATCATCGAATTGATTTCAAATTGATGAAGTCGTGTACTTACTCCAATGTAAAAAATTGCTAAGTTCGAACCAAAAAAAAAAATGAAAAATCGTTCTTGTGGGAAGGGGGGGGGTGAAGATATTTTGGAAGGCAGTGATTTTCAGCCTAAAAAATCCGGTAGACACCCTGATCAACGAATTTCACCTTTTGTCAAAAATTACTGAAAGTCGTGTTTTATTGCTAAAAAAAAAATCCAAAAAGTCTAACTCTTCTCCAAAAGTTTGTGTTGATGTGTGGCTTTTTTTAAACCAGAGATTGCTAAAAATCCCTTTCTTTTGCCAAAATACCTGGTCTAAAGTTTCGTTTTTTGCCAGAAATTGCGAAATTCTCTCTTTGTGTTTGTTGCTTTAAATTGCAAAGACTTTTTCAAATTAAAAAGTTGGCAAAAATATCAAAAAGTATCATTTTTTTGCACTAATTGCCAAAAAATCCTGCTTTTGCTAAAATTGTAACAAGTTTCTATCGAGTTAAATTTTTTTGATTTTCATTAAAAACGAAAAGTTCTGGTTTTTTTGGAGATTTTTTTTTTCTGCATTGAAATGTTTTGACCATATGTTTGTCACTTTTTTAGTTATTTTGTGGTTACTTTTTCGAACTTTTTTGATAACTAAAGTTAATTACGAGCCCTGCGTGAATTGTATGAAAAATATGTATCTATAGGTATATCTACGATTTAAAATCAAAAACGATTTAATCATTTCAACTACGTAGATATTTTACCATTTCAAGTCGATTCCATATTATTCATGTCAATCTACATATGTTACCCGATTCACTTGCGCATCCTGTAGTGAGTAAAGATAACCACACGTCTCTTCATGAGCGAAAATGAAACCAGCTCCGAAGCTCGAATGCTCGATAGTGTTTGAATTGGCTTTTTAATTTTGATAATAGGATATCAGAAGAAATCTCATGGTTTGTTGTTGTTTTGCGTAATGAGAATTTCGTGCGAATAATTCGAATTCGGTTTGCATATGGTGCTTTTAAAGAGCTACTAATAGTTACACGATGTATTTTTTAAGGAATTGATACGTTTATCATTGGTAAGTAGAAGTACCTTATATTTTTGTTCGGATTTGGATCCATCATCCTACTGATAAGGAAACTCTGACTCAGGAAACTCCGATCGGAACGAAAGTTAGATTCGTCGATTTTTAAAGGTTCTTTTTAATCTATCCATGTTTCGTTCCAATCGGAGATTCCGGAATCAAGAGTTTTCATTCCTAGTGACAGTTGGATACGAGTTATGAAAAATATATGTACCTACCTATCAGTTATTAAGAAAATCGATCATTTCTAGGGTTTTCATTCGCAGTTCTTTTTGAAAATTGGCGAACTCAAAATGGATTGCGACGAAGAATCCTTTCCACATTTCCACTTCACTCAACGGACTCTGCAGGATATAGCTGCATCAAAATACGCGTTCATTAGTTGGTGTAATTCCAACGACCTTCCGCATATGCCGGCGAGCATTCGATCGATGATCAAAGATAAGATCCAATCAATTAGTAAAGAGATCAAAAATTGGATTGACAATTCTAGATTGTTCGAAAACGATAAACTACCTCGTGAAGTTACAATCAATTGTGTAGCTTTCGACTCAGCCGGCGGTATTTGCTCTAGAAGAACAGTAAAAAATTTACTCATGTCGAATTTGCAGAGATTAGATTCAAAGAAACAGTTTCAGACTGCTTGTTCGTATTGCATTGAGGAAGATATTAAACGTTTGTGGCCTTGGGTCAAAGATGATGAGCGATTTCGTAAATGTCATTTTAGATTCTCTCGTCGTGTTCATTGCGTCGATTTGATGGATTATTGGTGTTCTCGTATGAGAGACGAATTGAAGAAAGTCTACGGACCGCAACAAAAATCGCCCGAATGGTATGTGCTATCTCGGCTGCTTTCTGACGGTGAGTTTTATGTGAGAAATTGGTCAGAAGTCGAGTACTTTTGGAGTAAGTTGAACACGCATGAAAAAAGATCCCTCGTGGACAAAATTTGGATGGAGCAAAAAGAAAGTTACAACTTTAGGATGAAGCCAAATCCTCTTACAAAACACACATCTCGTTTAGTAATAATGAACTGGAATGATATGGTGCTGAACAATTTTGTGAGATTTAAATGGTTTCTATTTATTGTAGATTTTGCCATCGATGACGTCTATTGCCAATATGCTTTACAGCTTTGGAACTACGGGAAGAGTTCAATTGTTGATGGTCTCACCTTTTTGTACGATATTTTATTGCCTTTATCGAAAGTGGCATATAAGTGCGAATATTCGAGGTATGCAGCGATCATACTCAAAGAAATATGGCTTTCTGCTCCCGATCATTTGAAGGATTATGTTGCCTGGAATGTGTACCTCAATCACGTTAAAAGATTGTTCAAAGCATGTTTAGATAATGCACATGATCCCCCTTTTGGTCGCGATTTTGGTTTTTTGATCGAACTACTAAAGTATGCTGATTATGGAATCGGGCAACAAATCTGGAGCAAATGGTGGCTACAGTTGACCCGTCTTGCCAGAGTCTCAGATCTACGTGAATTGATGCCGTTGTGTTTTGGGGATGTAAACGATATTGTCAAGTTTAAAAAAACCAAAATGTTGGATTACGGAATAATGCGACGTAATTTCGAGGGTTTCGTGGATTCGGAATTGTTCGAAGAGCTATCCGAGTACCTGATGTTTTGCTGTTCGGATGCTGGCGATGAAAAGCAAGCACGTATTGTAAGAACAAAAATAATTGTTCGAAATATGCGATGGATCATTCGGCATAAGTCTGATTTCACTTTAAGCAAATGTTTTCAATTTTTCGATGGTTGTTTTACATTGGAAGAAGCAGCTGAATTGCTAGAATGTTACCTACCTGATAAAGAAACTGGGCAATTGTCTTTTTTCATCTCATTTAGCTGTTTTAAAACGTTCAAAAGATTACTGAATTGTTTGAAGTTTTCTGATCAACGTTTGATGGAATTGAAGCGATTTTTCCGCGAAAGATGTCGGCATGTTTTGAAGTTCGGTGTTTTTTATTTATTATCCGTGGACGATTGGGATAATTTTCTTAAATGGTGTGATTTCAGTCCAAAAGAATTATCTGAATTGAGATGTAACATTCAGATGGATAATCTGTTCGAAAATTTTCTGATCAACATGTACAAGTTTTGGATGGCATGGCGGAAGTGTCATGATTCTTTTGTCACTGTGTGTTTTGAAGAAAATGGGTTTCATTCGATCGATGGATTTTTACGTTGGTATTTCGGAAGTGAACAAGCTGCTCAGGAGTACAAATTGCGTAAAAGGAATGATCACGAGAATAGTGAGGCGATGAAATTGTATTTGAAAGCAAATGGAAAGGTTCGTGTAATTTTTGATAGTTGGTTTATCTAATGAATTTTAGTTCCTGAGCTGTCTCGTCTTCTGATTATTTTGATGGATGTACGGAATGAATGTAGGTATTAAAAAAATGATGTAAAAGTAAAATAAGTGTCGTAGATATGTAGCTACATTTTTTTTGTCATTGAGACATTCTACCTAATGTGATATTGTTCATTCTCAGACCATTTTTTAGTTGAATTTTCTTGTGTTTTTTTGAAATATTTGATAGAGAATTTTTTTCAGAAAATTCGACTTCTTTTTGTAATTTTTTCAGCTGCACTTGTTTGTTTGTTTTTCCAATTGAAAAAATAATCTGCAACATTTTAAATAATTATTTTAATTTTACGCAATTTGAATCGGTTTATTTGTATGATTATATTTTTATTTTGTTCATTATTTCGTAGGCTGCCTACATTTGTTGTATGTAATAGGTAGGTTAGGCATATTTTAAATTTACTATCGCGATTTATTGCATTTCTCGGCAAATTTATCGTTTTTAACGCAGATACTTATAGAATTTTAAAGTTTGTAACAAATATTGCCGAAGAAGCAGAATTTTCGGATTTATAGATAATAAATGTTGTTGTTGTATGGTTTCTTGGATAACTTTTTGTAATAAACACCTTTTTTCGAAAAGGAGGAAATTTCCAAGTACGAAAATCCTTCCTTCGAAGTATTTTGAAAAAACTCATTTTGCGAAATTCCCACTTTTTTTTGCAAATGGAAAATAGCAAACATTTTCTAAAAATTTCTCGACATTTGCTTCGCTTCGCTGTTCCTTTCCTCTCTTACGAGTAGTTTTCGCAGGTCTCGTATACTCGGTTACTTTTCAAGTACCTACTTGACGACATTACTAAAATTACTATTTTTAAAAAAATTCCCAAAACCAATTTTTCCGAATCTCGACCGTACTTTGTGAAAAAACAAAAAACATACATTATACATATTACTTCTTGCTAAAAAGTACCAAAATAGTTACAAATTCCACCTAAAAAATTCTAAAAAGTCTTAGTTTTTCCTAAAAAAAGATTCGAAAAGTCTCGCTTTTTTGATTGCATTGTCAAAGATTACCAAAAATTAAAAAAAATATTGATTTATGGACCAAAATTGCCAAAACGTTTTTACAAAAAATTGACAACATATCGCTTTTCAGCGAAATTTCTTTCCCCAAAAATTCAGTACTTACCCCAAAGTTGAACTTTTTTGCTAAATTCTATAAAGTCACTTTTTTACAAAAAATTTTTCCAATGTGTCACTTTTTCACCTGAAATTGCTGAGAAGCCTTTTCTTTTACTGACATAGTAAAGAATTTCGCTTTTTTCCAGAAATTACAAAATCCTCATTTTGCCCCAATTCAATTAAAAAGTTGCAAAATTAGGTAACCTTTTTTTTTTTTGCAAAAATTACGAAAAAATATCACTTTTTCGGCACCAATTACTAAAAAGTCCTGTTTCTTGTTATAATTGTGAAAGTTTCTATCGAATTCTTTCTATCTTTAGATTTTAAATAAAACGAAAATTTCTGATTTTGGTTATTTTTTTCTGCATTTAAATGTTTTGTCACTGTTTTGGTTATTTTTTTGGTTGCTTTTTAGTGCTTTTTCGGTTTGAAAGATAATAAGTACAAGTCCTGTTTTCGAAGGACAAAATCGCATTCTTTAAGGAATAAATCCGTTGAAAAATACAATAAAAACGTTGTTTTGTTGTTCTAAGCCAAAAAGATTGCAAAACTGCTTCCAGAACTTTCTTTTTTTAAAGTAATTTTCAAAGAACTTGTAATTTTTAATGAAAATATGTAGTATTTTTTGAATACGTAATAGTCTCAAGTTTTGGAAAATTACTCAAAAAGTCTCAATTTTTGAAAAACTAGTCAAAATGTCCCAATTTTTGGAAAACTTTTCAAAAAGTCTCAATTTTTGTAAAAACCAGCCAAAATGTCCCAATTTTTGGAAAACTTTTCAAAAAGTCTCATTTCTCGGAAAATTTGTCAAAAAGCTTCAAATTTTTGGAAAATTTGTTCAAAAGTCCCATTTTTTGGAAAACTTGTCAAAATGTCTCAATTTTTGGAAAACTAGTGATGAAGTGCCCATTTTCAGCACAATTGTTGAAACTTGCCCATTTTTGTAAAAATTTTCAAAAAGTGTTCATTTTTGGTGAAACTGTCTGAAGGGGTCAATTTTAGCCACAAATTTCAGCATCTGAAATTATTTTAGTTATGAAAAATTTCAAGTCATGTTGTTTCCGAAAATCGTGGGTTCGTTCTAATCGGAAATGAGCAGGCACCTCAAGAAGTTTCCTTGTGAGCATTTTTGACCTATTTTTTCGCTCTTCGTTTTCTCAAAATGACCGACAAAATCTCTAAATTAAAGCTCAGGATTTCAGCAGTATCCCTTCAAAATGTCTACAGGTCAGTAAGCACAGTCGATTTTTCTCAGGCCTCCCCCTCCCCTTCAAAAAAAATGTTTCTCTGAAATTTGTCAACATTTTTCAGGTTTCCGCAGAACCTTCATTCCAGTATTTCTCAAAATCACTCTTCCCCCACAATCACTTCAAAAAATGCATTTGAAGATTTAAGCTACAAAATTTAATATCACTTACAGCAAAATAAAAAAAATGGCAATACAAATTTCTATGAACAGAATCGTTTAACGAATTGCAAAAATGATCAAATCGTACGAGTCTCGAGCTCGAAACATCGAACCATATACAATTTTCGTTGAATTCCGACTACCGTCGTCTTTATTCGGTATTTATGTACGTATTTCACCGTTATACTCGGCTACATTCGAAGAATACATAATACATCAGACAAAGTCACGTTTCGAATGTTACTTTGCAATTTTTAGGTGTAAATTTCAAACTAGACAAGATAATAATCGACCTCCAACTATTCATTAAAACACTTCTACAATACTAAAAAGACTCATTGAATAATATGATCTATTATTCGCACCAACATTTAGTCAGCCGACCCAACCCTCATTCATTGATAACAAAAAAAAAATTAGCTTCAATGAAACCGATCTTATAACACGTGCGGCTATCCAAACAAATCAAGTAGTAGATTACTCACGCTATATGAAAACACTTCATGAAATAATTAGCCAGTTCGAAGGCGAGTTAATTAAGTCGCAACTACACATAAATCGCTTCCGTTCTCGGTTATGTTTCCATAAAGCGGTGAAATTCCGACATAGTTTAACATAAAGAAAAATATACTGAAGGTCAAAGACCCATTTCACCCGAAAGCCAATCGAAGTTCTCTCTATAACCCCGCAGGGGTTATCGGCGATGATTTAACTTCGAGCTGAGCACGAACGATATGTTTCGCGACCGAGTAAGTTCACAGTTCTCATTTTGGACCATCGAATTATGTATTTTGAAGGTACCTTTTATAGGTAATTTTCCAGTAAATCATCGGTAGATCACTCACAAGAGCAGGCCATTGCTCTGCGAAAAGAAGACGATGGCGCCACGCGAGTTCACAATGGCTAATATTATGCGTGCCATTTGAGCGTCGTCGTCGTCGACGACAACGATGTTGTATCTTTCACGATTTCAGTCTTCCATTAATCAAATGCGCTCGTGTGCACGGTGCGGTGTGCGCGTAAAATGAATTTTTAATTAGAGCCGAAAACATTGCCAGCACAATGAACAAGTCGCTGTTGACTGTCGACTGTCGTCAGCGGTCAATGAGGTCATTCGCGAAAACCGCAGTTGCACCGAACGAGCAGCAAGAGCGCAAAAAACCCATCATCAATTCGGGTCATGGTTTAATTGAAATATCAATGATTAACGAGTATATTATAGTCGAGTATGCGAATAGAAATGGAAATTCGCGAAATGAAAATGACGCTGTGCGAATCTCGCCACTTGTACTTAGATATATGGTCGTGTTGCGTAGATAAAAAGAAAAATACGACTGTACTTGCAGACAATGTAGCTACAGGTGTGATGAATTATTGTTATCAAAGACGTAAAATTATTCATTGCTGGTGATATCATCACTTTTTCAAAAGGTCACCTACCTGTTTGCAGAAATTTCAAGTTGCGAATCTGGTTTTTTAAAAAAAATTGCAGTCAATTTAAAGACAAATGGTATCATTGCCACAGTCAGTAATGTATTTCGAGGAGTAATATTTTTCAAACCATTGGTGGTAAATGAATACATGTACCTGTAGAATTCGACAATTGGGATACAATCAGAGGCCATTTGAAAGGAAATTCACTCGAAAGATAGGGTGTTCACGAAATTTCCGTCATGATTACCTTGACCATTTTTTTTGCCATTCTCTGTGAATGCTTCATGAAAATTCATGGGCAATACGTAATAATTTTGGGGAGGGGGTAACGATCTCCAAATCACAAACATTAATTTGTCGACGCAAATAATTTTTTTTTTCATTTATCCATGCCGCCTTTTTATTTTTTTTTATTTATTAAAAAAAAGATGTGATTTTTCAATTTTTTTTTCGGTTTTAACCGATTTTTATATTTTTTTAAAAAAATTCTTCGGTATTTCGCTTCATTTTATTTGTATTTTAGCGTATATAACGTCATTTCAAATATTTTTTATACCAATTTTACAAATTTTTTTCTATTTCAAGTGATTTTTCCACATTTTTTGCTCACTATTTGGTATTACATATCATTTTATTGGCCTCTGTATTCTTCTCAACAGTTTTTATGTCAAGCACTTACTCGACAATTTCTGGCTAAAATGCAACTCTTAAGAATAATTTTTGGAAAAAAGTGAAAGATTTCTAGAATTTTTAGCAAATACATTTTTTTTGCAGCTTTTTGCAACTTTTGGCAAACAGTCAAAATTTTTTGGCAAAAAGCGAGACTTTGGCAATTTTAACAAAATCAATGGTTTTTTTGGAAATTTTTGGAAAAAGGGGCAATTCTTGAAAAAAAATTAAACTTGTTGAAATTTTCTGCAAAAAAGACAATTTTTGGAAAAAATGAAATTTCAACAATTTTAGCATAAGGAAGAGCTGTTTGACAATTTTTGGGCCAGAAGCAACCCTTTTGGATAATTTTTGAAAATAGTGAAATTTCTTGAGATTTTCTGCAAAAACAATAATTTATAGAAATTTAATTTTTGAAAAAGGTGGGATTTTGGCAGAAAATGAGACTTTGGCAATTTTTGGCAAAAAATGGAGACTGTTGGACAAACTTTTTGAAATTTTCTGCAAAAAAGACAATTTTTGGAAAAAATGAAATTTCAACAATTTTAGCATAAGGAAGAGCTTTTCGACAATTTTTGGCTCAGAAACAACCCTCTTTTGGATAATTTTTGAAAAAAGTGAAATTTCTTGGGATTTTCTGCAAAAACAATAATTTGTAGAAATTTAATTTTTGAAGAAGGTGGGATTTTGGCAGAAAATGAGACTTTGGCAATTTTTGGCAAAAAAGGAGACTGTTGGACAATTTTTGAAAAAAAATTAAACTTTTTGAAATTTTCTGCAAAAAAGACAATTTTTGGAAAAAATGAAACTTCGACAATTTTAGCATAAGGAAAGGCTTTTTGACAATTTTTTGCTCAGAAACAACCCTCTTTTGGATAATTTTTGAAAAAAGTGAAATTTCTTGGGATTTTCTGCAAAAACAATAATTTACCTATAGAAATTTAATTTTTGAAGAAGGTGGGATTTTGGCAGAAAATGAGACTTTGGCAATTTTTGACAAAAAAAGAGACTGTTGGACAATTTTGAAAAAAAATTAAACTTTTTGAAATTTTCTGCAAAAAAGACAATTTTTGGAAAAAATGAAACTTCGACAATTTCTGCATAAGGAAAGGCTTTTTGACAATTTTTGGCTCAGAAACAACCCTTTTGGATAATTTTCGAAAAAAAGTGAAATTGTTTGGAATTTTCTGCAAAAACAATAATTTATAGAAATTTTTGAAAAAGGTGGGAATTTTTGTAACCTTTTGGTAAGCAAGCAAATTTTTTGGCAGAAAATGAGACTCTGGCAATTTTTGGCAAAAAAGGAGACTGTTGGACAATTTTTGAAAAAAAATTAAACTTTTTGAAATTTTCTGCAAAAAATACAACTTTTGGAAAAAATGAAACTTTGACAATTTAGCATAAGAAAAGGCTTTTCGACAATTTCTGGCTCAGAAGGAACCCTTTTGGAACAACAATTTATAGAAATTTTTGAAAAAGTGAGAATTTTTGCAACCTTTTGACAAGCAAGCGAATTTTATGGCAGAAAGCGAGACTCTAGGAATTTTAGCAAAAGTAATGGCTTTTTGGCAATTTTCCACAAAAAGGGAAACTTTTCGACAATTTTTGGAAAAAAAATGAAACTTTTTGGAATTTTTTGCGAAAAATACATTTTAGAAAGTTTGGCAAAAAAGCCAATTTTAGAGCAAAAAGCGAGACTTTGGTTAGTCATCTTTGCAACATATTAAAAAATGTTTGAGGTACCATAATTTTATCTGTTTTTTTTTTTGGTAAAATGAATTTACATACATATTTTGTGTTTTTTTAATCGGACACCTCTGAACTCCTCCCATCTTCCCCTCCTCCCCCCCCCATTGCCCTCAAACTTGTTCAAAACACAAAAAAAATTGAAAATTATGGGACGGGAGACGTTAACATTGTCAAGTTTTTGAGAGTGCTTGGTTTAAATATTTGATTTTCTTGAAGATACAACTTCTCAGTACTCTTCAACTGCCTCCCCCCCCCCCAATTATGAAAAAAATGCTCAAAATGTGGTGTTACATATTGTTTATTTTTTGGACTTGACTCTTCTGTGTTTCACGTAGCCACTGATTTTTTTTCAAAATTAAGCTAGTGCTGAAAATATCACTCACTTCGTTTCGAGTAATTTTATCGCTATTTTTCTATCAAATTCTCATTTGAGTTATGAGTTTTACGAATCACGTTGAATGATTTTTGGTGAATCATTCTAATTTTCCCTATTTTTTGATCGAATTCGTACGTGTCTGAAAATATTTCAGAATTGATTCATACATCAGACAAAAGGTTTACAATTGGTAGTCTACTGTACGATTTCTATGTTCGTAATTTAGTCCGCAGCATGTACCTAATCGAAAATTTATTTTTTTGTTGCAGGTGAGTTGATGATTAGAAAATGTGTGACGATTGCGAAAACAATATTCTTCAAATATGGAAATTGGAAGGAAAAAAATACGTGTTGTTCGACACGAACAATCGATGATAATTGCATCTTAACTAACCTGTGGTATGTAAATACACAAAGAAATTTTCTTACATTGTGGCAACTTTCGGTTTCTTCGTATAGAATACGAGAAACTTACAGTGGAACGAACGTTATTGTGCTATGCAATACAGACTCAGAAAAATGAATAGTAGAACCTGTGAAGATGTCCGTTAGCAACATTGCTGTCAAGTTTTTTTAAAAATCTTCTGCTGGATCTCGAAGGTTAGCCAGCGAGTGGGTTTCATGAAACCTTTATTTTACGAGTCAATTAAAACGAGACTATTCACACGAAACGATATTAAAATAGACTTTTATTTGTCAGCCGTTTGTAATAATTTAATAACGGACATTGAGTTCCTTTTTTTGATATGTTGAAACGGGTTCGTCGTCTGTGGTCATTTTACCGCCTACGAAGCCGACACCGGTAAATGTGAATAATATTTTCTATTATTTTAAAAGTTTTAAAATCTTGTAAATTATTACGATTGTTCGACGCGGAGACGATTCGATATATATTTTTATAGGTATAGTATACAAGGCGTCCTACGCGATAGCGAGACTGCAGTCGCCCCTGTATATTTAAATTTTTCTCCTTGGTAAAATTTATTACGTGTATTACACGGAACTATACAAAAACAGCACGTAGCCTTGATATTTTGGTGGAGTTTATTTTTCGTTATAGTATTTTTATGTCAAACGACGATATAGGCTATAGGATAGGGCAGGGACAGGGTGTTGCTATAAACCGGGTCATCCTATAATAATACGCGAGTACACGTAGTACACATTCAATTTCTACGCGTACAAAAAGTAGGAAAATGTCAAATCTGGAATCGAGTAAACATTACCAATGAAATCCCTCTAATAAGCTATTGTTGTATCGAGAATAGTGACTGAATTGCGATTGCAAACTGTGCAATATGCGTTGATAGGTGTAATTCGTTTGAACCCTAGTTTTGTCCTAGGTCCACGACGACGGACTATAAAGGTTTGGACAAATGTTTAGGCGTTTTTGGGCGACCTTCGTCCTTCGCAAGCTGCCCAAACTGCACAGCTTGCGCAGATCGCTCGAATTAACCTATATATTGGATCTCAAATGTGCATTATTAGATACGAGTTCTTTATTATAAAGAGGAAATTTTTAATAATGAAAATAGTATTACTCGTCGATCGATCAATCATCTGCAAGATATAGCATGCCATATGGAATATATTGCTGTGCATAATGTTTTATCCATAATGCATATTTTGTATATGGGTGTTTTGACCTTTTGATGAGGTGTTTAATTTGTTTTGTGTGTTATTGTTCAACATTTTTCAACACTTTGTGTCGTATATCTTTATACGAAGAGTAGATTTTACGAGGGATTGGTGTTGAAGTTTTTTTTTTTTTTTCATTTTTACGTATGTAAATTATAGGATTTTGATTCACTTTCGTTAGTTTTTTAGTTGATTTTCTGGCTATTTTTTTATGGATTTTGGTAACATTATTATAAGCTCGACTCTTTAATATCGGATTTATGGTTTCGTTGATGTTATAAATTGTCAGAGAGGATTAACTCATTATCTATATGAGTTGAAATGTTTATATCGATGAGCTTATCAATTTAGCTGTGAATTACAAACGCGACAGATGCTTTGCTCAATTGGTTTTATTTATTTATCTTGACAGTAAGAAATTTACTTTTTAATGCCCTTGTCGAATGTCGAACCGGTATTTTGAGCTAAGGAATTGTGGTATTTTTCAATACTGAATTTCTGGATCTTCGAAAACACTGACGAAGAAATGTTTTATGTGGCTTCAAATTTGTATTCAACTTTTTTTTTTAACAAATTGGGGGCTGTAAAATGGTTTGCAGTTAGAATTTTAGTTGTTTAATCTCAAAATTCAGTTTACTTGAAGTCTTTGAAATTGTTAAAGTAGAGATTTTCTCCTTGAAAATTCGTTTGGCAGGTAAAATTTTGTGTTGAATAGCATTTTGTATCAGCACTCAAGATTTTAGTAAACAATAAGATATTTTTGACGTAGTTTTTTTTTTTTTTTTTTTATTTGATTGATGAGCTACAATTTTTTAAAGCGTTTATCCTATGGAATTTTTCTACCAGTTTATGGGCCCCACTTTCAATGTGAGTTACCATAGAAGTAATCCAATTTCAAATTTTCGTCATTTTTTGAAATTTGTTCAACAAAAATTAACCTTAAAACTCGATTATTGAAATTAATTTGAGAAATTAGCCTCAAATAGACTGAATCTCAATTTCAAGAGAGTGATAAAAAATGGGAAATGAATTAGTCTGTAGTAGAAACGCTTTATTTGGTATAGAAATGAAAAATGGCACCCTTAAAAAATCACAATTTTTGGCAGCTTAAATTTTTATGGGAAGGAGAGCCAAAATAACATTTTCTCTCCAGCCTGTTCTGGCTCTTTGCTGTGCTCATTACACTTCAGTTCATTTTATCGCCACCCACTGAAAAAATTTCAGATCAAAAGTCTGTTGATAGGAAATTACGTATAGAGATTTCATCGTTTCTTTATACGATTGTACAATTTAAATTGGCATGAATTCGTTTGATTTCACGTAATTTGATAAAATCATATCCGGCAATTTTTTAAATCATATGCTTTATCGGAAATTTTTACATCGGGTGAGTGACCGCCATGTTGAACTTTTAATTTATTCCTGAAAATATCCGGAAATGACGTGTGAGCTGTTTTTGTTATCAGAAAAGCAATTCAAACAAAGTACAGCCAGATTAGCTGTTCTGGGCATTTTAAAAAATGGTTTCTTATGTTGAAGGGAAAAACCAAAGTAAAGGTGTGAAGAATTTTTGACAAATGTCTCCTTGGAGGACTTACTAGTTTTCGCCCTTTGAGGGGGGGGGGGTGCTCTCCGATCTGAAATATTGTTTTTGGGGAACAAAAAGTCAATTCATTCCAATTTGAACTGAAAATTTAAAAAAGGAAAATATTGGAAATTTTTCAGTTTCATTCTGATTATTTTTTTCAAGATTTTCTAGATCGAATCGATTTTTTTGAAATGTGAATTAAAGTACATAATTATCTACTATCAATCTTTAAGCTTTCAAGTTTTGCAAAAGTCCTGCATTTTAAACATTTTTGAGCTTGAAAAAATCAGGTGGATTTTTTGATACCTCAAGTATGATTTTTTTCAACTTTTCCTTTTACAAAACTTTTACTTTCCTCCACCAATTTTATGTAAGTTGGTTTATAAAATAAAAGCTCATCAATGTTTGGATTTTCTATTTATTTGTTTTGATTTTGCAAAAAGTGTTGAAAAAAATTCTCGAAATGTTTTGTTTTTTCAATTTTTTAGTTCTGTTGAGCTTTTTGTTAGCGATTTTTTATTATTTCTTTTGAAAATCTTAGAAAGAAATTTGCTGGACATTTAATCAAAATCATATTTTTCAAACTCTCAAATTTCCATGTTTTTTCTTGGACATTTCTATATTGCTTTTGTTTTCTCATAATAATGTTTTCAATTATAGGATTTATCGAGTATCTTTCATCAATTTTTCAACACGATTAAAAATTTTCATCAGTTTTCCATTTTTTTTGCATATCTACAATTTGTATGATGTGAATGGCTAGTTGGTTTTTATCGCATTAAAAGGGTTGAAACAGCTTTACAATCTGCTACCGAGCATTTCCTTCACTCGAAACTTCCTACGAAAGAAAAAAATATGTATATCTTGGAGTCTAAAGAAACCGGTCAAGGACGGGTTGAAGCATTTCAACTGTTGAGATGTTAGTTTTAGTAGACTGAGTAGAGGTAGGTACATCACACACCACGTAGTTCTCTCAGATGCCAACATTTAAGTACATGGCGGGTCTAGTCTACTATACATTCGTGAAGATTTTTTTCTGAATGCGAGATGATTACGAACATACTCGTTGACAGTTTAATTTGTACGCTACCGTTTTCGGGATATCTCCAGTAAATGTACGTACAAATGCCATGGCATATCGGTGGTACGTCGCGTGATTATTCTTTTTTCGTTTTAAAACGTTAATTGTTTTATTGGTTTTGGCGAAATGAAAGCGTCACTGTGTCGTTGGTGCACATTTCGCTATTGGTTCAAAATCCGACCGAAGACGTGTATTTCATCACTGTCTTAAAAAGGATCCACGAGCTGGAGAAAATAGCGAAATAGATTATCGTACGAGTTTTTAGGATGCTGTGCCGAAAAATATATCTAAGGCACGAGAATCTTTCTATCTGGTGGTTGTACGAGCCAATAAAGCCAGGCTGTGGAAGTGGAAATGCATCGTATGTTGCGGTAGGTGATGGTTGATGGTTATGTATTTAGTTGGAGGGTGCAGCACGTTAATCCTGTCAACTATTCCAGTCTCCCCTCCAGCTGTTCCTTTGTCGTAATGCCTTTAACTAGTAAATAAATTAAATGGAATAGCGACGGGGTCTAATGTAGCCTTTGCTGTGCCGCTGCATGGCCTAGTAGCCATTATCCAATTTATAGCACAGACGATGCGATACGAGCGTGCACCTAATTGCCTACGCACTGCTTAGGGATGATTATTGTTGCGATGTTTTGTTTTTATTAACAAGGTGTTTTTAGTGTGGGCGTATCGCTGGACTGTGAGCAAAATCAAAAATTCGTGTTTTTTCTCTTTTTTTGAGAGAATTTTTATTTGAAGAAGATTTTTATCAAACTTGATGAGATAATTTCCTAAAATGTATATCTAATAAATTTAGCCAATTTTAAGTTAGCTATATCGACATGGAAGCCATTGCTCATGGCTAATGAAGAAAATATTCATGTAGCCAAATTGGTTGGTTTTTTTGACTTTGTGGCTCTTTTGAACAATTTAACGACACTTTTTCAAGTTTCTAACAATTTTTATAATATTTTGAGTAATTTTTGCAATTTTTATCAACGTTTTTATGGATTTTTTTCGTAGTTTCTGTACTTATTTTTAATGAGTTTAAATTTTATATTTTTTAAAATAATTTTTGCAATGTTTTCCAATTTTAATGACATTTTTCATTTTTTCCCATTTTTCAACATTTTTGGTGAATTTACTTGTAACCATAATTTTTCACGTTTATAACCATTTTTTATACTATTTTGAGCAATTTTTACAATGTTTACGTCACTTTTTTAATGGATTTTTTCATAGCTTTTCTTCTTGTTTTTTATAAATTCAAACTCAAAATTTTTCAAAACAATTTTTATTCAATTTTACTGACACTTTATAATTTTTTTCCCCAATTTGATAGCATTTTTTTAACAATTTTACAGCATTTTCTTACATCTGAAACAATTTTATCAATTTTTACCCACCATTTTTATGAACTTTTTCGACATTTTTCAATTCAATTTTGGTCATTTAAATTATAGGTACATTGTTTGAATGTTTTCTGTTAATCAAAATATCAGTAATATTCCTTGAATTTTTACAGATTTCATTAACATTTCTGTATAGTCATTTTATACCTAATTTTTTTTACTTAAGTAGTTGGTGCATTTTTTGAAATGTTGATGCCATTTCATCTAGTTGAACATAATTTTCAACCTTTTGTTCTGAAATTAAAATTTTTTAAAATAGGCATTTAAAACACATTTTTCCATGATTTTTGAAATGTTTTCAACGCTTTTCAAATGACATTGTCCTGTTTTATGTAATTTTCAACGTTTTTTGAAACGATTTTTTCAAAGTTCAAGTAGGGGAATTTAAATAGAAAGAATTAATTTTCAAAATTGGACTTTTTTGAAAAATTCATCATTTTTTGTAAAAAAAAGTCGGAAAATTATTGAAAAAATAAATTGCAAAAAATTAAAGTCGTGAATTTTTGATCTTCAACCTTTTCCTCTCTCCCTCTCTCCCTCTCACCATCAATCCCTCCTACCATCCCTCCTCCGAATATTTCGTTTTGGATTTCATTTTGGTGAATCACTGTCAAAAATGATGCACTTGTTTCCAACTACTTGAAACTATAGAAAAAAAATTCAGAAAAAATATAGGTAAGTATTCAAAGATTTTAACGTTTCTTTCAAAGGTTAAACTTTCTCGTCGAATACTCAGAGCTTTTCATTTTGACCTATATAAGCGATAGGAAAATACGGTCAATTCGACATAATTTAATATTGAAACGCTATGCGCCTATTTTCGTAGGAGTATTATACGTATAAGTCATCGGTATAAGGCAATGGTGGCGTAATGCCAGATACATGAACTCATCTTGAAGTTACCTCGTCTGAAACATTCACCTTCGTGTCGAGTAATACGCTAAGTGTGTTCGCATCCCATACTATAATACCGTGAAAAATCTCTTAATCTCTATTAAATTTTTAAATCGAGTACTCGCATGTCGCCTGCTCGACTCGAGGGAACAATTCGAGCAATTTTTTACGCTATTAATGAAAAATTTTTTCATTAAAATTCTTACCTTGAGGAGCTCACATATCTCCCTAGGGCATAAGTATTGTTTTTTTTTAAAATGAAATTCGTCACGTATTCTCAACGACCGACGATGATGATGAGCCGATTCTCAGATATGAAAATTTCATTACTTATGCTGCAGTTGCGCGCGCATTTGAGTGAAATTTTGCAATTTATATGTTGGCGTTTTGCCTTAATATTTCGGTTAATGGGTTAAATAATGGTGTAATAAATTTAGCCTTTTTCAAAACACACAACCTAGTTCGTGACTTTTTGAAAATTTTTCGAGCCACGAATTTTAGTACAATTGGCAAATGGAGCGAGTCAAACTGTAAATAAATTTTATCGCCGGTTCGATGGCTTTTTACAAGGAAGACTAGCCGAATGTGTATACTTATTGCAATGGTAATGGTAATAAAATTACGTATGAGATGAAGGTCCATCGTATACGTTGAGGGTGGAATTTTCGAAACACCATGTTACGGTGTACGTAAACGAGACGTCGTATACAGGATGTCACGACGTTAGGTTTGTCATCGGAGCGAATAAACGACGATGACATTATTTCATTATCAACACATGTCCTATTGTCCTAAATTTAGTGGTTCTTAAAATTTTCGCCTAGAGGAAGTTGAATTTGAAAAAATACGTTGATTTGTTCCGTTGATGAGTCTTTTTGCTGTGGTAGTTTTTGAAATTTAAATTGAAAGTTTTTGATTGAACTTACAGACTGAATATTGAGACTGAAGATGAAGTTGGACCTAAAGTAGAATGAGAGAACCTTTACTATACATCAGATTGTAATTACAATCGTATACTATATCGATCGCATTTTCGTATAATGTACTCCTATACATCCAGTAGTACTCTCATTGATACCCTTATATACTTGTACCATGCTCCCAATATCATTACGTTTTATCTCCGCCACGATATCTTAGAACAAAATGACGAGAAAACTGGAGACAATAGGATGACTCATCCGCCATAAGTCGCCTCATTGTACGATACTTGGTGTAAAAGTTTTTCCATCAAATACACATATACATATAGGAAAAAAGGGTTGACTAAAAATTCACTGGCCTTTGGCGAAACATCTTGTGTGTGCTGCTTCGATTCACGTCGTACATACAGCCAATCCTCGATGAGATTATTTTTAACTTTTTTTTTGTTTACCTCCAGCGACGCTACAGAGCTTCATGTCTCGAGAGTCGAGTTTTAAATAATCATACGGACGCGCGTCATCGTTGTGGCATAATTTTAGGCTCGACTGTTAAACGAATTTATTCGGAAACTGTAATTAGTAGAAGGTATAATTAGATGTTGTTATTTTTTTCCTAGCTGTCTTTTTTAATGTAGAAAGGCGTACGAAGAAGTGTCATGCGGTGAGATTTTTCTTAACGTAATTAAATCACTATAGGGTGAAGGAAACATAAGCATGGAATTGTTTTCTGCTTTCGGAGATTTGCGATTCGATGTGTCGAGATGGTGTGTAGATTACGAAATTCGGCGGATTAATTATTAGGTTTGGAGAAGCGAATTTATATGCAACTGTTTTGCGGTAGGATTTTTTTCCAGGTAGTAGTTTTTTATTTTTGATTGAGATCACTTCGGGTTGGGAAATTTTTTTAGTCGATGATTTTATCGTAATATAAGTAGGCATACTTTTTCAAGAGTACGATTGGGTAACTTGAAAAATGACATGTGCTGTGAGCAAGCACGTGTTAAAGCAGAGTTCCTTCATGGAAGTGCCATGGTAGCTTTTTATTCAGTAGAAAAAGTTTCACATGTAATTTAATGTTATATTTAATTCCACGTTATCGAGTTATATTATATTTAATTTCGAAAATGACCTGATTTAATTGAATATAATTCTATGTAATTTGATTTAATGGCTGCACAGAGCAGTATTTTAAAATTAGCAATGTAGGTAACTTAAAGTTTGCTGTGGGAAGATGAGGGATTTTTTTTGGAATGTGAATGCGCCGGTCCTTCAAAAACATAAATTTTTTATGTAACGTCAATGAGCCAAAATACGTTTCGACTGCAATTTTGAAGATTCAGTTGAAAGTTGATTACTGTCTTGAAAATGAATGAAAGCTGAGATGTGATCGAGTACTCCTTCTAAAACGTCCCACAACGAGAAATTTTTTTTTTGGAATGTAAGTGTGCCAATCCAAGACGCATCTAGAACGTTCTCTGGGCGTAAATGCTGAATTTCAGCCTCCTACATTAATTTGGAGGGGTGGAAGCATGTGATAAGGTTTTTCAAGGTCAAAAAACACTTCTCCCCTCCAAATTGTTCTCTGAGGCTGTTTTTTTGATATGTTGTGCAACTTTTGATTCCCTGTCAATTGATTTCTATTTCGACTTTTTCAATTTTCATCACCTCTCTTCGTCTCCTCTTAGAAATTTGACTATCTGCGAATTTTTTCAAGGTCATCTCCACTCAAACCCTTCCAACCTGAATCCAAACCCGGTCTAGATACCAAATTTGCAAGAAATTTCGTTGAAATTCCTTCGACTGAGACGTGGGTAGGTACCTACTTTGAAATATTGTTAGATATACGTATTTTTATATACGAATCGGTGACTGTTTCGGAGATTATTTTAAATACCGTGTCTAAATTGCTACGAGATTGAGAGTATGTCGAAATGGTCTCCATAATAACTTACTGCAGCTGACATCGGTCTATAGGTTGCCTATTCCTGGAAATACCACAGATGAAGAGGCAGCAGGGTGACGAATGAAAGAGCCTAGTGAGTGGTTTGAATATACCCGAATAATAGAAGAACATGACGGTTGAGTCCACTGAATTGACTAAATGGTTAAAAACGATGTTGATTTTTCTTCTAAAAGATGTGGCCGAAATCGAACCCGAAGCTGATCAGTTTTTAAAAACGAATGGTGTCTGCTCAAGTGTCTCATTTCACTCGTACATGGAAAAAGTGATGCTAATGTGTGTGGTTTTATTTTTGGAAGTTGATGAGATAATGTCGAATGCTAACCAGTCATTTAGTACCCATCTGAACTACTCAAGTTATGTTTTAATATGTAAAATGGGAAAGAGCTTTGGTTATTTTTGATTAATCGATTTTTTGAAATTTAGTTCTTTAATTTTATGTGCATTTTTTTCTTTTCTTTTTTTTTAATAAGGCAACATTGAATGTCAAAAATCAATTTTTTTTTCAAAAAATATTCAAAAGTCTCGCTTTTCTGACAAAAATTGCAAAAGTCAGTGTTGAACAAAAAATCTTATTTTTTAGAAACATTTTTAGAAAATCTCACTTGATTTCCCAAAAATAAAGTAGGTGCCTGAATTCTTTTTGTTGTCAAAAATCACCAAAACATACCCTACCGCTTTTGACCAAAGTTGCAAAATAGAACAACTGATTTTGAGAAAGATTTCAAAAAAATATCACTTTTTTTTACGAATAATAATTGCCAAATAGTTTTGCTTTTTGCTGAAATTTTCAACGTTTTTCTTATTAACCCTTAAAGACCCAGGCTAATCCTGAGATGTTGTGTGAAAATGCTTTCAATTTCCTGAAATAGATCATCACAAGCATCACTTTAACCCACAGTTTGCCCCCCAGCCCCTTAAAGCAGTCTCGTAAAAGCCGTACCGATTTATTTAATTTTCCTTGAAAACCGAGAAAGCAAAAACCCCAATGAGGTCAATCATGGAACTGAATGATATAGTATCATTAGGTGTACTGAATGAGTGAAAGCATATCCCCAAAGAACACCCCACCCCTTTTTGGGGGGCAAATTTTCAAAAAAGTTGGGATAAAAAAATTGGACCCATGCTCCATTTTTGGATAAACATATTGATGGTAGACCTTTCACAAAATGAAATCATGAAAGGTGTGAAAATGGTGGACCAGAGCGATTTTTTGAAAATTTGATTCGCTTGTCTCGATAAAAACCCGAAAAAACAGAGCATGAATACGCAAAGTACATAATATGGGAAATATTATCAAGTAGGCTTGAAATGACAGAAACAAGAATTGAAAGGAACACAGATGCTTTTAACAGCACATAAGTTCAGATAATCTACAATCCACCCATCAAATCTGTTTATCACTCCGTGGATATTCTTTCTCGATATTTGTCACCAAATAGTTACATCCTACAAAGGTTAGCAGTACGATTGTTTTTCTGCAGAAGTATCGAAATAGGCTTATCTACCACTTTGAAAAGCTTTACACTGTCAAATTGCAGCTGTCTCTGGCATTTCATAATGTTGAAGCATTCATGAAGAAGTCACTATCCCTCCCCGATCATTGATAGTGAAGTTGTACATCTTGAAAATTGCTTGAGCAGAATTCGTTGTTTCCAATCATAATATTTCATGATGTTGAACTACACTATCAATGATCGAGGAGGGATAGTGACTTCTTCATGAATGCTTCAACATTATGAAATGCCAGAGACAGCTGCAATTTGACAGTGTAAAGCTTTTCAAAGTGGTAGATAAGCCTATTTCGATACTTCTGCAGAAAAACAATCGTACCACTAACCTTTTGCGGGATGTAACTATTTGTTGACAAATATCGAGAAAGAATATCAACTTCAGCAGGAATTTCTCAAAACATTCAAAAGTTCAGAGTTGTGGTTGAACAACAGTTGAAAGCTTTTTACTGAATCTCAAATCCCCTGAATCCTGTAGTCATAAGCTAGACACAATCTCATGATTGTAAACGACGACTTCTGCTCGTGCAATTTTCATGATGTAGAACTACATTATCTATGATCGGGAAGGGATAGTGACTTCTTCATGAATGCTTGAACATTATGAAATGCCAGGGAGTGCTGCAATTTGACTGTGTAAAGCTTTTCAAAGTGGTTGATAAACCTATTTCGATATTTCTGCAGAAAAACAATCGTACTGCTAACCTTTGTAGGATGTAACTATTTGGTGACAAATATCGAGAAAGAATATCCACGGAGTGATAAACAGATTTGATGGGTGGATTGTAGATTATCTGAACTTATGTGCTGTTAAAAGCATCTGTGTTCCTTTCAATTCTTGTTTCTGTCATTTCAAGCCTACTTGATAATATTTCCCATATTATGTACTTTGCGTATTCATGCTCTGTTTTTTCGGGTTTTTATCGAGACAAGCGAATCAAATTTTCAAAAAATCGCTCTGGTCCACCATTTTCACACCTTTCATGATTTCATTTTGTGAAGGGTCTACCATCAATATGTTTATCCAAAAATGGAGCATGGGTCCAATTTTTTTATCCCAACTTTTTTGAAAATTTGCCCCCCAAAAAGGGGTGGGGTGTTCTTTGGGGATATGCTTTCACTCATTCAGTACACCTAATGATACTATATCATTCAGTTCCATGATTGACCTCATTGGGGTTTTTGCTTTCTCGGTTTTCAAGGAAAATTAAATATATCGGTACGGCTTTTACGAGACTGCTTTAAGGGGCTGGGGGGCAAACTGTGGGTTAAAGTGATGCTTGTGATGATCTATTTCAGGAAATTGAAAGCATTTTCACACAACATCTCAGGATTAGCCTGGGTCTTTAAGGGTTAACAAAAATCGCCGCTTTTTAGCAAAATTGATACTTTTATCTCACTTTTTTCCAAAAATCACCCAAAAGTCCCTTTTTAGCCAAAAATTGCCAAAAGGTATCACTTTTTGCCAATAATTTCCAATAAGTCATGATTTTGGCAAAAATTGTCAAACTCCAGCATTTTGTCAATTTATTGCGCAAAAAACTCAAAAAAAACTTTTCGTAATCTTCCCTTAGGGCTTTTGAAATGACTTTGGGATGTTTTCCCATATTTCTATAACGCCTTGGAGAATTTGATTCCAATTTTGTTGCGACGTAAAAAAAATTCTTTGTCGAAATTGTTGAAAAGGGGGATTGAAATACATATAATGTCTTGGAACAATAAATTTTTCCTTTGAGGGTCTGAAAAAATTAAGGTGAACAATCGAAAATATTTTCAGTTGATGAAATTTTACACAAAACGTTTATTAAATTGATTTTTCGTGTCTGTCTGCATGTGTGAATTTGCTTTGGAAATCAACAGAATCTTCTGGAAAAAATTAAGAAAAATCCTCAATTCCAAAATGAGTGATTGATTGATTGAAGTGCATTTTTTTTCAAATATCACAATCTGATTGACCAGTCCAACTTCTCTCAGTCGCCAAAAGGTTAAACTGGACAGTAAATTATCTAGGGTGGCAACTGGCACCTATCGAGGCAGAATATCAGATCAAGTTGATGGACCATCAAACGTTACTTTTACGAAATTAAAATCCAACAAAGAACCGTATTCGCTCATTTCCACCACACGCTCCTTCAATTCCATTAGAATAAAAAAACACATCTAATCCAACCTAACATCATTTAGCACTTCACCACTACCACCGAATCCGAACGGTAAACAAATAAAGGCGCGGAAAAAAGGCCCGATAAACAAACAAAACGCTGTCTGTTCAATGTTAAAAAGATGAACGAAAAAAAGCAGAAAAAAATACCAGAAGAACTACCCCCTCAGAAAAACGGTAGCATATAACTTTTAACATACAGTAGGAAGAAGATACCATACTAGGGATACCCTTCAAAATCTCGGCTAATTTCACATTTCAATCCAGACACGATGAATAGACGCGATAGCACAGGATAGATAAGTAAAAAAATTGAATTGAATTTTTCGCCTGGTATTATCCAGTCCACCTTTTTGTGACACGGCGATAACAACACAGATGCAGTATCACTGCTGCGTCTGTGTAAAGCCGGCTAAAAAGGGTGTACTCGACGATGTGATTATCATGTAACGTGTAGTACCCTAATAAAAACAAACTTACCAAAGGGTTGCCTGGTCGTCCTCGTCGTCGTCGTAAAATTTACATAAATATTACGATATAATCCGACGATAAGAAGGGTATTGCTGGGATGACGATGACGGGCGTTCGAACACATTAAATTTCAATTACATTCTGTATTAAAATTCAATATCTACGTACGATAACCTGTCACCTTTGGACACCTGAGCTGAAACACCGCAGCAAAGAGATATGTGAGATGAAACCTACGTACGTCTATCACTCCACAATCTGTACTGTTGTACCACTGCATTGAAGGAGTATATTTCGACCACCAACGTGTGTCCGAGTTTAAATCATTGGTACCTGAGAAGGAGGAAGATGAAGAGAATGGTGAAAAAAAAACACTCGATTCAATCGAACAATTGCTGGGCAACCTTTGAAGGTAAATGTCCGCTCGGGAGAGTAAGTCGCGATAAAAAATTAACAATGGAGAATGACCTTTACTCGTCTTCGACTTCGTATAGCATACCCTACAGCTATGTAGGTGATTATTATCTCGCTCTAGCTGTACGCCGCCGTACGCGCACAGTCAGCCTTCAACTTTTGTTTTCTTTGCCTTCAATTCTTTAATAAACTGCTCCAATAACAGTAAAAATGTCACTTCGTTATTTTACGTTGCGCTGGAATACAAAAAAAAAAAATGAAAAAAAAACGAGAGAAAGACCAACCATGTCATCTTCTTTTCATAGAGCGGCTCCGAATAAAAAAACAAGACATCAATACAAATTGTTCGGTGGATCGTAAAATGCGAGTTTTTTCCCTACAACAAATTAATGACGTAATATCGTGTGCTATTATAATACGCTAGAGTGAATGAAACTCGTAATATGATATTTTCAATTTCGTTTCCGCGATGTTTTATATTCTTTTCCAACCAACGTATTGAACTTTTCCCTCGTTTTCCAAGCTGAAGCGCAAGCAACCTGGTTGTATGCACATTTAATTCGTTATGCAAACAAAAAATTATTATTTTTGCATTTTTTTTTTCGAGTGTTCTGAGAACAACGGCGACCCTTTACCGGTAGAAATTGTTTTTCATTACGTGATATTCAGCACGTAAAAAAATATTATACGTACATTTTGTAACTACTCGTAATACGATGGCACAATTTGTACGGTATAATGTTTGTTTTTTAATCGACACACATTTAGATAAATTCGCACGGTCCAGATATCGCGCAGTCTACGTCTATAAAAATTTCCGAGGCTTAAATTTCGCATAAATCATCGTATTATTCGCTTAATTAACTTTTAAAACGAGGTTTTAGTTTACACCAAAACTCCTTCACTACACACAAACCAGAGGTAAACAAATGCACGCGTCATTTACCATTAGCAAAAGACGTAGTACCATATATACCATAGGCTACATGTAGCATAAACAAAACACGCGATTTGACAGCTCCTGAGCTCTGCAAAGCGCACACATCGCAGACTTCAATCACATCAAAGTAATTTTTGGCACTGGATGGTAAATACGCTTAGCAAAGGTGTTTGGACGCTACAGAGCCAGACTTTTTGCGCTGGAGACGAGTAAATCATTTTGGAGATGACCTAGATCCTCGCAGCGTATATCTTATAGGTATATTTATGCGTACAATACACCTTGCCAGATGATCTTCGCCCTCACCAGACATACCATTTCCGCGTGCTTCCGCATTTTACCATATTTTGGCGTCGAATTGAAATAATAATTTACGAATTTGTCAGAAAAATTATCGCTTTGATGAGCTTTTAAACGAGCTGGATGTCTCGTCGTAAGATGAATGAAAATATGTACTGGAAAAAGTACATAGTACAACAAGGGGGATCAGAATTGAAACTTATTAGTCGGGGGGCCCGCATAAGGATCACTAGCAACCCCTGCCGATCCTCTGGGATAACTTTTTTCTTAAAGGGGGAGTAAAGTGGCCCTACTTTCAAAGTGGTGGCCATTTTGATTGACAGGTCAGCCGAAATCGCAGATTTTTCGTTCCAACATAGGACTAGCACGACATTTTTTAAACCTTACAAAAGGTAGATCGAAAGAGCAGTCGAAAATTTATCATCTGACAAAATTTCAAGCGCTCAATTGCCTTTTTCGATTTTTGGCGAATTTTTGAAAATCAAATTTAGGCCAAAACTGAGGGAAAAATCAAAATCTTACCAAATTGACCTAGAAAGCTGAAATTTTGAATATACCCTAATTTCGACCTGCCAAATCGATTGGAAACTGTTTCTAACTGTTTGGAGCAGTTCTGGAGCCTGCAGCAGATTTTTGAAACTCGAAATTCTCACAAAATTTCATCGTGGAGTTGAAAAGCCGAAATTAATTGTGCAAACTAATTTCAATACGCTGTGAAGTCGACTGCAGGTAAATTTCAAGTCGTTTTGGAGCCTCCAGCGATTTTTTGAAAATTACTGGAGCCTCTAGTAGATTTTTGAAACTCGAAATTCCCACAAAATTTCATCAAATTGAGTTGGAAAGCCGAAATGAATTCTGCAAACTAATTTCAATACGCTATGAAGTCGGCTGCAGGTGAATTTCAAGTCGTTTTGGAGCCTCCAGCGATTTTTTGAAAATTACTGGAGCCTCCAATAGATTTTTGAAACTTGAAATTTTCCTAAAATTTCAATCAAATGGGGTTAGCATGCCGGAAATTTACTCTGTAAACTAATTTCAATTCTATAATATGAAGTCGACTGCATGGTGGTTTCAAGTGGTTTTGAAGCTTCCAGCTACTTTTTGGAAATTTCAATTTTCGAAACCTTACAAAAAGTCACTGGAGGTTCCAAAATTATTTGAACCCACCTGAAGTCGTCTTCGCAGAGGGTGTTAAAATTAGTTTGCAGTGTAAATTTCGGCTTCTAACCCCATTTGATGAAATTTTGGGAAAATGAAGTAAAGCTTTTCGCAATTACTGGCAAAAGAGCGGCCCATTAGGACAATTTTTAGAAAAGGGTGAGACTTTTTGAGATTTTTTGCAAAAAACCTCATTTTTTAACATTTTTTGTCAAAAAAAAATTTTTTGTGACATTTTGACAAAAAACGGGACTTATTGTAACTTGAAATTTGGTTGGAAAAAATTATAAAAATTGAATTAAAAATATTCATTAAAAATGTTTAATTTTTGTTTCAAAATCCAACTTTTTGCAAAAATTTTCAAATTCTCAGAAAAACTTGAAAAAAATTACTCACGAAAAAGGTACATATATGCCAACCGGGAAAAAATTTTCGAACTGTACAAAGACAAACCTATATAACTGGAAAGAGCATACGAAAGATACTTGACCAATCGAAGTTTTTGGCAAGTTTTTAAAAATAAAATTTGGCCCAAAAATGCTGAAAAATCAAGATTTTATCAAATTTACCAGAAAAGCTGAAATTTTGTCTGTCTCTGTAGTCTGTACCCTATTTGTAATACTTCGAATTTATTGGAAATGGTTTCAGAATATTTTGGTCAGTTTGGAGTCTACAGCAGAATTTTAAAAGTTGAAATTTCCACAAAACTTTACCAAATGATGTTGGAATGTTGAAGGTTACTACATGTATACTCAAATTTCAAAATGCTGACAATTTGATTGTAGGTGGTTTCAAGCCTGGAGCCTCCAGCCATATTTTGTAAATTTCAGATTTTTCTGAGCATCAATCACGTTTATATGTATCAAAATAAAGTTGATTTAAACTGTTTTTATGGCACTTTTTGAAAATCTGGAATTTCCAAAATATGGATGGAGGCTCCAGAACGGCTTGAAACCACCTCCAATTGACTCAGAATTTCATTGAGTAGAATTTTGTAGAAATTTCAACTGTTAAAAATCTGTTCGAGGCTGTAGAACTGCTCAAAACGATTCGAAACAGTTGGAAATCGATTATTGGAGGGGGGGGGGGGGTCGAAAATAAGATTCGTGCCAAATTTTAGCTTTCAAGGTCAACTTGTTAAAATTTCAATTTTTTCAGAATTTTTGGCCTTTTGATTTTCATCATAAATTCGCCAAAAATCGTAAAATACCCAGCATTTGAGTACCTGAAATTTTGAACCGGGGCGCCATGTTGATTCAGATTTATCTGATTCAAAAATTTTTCTGATGGTTGGGATGACTCTCCATTGTAAGAAATTTACTGTGCACAATAAACTTACTGCAGACATTTTGGCAAAATCCTGCTGAAACTGTACGTTTGCATTTTGGTGATTTTGTAGATCTTTTTGGTTTTTGAACTACTTTCATCATTCATCTCTTCCTCTCCCCCCCCCCGCCGTCAAAAAAAGTTTTCCCCATTTTACAGTAATCATTTGAACAAAAAATTAACGCAATCTTGGCTTCAGTCTGTCCTGTACTCTTTACCTTATTTTACTCCAATTTAAGTGAGAATATTGATTGCCTACTTTGCTTCGCAGATTACATCCAAGGTATTATTTGGATAACTTAAGAAAATGGTGCTATTTTTGAGGGATCGCGAATGAAATTTCAATTTTGGAAACGTATGTTCAAAAATTAATTCTGGACTGGTATTTCGAATGTTATTTCAATCTGAATTTCAAAAAAAATAAAATAAAATTAGAATCAAGTTTCTATTAAAATATTTTAAAATCAAGGGCAATTCTGGAAATAAACAGGACTTCACTCGAGAATATCTATCTGTCAAAAAGTATTGTGTTCGAAGCAAAACACACGTATCGAAAAAATACCCTCGAAGTTCGATCATTCAAAATAAGTATTTCCGGTTGAAAAAAAGAGACCTTGTGCCTCCTCCGCACATTTAGGTACCTTGCATCTCTAGTCAATGGTTTACGTTAGTATGAGTCGACTGAAGAAAACCCACATGTGAGTCACAGCGTTGAAAATTGGCGCGTAAACCGCGATGACCCAGTAACAGGCCAAAATCAACCCCTTGTCTTGGCGCTATCTACTTCTACTCGTACTACGTCTCATATCGGACCTTCGTTAATTTCACTCCAGTTGACAGCTTTATTTTTAAACCGTTTGAAAAGCGTTTATCGAAAATTACACCACACCCAAACCTTTCGCAATACACGTAGGTATTAATTAAAAAAGAAACTCCGTTAGTAAACCGCATCAAGCAGCTTCTTCACACTCGTATAAGTAGTTTACGACAGAGTGTACTCGTATTATACTTATACATATTTACCTGTGTAAACTAAAATGTAAATCTTGCTAGACAAATACACCTACGCCTACGCATCGAGAGTTATTTTTAGAAAAAACCCCTCATCTTCGGCCCCACATTATTACCCAGTCTTTGAAATCTTTTTACGCGGTCGTGAACGATGGCAGCGATGGTTAGCTTTCTTCGGTACTGATTTTTTTTCTCGCTTACATTTCATAATTTTTATTTATTATTGTACAATATTCTCGATACCTAATCTAATGGTTGGAAAATTTTTACGCACTCGTAAATACGCGAACATACTCGTAAAATACAAATTTATGGTGATTTTACCTATCGCCTTTTTATACTAACTAACGATTTATTTGCCTTATACACACATGTGTGTATTGTTGAATGCATCTACGTAGACGTACGAGTGTTGTTAACTAATGGCCTCGTGCGTATATGTTTCTTTCCAACTCGGAGTAAGTTTTCGCTTTATTAACCAGCACGTTTGACCGGATGCGTCGTCTCTTCGACTTGGAGACGTGCGGTTTTCAGAGTGTGTATCGTATCGAGTGCCATAATACGTTAAGTTAACAGCTCTTGCCAGATATTGCATACTGACCTATGGGGTCATTTCGAATTAAATCATTATGGCAATAATTCAATTAGCAATTAGCATTTTCACACCTGATCAAGCGCATCGAGTTGATCGGTTCGTTTGCCAAGGCTGTTTTAATGTAATAAAATATGGTGTAGTTTTTATTCCCTTATTATATTAAATATTAATACGAGTTTTGTGTAAATTTATACATTAGATGCATGGATTGGAAATGTTCTGAAGTTGAAATAAGCCCATATTAAGCTCATTTTTTCGAATTTTCAAACTTGAAGCTCCTTGTGGTGAGAGTAAATAAACTTTTAATGACGATTTGAATTATTTCGTCACCCCCCCCCCTTTTGACTAACTTCTTGTAGATACATATATTAATCCTTTTTCTGTATCGAGAACATGCTATTCCTCTGCCTTATGATGAGGCATTGAGCAAATGCAGTGATTCAAGTCCATATTCAAACAGATACATAGATACAGCACTTGATGACTTGAGTGGAATTCTGAGTTTATTAATTTTATCAAAATGAACTAACCACGTTGCATTTTCTTTATGTTTCAGGTGAGTACAAATTTTCACCATGAGAGTACTGATGGAATAATTATGTAAGCAGAAGCTTACCTCATTTGAGAATATTATCAAGGAAGTAAGTTATCGTTTTATGGTTTTAAAAATTACAAAAATTCTTGAAAAATCGAATGAGCGTAGATTTACTCACGAATTCGGCGAGGGGGAGGGGGAAGGTCGGAATACCCTGATGAATAATTGCTGAAATGCACCCGAATTAAACGACGAAAAGTTGTATAATTTCAATTTTCAGCAAAATATATAATACGTCAAAAATAGCATTGAAAAACTCTTAAAAGCACTATCACTATCAACATGTAAAATTACTAAAAACTAACGAAATTTCGTGAAAATTTGGTAGAATTTACAAAAAAATTCATTTATAACGTTGTAAAAACTGATTGAATAATCCGTACAGATTCTTCAAAAGCATTAAAATCATTAAATAAATTATTAACAATTGATGAAATTTCAGGAAAATTTGACAAAAAGTTGGTTAAACTAATGCTGAAATCACTCACAGAAAAAAACTTCAAAATCATTAAAAATTTATACAAAGACAATGAGATTAAAAAAAAAAAATTGTAAAATTTTGTGAAAATTGTGCGAAATATTAGGGGAAAGTGTTAAAAATGAGTTCAAAATATTTTGAAGAATATAATGCTGTAAAATTTTCATGAAACATAAAAACAAGTAAAAAAAGAAAAAAGCGCTAAAAAATGATTTAAAATTTTGAAAAAATTATTATAAACTGGTGAAATTTCAAGAAAATTTGAGATAATTCAGCAAAAATGGCATTAAAAACATCGTTAAAATATTTTTGAAGCAACATAAAAATTTTTGAAAATCATTCATTAAAAACTTATGTACATTGTATAAACTAACAAAATATCATCAAAATTTGTTACAATTCCCAAAAAAATTGCAAGTTACGTCATTACAACATACGCAGGGTGTCTATATGTAGTGAAATCAGTGAAAAAGTAGGGATTTTTATCAATTTTGCTTGAAAAGTAGTGAAAAATGAAAAAAAGTACACATGAAAAATACATAATTATAAAAAAATCACTGCTAAAATTTTTAAAAACTTCTTCATATTCCATTTGAAAAATTTTATTCTCAAAATAGACAACTTGAATACAAAGTTCAACCCCCCCCCCCCCCCCGAATGAAAAAATCGAATGGGTGGGATAAAATACTTTGGAGGGAAGCATTTTTTTTTTTTTTTTTGTAAGGTAATGAAAAGGTCGTGATTTTCGGCCAACAAATTCCTGTAGAGTACCCTATTTTTAATATGTATGTACTTGGAATTTATTGGAAATAGTTTTAGAACATTTTGGCCAGCTTTGGAGTCTACAGCAGAATTTTCAAAGTTGAAATTTCCAAATGATAATTTCAAAGCATTAAAGTCATTAAAAATTATTAAAAACTAATAAATTTTCTTGGGAAAATTCAATAAAAGTTAAGTAAAACGCTTCCAAATTTCAAACTGTGCTGAAAATTACTTGAAAAACTAAAAAGTGGGTAATAATAATAAAATCATAAAAAGTTTTTGAAAAGCTGACGAAATTTCAACCAAAGGGGAAATTTTGGAAAAGCTGTGTAAAATATAAGTAGTATGAAAATACAAAAAAATTAGCTAGATTCGGTGAGATTTGCATCAAACATTATAAAATATGTGAAAAAAACACAAAAACAATAAAATTAGAAAAACTTAAAATCGTAAAAAAATTGTTAAATTTTGACAAATTTTCGAAACAAAAATTTAGTAAAATTTCAGCAATCAAATTAAAAACAGCCAAAGAGGGCTTCCTGTAACGTGCAGCTCCGCACATTTTGTGCAGCTCCAAAAAAGAGTTGTAAAGTTGGAAATTCTTTGTGCGATTCCTTTTTTTTTCAAGTTTTAATTTTTTTTTAAATCATCATTCAAATTTTGACATTTTGAAGCAAAAATAGGTAATAAACTCATTTTCGAAATACCATTTTCGAGTGCTTTTGCCCTCGTTTCACTTGGGCCTGTTTGCTTTTTATTTTAAATTTTGAACTTAATTCCAAAGTTTTGAAGCAAAATGATAAAACTTCTTAGAAGTAACTCATCACACAAAAAACATAGTTTTTTACCGTATTATTTGCCTGTATATTTTTATTCTTCAAACATTTTGAGTTGGAAACTTCAAGAAGAAAAAATCAAGAGTTGGCATTTTCATGTTTTCTCTCCCCCTCCCCCCACAATCGGAAAAAACCTCGATTGTAATCATATGATCGAAAATTACTTTAATTTATTCAAGTTTGTGAAGTTTGTGCAGCTCCAAAATTTCCTTAGAGGAAGCCCTGCGGGGGGAGCCAAATTAATAAAATTGTTAACAAATTTTTCAGAAATTTTTTCAGTTTTTGATCGTTTTTGGTAACGTGATACTTGATTAAAAAGATGGTTTTTTTTTCGACGTTTTTTTTTTGTCTTTTTTACATGTTTTTATGAAGTTTTTGTAAAATTTCACTTGATTTTTCTGAAAATTTCCCAGCTTCCTAATCAGTAATTTTTGAACATTTTAATCGTTTTTTTGAAATTTTTTGAATTTTAGCAAATTTTACTAAAATTTCATTACTTTTTTAAGAAAAATTTTGAAAAATAGGCTATAGCACAAATTACGTAAACTTCGAGAAACATTTGTTCGAATTTGGCAAATGCTGCGAAAAACATGATGAAAACCGAATGAAATGACAGGAAATCACTGAAAAAGCTTTTATTAAGAATTATTTAAAATCTCCTCAAAAAATTTGTCAAAGTAAAAGCGAAAAGTTTTGCTTGAAAATTTTCACAAATGATGTTTTAAAAAAATCTATTCACTCTCCTTCTAAATTGTGAAAAAATTTCAAATTTTTCGTCGAAGTGTGAAATATTGAGTAATATTTTGTGGCAGATGCTGAATATGCCTAAACTTTGAACATGGTCTCATTTTTCATGGTGTTTGAAGTATCCAGCTCCCTTGTCTATGAAAATATTAAAATTTGGAAAAATTGTACAAGTGGGCAAGGATAAGATCGTGTCGTAAAAATGAGGTTATTTGACAAAGATGAATACCTACCTATTGCTCTCTCGAACCTTTTTTTTAGCGAACCAATTCTAGTAAATTGGTACTTTTTCACGACGCCACCGGCGCTGCATTTTACCCTTTTGTACAATTTATACATATGAAGAGTGATATTCCAAAACTCGCTTTGTCCATTTTCACAACTTTTCAGGAATGAGGAAAAACAGTTTTCCTTTAAACAGGTAAATTGGCTTTTTAGGCGAGTTTAGCACTTTATTTGGGTGGATTTATGACGTAGGAGTGTAGGTATACACTTCATCCACTAAATACTGCTGGAAAAAATTTCAATAAAAATGGAAAAATCGCGTTTTGGAACATTATTTTTTTTTTAATTTTTAGTGAATTGGCTATTTAGGTGAGTATAACACCTCATTTTGGTAGGTTGATGATGTAGGAATGTGAGTTAATGCTTCATCCACCAGGTACTGCTGAAAACCCAACTTTGATAAAAATGGACAAAGCGAGTTTTGGAATATCACTCTTCATATAGTGAAAGTATACAGACACAGCTAAACAATATTTTATACGATTTCGAAAAAAAGTCTTTATTTCATTTGTTTTGTCTTGTCTATTATAGTTGTCTTGTCTCGTACGTATGATCAATATGATCATGCGAACATTACGTAGATTACGCGATGCGATGACCGTTAGGTACATTGTCTTTTATAGAGATACCTGTTCGATATATCGAAAGGTTATTTGACTCGAACTCGTATTATGATATATAGACAACGGTGTACTTATTTACGACCTCGGCCTATATTCCAGCCGCACGTGAACGAAAACAAAAATTTATACCGGAAATCTCCACCGCTCGCCGAGCTTTACTTTATTCAGTCTGCTACCCGAAGAGAGACTCATCGTATAGTACTAGATTATGTAGATTGCCAAGCTGCGGAAATTACCTACCTCGCGTCCGATGGTGTTTCCTTTCGACTGAAACTGAAACGCAATTTTATCGCGGCCAAAAGTGTGAATTTTATCATCTATCGTGTCAAAAGATGGTTTATCATGGTGCGAATTTGTATCGATGGGCTCGATTATTCGAGGTCGAATTTCAACGTGGCCTTTTTTTTCTCACCTTTTACCTTTTACTTACTGCAGAGATAGAGAGATATCGATTGGTTGATTATCATCGCGTTTGTATTATAGTAAAATAAACTGCAAAATCGTTCAAACAACGTCGTCGGGGTAGGTAAAGGTATCGTAAAAGCATTTATCAAACACCTGACGCGTGACCAAGTTCACTTATTTTGATTAAAACGCATTTATTAGGTGGGTTTTTTTCATTCGACGTACCATAATAATGTAAGTATCGCACGACGACGATCGCGAAACATTAATTTTTTTGAGTCAGTTGGCGTTGACATTTTCATCGACTTGGTCCGGAAGTACGTGGGAGGAAAAATTGGCATAATGTGGGAATTTCTCGGTAATGGCCGAATGTTTTCGTATGACCATATTGCCAATACATACAACCATACGTACCACATATACTTATGTGGAACCGGTTCGTAATCGAGGAATTTCGCAGTCCTTGCTCTAAAGGTAGATCGATAAATCGAGATACTATTTTTTAAGCGAATGTGATATATGATAATTGTTATTGCTGTGTGCGAATTCGTCGTGTAATTTTTCTTCTCGTAAATGGCTCTGGCTCTCGACTGTGTATCACGAGTGAGCTTTTTTTTATGCAGTAAAACTTTCCACAAAGGCATTGATCTCGTTCAAGGCTAATTGACGATGAAGCATACTCGTATACTGCACAACTGTTTGATACTTTGGCTATGATTCAGAGTCAGAGATACATATATACGATTAATTCGGCAATTATTTGACTCCTCGGGTGTAATGCGTGAAACGTACTATAAAAATATTCGTACGGGTATTTCTTTCATCGTTCTTGGTAAAGTTATTCTAAAACTTTCAAAAGTACTATTTGGAAAATGGAATTCTTTCGCGTTATTTGTATATCTTATTCTGCAGTATGTACGACTTACGAGTATAAAGTTTATTTTAATTTCATCGTCTCATCGTAAGAGCGTAAGTGTATATTGGGTTTATTGAAGTTGAAAAGTTGGCGAATATTTTTAGACCACGACGATGCCATTCGCATAGTGTTATTCAACTTGGAATAAAATTCTTTCTTTGGCACACATATCCTTTTAACGTAACGAATCGATGCTCGAATAAGCATTTTTAGTTTTTTCTTCGAAAAACAGAACGAATGTTTATATAAAAATTGCAATTACTAAATGTACTTGGAGATGTGTTTGTGTTTTTTTTTTTTGCGTTCAAAACAGCTGCGATATTTTAAGCGAGAGAGATGTGTAGATGATGGCGTTGGGTTAGGTTATTTTGAAATTTTATCTGTGTAGATTAGATGAACGGAAGGAAGTGAGAAAAAATTTCCGCAGATTACGATATATATTTCTGAAACTATAGCCGATGATGGTGTGATTTCCCGGTTACAAGTGATGAAAATATTCAGATTAGAAATACTGGGTGCCCAGAAATATCGAGTACCCCAAAGAAAGTTTTTCATTAAAAATATAGGTTGGCAATGTGAAATAGATGCATATGATTGGTGGAATGTTACCCTCTCCAGTCCAACAACCAATCATGTGCGATCATTATTATCATTCACTGTGACCAACCAAAGTATTTTAGTAGAAAACTTTTTTAGGGGTACTCGATATTTCTGGACACCCTGTACGTTGGGGTATTTATTATAGAAATTTATGTAGGTAGTTGCATTTTATTAAATTTCAATACATATCTATTATGGAAGAGAATAAGCTATTGGGTAAAATGTTTTTGCACTTTTATTCTTGTGTTCATCATTCGATTGCTAATTTCGTTTTCATCTCGAGGATTAAGTTATCTAAATTAATGAAAAAACAAACATTTTGATTATAATATAAAAATGAGACTAAACCTCGAAGCACTTCATTTTTTTTCATAAAGGTATAGTTTAAACAATAAATTTTCTTTCTCTTTTTATGCCTTTTTTTCACATACTTATTATAGAGAAAAACAGTTCGTAGAGATTGTTTCTATTGATTCGATGAATAAATTTGTAGAACAGCAGCAGCATTTTCATTTATATACTTAAAACAATTTTGAGAAATAATTTTTCTGATGCATAATTTTCCATAGTAAATTTTGAAGAAACGTGAAAAATATTTTTGAAAATATATACTTATTGTATATCATCATTTTTGTGCCTCTTTCTCTATTTTAAACACTAAAATGAAGGTAATGTAAAGCGTTAAGGTTTTATCTGTCTTGTAATTGATAAAAGTGTAGAAATATAGTGCATTTTCACTTCTCGCAGATAAAGTTTGTCGACTACGAGAATTTAAAGAAAAACCGGTTGCAATAGGTCAAGTAGGTAATTACATTCTGTACTATGAGAAAACAAAATCGTTATTTTAACTGATTTTTTCTCCGTATAATAGGAGAAATCTTTGGTGTTATTCTGACTGATTTGTTTCTCGGTATGGGCTCCCATTTTTGCTCCGGTACTTCTACTCGAGGTACCTCAATTCTTTCAAAAATATTCGACACCCATTAGCTTCTCATTATTGTTGTATTCAGCAATTATTATTGAGATGGGGTAGGGGGTAAGGTTGAAAAACTCACCCTGTCACAAGTTCAACATGAATAACGGTCGAATAAAGAAATCAGAAAATTTTTCTATACATGATTTTTAGGATTTTTTGAATTACGTATTTTGATTTGAAAATTGTGGTGAAGTATCGTTCAAGGTTGAAAAATTTTGAGATTTGGTTTGAAATTTTACCAAATTCGAGTAAAGGGTTCAAATAATACAGCTGGATTTGTTTTATACTTATCCAATTTGATTTTTTTGTGAAGTTTTTAATGAATAAACTCAACTTATAGCAATAAAAATAATTATGATGAAATTTGAACTTTTCGTATGCATTGAATTGAGTTTGAAAATTTCAGGGGTGTTTTTTTTTTTTTTTTTTTTTTTAAAAAGAGGCAAATGTTTAAAGAGAAGATTGAGATTTGTATTTTTTGACTTGACAATGAGTCTTGCTTTGATAACATTTATCCAAAAGATTTTGAATCTGTGTATTTTTTTTGGAATCAACATTAAAATGTAGAACATTTTATCTTCTAATTATGTTTCGTAGCCCCCAATCTTCGCTTGAAATAATTAAAAATTGAAAAAATTTTCAAATTTTTTGGACGATATGATTTTTTTTGATGTTGAGTTCTGCTTTCATTTACAATAAAGAAAGGACAGAATAGGAAAGGGTGTAGAAAAAATACACTTATGTGAAAATGTGAAAAACACCAATATTTTTAATTATTTTTATAAATATAATCAAATTTTTTTGGATTTTTTTTTTTGAAGTAAAGGATTTGTATTCAAACCGGTGAAGTTAATGAGTATAAAAGTAAATTGAGCTCAAATTTCTTTACTGCTTTTTCATGAAGGATTTAATTTCTCGTTAGAGTAGATCGTTTTTTAAAAAATAGTGTCTAACGATCCTTCCAATCCAGAAGGTCAAAAAAAAAATTGTCTTTTTGGCTATGGATCGTTCTTTTCAAAAAAAAAAAAAAAAAAACAGGAAAAAGTCCTTCTTTTTCCAAATTTTTAAATAATTCTGTTATTTAATCAAAATCGAGTAAAAAATGATGACTGAATTTTTTTTTTAATTTTTAATTTTTTTAAAACGCTATAATAATTAAATAAATAATAGCAAAAAATTAAGTACATAATGTATTTTGTTAATGAAAACCAATTGATTATTTCCATTATTAGAATGATGTATTTTTTTGATTATTTTTTTGTTTCAATTAAAAATTATAAATTTTTGAAGCTTTTTTTTGCAATTGTGCTAAAATTGATGGTGAAGGGGAGAGGGGATCTGTAAATTTTCAATTTTGAAAATGTCCTTCCAAAAGGTTCTTTTCAACATATTACATTTACTTATGTACCTACATACATATTTTTCCAATTTTTCCAATTTTTGAAAACATAATATGAGAAAATCTAAACTTATAGAGGATGAAAATGTCCAGAATAATCTGAGCAAGACTGCTAAATGATCTTTTTTTGAAATTTTGTAATTCGTCAATTCCTATTATTGAGCTGAAATTTGGCTCACTTGAAAAGAATGCCACCAAAACCTCAGAATCGGATTCTGATCTGCCAAAGTCGATTTTTCAATTTAATGGTGAATTTTTGAAAATGAAAATAGCAACTATTGGCTCATTTATAAAATGAGTAAATATAGGGACATGAAATCTGAAAATGAACCCTACTAAATTTGACCTACCGAATTGATTTGATGGTCATCATTTTTGAAACGATCTCGAGTCTCTTGCAAAAGTTGACTTTTTCAAAAATTTTTAAACGTGGATCAAAATTGAGCAAAATTTGAAAAAATTTTCATTTTTTTCCAAAAAAAGTGCATTTAGAAGGGAATTTTCAATTCAAAATTTTGTGGAAAATTTTTTCTGACATGTCATGTTTCATTTTTAGTGATAAAAGTACATTTTTTTAGAAAGGGATTTTCATAATTTTTTGGAAACTTGGACTAGTTATTTTTCAACTTTCCACATAGAAATCAATAAATTTCGCTCCATTTTGAACTTATGCCATTTTTTTCCAATTATAATGGCGATTTGTGTAATTCCGAATCTTCCCAGTACGAACAAAAAAGTCACCAGTATTATTTTGACTTTCCAACGTTAACGATACAAATTATCATCAATCTACTGCACGTGTGCTTGTACTTGAACGCCTTATTTGAAAAATACACCTTGTCATATGCTTTGTTGTTTATATTTACGTCAAAAATCTACGTCATTTTCACTCAGTAGGGGCATAGTGATGTGATGTCATTTTGATCGCATGACGTAAAAAAAAGAAAGAACACATAAATTCGATCACTGTTTCTAAATGTACAAAGAGTAAGTGTAAGTACCTATACTGAATTACGCGTTATAATTCGGTTACACACGTGTCTGAGTCTGATGTATGTAGGCTTACAAATGTAAAAATTAGCTCTGAGCGGATTCCAATGTATTGATTAGCGTCGAGACCACAATAACAGAGACAGACACTGAATTGAATACGGCAATGACATAACCTGCATCTCGTTCAATTTGATAATATGGGCGAGATTATTAATTTGGATTTCGATTATAAGTTACCTATACGGTGATAATGTTGTGATCAATATAGACATAGAGAGACCAGACTCTTTGGTTCCTCAATAGGCATTGTGGCGATGTTGCGCAAAAAATCTTCTAAAACAACGATCAACAATGAGATCAAGGTTGATGTTTCGTATTCGATGGCAGGAAATAGGTATTCACCTATATGCTATTGTATGATCAATTATAATTGAAGTACTAGTACATACTTACTATTTGATCGATTATTCGTTATGTGTCTGAAGAGATGAGATTGTTTATTCTACGATGCGTAGAAGTTGTTAATCGTCACGTGATGAGCTCTTCGTTGTCGTTTAAATAGAGAGAAAATTATTTAATTTTTTGCTCTTTTATCTCATAATAATAATAATAATAGTGTAACAATAACGTGAAAGTTTATAATAGTTCAATGTGCTTAGTCGGTCATTACGTTAATTATTTTCCCATAATCCGGAAGAAACTATTACTCACGTGTAATAGTATAACTTATAATTACTCTTTAAAGGCATCTACGAGTTCTATTTGTAATTTGTACTTCAGGTTGCATGGTCTTAATTACCTAGAAAGACCACCTGTTCTATTCCAAATGGTGGAAACATTTTGGCCAGATCCATGAAAATTAAAAGAGCATTCAAAAATACTCTACGTATTAGGTAAAAATTTGAGATCCTGGATTTAATTTTTGGATTTTTGGTGAATTTTTGAAAATTCAAATTTGTTTCACATTTTTAATGAGAATTCAAAATTTGATCAAATTGAGATGAAAAGCAGAAATTTGGCTGAAATTATATTTTTAACGTTTCAAATAGACTGACGACGATTTCTAGCCGTTCTGGAGCTTCCAGTAGATTTTTGGAGGTTTCAGTTTTCAAAAAGAATTCCAGAAAAAAGACTGTGGGTCGAGCCCAAATTTTTTTCAAAAATTCACCAAAAATCGAAAACTGAAATTCTGAATTTGAAAATTTACTTAGTGGTGTATTTTTGAACGCCATCCTCTAATTTTTCCTCCATTTAGGACCCTTCTCCCACCCCTACTCTATCGAGAAGTAAAATTCATCGAATTAAAATCCAGGAAATTTCTGGCATGGCAGCAGTTTACTAACCCCTTATAATACATTAGTAGGTATAATATTCCAAAAGAACAGCAAGCAGTCGTTTTTTCCTTCCTTTTTATAATTTAATAATTCAAAATGAGTAAAAGATATAAACGAAGTGATTTAAAATGCTATATCCTTTTTTTCCCTTCCCCTTTCTTCTTCATTCTTCAGCCAGTAACAACAAATTCGAAACGATTTTCAACGCGTTGGCATTTCCATTTAGTTCAAGATTTATGTTTTGTTTTTTGGTTACTTCTGTGGCCGGAGTTTAATGAAATAGCATTTTTGTCCAAGTGGTTCTAGCTTGGAAGCTGCGGCGCCAATACCTCGAAGAGATGAGGGTACGCGATAAATATTAATAAGGGAACCCAACCGAGATCAGGAGGGGTGGAATGTACCGTATCGTATAAATTGTTTCGCGAAATTGTATCACTGTTGAAAAGAATGATGAAAAAAATGTCATCGTTTGTATGACGTCACGAATCACATCGATTCGCGGTTTTTTATCTTTTACATTCCGCTATTCCGCATTCTTATCTGAAAATTGATAGCTTTGTTGTAAAACAACGAGAGTTTGTATGTATTTGGCCGATATACTCGTACGTTGTATTGCGTCTTCTCTCTCTCTCTCGCCGTAATAATGCTACATAAATTACCATCAATTAGTAATACGATTCGGATATATTGATTTATTGGTATACGTGCGCCGCCGACGAACTTGAAAATAATATGTTACTATCGCGATACGTTATCGATAACGATATGTTATACTGGACGTAGATTGCCAAAAAAATATGTATCAGTCTAGCATATCAGATGGGTTGTCTTCTTCGGCGACATGTCCCATAGTGACAGAGTTGTTCGGCCGATTGGAATATTTTTATTGTATTCGAGATACTGGTGTACGATATCTTGTGATGAGAATGAGATGCTGCGCAATAGATATTTGTGTGTTTTTCCGAGAGTTTTTTTTTTTTGTCATTAGTGTGAAGGTTGTGAGCACGATCGATGGGTACACGATGATGTATTCGATCCCGGAATATTCTTTGAGACAGAAATGGCGAATTGACGTATTTTAGACAATAGGCCGGTCTATGTGCGTCTTTTCGACCATAGTTTCCGAGTATAACGGATAAATCAAGCTATAGATTTGCGTTTTTTTGCATAATCCTTTTGATTTTGAGAAATGTCCCGGTAACTTGTTACGCGATGCTTGAAAACTAATCTTTGTGACAGAACTGACAGCTCTGACGTTACAGATGGCCTTATTGTTTCTCGAGTAGTTGGCTTGAAGGGTTAATGATGATTGGAAAGGATTAGTTTCATCATCGATAGTCAAAATTACTTTTTTTAAACGTTGAAAAACTGATTAAATTTCGATAAAAGTTGGTGAAATTTAGTGAAAATTGCACAGTACATTGCTAACAAAAATAGTTATGAATGATATAAAAATATTCAAAAAGCATTGAAAATTACTAGTAATTTCTGGTCATTTCAGGTAAGTTACTGGTAATTTCTGGTAATTTTGGGTTAATTTCTGGTAAATTACTGGTCATTTTTGGTAATTTACTGGTAATTACTACTTTCTAGTAAGTTACTGGTAATTTCTGGTAAATTACTGGTAAGTTCTGGTAAAGAATTTCTGGTAAATTACTGGTAATTTCTGGTAAATTACTGGTAATTTCTGGTAAATTACTGGTAATTTCTGGTAAATTACTGGTAATTTCTGGTAAATTACTGGTAATTTCTGGTAAATTACTGGTAATTTCTGGTAAATTACTGGTAATTTCTGGTAAATTACTGGTAATTTCTGGTAAATTACTGGTAATTTCTGGTAAATTACTGGTAATTTCTGGTAAATCACTGGTAATTTATTATCAGTTATTTTTTGGTAAATAACTGACGATTTTTGTTATGTTAATCACTATAAATGTTGTAAAGTTTGGCAAATTACCACTGGTTTTCGATAAATTAATATCAATAGTGTTCATTCAGTCGATTTCTGGTAATTTTGGGTAAATTTCTGGAAGGTTTTGGCCAATTACTTGAGGTTTTAAGTAATTCTGTATTCTACCTGTTACTTTATTAATTATTACTGCGTATTTTTAGTTATTCCTCCTCAGAGAAAATTTTTGCATGCTTTTTTGTTGTTTACCTATACTTGAGAGCTGTATTTGAAAAATTTTCTCAATTTCTTCTAATTTTTGGTAGGATATTGGTCGCTAGTTCATAATTGGGTCGATGTGAGATTGACATTTAAAAATTAAGAAAAATACCAGGAGTAAATTTTAAGAACCCCATTCTCGTGCCACATAAGTTCAGAACTCAGCTTCAAAAAATGTTGGGAATTTCCAACTTGTTGTTTTTTGGAAAAAAAACTTCTAAAACAAGCTCTTCAAATACTTTAACACCATTTTCTCGGGCTATTGATGATTTTTCAGTAGATTTCTCGACATCTTAATCAATTTTCAATTCAAAATTGGAATTTTAGGCTTTTTCAAACATTTTTAGATCAGTAGCCAGAGCCACCATGAAAACTCTCTTTTTTCTCAAATTAATGATAGAGTAAAGTCCGCTTGTATTGAATTTCTAAAAAATTATCATTTTATGTAGAATTCTGCAACCTTTTTTTAGAGGAGAGAGGGTGGACCGAATTTTTGAGAAAGGACGCCCGGAATCAATGAATTTTACTATTTTCAAATTGACTCAGTTCGTTTCTTCTATTTTGATTAAATGTTGCTCAGGAAGGAAAGAGAGATGCGGGTTGAAGAAATTACATGAATATCTCTAATGCTAACAGACCCCTTTCATGAATGAATATTGAGATTAGTTTAAGGCTAGGTATAGGTATTTGTACAAAGAAAAAAGACATGATTATACTGTTACGTCATACCTAGACACTGAGAAAATGAGAAAAAAAGAAAAGACGTAGGTAATCAGAATTTTACCGGATTTTATGTTCCGTGTTAAGATGGTTCAAAGGTCTTCATTATCAATCGACTTCATTGATATTTTGATTTGCAAACACTTTATTTTGTATGAAACTGAGATAATTTAAGTACTTTTTCAAAATATGAGTTCCCATAACTGCTCTACAATATCATAATAATACATACCTAAGATAAAATATAAAAATAAATTCGAAATTAAATGAATAATATCGTATTTAGTAAATACAATATTTTCAGAGTTCAAGCATCCGTTTTTTCAACATCATTTTTTATAGAATGTACCGCCTGTAGCCCAAGTACAAAAATACCGGGTATCCGATTGATACAAGAAGTAAACTATATCATTTGTTTGAGTAGTTTCGCTCTCGCAGCTCTTTCCTCCCTATTTCAAAATTGCTGCAAATGTGGCTAGGTAATTTCTAAAGCAATTTCTCTCATTCTATCTCTACCTTTCCTTCATTTCATTCGATTCTTTCTCTTGTGTCCTTTCAAGATCTGCAAAGCTGATTGTGAGTAAAATTGAAAAAAAAATCCGCTATTTCTCATTGATAATTAAACTATAGGTTTTTGTACGAGTCAATAATGGAGTAAATTTGCTGTAGAATAGAATAAAACTTCACAAACCAGGTATCTATAAAGCACATTAGCATCATAGCCACCATATGGAGAACCTATTGAACAAAGCAACAATGAGAACAATGTCCTTTCTGTACGAGCACAAAGCACACTTTGCACCTTACCAGCTTTACTGAACGATGAAAAAAAAAAAGCGTTAGTGCGTAAATTCGCAATGCTATCGACAACGACCACGTTAATTTTTTGCTCACTTTTCAATATATAAAAGTGTACATGCAATGTTGCCTGGTTTAATTACTTCGGTGTGCTGACCATATTGGTTCTGTGTGACTGATCAGTCTGGCTAGGTGCCTATTGCTTGGATATATAGTAACATAGGTATAGAGGTACATAGGTACTGCATAGGTTTAGATGTATTAGAAACGTACACAATCTACAGATATACATACAGGTTGAGTACAACATTAAATTTGCTATCTGAAGGTTGTTCAACGAACGACATATTTTATAGGTGGTTTACCACGCATTATACGTACCTGCTGCAGTTGTAATATTCTTGGAACAAGTGTTATTACATTTGTGCAAATTGTTCCAACGAGTGTAATTTCATCACTTTGAAATGAATACATTTTTTTTTTTTTTTGTAAGAATAGTAGGCAGAGTGGCACGTTATGTCGTCAGCAGCAAATTATTAGCCCTTATATTATTATTGGATTGTGACGTTGATGATCGAGACAAAAGAAAAACAGAGAAAGGATATCCAATCCATCGAACATCGTGATTAATATTTTCGTTAGCCAAATTATAGAGGACGGGGCACGTGACATCGCAGTTCTCTATTATGATACATAGGTCGTTTCCTATCTCAATAAAACGCGTCGAATTTACATTTGGCAAACGTTTTCGCTTGATTACATTTTGATGGTAATCAGTAATCATACTGGAAATCAAGTCTAATGAAGTTACTACAACAAGACGAATGACATTCGAGCCATGAATTTACGTATTGTCTGATTGTAAGCTGCGAGCTTATACGAGTAAGTATTAGATGTACTGTACACGAATCTCAGCTCATAGAAACCATCAAACATTAATCAGCTCAATGTCATAAAACAAGTTTAGAAAACGATTCGATTTTTATTGTATAAGTTTACTTCGCCATCATTCTGTAATAATGGTTTCCTCTTTTGGAGAAAAAGTTTTCTTTGAATTAAATGCAAACTCGTATATACTTATAATAAAGGGGATTTTTTTCTCTAAAATTTAATACAGCTTTGTATATGTATTTCCTTTTGCATTTCGATTCGAAGAAGTACTACGATATAGGTATAGGATGCATGTATTAATGCAAATGTTATGTATATTTTCTCCAGTTTAACTCGCTGTGTATAAATGTACAGTTTCGCCAACATATCGCCTCTTAACCATGTTTGGTAGCCATAAATTGCGCCTACAATACTAATAATAACAACGCGTGGGAATATTTTAACGTGATGTCGATTAAACGTCGTGTATTTCGCACTATGAACTTGTTTACTGGACCGGTACTTACAACTCACGTTATTGTTAAACCATTTAATTTCGGTTCCATCGATTACATTTTAATTGGTCTTAATGGTTTGGCGTTGAAAAGGCATTATTATTAATACGAGATCTGCGTATACTTTTACATGTGTCTACAGGGTGTTTGGTAAGTTGATGCGAAGTGACGAGATTTAAGTGTCATCGAGTACCGCGATGGAAAAATTTGCTCGGATGAGTTACCTAGTCCGGATGTTTAGAAATTAGTCTAATTTTTTCATGAATCACGAACAAATTCGTCGAGAAAAAACTTGAAATTTTCGAAATTTGGGTAAGTTACATACTACAACTTGTCTAAGGAAAGTTTTAAATCATGGATTTCAAAATTACCAGTAATTTACCAAAAATGGCCTGTAAATTGTAATCGACCAAAAATTACCACAAATTATCAATAATCTATAATCAACAGTTATGATTTAGGTACGTGTTATATTTACCAAAGATTACCAGCAAGCTATCAAAAATTAATATCTAGTAATTTATCTGAAATTACCAGTAATTAGTAATTACCCTAAAATTACCTGTAATTTACCTGAAATTACCCGTAATTTACCTGAAATTACCCGTAATTTACCTGAAATTACCCGTAATTTACCTGAAATTACCCGTAATTTACCTGAAATTACCAGTCATTTACCTGGAATTACCAGTAATTTACCAAAAATCATCAGTACATAATTTACCAAAAATTACTTGTCATTTACCAAAAATCACCAGTAATTTACCTGAAATTACCAGTATACTGGTAATTTCAGATGGAAGAAGGGCTCCCTCAGAAAAACATAGTTTTGAGAAAAATGTGTTTAAGTTTTACTTTTGTTGCCAATTAAAAACTACTCAACGTATTGATTTGAGGTGGGTGTTTTTTTTTTTGAAGTGTCAGCAACAAGTATTGACTATCACCTGCAAAATAATTTATCCACATCTTCGAAAAAAAATGAGATTCAAAAACTCGCGTCAGAGGCCCTTCTTTCATGAGTTGAATTTGATTTTCATTAACTTCATCTTTTAACGTGGTTTAAATAAAAAACTAAGCATTTTAGAAAAAAACTAATGACACTATGTCGATTGGAAATTTAATTCTCTACAACTTTGTTTACTTGAAATTTCCGTAGGATGCTTCCTTTCACCTCTAGATCGATTTTTATTTTTTTCCATTCAGCTGAATTTGATTTTTATTCACATTCACCTTTTATGTAATATACATCAAAAACTAAGCATTTTAGGAAAAAACTAACGACATTATATCGATTGGAAATTTAATTCTCTACAATTTCGTTCATTGGAAATTTTTGTAGGATGCTTCCTTTCGCCTCCAGATCAATTTTTATGAAACTGTAACACGTACATGCGGTATGGTGGAACACCAATTGAGATGTTTTATTCAAAGAGATATGAATAAAACATCATGTAGCTTGCTCTAGGAACAAGATCATGAACTGAAACTCACACTTGAGATGGCTAAGACTTCAAGGAACTCAAATCACCAAAGTGCGGAAAAAGGGCCTCCGGCTGAGGAGGCCCCTTTTCCATCAAGCCCTTCAATTTACCTAAAATTACGAGTAATTTACCAAAAATCACCAGTAATTAACCTGAAATTACCAGTCATTTACCTGAAATTACCAGTCATTTACCCAAACTCCCAAAGTTACCAGTAATTTACCTGAAATTACCAGTAATTTACCTGAAATTACCAGTAGTTTACCTGAAATTACCAGTAATTTACCTGAAATTACCAGTGATTTACCTGAAATTACCAGTAATTTACCTGAAATTACCAGTGATTTACCTTAAATTACCAGTAATTTACCTGAAATTACCAGTAATTTACCTGAAATTACCAGTAATTTACCTGAAATTACCAGTAATTTACCAAAAATTTCTAGTAAATTATCAACCAAAAAAAAATGACCAAAAATTTACAAATTGTTGTGAGTTCAGAATGATATGTAAGTAGACTTTTTGAAAACTTGTTTTGCTCACTTCAAAAGTTTTGTGACGATGAATCATTATCGAAAATGTCGGGTTCACGATTTTGATCCATAATCCGTCTTGCCTTCAATTTTTAAATCAGATGAATTCTTGAAAAGTAAATACATGTTGGTAGGTTGGTTCCTATTATTCTCCTTGAATGCATTTTCAAGTAAAGTATCCTTTCCATTATCGGTGTACCAACAATTTTTGGCAATTCCCTCGACAATTTTGTCAAATAAAATCAAAATTTCACTTATTGGGCACCCTGTAACGTGGTGCTGTTTGATGCATTGCAAAATTTCCATTATCATGGTCTAAATACGTATAAATACATGTACCTATTATAGTTCGTAGAGAGATAGAGCATGGAGGATGACGGAACAAATACATGTAATCTGAAATTAACTAATTACCGCCCTCAAAAATAAATACTAATGGAATATTATCAATTACCATTTGTTTAATTACTAAACAGGGACGTATTAATCGACGGTACATTTTAATTAATATTTCGATTGTTTTTCACGGTCACACGTACCATGTGGCCAAATTGTAGGCAAACGAAAGAATGGTATAATTTATCGAAATTACGCCTTTTTTTACAATTACTCGCTACTGCTAGCATCTTTTTCTAGGAATTCGTATTTACACGCAATTCGAACGCGATAATTAGCCGACATAATAGGATGAAGGTCTCCCTGTGTACTAATCTGGTTACTAAATTCGCTAATTTTCCATCGCAGGTTATCACCGATGTTCGAAATTTCTACTCAAGTGGATCATGTTGCTCTCACTCTCTCATATTTTATGTACTTACTCTTACACAGTTGACTGCTGCGTGAATACAAATAAGAGTATAGTGAGTTAGCGATGAAGCAGAAGCGCCGACTTGTGCCTTGATTTACCTGGGCGAGTATACATATATACGATGATGCGATCAAATTGAAAGCTTTATTTGGTCAGGTTAATTAGTAAAATTACATACAAAGAACCGAGTAGCGGCTTTTTTCAAAGCTTTCAAATGTTATTGCAGCCGATGACTTGGCACTGTGGTGTGTGGTGTGGCCACAGTCAGCCTTACATGGCAGAACCTGAGTATATAGTAAATACTGGGTACAGAGAATGTGCGTGTAAGGAGTAGATTGTTTTAGAAAACCAAAAGACCATTTTTACGTTGGTGGATAAATGAGTATGTAAGTATACGACGAGGTATACGCATGTGGCATTCCGCAGTATACCGAATAACGCCGAGTTTAAATTAGAATTGTTAATTTTTATTTTATAGTCCGGAAGAGATACGATTTTTATAATGATAAATCGCAACAAAAGGTTAGTTTTTTTTTTCTACCAATGTCCTATAGTGAAAGGGGTCATAATTAACATACGAAAAAGTCCCTCTACCTGTACAATGTACAGATACTAGTGGTATTGTCGCGTGCTATAATGTACCTAAAATGAGTTTTAATGCAAATCTTTTCATACAATCCATCGTGGAGATGTTTTATACTCGTGCAAAGAATAATACGAGGTGTGCCAATCAAGTTCTAGACATCAGCCCTTAGATCGCCATCGCCAGGTTCTAGCGAAGCTTCATGCGAGAATAAATTTTATATTGTGGGAAAAAAAAATACATTTGTATTTGAATACTAAATTTTTTCAAGATTTACTTTCATCTGTGATTACTGATTAAAGTGGAAAAACGTTGAAAAGGAGGGTGTCTTCAATTTTGGAATCCAGCTTGCTGATTTTGTTTTTCCTTTCAAGTGAACTTTAATTATGTAGCACCTAATTTTCATGTTTTGTAATTTATCACGTCTAATTAAAAATTTATCTTTGTGTTTCAGGTGAGTTGATCCATAATTGAAATACGTGATGATGATACTTGAAAAATGATGTACCATACCATAACATGAAACAAGTGTAATGTATGAAATTTTGTTTTTATAATTGAACATCTCGATGTGTGATTAAATATAAAAGAAGGAAAAGAAGACAAAGAAAGAGTGAAGAGCTTCGAATCGATATTTATGACTTGTAATTTCGCATCAATTAAACCATCAATTAGGTATAACACAAGTGCAAGTCCGAAGATTCAATTTGAAAAAACGTTTTTTAATTTATCGATTGAAAAGAAAAATTAATCTCGAAGCATCGTCAATTAATAATAACTTTTGTTGTATGGCATTAATTCAACGTATAGTGTGAGTGGGGGTAGAGATGCAGGTAGATTTGTATAAATCAAATCACATATCGTACTGTACCTACCTACCTACACTGATCGACCACACATAACTGATTTCTTTTTAATCTCATTAACATACGTGATAAGATTGATAAAACCAGGAGACAATTACGAGCGTGCTTCTGGACATAAATCAGCCTCTGAATTTCGGCACCTTGTTTTCATAACTAATTGCATTTACATGGTTTTGGCGTGTTCGCACATCCACGTACGTTTGCATTGGGACTTACCACGTACGTCCAGCACGTAAAAGGCCATATTGAGAATGGTTGATCGGGCTCGCAAGTCGCAGTCGCAAGGCAAGGTTCACCATTGACCACAATCGTGAAGAATCGGTGGAAGTAAATTACCATCACGAATGTAGGCAATCGCGAGCCTAAGGTAGGTTTGGATATAAGATGACGTTATAAATCATATTTATAATACGATCGTCTGACAACGGAAACATTCAGGTTGGTCCAGGTCTCTACAATCTACATTCGTTGGTTTCGTCAACACAACATCCTGTAATTGTTCGCTCCTTGTTGTTCTTATATACGCGTTGGAGGTGCACAACACACTACACAGCGCAGAGTTGTTCTTTATATTTCAAAAAATGTCGACAAAGGCTCGAAATAATTACGCTAATTAATGTCGGTTTATTCGTCGTTTTTTTTTTTGTACCCTCGTCTTGTTGTTAAATAGAACGTGTAATGATTGAAATAAAAAAATACAACAACGACGCGAATCTGTTGATAACAAAAGAGGAGATCGAAGTTGGCATCGTATCCGGGGCGTGATTAAATTAGCGAAGTTTAATCTCGTTTGAATAATGGGCTCCATAGCGCGAAAGCCCGCCTGCCTACAATGCAACTTGTAAGATATCAAAATCAAACTTGTCGACATATGTTGGAAATTTTCGCCTGTGCCATTATTGTTACACTCAATTTACTCGTAAATGTTTCCGTCGTCGTGTGGTTTGTTACGCGGTTGCGTTGAAAAATTTCATGATACTTTGTATACCTACAGTATGGTCCAAAAATACCGAAAAATTTCCGTAGTTTTTAACCAGCCACCAGGTGAGGAGAGGAGGAGACGAATTTCGACTGTTGAACTGTTTATTTGGGAAAAAATCGTTTTCTTTGGATTTGATTAAATTGTGATTCAGTCGTTTTCGAATGATTTGTCGATTCTGAGCAAATCGTTCTCGAATGAATCGAGTTCAATTTTTTATAATAGAATTCAAACTATCAAAGTTTCATTTTATGTCACTTACATAGTTATATATAATTTGAGTTTTCAGGGATTCATTCGTTCGCGAACGATTCGCTCAGCAAGAAAAAGCAAGAAAAAACCGTTCGCGAACGAATCATCTACGATCTTTGTTGGTAAATTGAAGAATGTTTCGTTTTGTCTTGAAGTACATATCTGATTTGATTTTCAAGTGATTCAATCGTTCTTGATTGATTTGTTGATGCTGAGCAAATCGTTCGCGAACGATTTGACTCCAGTTTTTACTGATAGGATTAATAGTGTCGTCATGTCATTTATCTAGGTACATATAATTTGAGTTTTCAATGATTCATTTATTTATACTCGAATTTTCACCTTCGATCAAATCGTTCGCGAACGAATAAGTTTCAGTTCTGATTGATCAGGATTGATGGATTTGAAAAGGGCAGATTTTGCCACATCCCCCTTCACATAATTTGATAATGTAGTAAATCAGTCGTTTTCGAACGATTCATCGATTTTGAGCGAATCGTTCGCGAACGAAATCAGCCTAGTTTTTTATAATAGGATTAAGACTTTCAAGTTTCAACTTCAAGTTTTGTAATACTTACAATCTACACGTGATTAGATTTTTCTGTGATTCGTTCGTTCGCGAACGATTTTTCTTTGCTGAGCAAACCGTTCGTGAACGAATCATTCGCAATTCTTATTGATAGAACGAATGTTTCATTTTGTCTTGTCGTGTTCTCGTTCTCGTGCATCATTGTGACCCGATTCTGAAGTGAATCAGTCGTTCTCGAATTATTTATGGATTCTGAGCGAATCGTTCGCGAACGAATTCGTCTTAGTTTTTGGATAATAGGATTGAAACATTCAACAAACTTCAAGTTTTGTAATGCGATCTACACGTGATTAGATTTTTCTGCGATTCGTTCGTTCGCGAACGATTTTTCTTTGCTGAGCAAATCGTTCGTGAACGAATCATTCGCAATTCTTATTGATAGGTAGATCAAATGTTTCATTTTGTCTTGTCGTATTTTCGTGCATCATGTGATCCGATTTCAAAGTGAATTAGTCGTTCTCGAATTATTTATGGATTCTGTGCGAATCGTTCGCGAACGAATTCATCTTATAGTTTTTAGATAATGGGATTAAAATTTGAAGATCTCAAGTTTTGTGATGTCAATTCATATGTAATTTGATTTTTCAGTGATTCATTCGTTCACGAACGACTTTTCTTTGCTGAGCAAATCGTTCGTGAACGAATCATTCGCAATTCTTATTGACAGATCAAAAATAATGTTTCATTTTGTCTTGTCGTGTTCTTGTATATCACGTGACTCGATTGTAAAGTGAATCAGTCGTTCCTGAATTATTCATCGATTATGAGCGAATCGTTCGCGAACGAATTCATCGTAGTTTTTGGATAATACGATTAAAATTTGAAGCTCTCAAGTTTTGTAATGTCAATCTTTACATGATTTGACTTTTCAGTGATTCATTCGTTCACGAACGATTTTTCTCAGATGAGTGAATCGTTCGTAAACGAATTTTATTGCGTTTTTCTTGATTTTCAATCATTTACCAGTCTATTTCTTCAGTCTTTTGACTGTTTTAAGTATTTTTTTTTCATAATCTGTCGTCTGATTTCAATTCTGAGATGGAGAGGGAAGGAAAAATGATAAATTATGAGTGATTTTTTTTCATAATCTGTCGTCTGATTTCAATTCTGAGATGGAGAGGGAAGGAAAAATGATAAATTATGAGTGATTTACTCAAATTCGCGGTAAAATGTCCCAATATTGGAGTTAATTAGGGCAAGTTTTCTCAACAAAGAGGTTCAGTTATACTCGAAAATATAAATTTTTTTCCTCGTTCGCGTCAATAATTGACACATCGGACAAATATTCTACGTCAGCTCATCTGTTGCGTACATTTCTGTAGTCTCATTGTTCGACACTTGGAAGTGTAGTATCATATTTCCATATCGCCATCGTGTGTGCTTTCGACACGAGTAAACGACAGTTATACGTATGTTTTACTCTCCTCGACTCGACGTGCCTACAATTCCGCGTCTATATTAACAGGAGTAATTGAGTCGATAATGTGAAACGATATCAGTTACAATACGAAACAACCGTAAAAGAATACACGACGAAGACGACAGAGCAGCGTTGAGAGTAACATAAAAAGAGAAATACAACAATCGCATCGAGTGTACTAACAAATTAGAATGTTAGTTTTTGATGAGGGATACTTGATTATTGCCAATTGACCCTCAATTTCTCCGCTTTCCTTTACAAATTAACAAAACCGTCTACCAAGGTCGTGAGAGTTAATCCGGAGACATAAGAAGCCTTTTCCCCTTTAGTCTTCATTGAGTCTAGGTACCACTCAGTGCGCGACGATGGTCGATGGTACTTGAAAAATTTCTAAATTATTATTCAACATGGCTGAGCCATCGAGCACCGAGCACCGGCATCATCGTGGCCGGATACAATGATGTATTGTCGGTGCATCTTCAAAGACACATACGCGAGGTAAATTTATCATATCCCTATGGTCGTCTCGCCGTGTTAACCGCGAGATGTATGTATGTACCTGAGTAGTAACTAAGTAAGTAATAAAAAACAACAACAAAACGAATTCTTCGACATAATTAAACCTCATCACCAAATCTGCAATTAAATTAAAGAATAAGTCGTTTGGTTGATTTTTTTTTACCATCTTGTCGGTTACTTACATCTTCCGATAAAAAAAGGCCACAGTCGTGGTAATACTTACTCGTATAATAATGACGTAAACTATTGCGCGAAACTGTATGTACGTGCGTACGTCGTCGTTTATTTTATTCTCTTCCTCCATATCCATAATACATAGTGTTCTATGGTGTCGATGTTATTTTTAAATCATTACGCGTACAACTTGTTAACCGTTTATAATCCCAAATGATCGAAGAAATTCAACGTTTTAGAAGGCAATACGTTGGCATGGCGCTATTATGGATTATGTTTTCGACTCGTGTATTTTCAACAACCAAAGCTTTGGCAAATTCTTGTACCGAGACCAAGTATTTGTTGATACTTCCCTACAGGCCTCTCGAACTAAATTTCAAAATCCACAGGGGATCTGGGTGTCCAATAGATCATGACTGGCGAGAAATTTCTGCCATGCCGGAGAATTTACGCACATAAATGTAGGTACTCGTCTAGTGTACATTACCGGACAATTAATCGGCTTATTTTTTTCGCCAAGGTGTTTTCCATTTTGAGTATCGATACAGTGTATGACTCCGACGATATTGAAAACAGCGAAGTGAGAATAGAATTTTTCGACTGTTTTCAAGGTGCTCCTAAAAGCATTGACTTGTTTGGACCGAAAATTCCACTTTCATGCATTTTATATCACATTTCCTCCTCGATCATTCAAATCAGAAGTCACTGAATTCGCTCAGTGCTGGGGAGGAGGGAGAGAAGGTGGGTAAAAAGGGTGGAGAAGAGGAGTAATTGAATTAATAACTGAGAAATCTCGAGATCAATATTTGTGTGCTTTTTTTCATCAAGTTGGAAGGGAAGGGAGGGGAGGGGAAGGGGTTAAGATGACTCAAAGATGCTCGAAATGCAATATTTTTCAGATCAAATAATTTTTGCCAAAGGAAATTTCGTGCTTGACCTAATAGAATTTTATTCCTGACCAAAACCGAATTTTCACTTCTTCTGCTGGCTAATCTGGAGGCTCTAACAAAACTTTGAATTGTCTCTCATCATTTTTAAACTTTTCTCGAAGGCCTCGAAATGAATGAATTCCTCACTTTCGACGTGGCCAACCGAAGTTTTTTTTTCAAAATTAAAGGTACAAGGTTTGAATTCGTTGAAGAATTGGATTTTTGGGTCAAGTTTTGAGCACCTCAAAAATGAGTGGAAATAAAATTTTCTACTACCATCTTGAGGTCAAAAAAGTTTCAAACCTAAGGACTGAGTAACCTCGAAATCTCATCATAAAAAAAGCTGAAATAAATAAAACTTAAAACATCTTAGGATCAAGAAAATCTCAAAAATTTTAGATGAAAACTCAAAAAAGCCCTGAAATTTTGAGATGAAAACGTCAAAACATCTTGAATAAAATCTCAAAATCGAAATACGCAACCTTAAAATTTTGAAATCAAAAAAGGTCGAGTCGATCTTGAAACCAAAAAATCTCAAGACTAATGAAATCTTTTAATTTACAAATCAAGATTTGAAAAAAAATTTAAAAAAAAACAACTTTGAATCTCACAATTACGAAATATATTGAAATCTTGAGGCAGAAAATCTCCAAAGGGACCTCAAAAATCGAAGAAAATCCCAAAACCACGAAGTCAGAAAATCTTGAAATTTTGTTGTGAAATGAGCATCCTTTTCTTAAATGTAGGTAGTAGGTACCCAACTTGTTTTGAAATGTCAAAATCAAAAAATCCTAAACTCATCACAATAGTTTTAGGTCAAAAAAATTTCAAAAAACTCTTCCCTTCTTTTTACAAAAAAAAAAAAAAAAAAAATGAAAAAATCGATTTGAAGGTGAGGGGAACCTTAAAATTTTGAAATAAAAAAATGTCAAGACTATAATAAAATTTTTAAATTTCCAAATCAAGGTTTGAAAAAAAAAATTTTAAAATCAACTTTGAATCTCAAAATTAAAAAAAAAGTTGAAATCTTGAGGCAGAAAAATCCCCAAAGGCATCTCAAAAATCGAAAAAAATCTCAATGAAATCTTTATTGTGAAATGAACATACTTTTTTTAAATGTGCATAGGTACTCAACTTGTTTTGAAATGTCAAAATTCTAGATCAAAAAAAATTTCAAAAAATCTTCCTTATATTTTTTACAAAAATTTTTTAAAAAAAATGAGAAAATCGATTTGGGGTGGGGAGGAGGGGTAAAAATATTTTGGAGAATAGTGATTTTTCTTTTGAAAGGCAGTGAAAAAGTAGTGACTTTCGGTCACATATTCATGTAGACACCCTGGATATTAAACCAGGAACTAATTTTCCTCAATATTTAAGCACAATTTGCAAACCTTCAAAAATTCGTTGTAATAAATTGAAAAATTAATGGAAGTACAATCATACTGAAATTTTAGAGGATGCTTTTCCTTCAAAAGAATCCATTTAAAAAAAATTTAAAATCAGATTATTCTACCTTTACTAATTTATTTTAATCATCTCTTCTTACACTCAAACTCACCGTTCCTGCTGACTTGCCTCCAGATGGTCTATTCAATTTTTATTTTCAGAGTATCCATTTACCCCCCCCCCCTCTCCTCCTCTTCCGCCTTCCCCTAAATTCGTTTAATGATCTTGATGCCATAAATATGATGAAAATACTTACCACACATTCTTAGAAAGGATCGTTTTAAACTGCACTCTCTAATTTGAACTTTTTGGCGGATTTTTGAAAATTTTAAAAATTCAAAAAAACACGTTTCAAGTACGATTTTACGACTTTTTCATGAAGTATTCATTTTTTTGAGCAAAGTGCACCATGCTGGTAATTTTTTCAATTCAACTCCCATACATTAATATTACTACTAGTTTTGGGTCATTCTACCTCCAGAGATTTTTTAATTTTCTCCAAAAATTTAAAATCGTTCTGGAGGGCCCAAAAATGAACTTTGGAGCTTATATTATTTCTGTCGGCGGGTATTGGACTCTCTATCGACCTCTTTAGATGTTTACTGCGAAATTTCAGTAGTACCAGTTCGAAAGAAAATTTTTAGCCAATTTGTAAATTCTAGAAAATGTGAAAAAAATCAAATTTTGCCTCCTGGAAATTCAACTCACTCATCGAAAACTTTCTTGAAATGTACAAAAAAAAAGTCTACGAATCATTGCGAAGATACGATGTACTATAACTTGAGATGATAAAAAGGAGTAAGTAAGACCGCGATACCTATTACCTACCTCCATTCGATGGTGTCATATTTCTCGCATTTACGAAACCATTACACAGAACACCGGCTATAATACCTTTGCGGTGTGTGTACGTATAAAACTAGTTTTATTATTTCAACCGGTCATGACACCCAAATTACACCTTAAACGTACAGTTTTACCTTCATAAATTAGCTACCTATACAATAACATCTCGCGGACTCCTAAATGTTGCGTGCTGTTCGTTCATCATCCTATGGTACGTACATCTACCTGCACAAAAAAAAAAGAATTGAAAAAAAAAGGGTTCTCGCCTCTCTTTATGTACCGAACCACTCATATGGACTTTTTCCATTAATAATCGATTAATAGATCGTGGTGGAGTCGTTGAACATTGAACAAGGAGCCTCGTGTGTTTCAGTATGCATTAAAACAATAGATGCGTACCATAGACGAGAGAAAGCAACGTCCACAACAGATCATGATGCAGAGAGCTTGTCAACTCTCGATATGCGTTTCTCCTTAGGCTGTGCTGTGTGCAATGTACTTAGACCTACGTACTCGTATACGTACCTATAGGTATGAGATACATGCATGTAGTTGGAACTTGGAAGATATCTACGGAGATGGTATCGCGCCGTATGGTCATATTTTGGTGAATATCTGCGGTCTTAGATCGACGATACGAATGATAAGGGTGTTCACGATTATAAAAAAATTAAAATACACCCCTCGAAAGAAGCAATAGCCGGATATTTGCATCCAGGTGGTCTGTGCGAGCTATCTCTCTCTATATATGTCTGAGAAAACATACCATATACTCGCATTATAGGTTAATATGGTCGAGTATGCGAGTACGCCCAATATGCAAATGATTCGCCTTCGTCTTGGGCTATACTTACTCTGTGAAGAGTGCGTACTTGGAGTGTATTTTCACGCTTGTCACGGCTGCTCGGGCTATAGCTTATACATACGTACGACTACGTACATAAGAGAGTCGTATCTCTGCGAACGTTAACGGTAACTCGGAAGCTGAATTTAAAATCGAACAATTACCCGGTTAATCGTCGCGAGATGGTAGGTTTTTCCGAAGCCTAAAAAACAAAACAGATTTTGAAAATCATCGCTTTATTGTTTCTGTACTCGTATATAAGAGAAGAGTGTATTTATCATGAAGGCGCACACCTTCAGCTTCGGTACTTTTTCCTTATAGTTGGGGCGGTGTGTGGCGTCTGAAGCTCTGCATACTGTGTTGCGGTCTTTTATGGTCTCTATACGGAATGGAATTCCAGAACAATGAGATGCGTTACACGGTGCCCCTGCCCAAGACAAAGCGCCCCAAGTCGCAGTCGGTACTCGTTAAAATATTTTAATGCCTTAGAGTTGCTCTTTACCAACTTAACCATTTAGAAATGCGCGAGTTTTCGTTTACTTAAGGATAATCGCGTCTCTCTCTTCTTCGCCTTGCCAATAAGTAAGCGCCTGACTCTGAGCCTGATGGTGTTTCTGTTTACGTTACCGTCGAGGTGAAATTGTCGATTGTAATGGAATGTTTATTGGAGGTTTATTTACTCTCGTCTTATTGTAGGTATGGGCTTGGGCTTGGGCTTGGTATATCGATGTGGATTTTTCGAGAGTATTTACTCCTTTTTTTTTTTACGACGTAGGTAGGTATTCTTATGTAGTTCTTTCTCTCTCTCACCCATCACCCTACCTATAGGTACGAAAGATATGCGGTAAGTATTAGAGTACTTTATAGGTGTATCTGTGTACTAAATACCCGGTAGGTGGATTGGTTTTTTTTTCTTCAAATGAATTTTCCATCTCTTCGACGGTTACGTAATTTCAAGGCGGAGTAGGTGCGTTTAAAGATTAAGTTATGAGATTCATCATCATTTAAAGGTAATTAAGTTTTAATACGTTGCACCGCTAACCTGAAATTTCATCGTAAAGTTTACGTGTAATGGACTAGTAGGTACTTCTATTTTCGATGCTCAATACGTCTAACTATCTTCGGCTTCAGCATCCTGGACCAGTTAACACCGTCAACACTCGACGCTCCTATGGTGTCGATGAAGTCGGTTCGGTAGTCGTATAGTCGCTCGGGAGTAGATGTTGAATTACCAAGGTCAGGATTACTACGAGAGGTTCAGCTGTGATGTATACTACTATGTAGTGTTATTCATCATTATTTATCAGTCTAGGTGTTTGTGAACTTTGTTGTGGACGTCGGATACTATAGGGTAATTTGTATAGGTACGGTTGAAGTTTTGAAAATTACATTTACGAAGAAAGCTTAAGTAGTAGAAACCATTAGGACTCGGCATCAATAAAAAGTCGATATCTAAGGGCACAAATAATACAAAAAAGTGTACCAAACTTAGTTTCGAAAATATGAATAAAATCTGAACATTGAGTTGAAAAAGATTCCAAAATATCATTACACATATATGTAATTCGATTAAAAGTGCATAATTCCTAAAGTAGGTAGATGCAGAAAGAGTTGAAAAAAGTGATTTTTTTCAAAAAATCGATAAGTGTTTTGAATTTGTGTTACAACAATCCATCTCTTTTAGAAATTTTGATTTTTAAGAATTTGGAAAAAATTTCGATGAATTATTGTAAATACCTTTGTGAGACTTTTCAAAACTGAAAAAAGTCGCCAATTTCTGACATTTTTGACTTTTGTGCAACATTGAAGTAAATTTTCAGATTTTGAATGATAATGATTTTCAAGTGTTTGAGAAAGATCAATATAGGTAATGACGTCAAAATTTTTAATTTGGCGAATTAGTGCAAATTTATTGTAAATTACCGTAATTACTTGTAATTTTTGATAAATTACTAGGTACTAAATAAATAAAATAAATAAAAAGCTTTATTTTACAAGTGTTACAAGTACACATAGATAACACTCGTGACCCTAAGATACGGCAAAAGCCTCCCCCAGCCTGCACCATTCTTTCCTGTCCTGGGCGATCTTTTGAAAATGGTGATGGGTCAGTAGTTTCCTAAAGTCGTCCCTCCACCTAGCCCTCTGTTTCCCTTGCCTTCTTGTCCCAGTATTGAACCAGAAAGTGACTTTTTGTGTCCATCTGTTGTCCCTTAATCTAGCCACATGACCCCCCCACCCCCATTTTTTTGATTTTATCAGTTTGACTGCGTTTCGATTATTTTTCAGTTTCGTTTTTACTGTTTTCATTTTAATCCGATCTCTTTTTTTTAGATTTAGCATGGATCTTTCCATTGCATTTTGAGTAGTTCTTATTTTTTGTTCTATTTTTTTTTATATTGTCCATGTTTCAGAGCCATACGTAAGAGTTGGGAGGACACATGTGTTGAAAGTTTCACTTTTTATTTTTGCTGAGAAGGGACCTTTGAAAATAAATTTTAGCGACCAAAATTTGTACTAATTTTTGATAAATTTTTATTGTATTTTTTGGTAAATCACTTGTCATTTTAATGAGCCTTGCATGTTAGGATGATAATGAAAAACATGAAGAATTTTTTTTTCATCGTTTTTCTTGCAGCACACCTGAAAAATGTGCCAGGTGTCAAAAAATAATCCCTTTATTTGGGTCTGAAAACACCCACACCCACTGATTGAAAACGGTGTCTGATTCAACCACAAGTATTTACTTGAGCCTGAAAACACCGACTGATTGAAAACAGTGTCTGATTCAGCCACAGGTCCTTAATTGGGTCTGTCTGATTCAACCATAAGTTCTTACTTGGGTCTGAAAACACCCACTGATTGAAAACCGTTTCTGATTCAACCACAGGTCCTTAATTGGGTCTGTCTTATTCAACCACAAGTTCTTACTTGGGTCTGAAAACACCCACTGATTGAAAACAGTGTCTGATTCAGCCACATGTCCTTAATTGGGTCTGTTTGATTCAACCATAAGTTCTTACTTGGGTCTGAAAACACCCACTGATTTTAAACTGTGTCTGATTCAACCTCTAGTTCTTACTTGGGTCTGAAAACACCCACATGATTGAAAACAGTGTCTGATTCAACCACAGGTCCTTAATTGGGTCTGTCTGATTCAACCACAAGTTCTTACTTGGGTCTGAAAACACCCACTGATTGGAAACCGTGTCTGATTCAACCACAGGTCCTTAATTGGGTCTGTCTGATTCAACCAAAAAATAATCCCTTTATTTGGATCTGAAAACACCCCCACCCCATTTTAAACTGTGTCTGATTCAACCACGGATCCTTTCTTGGGTCTGAAAACACCTACTGATTGAAAACCGTTTCTGATTCAACCACAGGTCCTTAATTGGGCCTGTCTTATACAACCACAAGTTCATACTTGGGCCTGAAAACATCCACTAATGGAAAACAGTGTCTGATTCAACCACAAGTTCTTACTTGGGTCTGAAAACACCCACTGATTGGAAACCGTGTCTGATTCAACCACAGATCCTTAATTGGGTCTGTCTGATTCAACCAAAAAATAATCTCTTTATTTGGATCTGAAAACACCTCCCAACCCCATTTAAAACTGTGTCTGATTCAACCACGGATCCTTTCTTGGGTCTGAAAACACCTACTGATTGAAAACGGTGTCTGATTCGATCACAGGTGCTTACTTGGGTCTGAAAACACTCACTGATTTGAAACTGTGTCTGATTTAACCACAAGTTCTTCCTTGGGCCTGAAAACATCCACTAATGGAAAACAGTGTCTGATTCAACCACAAGTTCTTACTTGGGTCTGAAAACACCCACTGATTGAAAACCGTGTCTGATTCAACCACAGGTCCTTAATTGAGTCTGTCTGATTCAGCCAAAAAATAATCCCTTTATTTGGATCTGAAAACACCCCCCCACCCCATTTTAAACTGTGTCTGATTCAACCACAGGTCCTTCTTGGGTCTGAAAACACCTACTGATTGAAAACGGTGTCTGATTCAACCACAGGTCCTTACTTTGGTCTGAAAACACCTACTGATTGAAAACTGTGTCTGATTCAACCACAAGTTCTCAACATTTAGAGTCGCCCTTACAAAAAAAATCACCAATTTCACTGGGCCAATTTTTCAAGGGGGACTTTCTGATATTTTGTCGTATTTGAAAACTTCAATAAAACACGTATCCATGATTTACAACTCTCTTCTCACAGAGGTGTCTTTATTCCAATTTTTTCACGGAAAATGCACTTTTGAATTATAAAAAAATCGTCCTACAATTTTTAAACATCATCTAATAACATGTTAGACATGTAAAATTTCTGTTTTTGGTTTTTGGCAAATTTTTTTGAGAACCTACAAATTTTGCTAATTTTGAATGAAAATGTACAAATTTGGTCAAGTCGAGGTAGAAAACTGAAATATAATTCACATTTTATTTTTTAATCTCATGAATACATTTATGGTGTTGGTGGTTTCAGGCCCTTCTAAGTGACTCCAGCGGATTTTTGGATTTCACAGTTTTGTTGAAAAATTACCTTCAAAAAGGTCAAAATTTGTACCTGCCTATATTTTTTGATCGTTTTCCTCAATTAAAATTGAAAAATTTTAAATTTGAACGTTTACAAATTTCTCAAAAAATTGAAAAATGAAATTCAGCGCTGAAACGTACCCTATTGGTGTACCTATTTCTATTTTCCAAAAATGCACTAATACAGATGAGGTAATTTTTTTTTGCAAGGAATCAGTTTAAATTTTATAGAAAATTTCACACTAGAAAATTTTTTTATAAATTAAAATTGTTTCTTGGCTTGATAATTAAAAATTTAATTATTTTGATTTTTTAATCAATTTCAACACCCGCCAAATCGATATTTTGATTCGATTTCAAGGCGATCTGGCTGGTGGAGCCTTCGATGGATGTTTCATTCTACGAGTAGGTAAGTAGGTACTCCAAACAGGCGCATCTCTTCTTCCTTCTCCTTGATCTTTTATTGTCACGCGGTAGTAAAAAACACAATCCTTGATATCCTCTACCCCATCCTTATGCCTTCAATATGCATAACATTAAATATATGTATTTTTAAATGAAAATAAAAATATCGTAAAAAGGCTCCTCTTTGATGTAACCGCCAGATCGCTCGCACCGCGGCCTCTTTAGCAACGCCTTCGCTTACATAGACCGTTTATACGACCCAATACTCACTTATGCCGTTGGAAATCAAACACTCGCGAGCCCGATGCCGATACCGCACGATGCTTTAATATTATTGGAAAAATATGCCAAAAATACCACACGTGTTGTGAGGGGAATTTTTTAACATGTTGAACGAGTGCGTAAAACGATATCCAACGAATTATAGGGTTGCTTTTATATAGGGTTCATTTGGTATTTGACCTTGAAATTTAATTTTCACCAGTAGATAAGTTAACTCTTCGAAAGAGATAGCAATACTAGTGCCACCCTCCTGGTGTAGAATTTATGAGCGATTCGATTCCTGTCGTAAATTATCACTTGAGGGGTTGTGCTGATGCTGACTTTTATACTAAAAAGTTCGTAAAGAAGTTATTTTATTTATTGACGATGCTTTGTCTGTACGTATATTATGTGTACACTTTCCAAGTCCAAGAATTCTTTCAACGAAACGAGATGCTATTGCTTCTTTTTCGATTTACCATCGTATATTATTGTGAGAAAATTGAATTATTCTGTGAAATAGTGTTCGTGTGTGTATGTAGACGCCTCACAGTCCTTTTAGAACTGATTGCGAGTAGATTTGAAAAATTGAAAAAATTTCTCTAGAAAATTGAAAAGAATCTGCTGAACGTGCTGAAAACGAAACATCAAATATCTGGGGTATTTCCGATTCGTGTTCTCATCTTCATAATCCCATCATAATTTAGTTTTGAACGATCAATGTATGCCAGGTGAAGAAGTTCACTTGCACTATCCGGTATCCGCAACACACACGCCGTATAATCAAACCAGATCGAAAATATAATAACCGTGAAAAGATGCGAGTAAATTTAAGGGTGGGCTGGGATGGATGGTGTTCATTGCGGAAAGAATGCATGAAACATTTCGCCTTCAGCTTTTTCAAAGTCTCTGAGTATGAGCTAAGCGTATTGAAATTCATAAAAACAGGTGGTATTACTCGGTATTTACATCCTACGATAAATTGAACTCGATATTACATTCGAACCTGGTGTTATATACACTTAAAAACCCACGCTTGCTACCAACTACGATTAGTATAGGTTTAAGGTTCACGTACATTGCAGATCGATTGCATCGTTCGACTGTGCCCTGCAATGGCTTGCCCCTTTCAGTCTATATGGTAGATGTATAGAGAAAATACATATTACTTTCTCGTTGATTAAGCTGTTAAAGTCGAAGTTGTACGAAATTATTAGGCCCTTTGGCATATGTTTCTATCGCTGTATAGTAAGAGCAACCCCCGCATTGGCTTGCGTAGGTAGGCAAACGATCACGCAATCCAATCACTCCTGCAGAACCTTCTGCTGAGCTCACAGATATACGTACCAATCTCGAAATTTTTTATTCGTCTTTCAGTTCGGAAAATAAATAAAAAAGGATGATCTATTTCGAATAGTTTATTTGTGTATAAAAAAGCTGTACAGGAATTCAAATGAGCAGCCATTACATATACGATAAACATTCGTGTAGCTTTATATGTGAAAAAAAACTACCATATAACCTATTTTATTGGATACTTATTAATGGATGTTCTCTATTCGCGAGTGAACTATATTGGTTGTTTTTTTTTAAATCGAACAAGATGTTAGAATTTTACGATAATGGAGTAAGTAAATTCGAGCTAATTCTCGACCATTCGGATCGTTGCATTTACATCGCAACAAACGAACCTTAATTACGATTACAAACATGTTAGGGAAGATGTTAGAGAAAGAGAATTTTTGCGAATTGAAGATCCGGTTTTACGAGTAAAGGAGGGGAAAATACGTGTAAATACACGTTTATAAAATTGTAGTATGCCAACGCAATGACATCCAATAAAAGTACGTACCGGAGGTATTGGATATATTGGTGGTTTACTCTGTGTACCTTTTATAATGTGGTGGTATAAGGAGCCATTGCTTAACAATAATGTATACTCTATAATTAAACTACTACGTTAGTATAAATATTTTGAACGGGACGACCTTATGTATTATGGGGACCGTGGGCAGCATTCGTTTCTACACTATAACATTCGATTGTGGGAGATTATTTCCTACAGGTTGGTCGCGCGGATTGGCTTCATACCATAAATATTACCGAGACCAGTCAACCCCATTTCCCTTGTAAGGAGCTACTCGCCTCTTCACTTTACCGAGCCTACACTCGACGTACGCGAATTTTTTCTCTCCGCGTGTAGTTTAATTACGTTTCATCGGTGCCTTTCCGCATATGTTATCAAAATGTGGGCAATTTTCAATTCCAAACGACGATTTTCGTATTCTAATCCGCCAATTTTTCATTCTACACCTGGGTTAATCTATTGGTGAAATTTTCGCCGAGAAAAATATTAATGGAGGTGTCTTTACTCTTCGATAGAGATGAAATTTATCATCATTTTAGAGAGCAGTTGGTTGCTGGTTGGTGTTGCTTGCTGCTGCTGTAGAGAGGAGACCTCTGGGGTCTTGTGGGTACCGGATTTACGCTCGAATGGCATCTTATATACATCTGATGTGTATGATGTACTCTCGTTTGCATGTTTGTATGTACGTAGTTTATAGGATACTTAGGCTATTAATGTGACGATGAGTCGAATATAAGCTGCGATACGATCATTAACCATTTATGTAATTATCTTCTCTATATTGGCCTCCTTTTTTTTCTCTCACTCTCGTTGTTGTTATTTCACCTAGATGCGCAATTAATCAGATAACTATATTCGTTTCGCTGTATGGCTTAGCCGACAATCGTCTGTATTTTCCTTTGGATTTAAATACGCGCAATGCCGCGTGTAAAGAGTGATCGAATTATTGGATGAAATGCGATAAAAATTATGTAGTTCCTGTTTTTCATATCTGTTTATATTTATTTGAAGTTGAAGTATTTAGAAATGAAATTCTTGTATAGGAATAGAAAATACGAACATTCAGTTTTTGATACGAAAATAGAACAGTTTGGGAACCATTGCTGGAAAAATTATAGATTTTACGTAATGATACGAAAGCGAGGGTCGAGGAGTAATGAGAAATAAAAAAGACTCGATTCAAAGTTTTGGAAAAAATATAAACTTTCGAAAGCCTTTCTCGGTCTTCAAATAAAAATTATTACTTTTTTGCGAAACGAAACGAAACGACAATAAACGACTTCATCAAATGATAATATTTCGCTGCAAAATGCATTATTTTTAAACGATAAGGAATTTTTTGTTATCCTGTGTTCCAGTTTTGTTGTTTGGTTCATTGACAATTTTTTATGGAAATAGATAAAAAACAATGAGTTCTCAAAATCGCCAACATTTATGAATAATATAATTGATGTGGATTTTCATTTTGTACCTAGTTGTTTTTGGAGTACGATTTCTGTGGAAATGAAATAAGTACATCTCGTAAAATGGCCTTGTCAATGCAAATATTCATTTGATTTTGGCAAAACGATGTTGGAGCTGAAGAGAAGACCATTGTGCTTGAACCGGTTCAATTTTAATAACTTGTTTCAATTTTTTGGAATTTAAATAATTTGCTGAACTACCTAGGCTTGTAGTAAATTTGTCCTGACGATGTAATTTTAAAAATATAATATTTATACTCCGCTTAGTTGATGAAAAGTTTTAACGTTTTCATTTTAAGAAAAAAAATGTCACCAAATATCCAGTTTTCGAAAAAATGTTCTAGTTTTTTTTCAGAATGTTAGTTTTTGAAAAATTAAGTAATATTGTTTTGTGAAAACATTCTAGATACCTAAGTATTCCATTTAAATTTTTGAAAAATACTCTAGTTTTTGAAAAAAAATCTAGTTTCCCAATTTTTTGGAATTAAAATTGTTGGTTTTAAAAAATATTCCAATTTTTGAAAAATATTTCAATTTATAAAAATTCTCCAATTTTTGAAAAAATATTTTATTTTTAAAAAATATTTCAACTTTTAAAAATTTTCCAATTTTTGAAAAAATATCTAGATATTTTATTTCTGAAAAATATTTCAATTTTTAAGAAGTATTCCAACTTTTGAAAAATCCTCTAGTTTTTGAAAAAAAAGTCTAGCTTCCTAATTTTTTGGAATAAAAATTGTTGTTTTTAAAAAATGTTCCAATTTTTGAAAAAATATTTCAATTTTTGAAAAGTATTCCAATTTTTAAAAAGTACTCTAGTATTTGAAAAATATTTCAATTTTTTAAAAATATTCCAACTTTTTAAAAGTATTCCAATTTTTGAAAAATACCTACTCTAGTTTTTGACCCAACTTTTTGGAATAAAAATTGTTGTTTTTAAAAAATATTCTAATGTTTTAAAAAATTTTCCTATTTTTAAAAAAATTTTTTAATTTTTGAAAAATATTCCAATTTTTGGAAAGTATTCCAATTTTTGAAAAAAACTCTAGTTTTTGAAAAAAAATCAAGTTTTTTAATTTTTTGGAATAAAAATTGTGGTTTTTGAAGAAATGATGTAGTTTTTGGGAAACATTTCAATTTTTCAAAAAAATATAGGTAACCTACCCACCTATTTTGGAAAAAAGTTCTAGTTTTGAAAAAATATTTTGCTTTTTTATTTTTTGAGAAGGTAATTCTCTGTAGGTTTTAAATCCACTTTTCAAATGAAAATTCAGTCCTGTTTTTGAAAATTATATTCCAGTTCTGTTTTTTCAACAAATGCCTAATCCAGCTTTTAAAACAAAATTTTTCTATTTTTTTTTTAAAAAAATATTCCAGTTTTTGTAGAAAATTCAATTTTTTTAAGAAACTTTGTAGTTTGAAAAAATAATCTAGAAGTTTTTAAAACAAATTTTTACATTTTTTGAAAAAATCTTGTTTTTGAAGACAATTTAGTGACCAAAGAACGTTTTGCTTTTCAAAAAAATTCAATTTTCGAACAAAACTATTCTAGTTTTTTCTAAAGAAGTGTTTTAGTTTTATTATTTTTTTATTTTTTGTAAAAAATCTCCTCGGGTTTTGAAATGCATTTTATGCATTTTACATAGAAAAAAATTCTACTTTTTGAAAAAATATTCAATTTTTTTTCAAAAAGTTCAATTTTTAAAAATTATTCTTGCTTTTCAAAACAATGTTCGAGTTTTTCAGTTTTTTAGTTTTTCAAAAAATATTCTAGTTTTTGAAAATGAAGATTCCTTTTTTTGAAAAGACGTTCTAATTTTTGTATTTTTTTTGCTTGAAATTTTTTTAAAGCTGTGAGAAAGTTTTGACACGTACTTCTTTTCGACTTGTGAGTGATCTATAGGTGGATCTCTGGTGGTTTTTGTCAAGCAATTTTGGCTCATTTTCAGTTAATTTTGTTATTGTTTGCGTACAATTTTTGTTAATTTTTATAATCTTTATATTTTGTTTCGTTTAGCTTCAATGTTGAGGCATTCTTTCAATTTTCAGTCGGTATAGTACTTATTTTTATGTCATAAGAAACTCTAAATATGTTTTATGCAACTTTTGTCAAGTTTTTTGTCAATTTTTGGTACTTTACTCTTCATTTGTTTTTTTTTGTTTTTTTTATTTTTCAAAATTCCATTTCACTTTGACAGTAAATATTTTGATGAATGTTTCGTAATTGTTGGCATTTTTTCAAAATTGATATTTTGAATTTTTTTTGCAACGTTTTGCTCAAATTTTGTGATGTAACATCAACTTTTAGTCATTTTCAACCTTTTTCGTGACATTTTAACAAATTTTCGAACTTTTTCTTCAAAATATAAGTGGTAATTTGTTTTTCATAATAAAATGGATTTGAAAATTAGCTTACCCAACTACCTATTTGTTATTTTGGGAGGGGGGGGGGGTACTATGTTCTAAAAAAAATATTTTGTTGTGAAGAAGTGAGCAGGAATTCTAAACAACGTCAACAATTTTTCTTTTTATAATTTTGTGGACATGCATGTAAAATTTCCATGACTTTATGCCAATTTCTTTCTCTGTTTTCCATCTTATTGTTAATTTATATTTTTCCTGCCTCTCTCAATTCTGTGCAATTCTTTCAACTTTCTCTGCAAAAAGGACCTTGAATTTCAGTACAAAAATTATTCGTTAAAACGAACAAATTACATTCGGCAATTGACCTTGAAAACTTACCCTTTGAATTTCCAGCATCTCTGGTCATTTTTACGACATGCGACGTATATGACGAGAAAGAATATTGAAAACAGGGTTGATAATACGTATTTATATTGTAATGAACTCGACAGTTTAGTGTTTTTTCTCCTACTCTGCCAAGGGCACACGGTGACATTGTTAATGGTTGTTGTTTTTATGGGGTTTGAAGTGGCCGGTCGCGTTTTAAATGTCAATTAATTTATGTATACGCATCTCATCACACTGCGTGATACTCGTAAAAAGCTTTAATACTATATATACGTAGCTCGTAGCTTGTAACAAAAAAAAAAAAGTACCTACGTCGTCTCTCGATATTAATAAATTGTTTTTTCTCCGTTGTTTTACAGATATCGCGATCGACTGGTCAGATCACGCTTTATGGTGGCCTCACAGAAACAAATGGCTGACTAGAACACGATCGACGTTAGATCAATATGGCGTACAAGCAGATGCAGTTTTACATTTTACACCGATGCATAAAACGTTAAGATTACAGTTACCAGATTTGCGATACTTGGATTGTAAAGTGGATTTTTCAATTAAGACGTTCAACGCTGTAATGCAACTGTGCAGAGAATTAGGTGAGTTGAAAGTATTGACCCTGGAGGTCGTTCTCACGCGAGCCTTTATGGGCAAACACTAACAGAGTACGTTGATGGTAGTGTAAAAAGTTCAGGGGTGTGTAGTGTAGTGTGCAAAGGTCAGACCCTAAGCTATTTCGTTATTCGGTCCACCCTTTTGGGTAATAAATTTTGCCACTATTTGTAAAACGTTTTGCCCCCGTTTTGTTACAATTAACGCGTTTCCCTTATAAATTCGTACGTATCATTTTTAAAACGACTTCCATAAATAGCCTTATATACACAGTAAAGGGTACCTACCGTACGACTCGAGGTGCGGTGTTTTTTCCGCTCTCGTGACCCCGCGAATGTATTATTGTCTATTTATGGATAAAGGCGCCGCCAACGACGACGACAACGACGACGACAACGACGACGACGTCGTCCAAGGTGTAAGCACGAGATGCTGCACTATGCACATGGGTTACTTATTCTTATATGTGTACATGTGGAATCTGCTAGCAGATATTTTAATCGATTGAGTCATTTTATGTGGAATTTATCGTGGAATTTTCTTTTTTTCTGAGCATGTGTGAGCTGGATTTGAATTTAAAATGTGGATACGATATAAATAAGCTCTTGAATCGATTGATTGCATTTTGAACTGTTTTGGGGGCTTTAGCAGGTTTTTGTATGCTTCAGTTTTTGAATAATTATGTAGAAATGATCGAAATGAACGTCTGTATTATTTTTCCATTCGTATAAACAAATCTTGAAATTGGATTTTTGAAGAAAAAAAAGTGCAAGTTGAAAACATCTTAGGTTTTCGATTCTTCAAGTTTCATTTTCATTTTTTGGTGAATTTTTGAAAATTTCTACCGAGGGCAATTTCGTTTTTATTTTTTGAATTCGAGTTTCTTTTCAAAATTATGCAAGTGCCTCACATCAGCTTTTTTTAGCAACTGCGAAACCGGTAGTTCACTTTACGATTGCGAATTTAATATAATCTATACCGGATATTCTACTCATAAATCGATCGAGTTTTTTTTTATTGGTTCAAGTCGATAAATTCGTTGAAAAAGCCCACGTAATAAAAAAAAAAATTTACTAGTTTGTTAATCTATAGTACATATTAGGCCCTATTTGTGAATATTAAAAATGTACTTTAGATATAATTATTGCATAACTTAGTCGAGTTTTGTTTATTTTATCATATTATCGTTTATTTACAAATGGCTCATGCCTGCCTATACCTTTGTCAATTTGAAACGTTCAGGTTGAAGTTCTTTCAACTGATACTCGTATTTTTAATGTCACAATGTGGCATATATTCTCACGTAGAGGCAGTGAAAGTGTTTTGAAAAAAAAAGAAATGATTTGAAAATTGCCTTACTTTTTTAAAGCAGTGCTTCAAATTTAAAGTAACTTATATCTTTTTACTCCAAGGACCAGAAATGATCTGAAAAATAAAGAAAATTTCTTTAAAATCATAAAAAATTATCAAATGCATATTATTTTACAAAAATTAATGAAATTGTTATAAAAATGATTGAAAATGTCGTAGCAGTACCCCAGTCTCCAATCGAGGGAGTGGGGGGAATTTATTGTTAAAATATTGGAATTCTAGATTTGATCAGACTTGATTGGTCAGATCAGTTCAGACCTGAACAGATTCAATTATTCCCCCCCCCCCCCCCCCCCGGGAATGTTAAATATTATTTAATTTTTTTCATCATTTTTTCAAATTGTTAAAACAAAAAATTTTATACGTATTTTTTGTTTGTTTTTTTAGCAATTTTTTCTTTTGGGTTTTCATTCAATCTTTGTAGTATTTCAATGAGAAGCTATCATCAGATACTTATTCTCTAAAATTCTAGAGGGAATAACGATTGAATCCGATCGTCAGATCTAATCTGATCAAAACTCTGACCTGATCAGTATAAATCATCTGTTTGAATCTGGCATCTGTTCAAATAATTATGTCAGATCAATTGAACCCAACCCATGGAATGTTCATTGTCCAGATCTGATCAGATCCCATCTTTTTCTGCTGGGTTCTTTGGAAGACTTTTGTATAATATGTACATCATTTATCAGATTTATTCTGATCTGATTAGAAGCCATCAGCTTTAGCTAATTTAATCTATTTGATCTGGTATGATCTGAACTGTGATCAGATCCCATTTAGTCTGATCAATTGATCATTCAGGTCGTCTGATCAGATCTATTCAGATCCAATTAGTGCTCCCTATTGGATCTAATCACGTCTGAACAGATCTGATCTGATCAAAACGTTTATGTGATTAGATCTGGTCAGATCAATGGTGATCTACTCTGATCAGTCAGATCTAATTTGATCTGATCTGATCTCATTGGTCTAAAGTCTGATCATCTATCTGATCAATCTAATCCGATCAAACCTTTGATATGATTAAATGTGGTCAGATGTGATTAGATTCGGGGAACGTCCTGATCTGATCTAAATCTGGTCTGATCAATCTAGTTTGATCTAAACTTTACAGTGTAGCCAGGTACAATCAGGCCTTCCTTATTGGATCTGATCCGGTCTGAACGAATCTAATCCTATCAAACCTCTGATGTTATTAGAATGACCGGATGTGATCTGATCTAATTTGATGTGATCTAATCTATTTTGATCAATCAGATTTGATTTGATCTATTAATGATATGGTCTGATGCATTCAGGCTTTCCCTTTTGAATCTGATCTGGTCTGAATGGATCTAATCCGATCAAAACTTTGATCTGACTGGTTGATCTCGGAGTAGATTTGTGGTACGTGGTCAGATCTGGCCCTAGGCCAAATTGGATCTATCCGTAGAAACTTAATGTAATATTGAAAAAGTAAATAGTATAATTTTTTCTCAATTTTTCATTTTTTACAAAAATTGCTCCATTTTTTGAAACTTTTTATAATTTTTGAGTCGTGCTTAATATTTTTTTTTGCTCAAACCTATTTGATTTTTTAATTTTTTTTCAGCCATTACTGATTTTTGAAATTTGTTGTTTTTTTCGTTTTTATGAAAAAAAGAGAAATGTTCCGCACTTTTTGAGCACGTGACTCATTTTCAATTTTTGAAAATTTTTTTAATCATTTTTCTTTTATTTTTGAGTAAAATGATTTACTTTTTTTCAGTTTTGGTTTTATTTTTCAATGATTTCGATTTTTTCTTCAACTTGAAAAAATCCTTAAATTTTCGTACATCAACAAAATACTATTGAATATGTTTCCAGATAACCCCATTTCATAAATTATTTTCAAATTACTGTTCTCAATTTTTTTTGTCTCAATTTTTGTATTTCAAAAATATCACTTGATATTTTTCAGCTACTGACAGTTTTTCAATTTGACAATTTTTTTCCAAATTGAATTTTGCCATTTTCTTCCAACTTCACATTTCACAAAATATGTTTTTTTTTTTTTAGATTAGGTACCTTAAGTTTTTCCTGCAAAAATAATTTTTCACTTTTTTCATTTTTATGAAAATGTTTGTCAATGTTTTGTTTACTTACTTTTTTTATCTCGTTTTATAATTTTTTTTTACAAGTTTTTCAACATCAGAAAAATATTGCAATTTTTTCATCTTACAGTTCAGTCAAGTTTCATCATTTTGTTACATGAAATATGATCATCATTTTTCCGTTTCAGTCTATTTTATTTTATTTTATTTTATTTTCATCTTTCATCATTCAATTTTTTAAATAAATATTATTAGATATATTATTAAGGTCGTTGGGGCATAGGCACATTGTTAGTGAATACAAATTAGTTAGGTATACCAGGTGTTCTCTAAGAGGTGTCGAATAATTCGCCTGACAATAGAGCAACCCAAACTACACGAGTGTGAATTGATTTGCCGACCCTACAAATGAAAGGGGCAAAATTATGATTATCAAAATGTCGAATCTTCAAACTTGCACTGCTCTTGAAATATTACAGAAAGGTTTGAATGTTGTTGCCCAATGTTGTGATGCTTTAATGGAAACTTCAAAAAGCTCCTCTCGATTTTAGCACTGTTGCAAAATTAATTGAACTTGGTATGAGTGAAAGATTAAAATTTTTTATATGCTTCCACTCTCCTTGAATTTGAAACGTTGAGCAAAATGTAAACGTATAACCTTTTTTGTAAAGAATTAAAAATTCTATTCTAATCTTGCAAATCTTGGCATTTTTTTCGCAGGTATAAGGCATCCAGAAGAGCTATCATTATGCAAACCATTAGAACCTCATCATTTAAAGTACAACTTGAAAGATTTATCGCACAAGAAATACCTTCGGGAAAACAATATACCCGTGTCACCGGACACCAATACTTTCATCGCTAACCAAAGTCCAGCAAGCTCAACCGGTAGTCTCGATAAAACACCTCCTTTTATTTGCGGACCAATTACGCCAATGAAACACACAAGTACACCCATCAGTTCACCTGTGACGGTAAGAAAAATTCCATCTCCAGTACTACTCACACTCTTATAGCTATACCTACATTATTATAATTTAATAATTTTTTCTCTCCGCCTATAGCCCACAGGTACATGGAGACGAAACGGTCATGCTGAGATTAACGGTAACGTAACAACTCTGGAATTATTAAACGGAAGCTTAGAATCGTCACTGGCCCATAGTCCAGCTTCTCCTAGTCATGAAGCACGTGTCAGATTAGTTCGACCGAAATCATTAGCGGAAAAAGCTCGTATGAATGTTGCGTGAGTATTTTCAAAAATTTACCAAGTATTCCTATACCTATTACTATTCGATTTCGTTTTGGCGTTCGGCAGATGATAATTAGATATATCGTCAATAGGCTACCAACCCTATCCCTATTCCCTAGAGTATCGTGTTTTCGACCAATTAAACCATTCGCGCAATTTCAATTTGATAATTAAGCAATTAACGTAAACTATAATTAAACATTACGTCTCCGTTAAATTTACTACATGTAACGGGGTACCTATTAGATTCTACATGGAATGGAACCAGTTTCAAGCCAATAAACCAATTTTTTGAGTTGGCTTTTTTATACTTTGGTAGTCTTTACGGAGCCATTGTTTTCAAAATTTTCATTGTTTCGAAAAAAGCTTTAAAAAATACTACTTTTTATCGAGGTTTTTTTATTTATTTTTTTTTGTTCCTATTGTTATACTTAGGTATGCAACTTTAACGTAATTAAATTTTTAAATTTCTTAAACGAAGACGTGTAATACACCGAAACTATGAAATACTTGGGCGAGTAGTAACAAAATAAAATTTTATTGCTTTTCGTCAAGTACAAGCGTACAATACCAGTTGCTAGTTTTAATAAATAACTTTATTACGTATACGCTTGTATTATTTAAATAGCGAATCGTAATAATTCTTAATCGAATAAACAGTAGTTCTGGTCTGCGTGTATTGTGTTGTGTAGATATGCAGAATTTCAATCATTCTCGGTGTATTTTAGAAATAATTAGACTTTTAACGAGTGAAAAATTTCTACATATGAGGTATTAATCTCTTCTCGGAGCCAGGCTGTAGAAATCATTACACGAGGTGTCTCGTCGAACGTCTGCTTTGCTCTGGTTTATTTTGAGAGAAATATCAATAATGAAAAGTCGTAGTCTTTTGATGAAATTATGTTTTGAACTTCGTTCAAAATTAAAAAAGCTGCGAGGATGGTTATTTTTGAGAAAAAAATTCTTGATTTGAACAAATTAGTGTTTCACTCACAAAAAAAAAATATTTTAGTTTTTGAAAAGTACCTACTCTCTTTTTGAGAATGCAGCTTTATTCGTGTTGAAAAATTCATTTCAAGGGGAAAATGGTTGGGTTTGATGAGGTCTAAGAGATTCAGAGGAATGTCCAGGTAAATTAGGTCTGATCTGGCCTGGTCTGATTAAATCTATTCAGATCTGGTCGCGGTCAGAACCAATCAGGTCTCTCTTATTAGATTTGATCATCTCTGAACAGTTCTAATTCGTTCAAAACTCTGATCCATTGGATTCGGAGAATGTCCAGATCTGATAAATCAGATCTATTAAAATCTAGTCATATCCAGTTTAGTCCGGCATATGACAATAGGAGTAATTGCAGCCCCCCACCGATCCTCCGGGACAACTTTTTTCTTAAAGGGGACATCCTGAGGAACATTTAAAAGTAAACTTGCCCAAAAAAAAGTTGGCCCTACTTACAAAATGGCGTCCATTTTGATTGACAGGTCAGCCGAAATCGCAGATTTTGCGTTTCAACAAAGGACTTTCACGAAATTTTTCAAACCTTACAGAGGTAGATCAAAAGATCATGCAAAAATTTATCACCTGTCAAAATTTCAAGTGCTAAAGTGCGTTTTTCGATTTTTGGTGAATTTTTGAAAATCCAATTTAGGCCAAAAATGAGGGAAAAAATCAAAATTTCATCAAATTGACCAAGAAAGTTGAAATTTGGGATATACCCTATTATCGACATGCCAAATCGATTGGAAACAGTTTCAACTCGTTTTGAGCATTTCTGGAGCCTCCAGCAGATTTTTGAAACTCGAAATTCCCACAAAATTCCATCAAATTGGAGTTGTAAAGCTGAAATTTATTATTGAAAACTAATTTCAATACGCTACGAAGTACTGCAGGTGAATTTCAAGTCGTTTTTGAGTCTCCAGCGACTTTTTGAAAATTCCTGAAGCCTCCAGCAGATTCTTGAAACTTTGAATTTTCACAAAATGTCATCAAATGGAGATGGACAGCTGAAATTTACTCTACACTCCAATTTTAGCACCCTCTGAAGACCACTTTAGGTGGGTTCAAGTCATTTTAGAGCCTCCAGCGATTTTTTTAAAAAATTGCTGGAGCCTCCAGTATATTTTTGAAATTTTTTGATAATGTGTAATTACTATAATTGCATTTTTTTGAAAGAATGAGCTACTTTCTGTTTGTACCTACTCTTGTTTTTTAAAAAACATGTTGTAGTTTTCAAAAGATATTGAATTTTTTAAATTATACCTTTTTGTGGTTTTTGAGGATAGGAAGCCTGGTTTTTTTTTTTTTTTGAAAAATATTTTAATATTACTCATTTGTAAAAAAAAAAGTACTTACCTATTTCATTTAAAATTGGAATAATTTATTCTAGTTTTGAAAAAGAAATCAATTTTTAGAAAAATAGTCCAAGCTTTAAAAAAGATTATCATATTTTTTTTCTGATAAATAATATTCTAAATCTTACCAATTTCTAAAAAATTACATCACTTTTCCAACCGGTTACATTTTTTTCAAAAATTGCCCAAAAGTATCACTTTATGTGCCAAAAATTGCCAAACTGCTTTACTTTTTTGCTAAAAGTGCCAACATTTCCAAAAAGAGACATTTTTCACTCAAAAAAGTCGCAAAAAAGTCTCATTTTTCGACGTAAATTAAAAAAAAGTAACACTTTACCAGTAATTTCTTAAGTCTTGTTTTTTGCCAAAAATGACCAAAATTCATGTTTTTTACCTCAAAATACCGAAAAAGTTCAACTTCTTTGCTAAAAAAAATTGATAATAAGTTTCACTGTTTTTTCAAAAATTGTTCAAAAAATCGTTTTTGTTTTTTTTTTGTTAAAAATTGCCAAAAAAATTTCTGTGTTTTGCTAAAATGTTAAAAATTGCCACAAATAATTCTCACTTTTATTGTGAAAATTGCCAAAAAAAAGTCTTGCTTTAGTACCAAAAGATTCCGAAACAATCTCACTTTTCCAACAAAAATTTGATTTTTTTAAAAAATCAACTATCATTTTTTTGCCAGTAATTCTCAAAAAGTCCTGCTTTTGCTGAAATTGGCAACGTTTTAATCGAGTTTCATTGATAATAAATTATTGAATTTTAATTGGAATGATTTCTGTTTTGTTATTATTATTATTTTTTTTTTTAGATATTTAGTTGTAATTTTTTTTCTGCAATAAGTGAAATGTCTTGTTCACGTTTTGTATCTTTTTTGGTTATTTTTTTTTTTGTTTGGAAAAAGGAGTTCAAGCCCTGGGTTACTAACTTTGTATCCGAAAATTATGTCGAGAAGTGGCGGTGAGGTAAAAAAAACTTGAGAGTGGTTTTTTTTTAGATTTTAGAAAATACAGTGGTTGGACCATGGCTGCTGTTTATCTGATCATACTCATTCAAAATCTGAGCTATTGCAGACGTTCAGTGTCCATTGAGACTCCCTGTATAATATCCGAATCTTATGATAGGATTATAAATGTATACGAGTACTCTCAACTCTTTATAATACGAGAACGCGTACCAACGACAATAATGTAGGATAATTATTCAACTTTCTTATACTGCTCTCTTAATGCAGAGTATATTTCGGTACCTTATCCTTATCGTGTTTGCTTTATGTATGTCTAAATCTTTCGAGTTAAAAATGTAAATGTTATGGTTATAGTGGTAAACGATGTTGTTGAATTATCACTCGTATTAATCATGATATGCTATAAGAACATTATTAGGGAATTAGGGGAGAAATGAAGTCAGCACACGGATTTTTTATGTGTTACAAGAATGAATTACGACTAATTTAGGTGCGATAGGTTGTACTGTACCTATTCTCGATTGAGATGTATTTTTAGGATTTTCTCGGTTATAATATTTTTGTTGATATTATACCGGCGCCTTATCCTTATATAACTTGAGCTGTCTTAATTTGTTTTTGTATATTTTTTTTGAAAACCAACTAGTCTTGATTTTAGAGGAAGTTCTCTTGTGAATTTCGTGGAAAAAAGTCTTGAATCTGATTGTTTAATTATTTAATACCTACTTACTTGAAATTTTTTGAAACAGATTACTCGGTTTCTTTGGTACTTATAGGACTTGAGAATATTAAAATATACGTGTTAGATACTTGAATTTGAATCCATGAGAAATTTTATCAATTTCTAATCCGATGTTTTTTTTTTAAATTTGCAGATGGTTAGATTCTTCACTATCAATAATGGAACAAGGTATCAGGGAATATGATACGCTACGACTACGATATAAATTTTACTCATTTTATGATTTAAATCCAAAAACCGACGCTGTGAGAATAAATATGATCTATGAACAAGCGAAATGGATGTTGTTGAATGAAGAATTAGACTATACAGAAGAAGAAGCTCTTATGTTCGCTGCTTTACAAGTAAGTTATGCGAAATTCAACTAATGCACATTGTCCAGGCCTGCATAAAAAATAATCCTACATGATTATCTAATTTTCTATTCGTGTTTCAGGTACAAATTAATTTACAAGCTAGTATACCTCAACCAATCAATGATACTTCGAGTATGAACGGAGTCGAAGATGATATCGACGCTGCATTGACAGATTTACAAGTCACATTAGAAGGATCGCATATTACATCTTATAACGATATCCAACGTGTACCAGAATTATCGGATTATCTACGATTTTTAAAGTACTTACTTACCTCATTGTTGATTGTTTTACGTTAATATTCTGCAATATTTATATGAAAATACTTACTGAACTTTGCTTACCTATCTATTTTTCAGACCAAAAAAATTCACCCTTAAAGCGTACAAAACATTCTGGTTCGTTTGTACGGATTTACAATTACAGTTATACAAAAGCCCAGGCGGTTCTTTAGTTCAAGTGATCAATTTACGCGATTGCGAAGTTACTCCTGACTTGAATTTATCCCAAAAGAAATACGGTATCAAATTAGAAGTGCCTAGTGCCGAAGGAATGTCCGAAATGTGGATTCGTTGCGATTCGGTATGTTTATTTTTATTCTGATCAAAATAACTGTACAGACATTTTTATTTTTTACACTGAATTGTGTGTTTTTTTGTTTTTATTTTTGTTTTTTTTTTTCAAATTAAAATTCTGTCATTTTTCTGCTCAGGAGGAACAATATGCAAAATGGATGGCAGCTTGCAAACTAGCGGCCAAAGGACGTACACTTTTTGACAACACTTACGAATCGGAAGTTAAATCGATTCTTAGCTTTTTAGAAATGCAGAAACCAGCTTTACAGCCGGCCATTTCACCGTCGTCTTTAGATATTCAACCAGATGATTATATGTCGTCTAGATACGCTAAAAAATTGAAAAACAAGGTTGGTTGTTGCTGTTGTTGTTGTTTTTAAAATGTCTATTATGTGGTTTATTATGCGGAGGGGAGGGGGGCTTTGGCATAGGGAAAGATAAGAGGGTGACAGTGACACTGTAGATTTAGAATTTTTGGAGACATTTTTTATACTCGTAATATGTCAGTGAGAAAGATTTTTTTATAAAAATACGAGATGAATTCGCATAAAAAATTATGAAAAGAACTAAATGATATAACATTTTTGAATAATTCTAAAAAATCCACGATTGTAAATTTTCAACATTTGAAAATTTGATGACTTTTTCTGTTGGCCAAGTGTTAAAAAAAAAACGTACAATTTTGGGAAAATTCTCACTTGATATTTTCCCAGCAAAAATTGAGAAAAACACTAGTTTTAAAAAATCAAGAAAAAAAATGTAAAACTAAACAACTCCAAAAACTCATTAATTCCATTTTCAAATTTTTTTCCTATTTAAATTTATTCAAACAAAGAAAAATAAACTTGAATTTATAAAATCATTTTTAAAAAATGAAAAAATTGAAAAACTTATGTGAGAATTGAGAAAGTTGAAAAAATTCTAAAGAAAGAAATGTGATGGTAAATTTTTTAAAAATTAAAAAAAAGTCAATCATATTTTTAAAAAAAAGCAGAAAAATTTACTTCAATTCAAATTCAAAAATTTATTCTTTAGGGACCAAAAAAATCATTTGAAACGAATGTCAACGTCAAGTAAAATTTTAATGGGATAAATATTCTAATTAAATATGGAATTTGAAAATGAAAAATTGATCCATTTTGCAATAAAAATCACCTAAACCTCAATTTTATTATTAAAAATATTTTGTAAACGTAGAGAAACGATTTCGAAAAAAATTATTTTTAGTACATCGATAAAATATTCTTTGAAACACATTTCAAAAAGAAAGTCAGACATTCAAATTTTTTTTTTTTTTTTGACATTTTTTTATACTGGGCGTGAAATTTGAAAAGATTGAAAAGATATTCTAAAAATAAAAAGCCCTCAGAAAATTAAAATTCTAAAAATCCAATTGAAAACAAACTCTAAAATTTCATTCATTTATTCATTTTGTGTACCAATTTCTGTTTTAATTTTTTTTCCACATTGAAAAACTTCAGAAAAAAATGTATTGAAAATCATCAACTGATTATCATTTTTGGAAGTCATTTTCTAGTAAAAGCATGATCCAGTGATGAATCACAATCGTATGGTTTTTAAAAAAATAACAAAATTAATTTTGAAACAAATTATTAATTTTTAAAACCTTATTTTGAAGAATAAAATCGCAAGTAAAATTTTTTTGAACAAAATTTAAGCTGCTGAAAAGTCAATTTTCACTTGACATGTTGGAAAACTTCTTTTTAAAAAAATCAAAATTCAAATCGAGTATGAAAATTTTTGATTTTTTAGATTAATTTTCGTTTCGTGAGCTGTATTTTAAAAACCATTTTTTAGGCTAAAATACTTGTGAGATATTTTTTTGAATTTTAAAGACTCTTAAAAAAAGGTTAAAGGACTAAGTGAATTTTTTTTTACCAAAACAATATTTTAGGTGTATTAGGAGGATTTTTATTTTGAAGTGCCTTATTTTTTACTTCACTTTATTACCCTCTATTTCGTTTCCTTTTCTTTCTAAAAAGTAAAATTTTAAAATTAATTTTTGATTGAAAAAGAAAAAGGAACCCAGAATTTGGAAAATTCAGACATTTTACGTAAAAAAAACAAAAAAATGAATAAATTAATCGCAATCGATCAAGTTTTTTAAAAACTGCCTATAAAAATATGTAATTTTTTAATTTTGTAATTTTTCATTTTCATCTTGTAAAGCACTAAATTTTTTAGAAATTTTGTGTTGAATTTTTTGTATCAGTCTTTTTTTTTACTATAATTGAATAGTGATAAACTTTTTATGCAGAAAGTAACTCAAAAAAATCAAAGGCTTGAAAAATGATTTAAAATTCTTTAATTTGCCATTTTTTATTTAATTTTATTTTTTTCCTTATAAAAAGTCTGCCTTTTTTCAACTTATTGTTTCATTTCATTTTTTTTTTTTTCAATTGAAAATTGCTTTTAAAATTTTATGTTTAGCTAGAAAAGAAGACGAAATGGGGGGGGGGTGGAGTAAGGATAATTAGACATTTCAAAATAAAAACCGTTCTATATCACAGATAATTGTGTTCTTTTTTAATAAATAAAATGAATAAAAATTAGTCCTTCGCTTTTTTCTTTTTATAAAATTTTAAAAATATTTTACAATTTTTGAATTTTAATATTTATGATGATGGTTTGTTTCGATGAAAAAAAAAGTGTCAGAACATAAATCGCTAATTTCCCTCCTTCCCCCTCATTTTTTCACAAATGTTATGTTTTTTTATTATTATTTTCAATTTGAATGCAAATTTAATTCATATTCACGTTTTTCGTATGTTTCGTAGGCGATACAGAGAATCTTGGAAGCCCACGCCAATGTGAAAAATTTAACGTTGGCAGAAGCTAAAATGAATTATATCAAAGCATGGCAATCGTTACCAGATTTTAGTGTGTCATTATTCATCGTTAGATTATTAGGTAGTAAAAAAGATGAATTATTAGGCATCGCTTCGAATAGAATCATGCGAATGGATCTTACCAGCGGAGATCACGTAAAAACATGGATGTATAACACCGTAAAGGTACGTAATTTATCATTACATTCGCTTATAAAATTACTCGAATAATTTTTCTAGTACATCGTTTTCAACTACATTTTTTTCCTTTTTCATTTCAATCCAGGAATGGCGAATCAACTGGGAAATAAAACACATGATGATCGAATTCGACAAAGATAAATTAGTATTCGCTTGTCAATCAGCGGATTGTAAAGTCGTCCACGAATTCATCGGTGGTTATATATTTTTATCAATGAGATCGAAAGAAGCCAATCAATCACTGAACGAAGAGCTTTTCCACAAATTAACCGGCGGTTGGGTGTAAAAGAGTCTGTTTTTTTCATGGAATCGACTCGTTAAAAATAGAATAATTTTTTTTAGTTGTTGAATTTTAACCATTGTTAAATGTTGTGTTTGTGTAACCGATAAAATATCCCCTGGAGGGTATAAATTTTTTGAAAAATTTATCGGATTGTACTTATATATTCGTGTATTTTTTTTATATGTTTTATTTATATCGTGTTATTTACCAAAATGTTGTTTTAAATGTGTATTTACTCATTTCATATGTAACTGGTTTACACTGAAAGCATTAAGAAATAAGTAATAACCACCTCGAATCGTACGAACGAAGCATTGTTTGAATATTTAAAATCAGTATTACTTAATCTTTTTATCTTTACGAGCTTAAAAAATTGTCCACCAAAATGCATTTTTTTTCAGTCTCTGGAACAACTTAATTAAGCTATAGTGTTATTCGCCTTCAATGTAATTTTTACTATTTAACATTGAAACTTACCATTTTTTTTTCTTTAATTTTAATTTTTCTTGTTTTTTCTTCTTTTTTTGTGTGTGTTTATGTACATTGTAAATATTGTACATATCATTTGTAAATTTCAAACGTATTCTTTTTAAATGTTGAAAAATCGTTTTTTTTTTCGCCATATCATATTCATGGCACTATGACGAGTAGATGTGAATTATATAGTGTGGTGTTTTTGTGATTGTAGATGTTAAAGGAAAAAAAAATCGAAAATTGTGTAACCTATTGTTTTTTTTTGGAGATGTTTTCTTTCTTTTTCTTTTTTTCGCATTAATTTTCTTCTCTTTTTCTAATAACGAAATTTTTGTTGCGTTTGTTTAATTAATTAACCAATTAAAAATTATTAAATATCACATTAGTAGATACCTGTTGCTATTATTGTGTCACTACGAACTCGTAATTATTAAAATTATTTTTTCAAATATTACCTACAGCGATTTAATTATGTAGTTGCAATTTGAAATTATTATTGTCTGTTTCGAGATTTTTTCATTTTTCGATTAGGTTTGAAAATTATTTCAATCATTTCAATTTTATATCTGTTATTGTTCTTTTCTAATTTACCTACACAACAATAATAGAAGAATAATATTCGTAATTTATTCGGACATTCGTGTTTTTAATATGTATTTTAATAAATGATTCAAAATAAGTCGTTTTCTGTTGTTTTACCGATAGCGTTTTATATTTCTTCTATATTTTATTCAAAAAAATTCAACGCTGAAACAAATTTTTCACATTTTAAATTCAATCGTTCGAATTTTAATTTCAACTCAGATGCGTGGCGCTATCTCTTGGAACATTAACAAACTACGTTGACCGCCACAGTATTAGGAGTTACGAGACCTGCTAATATCTTCTATTCTCCTGGCGACACGGCCGCTATTTCGTGCCAAATTGAAGGTTTTCTGAAATTTAACGATGTCAAATGAGTTGCATACCCAAAAGTACCAAGGCGAACCGGATCAACGATGAAATTGAGAGTTGAGAGACCTGCTAATATCCTATATTCTCCTAACAACATAACTGAATTTTTAGCTGCAATAAGACTCATTTGATCGTTTTCGCAATGTTGTATGGGTTGCATGATCACCCAAAATAAGGCGCAGGAACAGATTTATGAATTTTTCCGTATTTTATTTAATTATTTTTCAAACAGGTGGAAATTGGAATAATTGTGAAATTGTTTGCGTAGAAATTTTGAGATGAAAGCTCCAAATTTGGGCAATTGGGGGTTTCAAAAGACTCGGAGTTCATCAACGAAGAATCATTGTGAGGTATCAAAATACAGGGGTGCCCAAAAGTCAGTTTATGCCATCAAAAGTCACATACGAGTATAATTCAAGAACTAAGCCTCCTACAGAAAAAATAATGACATTGATCTGATAGGAAATTTTATCCTCTACAATTTTCTTCAATGTCATTTTTCTCTAGGATGCACCATTCGCCGGGAAAATCAACTTTTATGTCAGAAAACGTGAATTTAAAAAAAAATGAAAAAAAAATTGGGGAAAAAAATTTAAAATTAATTCAGCTGTTAATTTCAGCTATTTTTAACGTGACTCCCATAATTTGATGAAATATTAATGATCTTTTCAAAAAAAAAACACGTCAAATTTTTTTTTTTTTACAAAAACGCCAGACCCCTTGAGGGGGTGCTACCAAAATCAAATTTTGTAAAAATAAAAAAAAAATCGAGTGATATGTCAAAATGTAGGTTTTTTGGGTCGAGAAACACGAATCTGAGCTCCTTTTTTCCCTCAAACTTCTTGGGGAGATGCTACCAAAATCAAATTTTGTAAAAATAAAAAAAAAATTGAGTGATACGTCAAAATGTAGGTTTTTTGGGTCGAGAAACACGAATCTGAGGTCCTTTTTTCACTCAGTCTCTATTGGGCGGTGCTACTGAAATAAAATGTTGAAAAAATCACAAAAATTTGAGTAGTGTATCAAAATCCAGGTTTTTTGGTATTTTTTTTTTATTTTTACAAAATTTGATTTCGGTAACACCTCCCCAAGAGGTTTGAGGGGAAAAAGGACCTCAGATTCGTGTTTCTCGGCCCAAAAAACCTACATTTTGACATATCACTCGATTTTTTTTTTTCATTTTTACAAAATTTGATTTTAGTAGCACCCCCTCAAAGGGTCTGGCGTTTTTGTAAAAAAAAAAATTGACGTGTTTTTTTTGAAAAGAGCATTTACATATATTTCATCAAATTATGGGAATCATGTTAAAAATAGCTCAAATTAACAGCTGAATTAATTTTAAATTTTTTCTCCAATTTTTTTCATTTTTTTTAAATTTGCGTTTTTTGACATAAAAGTTGATTTTCTCGACGAACAGTGCATCCTAGAGAAAAATTACCCATGAAGAAAATTGTAGAGGATGACATTTCCTATCAGATCAATGTCATTAGTTTTTCTTTAGGAGGCTTAGTTCTTGAATTATATGTGATTTTTGATGGCGTTAACTCACTTTTGGGCACCCTGTACTTCAGAGCCTCCTGAGCACGAATTTGACAGTTCAGCATTAAAACCATGAAGAGTTGAAGGAGGAAGGAGTAAAAAAAATTAAAAATGAATCAAATGATCATGTGCGATATCGAAGATTATTTTTTTGTACACTTCGAACACGAATTTGAAATTACTGCAAGGATCAATCAAACCAAAAAGAAGCTTCTGAGAAAGAAGAAAAATTTGAAAATGAGTTTAAATAACATGCAAGGAATGGAAGTATATTGTTTTTCAACTTTCCAAGTACGAACTTGTCGTTTTTGTTTCTCTGCATTTCACATGACAGCTAACAGGATTCATTTTTAACACATTTTTACCGAAATAAGTTTTTGTATAAATGAAGCTGCAAAATTATTACGCTGTATTAAAAATCTATTCAAACACGAAGTGTTTTAGTTGAAAATTGAACGATTACGAAAATCTACGTAGATCGAATAAAATAATTACGATACGAAAACACAGTTTATTCTGAAAACACGAAAACGTTAAACGAATCATTCAGAACATTATTCGATAAATAAATTATACAAAATATATGAACATCGCTGGAGTATTTATGCCACTGAACATTACACTAATACACACGATAGATATGGGAAATCCCTCGAATCTTGAATAATGACTGGACGAAGACGATGTCAATCAATAAATAATCGGAAAAGGAACCAGATATTTCGTGCTCTGATATTTTGAATTATTGCACACCGCTGGATCCAAAACCTTTTTCGCCGCGGTTGGTTTCGCTCAAATTCTAAATCAACGAAAAATTGCCAACATTTCCAAAAAGAGACATTTTTCACCCATCACTTGGCTCAAACAAATGCATATTTCACGATGAATCAAACTCCAAGTCCAAGGTATGTAAAATTGACTCCCAAGATTTATCAACGACTCCACCTGCTACTTTATAGAGCTCAATTATACGTGTTTTAATCGGCAGTAGAGTTTCTTCTGGCAAACCAAACGATAGTGTTGGGAATAATCGATTATTTTGAAAATCGATGATTTCGATTACGATTATTTTTCCAATCGATTAATCGACAAAAATTTACAAAAATAATCGATTATTAATCGATTAATCGATTAATTTTTTAAGTAGCGCAGAGTAGAGATAAAGGAAAATTTTCCACGAAAAGTTTCTGGAAATTTATGAAGGAAATGTCTGGTCTCTTAAAAATGATGAATTTCCATGGGAACTTATGAAAAAAAGGTGTTGTAAATTGTCAATTGTGAGAAAATCATGAAAAAAGTTTGAATTTTTTCAAAGTATTCTAGAAAAACATAAAATTTAACCTCAAAATACATAGTATGAATCAATTTTTACGTTTTTTTCAATATACTTTTTTTTACAAGTGCCAAAGTATCGAGAATCATTGTAAAATTTTGCAGAAAAACTCGTAAAAATAAGAAAAATCCGATTAATCGATTATTTCTGAAATAATCGATTAATCTGACGATTTTTCAAATAATCGGATAATCGATTATCATCGATTATTTTTGCCGATTAATCGTCCATTTCGATTAATCGATTAATAATCGCGCAACACTACCAAACGAATCCATGAACTCGATATATTGCTCTGGAGCAACGATACACGCAAAATAAGATAAAATCTTTTGTATTTTAGGCGACGACATGAATTGGATTTTAAATTCCGTCGATCGATCAATATCGTCGGCATAAGCATCGTCGACGAATTCAACAAATCGTTTTCCTTTACGGACAATCCAAGCACTAAATTCAACATGATCTCTTTCAAGAAAAACTTCCTGTAGTAATCGTTGCTTGAAATATTTCGCTGGCTGCTGTTCGTAGAATAGAAAACTCGCGTAATTATTTATTCCATCGAAATCCGCTCCCTCCAGCATTTCATTACAATAGTAACGGATATTATCGCCATTGGCCACAGTGTTTTGCTTGATTTTATTAATTACGTCTTGGTTTTCAAAGCACAGGTTCGTTATTTTTGACAAATCTTCGCAATTGACGTGTAGACTCAGATCAGCCCAGCAATTATTCCAAAATCGTCCTTTTTCTTCAGAAGTGGCACACGAAAGAAAAGTTGGCAATAGCTGAAAATTTTTCGTATAAGGTGGAATAACATCCTTACCATGTATGTCATGGTACAATGACGTATTAGATGTAATGTTCACAACTGCCTCACGTTTCCACTCCTCAGGAGCGCCGTTCCAAATCAATACCACCTATAGTAAAAGGCCTGAGCGCTGTTTTGTGACGTCATCACTAAAGGGGAATACTTACATATCTAACATATGGTAATACACTATAGAAATGAAAGAAAAATGCACTCCAACGAATTAAATCCGGTGAAAATTTTATTTTTCATATTTTATTCACATGCATAATGAATTTAAGATCACCTACGAATGATTTAAATGAAAACAAAAATAAAAAAACGAGGTTAAACAACATTGTTTTTCAACATTAAAGATGAAAATAATGCATAAACTTGACAAAATTATACCTTCTGAAGGATATTATACAACTCACTGGTGAAATCGAATGAAATATTTGTCAAATAATCCTTAATTCATCAAAATCCCACAAAAATTGAATGATATCAACACTCTATTCCGATGTATTCCATTTCCATTTCAACTACACAGGTAAAAAACGGAAAACCACACAGTTTCTTCAGCAGCAATGTGATTGATGATAACCAACTTGAGTGATAAATTAATGACTAGAACACTTTCAGCTAATTATTGGTTTCAGTTTTGAGATGTTGATGGTTAATGCCGTTAATGGTTTCTTGATTAGATTATCCATTGTACTTTCACTTTGTAGTTGGATTGGATTGTTGTACTCAATAATATGCAGATTTAAAACGCATTGTAGATTTTATGGTTCAGGTCTATTCATTTCACTATGACATTATTCCAGTAAAGAGTAAAACACAAGCACATACACACATTAGTTTTCATTTTTCAATTCACTTGATATCTACATGTTCAAATCACACAACACAACAGATTGCGAAAAATTCGTTTTTGTACAAAAAGAAAGTAAACCAACACCACCAATGATTGAAAACAACAATATTTCATCACTGTACCACATTTTAGAACGAATTTAATTAATTATTTATCATTTTAATAACTTTTTCAACGAAAGTTTTACTCAATTTCACGAATTCGCCATTTAATCATACGTTAAAATTCAAATGGTAAACACAATCGAGTCCCCTTAAGGTGTGACGTCAGAAGGTGATAACGATTCAGCGCTCAGGCCTTTTACTATAGGTGGTATTGTCCAAATTTCACGACACAAATCACCCCAACTCTTGGGTTTGGGACGTTTATCGTTACAATCATTGAAATCCACTTCATCCACAAGAGGCTCCCTAGCCTCGCTTTGTAACATTCCTTCCACCACCTCAATAAACGTATCTACGTTCATTACTCTTTGAACGTACATCCACATTGACAGAATCCACTCTTCATCGTACAGACCATCTTTAAATAAACCAATGACCAGCTCGTGACAATCGTTTTCATTAACAAATTCGTCGAGCTGTTGATCGTCGAATTTTTGTAAAATGAACCGAAAAAAAGATGGCGCATCTGTCTTGAAAATATGGACAGCTGTTTGCATTCGATTCTCTGACGGTAAACGATTCCAAAAATACTCTATCGATGGTCTATTGTGAGGCATGAATTCATTCAACATTAACTCAACCTCTTCGATATCGAGTTCAGTACATGGTATCTCATCCAATTCGTTTTGGAGACAATAAATCCAGTAGTACCATTGCGGGCTTTTATAAAAATCAATTTTATCCAAACAAGGGATCATATTTACAGATACCAACGGCCAAAGTCCTCTGATATGGTATTCGAAGAAATACGTACAAGCAATTGCAAACTTTTGATACCGATCAAGTCGATCACAACACATCATGCGTCGGGCTGTTCTCAGATAATCAATAGCGCCGGTGTAATCGCATACGAAATCATCGAATAATTTCAAAACTGAGTTCTGGTTCTCGTAATAATGATAGAATATTCTATTATGATGCTGTTTCAGCCAACTTTTCATCGAAAGCCCGAATCTTGTCACATATTTATCGATCGTGGGAAAAATTGTGGATGGTAAATCAGGCAGCATGGTTTTAGATAAGTACGATACGTTCACTCGATGGGTAGAACACATTCAATTTGCTATTGTTACGATATTCTTTCACTTTGAAGCGCCATACTTGGAGGCTAACGGCGATCGCTGATAGTTCTTTCAACGGTACTGGAGTTGGTTGAAAAATATCATACACGTCCGAGGTGATTCCAGCCATTTTTATGTAGTTCTTCCAAAAACCTACAATCGAAACGATCGAATTAGTAGGTACCGAAAAATGAACTCTGAACAGAGAATACGAGTATTCTTAACTAAGTAGGTACTATTTTGAATTCCACTAGCAACACGCATATAAATAATACTTCAATTGACCGTATATTTTTTTTTCGATTCATAATAAGCAGTTAATGTTTCCATCCGCGATCGAATCACAAATCACAGGCTTTGTACTTAAAATAATCCATCCTCTAGAAAAATGGGTTCAGTAACCAGTTCAACGTGAAAAAAAAATACCAAAAAAAAACCATAACATCTCAGTTTATAATGTTGGTTTTCATCAAATTTCAAGAATTAGAACCAATAGCCTATGCAGTATTTTTTTTTTTTTTTTTTTTGCTAAAAAAGCGAACGTGAGACTTTAAGAATTTTAGGAGGAAAAAAGACTTCTTAAAATTTTTCGGCAAAAAAACGAGCCATTTCAATTTTTGAAAAAAAGAGATAGTCCGGCATATGACAATAGGAGTAATTGCACCCCCCCCCGCCGATCCTCCGGGACAACTTTTTTCTTAAAGGAGACATCCTAACGAACATTTTAAAGCAAACTTGCCAAAAAAAAAGTTGGCCTTACTTACAAAATGGCGGACATTTTGATTCACAGGTCAGCCGAAATCGCAGATTTTGCGTTTTAACATAGGACTTGCACGAACTTTTTCAAACTTTACAAAGGTAGATCGTAAGATCATGCAAAAATTTATCACCTGTCAAAATTTCAAGTGCTAAAGTGCGTTTTTCGATTTTTGGTGAATTTTTGAAAATCGAATTTAGACCACAAATGGTGGAAAAAATCAAAATTTCACCAAATTGACCAAGAAAGCTGAAATTTTGGATATACCCTATTTTCAACATGCCAAATCGATTGGAAACGGTTTCAACCCGTTTTGAGCAGTTCTGGAGCCTCCAGCAGATTTTTGAATCTCGAAATTTCCACAAAATTCCATCAAATTGGAGTTGTAAAGCTGAAATTTATTCTAAAAACTAATTTCAATACGCTACGAAGTACTGCAGGTAAATTTCAAGTCGTTTTGGATCCTCCAGCGACTTTTTGAAAATTCCTGAAGCCTCCAGCAGATTTTTGAAACTTTGAATTTTCACAAAATTTCATCAAATGGAGATGGAAAGCTGAAATTTACTCTACACTTCTTCAATTTTAGCACCCTCTGAAGACCACTTTAGGTGGGTTCAAGTCATTTTAGAGCCTCCAGCTATTTTTTTAAAAATTGCTGGAGCCTCCAGTAGATTTTTGAAATTTTTTGGTAATGTGTAATTAGTATAATTGCATTTTTTTGAAAGAATGAGCTACTTTCTGTTTGTAACTACTCTTGTTTTTTAAAAAACATGCTGTAGTTTTCAGAAGATATTGAATTTTTTAAATTATACCTTTTTGTAGTTTTTAAAGATAGGAAGCTTGTCTTTTTTGTTTTTTTTTTTTGAAAAATATTTTAATATTACCCATTTGTAAAAAAAAAAAAATTACTTACTTACCTATTTCATTTAGAATTGTAATAATCTATTCTAGTTTTGAAAAAGAAATCAATTTTTAGAAAAATAGTCCAATATTCTAAAAACTAATTTCAATACGCTACGAAGGACTGCAGGTAAATTTCAAGTCGTTTTGGATCCTCCAGCGACTTTTTGAAAATTCCTGAAGCCTCCATCAGATTTTCGAAACTTTAAATTTTCACAAAATTTCATCAAATGGAGATGGAAAGCTGAAATTTACTCTACACTCCATTTTTAACACCCTCTGAAGACGACTTCAGGTGGGTTCAAGTAATTTTAGGGCCTCCAGAGACTTTTTTTGAAAATTACTGGAGCCTCCAGCAGATTTTTGAAACTTGAAATTTCCCCAACATTAATTTATCAAATGGAGTTGGCAAGCTGAAATTTACTTCGCAGACTACATGGTGGTTTCAAATGGTTTTGAAGCTTCCAGCTACTTTTGGGAAATTTCAATTTTCCAAAAAAACGTCATACAACCTTTCAAAAAGTTGCTGGACGCTCCAAAACGACTTGAAATTCACCATTAGTCAACGTCGTAGCGTATTGAAAGTAGTTTGCAGAATGAATTTCGACTTTCTATCTTGGTTTGATAAAATTTTGGGGAAATTTCAAGTTTCAAAAATCTACTGGCGGCTCCAGTAATTTTCAAAAAAGTTGTTGGAGGCTTTAAAATGACTTGAAATCCACCAGAAGTCGTTTTCAGAGTGTGTTAAAATTGGAATGTAGAGTAAATTTCAGCTTTCCATCTCCATTTGATGAAATTTTGTGAAAATTTAAAGTTTCGAAAATCTGATGGAGGCTTCAGGAATTTTCAAAAAGTCGCTGGAGGATCCAAAACGACTTGAAATTTACCTGCAGTCCTTCGTAGCGTATTGAAATTAGTTTTTAGAATAAATTTCAGCTTTACAACTCCAATTTGATGGAATTTTGTGGAAATTTCGAGTTTCAAAAATCTGCTGGAGGCTCCAGAACTGCTCAAAACGGGTTGAAACCGTTTCCAATCGATTTAGCATGTCGAAAATAGGGTATATCCAAAATTTCAGCTTTCTTGGTCAATTTGGTGAAATTTTGATTTTTTCCCCCATTTTTGGCCTAAATTCGATTTTCAAAAATTCACCAAAAATCGAAAAACGCACTTTAGCACTTGAAATTTTGACAGGTGATAAATTTTTGCATGATCTTACAATCTACCTTTGTAAAGTTTGAAAAAGTTCGTGCAAGTCCTATGTTAAAACGCAAAATCTGCGATTTCGGCTGACCTGTGAATCAAAATGTCCGCCATTTTGTAAGTAAGGCCAACTTTTTTTTTGGCAAGTTTGCTTTAAAATGTTCGTTAGGATGTCCCCTTTAAGAAAAAAGTTGTCCCGGAGGATCGGCGGGGGGGGGGGTGCAATTACTCCTATTGTCATATGCCGGACTAAGAGGCTTTTTGCAATTTTCCGCAAAAAAACAAAGTTTTTAAGCAATCATTTTGTCAAAAAGCGAGCATTCACAACTTATAACAAACAGTAGGATTTTTGGGCAGTTGTGGGGAAAAAATTATTATACTTTTTTGCAAATTTTATCAGGAAAACGAGAATTTTAGATAATTTTTGGAAAATAAGTAGGTATAGAGTTTTGATTATTTTTGGCAAAAAGCAAGACTTGATTGTGTCAACAAATTGGATACGGTACCCATTTGAGAAAAAAAGTGACTCGGGACAATTTTTCGCAAATTTTTTGCTAACAAAATTGCAATTATTTTGTTATAAAGCGTGAATTTTTGTTAATTTTTGAAAAAGGGACAATATCATATAATTTTGGCAAAAAGCGAGAGTTTGTCTACTTCAGCAAAAAACAAACAGGATATTTTCGCAACAATGGCAAAAACTTACCATTTTTTGCAATTTTCCCCAAAAAAAGAGACTTTTGAATAACTTTTGGAGAAAAGTGACCCTTTCTGGAATTTTTGGCATGAAAACAATTTCTAGACAATACTTGCGTTAAAAAATTAAATGCTGGTACAGTTTTGAAAAAGCGAAAATTTTTGACAATTTTTGGCCAAAACTAAACTTTGGTAGAAATTTTATCAAAAAGCAGAATTTTCAAAATGAGACTATTTGCAATTTTTCCCAAAAAAAAACCATACAGACCACAATCCATACACGAAAAAGTGCTCTAGAAGTTGATTTTGCATTTTTTTTTTCGGGAACCAAAAAAACGCGCTGCCAAAATGAAGGTACTATGTGCCCCATTCAGAAAAAAGCAATTTTGAAATTTTTCCTCTGCACAAAGGGGGGGGGGGTGGACCCTCAAAAAGGTGATTTTGGGAACATGGTCGGAACCACAAAAACTCGACGGGGTTGTGTTGGGGGACTTCTCCCGATGCCAAATATGTGATTTTTTTCCGTGACACCCTGCACAACTGCATTCTGTGGCACTTTGAATGCGATTTTTATGCATTTTTGGCCAATTTCGACGATAAAACGGCTCTGATGACCAGAGTATGGCCTGGAACCAACGGATTCTTGGACGTGTGTTAAACGGGGATATTTGAAGCCCAACTACGCAAACACGGTGAAAAAATACTTGCACAACGCGATTTTATGTGCACTAATAGGCTTGTTACCACTCCCCCACCCCTAGTATTCAATAATGCATTGTCTATTCGATAATATCGATGCGACCCATCAAAGTGATATAAAATTTCGCGCTGAACTCAAAAATCGTAATCATTTTTAATTCTGAACCCCCCCCCCCCCCCACGGAATGGACTTTTGCCTCCCAAACTGAATATAACGATGATATTAAACAAGTTTTGCACATTACACGTCGATACTGAGGATTTATGTGTACGCAATCAGAATAATTCTCATATTCGTTGCTGGGAATATTTTCGCTTCAAAATTTTTCATTCAATCTGCACCCCCTCCCCTCCCCTTTCAAGACTATGTTTGAACATGTATTTGAAAACTTGAACATGACCTATCAAAATGGTATGAAATTTCGCACTGAGCTCGAAAATTGCAATCATTTTTCATTTGCACCCCCTCGGTGGAGTTTTGCCCCCCTCCCTCCATAAATCTAACTATGAAATTGAACACTTTGCACATTACGTGTCAATATATGTGGATTTATGTGTAGGTAATTCAAACGATTCTCACATTCATTATCTGGGCATGTTTCTGTTTCAAAATTTCTCATCCCATCTCCTTCCGCCTACCTTTTTCTCAAGTTACTGATATAACACGGGTTTGAAAACTTGACGTGAACCATCAAAATGATATAAAATTTAGCGCTGATCTCGAAAATCTGTTAGTATTTTTTTCTCGTTTTTCCTTCTATTCTTATTTCATCTGATTTCTTTTCATTTATATTTTTTTCATCTTTCATTTTTGTTCCAATTTTCTTGTTTTTTTGTATTTTTTTCTCATTCTTATTTTTCTGTTTTTTTTTTCATTTCATATCGCTTTTTTCATTTACATTTTTTGTATCTGTCATTGTTGTTTCATTTTTCTTGTTTGTATGTATTATTTTTCTCATTTTTCTTTTATTCTTATTTCATCTGATTTATTTTTATTTATATTTTTTTCATCTTTCATTTTTGTTCCAATTTTCTTATTTCGTTGTATTTTTTTCTCGTTCTTATTTTTCTGGTTTTTTTTTCATTCGATCTCCTTTTTTCGTTTGTACTTTTTGTATCTTCCAATACTTCCATTGTTTTCCAGTTTTTTTTTGTGTTTTTTTTCTTATTTTTCTCATTTTTCTGTTTTTACTCATTTCATTTTATTTTTTTCATTTACCTACATTTTTTTGTATCTTTCATTGTTGTTCCATTTTTCTTGTTTTTCTTTTTTTCTTATTTCATCTGATTTCTTTTCATTTATATATTTTTTTCATCTTTCATTTTTTGTTCAAATTTTCTTATCTGTTTGTACTCGTATTTTTTCCCTTCCTTATTTTTCTGTTTTTCCCATTTCACTCGTTTTATTCATTTGTATTTTTTCTCTTTCTTCTGATTTTTCTGGGTTTTTTTTTTCATTTAATCTAATTTTTTCATCTTTCATTTTTGTTCCGATTTTCATATTTTTTTTTGTAATTTTTTCCTCAAGTATATATATATTTTTTATTACAAGCGTCATAATATTGTTACATAAATCCACATATCTTGACACGTAATGTGCAAAGTGTTCAATTTCATAGTTAGATTTATGGAGGGAGGGGGGCAAAACTCCACCGAGGGGGTGCAAATGAAAAATGATTGCAATTTTCGAGCTCAGTGCGAAATTTCATACCATTTTGATAGGTCATGTTCAAGTTTTCAAATACATGTTCAAACATAGTCTTGAAAGGGGAGGGGAGGGGGTGCAGATTGAATGAAAAATTTTGAAGCGAAAATATTCCCAGCAACGAATATGAGAATTATTCTGATTGCGTACACATAAATCCTCAGTATCGACGTGTAATGTGCAAAACTTGTTTAATATCATCGTTATATTCAGTTTGGGAGGCAAAAGTCCATTCCGTGGGGGGGGGGGGGGGGTTCAGAATTAAAAATGATTACGATTTTTGAGTTCAGCGCGAAATTTTATATCACTTTGATGGGTCGCATCGATATTATCGAATAGACAATGCATTATTGAATACTAGTGGTGGGGGAGTGGTAACAAGCCTATTAGTGCACATAAAATCGCGTTGTGCAAGTATTTTTTCACCGTGTTTGCGTAGTTGGGCTTCAAATATCCCCGTTTAACATACGTCCAAGAATCCGTTGGTTCCAGGCCATACTCTGGTCATCAGAGCCGTTTTATCGTCGAAATTGGCCAAAAATGCATAAAAATGGCATTCAAAGTGCCACAGTATGCAGTTGTGCAGGGTGTCACGGAAAAAAATCACATATTTGGCATCGGGAGAAGTCTCCCAACACAACCCCGTCGAGTTTTTGTAATTCCGACCATGTTCCCAAAATCACCTTTTTGAGGGTCCACCCCCCCCCCCCTTTGTGCAAAGGAAAAATTTCAAAATTGCTTTTTTCTGAATGGGGCACATAGTACCTTCATTTTGGCAGCTTGTTTTTTTGGTTCCCGAAAAAAAAATGCAAAATCAACTTCTAGAGCACTTTTTCGTGTATGGATTGTGGTCTAATAATTTCTAGGCAATAATTTGGTTAATAAGCGAGAACTTTCTGTCAATTTTCGATCAAAAAATAAACTTTGACAATTTTAGCAAACAGCGGGATGTTTATAGGCAGTATAGTTGGAAAAAAATAATAAGTTTTTTTTTTTTTTTTGAAAATGTTATCAAGAAAACAAGAATTTTGAATACTTTTTGAAAAAGCAAAACTTTTTAATAAATAATGTTGAAAATTTCAGCAAACAGCAGAATTCTTAAAACGAAGTTTTTTGTTATTTTCCGCAAAAAACCACTATTTTTAAGCACTTATTTTTTTTTTAAAAGCGATAATTTTTTGTCAATTTTCGATCAAAAGCCAAACTATGACAATTTTAGCAAACGAAAGGATTTTTAGGCAGTAGGTAGTTGGGAAAAAATAATTACAGTTTTTTTTTGCAAATTTTATCAAAAAAACGAGAATTTGTTTTTTTTTTTGGAAAAAAATTTGGTTAGTTTTTGAAAAAAGTTGAACTTTTTGATAATTTTTGCCAAAAAAATAAGACTTTGAAGCCCATTTATACTCGTAGCAGAAGGCAAACTTTTACGTAATGGTTTTTGGAAATTTATTCTGGCAAAAATTTGAGAAAAAAGTGAGACTGTCGTGTGTACAATTTTGTGGAAATTTTTGTGAAAAAAAAGGCAAAAACACAGATAATTTTAGCAAAAAGCAGGGGTTTCTGACAAATTATTAGCAAAAAAATGATATGTATTTTTTAATATTTTCGTCAAAAAAGTTGAGCTTTTTGCAACTCCTAGTTTTTGAAAAAAATGAGATTTTTCAGTAATTTTTTTTGAAAAAATGAAACATTTTCAGCTACATTGTTAAGTTACAATCGACCAATTTTTTTCTTTTTTTTAAATACTGCAAAAATTGAAAATTTCTGTTTAAATACTTGATTCTGTCTTCTGAAGATATTTTCACATGTTAACTGTTTCGAGAATTTTCACGAATCAAACAAACTGTACTAAAATTTGTATAACATTTCAAGTTTCATTATAACTATACACATAAGTACTTTGAACAACGTATACACAATTTTCAAGCACTCTTGAACAAAATTTATAACATTTGGGGAAATTTCGACTTGGTTCTGAAACTACATATTCTGAAAAACTAATCGATTTCACATTTTCTTTTCTATTTGTGATCGGCGAATAATAATGGTTTGAAATAGACTATTCATTTTTTAAAAAATGGTAGCTCGAAACTAAAATATGTAACAAGAGTTTTATTTGAGAAAACCATTCAATAATAGAAAATTACACATAATTGAAGATGATAAGAAGTTCAAGTTGAAAATTACTCACTTAGAAAATTGAAATTACCTCGAAAAGATTCGTGCACTCCTCCCGCCAAATGTATAGCTTCATCAGATCGAACTGGATGGTGAATTTGACACAAACTTTAATTAAACTTTTGCCACTATCTTAGAAAATGAGAGCAATTCGAGTTTAATTTTAACGAACACGAATGTACGACACATAAATATAAAATTCCACTAAAAACATGTACGAAACAAGAGTTCTAGATAAGGTATAGCTAATGAAGACAATACGAATACGTGAGCACGTGAACCGGTACAGTTGTGTGTGTCGTCGAAGGTGTTGACAAGGTGGGGGGGGGGATTGCCAGCAAGTTCTAATTTTTTGACAATATATTGTAGGCAAAGACCTTTTTTTGCAATTTATCCAAAACATTCTGTTTATGCCGAAATGGTCAATGCCTTTTTTGACAATTTCGACAAAAGTGAGGATTTTTTAAAATTATTTTTACGAAAACGAAACCTTTTTTGATAATTTTGGCAAAATCAGGAATTTTTGGCAAGTTCGCGGTGGCGATTTTTCGCATGATCAGAAAGTGCAGGTACCATAAACGATGTCAGATGAGTTGGATCAACGATGAAATTAGGAGTTGAAAGACCTGCTAATATCCAATACTGAATTTTTAGCTGCAATAAGACTCATTTCATCATTTGATAGTTTTCGCGATGTTGTTGTGTGGGTTGCATAATCACCCAGAATAAGGCGCAGGGATGGATTTATGAATTTTTTCATATTTTATTTAATTATTTTTCAAGCTGGTGGAGATTTGGAATATTGTGAAGTTGTTTGCATAGAAATTTTGAGGTGAAAGCTCCAAATTTGGGCTATTGGGGGTTTCAAAAGACTTTAAGTTCATCCTTAAGTATATTACTCAAAAAGACTTCTCAAAGCCAGGATTCATTATGAGATTGTGAGGTATCAAAGTATATATTTTTGAGCCTTCTGAGCATTAATTTGACATTATTTCAGTCTTAAAACCAAGAAAAGCTGAAGGAGGTGGGAGTAAAAAAATTTTAAATGAATTTAATGATCATGTGCGATATCGAAGATTATTTTTTTGTACACTTCGAACACGAAATTACTGCAAGAATAAAACCAAAAAGCAGCTTCTGGGAAAGAGGAAAAATTTGAAAATGAGTTTGAATAACAAGTAAAGAATCGACGTATATTTTTTAAAAACTTCTCAAGTACGAACTTGCCGTTTTTGTTTCTCTGCATCCACATGACAGCATACAAGATTCATTTCAAACACATTTTTACCAAAAGAAGTTTTCGTATAAATGAAGCTGCAAAATTATTACGCTGTATTCAAACACAATGTGTTTTAGTTGAAAATTGAACGATTAAACAAATCTACGTACATCGAATAAAATAATTACGATACGAAAACACAATTTATTCTGAAAACACGAAAACGTTAAACGAATCATTCAGAATATTACTCGATAAATAAATTATACAATATATATTATATATGAACATTGCTGGAGTATTTATGCCACTGAACATTAAACTAATATACACGATAGATATGGGAAATCCCTTGAATCTTGAATAATGACACGACAAAGACGATGTCAATCAATAAATAATCGGAAAAGGAACCAGATATTTCGTGCTCTGATATTTTGAATTATTGCACACCGCTAGATCCAAAACCTTTTTCACCGCGATTGGTTTCGCTCAAATTCTAAATCAGTGAAATGAAAATATAAGAGGTAATTATTTCAAAGGATAATTGAATAAAATCAACAGTGTAATTCGATACGATTACGATACCTGAATTTCTTTCAACACCGGGTGGAAAATTCTTTCGCAGATCAACTGGGCTACTCGATCTCCTTTCTGAATTATAAAATCTTGATCTGAGTGGTTGAACAAAACGACTCCAACATTTCCACGGTAGTCTTCGTCTATTACACCAGCTATAGAAGAAAATTCGATGATGAAACGTGGATTTAATTTATCGTACTCGTACTTTAGATTATTTCCATAAGTCAACGAACAATAGCTGCTCATGGGCATGCATATAAACACGTAAGCTTGGCCGATCACATACCTCCAACGTCAATGAAATTTTTCCAAGCTAATCCTGAGCGAGGAGCAACTCTGCCATAACAGCCGGACGGAAGTTCAATTTGTAGATCGGTTTTAATAAGTTCTTTCCCTCGAGCCGGTACCTTATATTCGTAAGCACTGTGAACATAACGTACGAAATGTAAGAATCATCTTGTTATGAATATCTGTCGATTTAACCTGTCGGTAGAGAAATAGATAATCGAATTACCTTCTGAGATCATATCCGGCAGCTTTGTCTGATCCTTTGACTGGCGGTAAAGCGTGTTCGGTGAGACGAGCGAATTTCAAAGTTATTTCATTTTCCGAACCCATGCTGAAACTTTTCCAAAGAGTTTGTCTATAAAAAAATATGTACGAAGTTGATGCACTAAAGTCGTTCGAATTGTTGGAAAAAGCACTATAAATTTACTAAAACACCGCTAAAAACTATCGTACATGAACGACTTCATGAGCATGAGCAGAATTATACAATGCACGTTATTTCTTTACACTTCTTTAGCTATAGCTTTTATCTAGGAATCGGAGGGAAGATTTTTACTTGGTCCTCGATTTACACAAAAAGGCGGGCGAAATTGTATAGATAGATAACAGCATGGAACAGCTAAACAGCTGATTGGCGACGATCATCTGTTCGGTTCAAAACCAGTTTCTTTCTGGTTCCTGCTTCCTGAAAATGAAAATTCGAAGGATGATCAAGATGATCATGGACCAAAATTTATCTGTACACGAAAGGGCAACTTTTGTCTTACCAGATTCAAATCCAAGATCTAACTTGAGAGAGTTAAAGACGTTAAAGTGCAATCATTCAAGAGACTGATGACAAAGATGATGCGTTGAAAAAGTAAATTTCAAATTTCAAATTTGAAATCTGATGAAAAACAAATTTTGAAAGTTCGAGAAAGCTCGTTATCTAAACTTTTTCTACCAAGATATCAAAATAAACAAAGCCTAAAAAGTTTACAGTGATAACGGTAAAAAAAAAAAATAAATACGAGAGGAAGAGGAGATAAAATTCCATCGGAAATGAAAAATGTTCTACTTTTATAAATTTTGAAAACGCGATGAAAAGATAAAACAAACTTCACCGAATCATTGATGTGTCATAAATCGTGCTAAAATCATAATTTTTTCGAGTAAGTATGATTTCATCACACCGGAACCCATCCATCTCTTCATGTTGACCCTTGATTCATCACTACATTCTACACGAACGTATAATCGAAATTCGTCAGCACAGTCAATATATTATTTTTCGGAGTGTAAAAATTGGTAATTTATACATGATATATATCGTTCCATACGCTATTATATAAGTAATATTCTGTCTCTGATGGCTGATAATATTCCTTTTCGAATTTCGTTTTTGATTTGTCGTCTGTCTTTGGGTCTACCTTACTCATGAGTGTTCCTGGAGGATTCAAAGCCAACTTTTGTTTAATTTCTTCGTAACCATCATCAGGAAAGCAATGTTTAGTCGGGCATATCCAGTTACAACATCCTGTTCGAAAATAATGCAAACAGTAATCGCTGAAGGATAAAAACTCATCAGTGAACATAACGTCGATGGCTCCTGTTCTTACCATAATTACCCCATCCGATCACTACAAACAAGACGAAGGCAATTCCCCACAATTTCAACAGCTCTTCTATCGATTTTCCAGCATCGTTTCTTATGGCTTCAGTCTCTCCGGCGCGATTTTCTTGAATAAGGCAAGCCATCGTGAACGGTCCCTTATCGAATAAACCTGTGCTACATTCTGACTGCGATAAAAATCCAACACCGGATATGAAAATTGAAAACTGTCACGTGTGAATACGGTATTGGGCGAATATGGCATAAAAATGCGTAACTAAAATGGTGAAAATACAAAGTTCACGAAGGAACCGAACTTTTCTAGATTTTAGCTATTCCGATGCGTAGATTCTATTATGGGTTTATTTGCACAACCTTTGGATATTTTGGTTTGTCACAAGGTGGGAACGTAAGTGATAAAAATTGTCGCTTATTCATAATGTAAATTCATTACCTTCGCTATCGGTTTGAAATCGGAAAGGTTTAGTTTAGCTTGAGATTTTTTTAGCTCGTCAACATCGTGATCGTACTCTTGTTTGAATTTATCGTAATCGTACGCTGCCTCGGTTACGTTATCGGTTTTGTATCGAAACGTGTACTGGTCATCGGAATCCGCATTCAGCTCTCGTTTCTTTTTAGCATATCTTTGAAAAATGTACATATTTGATTTAGCAACGTTTCGAGTCTATAATCGATGTACCTACTCACTTACTTGTAATTTTTATACTGTTTCAAATTTTGTTTTATATTCGGTTTAACGTAATTTTCTTCGAAATCGAGTAAACGAGATTTTTCATCGAGTTCGTTATCTGTCACAAATTCTGGTAAATAATCATCATCTAGTTCGTTGTGAATTTCTTTCACGTTGTAAGTTCCATTGTCGTATACTGAAAACAACGTATCGTCATTGTACGAATCGTCATTAACGATGTAATTTTCTACCGTAATTAATTCTATTTCAACGATCAGCAGAATCCATAAATTAATCATTTTGTGAAAAAATCGTTTCTAAAAGTAACCGTTTATTTTTATTTTGCAGAATTCAGGAGTATTACTTCAATGATTGAAAAATGGCTTCACCTCCGGGAGGTAAAGAATTTCCATTCATATTGCCAGCTGGTAAAGATATGAAAATCGAGGAGGTAATTGATGATGAACATATTTTTATTATTTATTTCTAATCGAGTTTCTATAACGAGTAATTATGCAGTTACAGTTCCTCGCTCATCGCTACAAATATAACGATTTAAGCGAAGATAAAGATGAAATTATTCCGCCCAATTTAACCAGGAAATGTTTGAATGAAACTCACGTGGAACGCGGTGTAAAGGAAATTGTAAGCATTATTTTTTAATTTCGATCTATTCTGAATCATTTCACTTACTCGAGTATGTTCTGACGCAGATCAATTCCGATCCAGAGGCTGTTGTACGTTCCATATTGGAAAACGTGTTGCGTATAATACGTAAGAAAAATTCCACCGAAGTAGGATATTACGAAGCTTTATCGCTCAGTTACGATGCCGAAGTGCAAAAAGCATTCGACGAATCGTACATACTACGTTTCGTTGATTTGAAGAAATTAAAAACCACCGAGCAAACGACGTGTTTTTTAATCAACTTGACAAACTTGATGTGGATTCATGGTTTATTTTCATTCAGCGAAGGTGATCTTTATATTGTTTCCAAATGTACGAGCTCGAAATGAGTAATAGTTTTTAAAACCCTACTTCTGTTTTTATAGGTTTTCATAGAGGATTATTTTTCAAAAACTGGTGTTTGAGACACGTTTGTTATAATGTGATAGGCTATCGTGTCGGCTCGTCTATAAAATTCCTCAGTTTATACGATTTACATAGCACTTTATTGAACTACCCTCCGATATTGCGAACAAACACATTGAACCAGTTCACTTTCTTGGAAGATGCTCGTCTTCATTCAGTCATTGGCCAACCGTACATCTATTCACCGAAAATACAAGTAAATCCGTAACTTGAGGATTTTTCTTTCTTCACGTTGTTCGGTTTTTCTAAATTCATATTTTTTGCTAGGCTTTGAATCCGGAAACTCTCGAAAAAGATTTGAGCGAATTCCATAACGAGTACCTGAAGAGTTACATTATTGTCAATTCTGATATCGATCTACTGGTTCCTGTTCCCCTCATGATGCATATGGAGCGTACCGTTTATGATCCTAAAATCGAAAGCGAGCTTGTAAATAGTACAGATAGCATTCCTGAAAAATGTTCCCCTCTGGTCGATGTTCTAAAAGAGCGTGGGTTTCCTTACTACGATCTTTTAACCAAAGGTAGGCGTTAATTTTATTTGGTAGCTGTTCAATTTAAGATTCATCGATTAACTATACGTATTATTTCAGATGTGTACATGATGACTGATACCCAGTTCAAGATCAAATTCGATTATGATAATAACTTCGATATAGAGAATGTTAGCGAAATACGCAGAGTTGTGTGGAAATGTTGCCGGTTTCATAAATCGTTGTATAATTGTTTGCAACATCATGCTTCCTTGGTTCGAAGTACTTTAATGGATGATCATTTACCCATCGATTCGCTTTGCCGATGTGATGATAAAAATGTGATTTGTATCAATAACGTGTTATACAAAATGAGCCAAATGTACAGCCCCATGTTGAATAGTTACAAAATAGAAATTGATTTCGAAAATAAGGGTCTGAGATGTTTATACGCTGCTGTTTCGTTTGCTGTTGGATTTAAAAGTAATGATTTTTTTTTAAAGGATAAATCTTTTTATGACATGAATGATTCTATATATTTTTTTTTTTCAATAGCAAAACCGCAACTAGTCGATTTAGCCAAAGACGCAGATGACGAATTTCTGCTCATGTTACAAATTATTGAATCGCTTTATGTGAGAGTTTCCACCGAACTTATATGTAATAAAATCAGAATCTGCGTTAAGGTAATTAATTTTGCTACTAATAGGATAGAATTATTTGCTGAATTTAATTTATTTTGATGGAAATTGTACAGATTTTCCTTATTGCCAATGACGTGTACGAAAGGTGGCCAAAATGGTACAGTGTATTTATCGGCGACCCTAGTGAAATATTGAGTTTCCTCGTTGATCGAGATAATTTTAGATTAGCTGACGAATGGATATCAGTTGTGTATGCCATTGAACCTGGATTCACTTTTGAATTAGAGGTAAATTTTGAACATTTTCTTTATCAGTTCAGTCATTTTAGCAACATTTTTAGTCGAACCTCGGAAAAATTGGGGGAAAGCTGAATTTCACATTATTTGTTCAGATTGGTCTCTAAAACAACCCATCAAAAGTTACACCCCGCAACTTGACCGCTACCCCCGCAAGAGGTCATTAACCTTTACCGATACAGGTTTTTCGGCTGTATCGCCGAAATGAAGGGTCCGAGAGGAAAAATCTTCGAACAAAAATTATTCTACGCAAAATTTCCTATCAGCATGACCAGTTCAGCTTTTCTCAAAATGGCGATTTCACCCTTACTAAGGAGGGGGTAAAGTTGTCAATTTTATGAAAATTATTTTTTAAAAATGAAAATCGACAATTTAAAACTTGAATTCGATTCACAGTAGACTCGAAAATATTTTGACCAAAGTTGCACACACCGCAACGTGTCTGCAACCCCCGCAAGAGGTCATTAACCTTTGTCAATCTACGTTATTCGGCTATATCGCCGAAATGAAAGGTCAGAGGGAAAAAAAGGTGATTAAATTCTACGCCAAATTTCCTATAAGCATAACCAATTCAGTTGAAATATATTTTTCAAGTTTTGGTAAATTTTTAAAAATCAAATTTAGGTTAAAAATGAGAAAAAAAATCAAAATTTTACCGGATTGAGCTATAATGCTGAAATTTGGATATACTCTATTTTCGACCTGTCAAATCGATTGGAAACGATTTCAACCCGTTTTGAGCAGTTCTGGAGCCTCCAGCAGTTTTGAAACTTGCAATTCTTCACCAAATTTCATCAAATGAAGTTGGAAAGCGGAAATTCATTCAGTAAACTAATTTTAATACGCTCTGAAGTCGATTGTAAATAGATTTCAAGTCGTTTTGTAGCCTTCAGCGAGTTTTTGGAAATTACTGGAACCTCCGGTAAATTTTTGAAGCTTGCAATTCCTACAAAATTTCATCAAATGGAGTTGAAAAGTCGAATGTTGATTCGGATAGATTTTGTGGCATTTTTTGAAAAACAGAAGTTTCTAAAAATCTGCTGGAGGCTCCAAAACGGATTGAAACTGCCTACCATCCACCTCAGAGTAATGTCAAAAATGGGATGTCTCTGTTTGGTAAAATTTTATGGAAATCTTGAACATTGAAAAATCTGCTGGAGGCTCCGGTAATTTCCAAAAAGTCGCTGGAGGCTCCAAAACGATTTGAAATCTACGAGTAGTCGACTTCATAGTATATTGAAGTTAGATTACAGAGTAAATTTTAGCTTTGCAACTGTCTTTTATGAAATTTTAAAATTCTAAAATCTGTTGGAGGCTCTAGGAATTTTCAAAAAGTTGCTGGAGGCTTCCAACTGACTTGAACCAACCTGCAGTCGACTTGATAGCGCATTGAAATTGAAGTACAGGGTGAATTTTGGATTTCCAACTCTGTTTGGTAAATTTATATGGAAATTTCGAGCATTGAAATATCTGCTGGAGGCTCCAGTAATTTCCAAAAAGTCTCTGGAGGCTCCAAAACGACTTGAAATCTACTTGCAGTCGACTCCCTACCGTATTGAAATTAGTTTACAGAATGAATTTCAACTTTTCAACTGCTTTTGATGAAATATTGTGGGAATTTCAAGTTTCAAAAATCTGCTGGAGGCTCCAGAACTGCTTAAAATGGTTTGAAATAGTTACTAATCGATTTGGCAGGTCGAAAATAGGATATATTCCAAATTTCATACTTCTAAATCAATTTGTTAAAATTTTGATTTTTTTCTCATCTTTGGCCTAAATTTGATTTTCAAAAATTTACCAAAAATAGAAAAATACACGTTTGCACTTGAAATTTCGACTGCTGATGAATTTTTGCATGCTCTTTCGATCTAGCCTTGTCTTTTTCTAAAAATTTCGTTCGAGTTTTATGTTGGAAAGCAAAACCTGCAATTTCGGCGGACTTATTATCAATTAAAATATCTAGCCGCCATTAGCCGAACAACGTAGATTGACAAAGGTTAATGACCTCTTGTGGGGGTTGCAGACAAGTTGCGGTGTGCAACTTTGGTCAAAATATTTTCGAGTCTACTGTGAATCGAATTCACGTTTTAAATATTGTCGATTTTCATTTTTTTAAATAATTTTCATAAAATTGACAACTTTACCCCCTCGTTAGTAAGGGGAAATCGCCATTTTGAGAAAAGCTGAACTGGTCGTGCTGATAGGAAATTTTGCGTAGAACAATTTTTGTTCGAAGATTTTTCCTCTCGGACCCTTCATTTCTGCGATACAGCCGAAAAACCTGTATCTGCATAGGTTAATGACCTCTTGCGGGGGTAGCGGTCAAGTTACGGGGTGCAACTTTTGATGTGTTGTTTTAGAGACCAATCTGAACAAATAATGTGAAATTCAACTTTCCCCCAATTTTTCCGAGGTTCGACTAAAAATTTTGCTAAAATGACTGGACTATTATGCCTGTAAGTACGTGCTTCGAATATTAATTCATTTTTTTCTTCGTTCAAAGGAATTCAGCAAATATATTTCGTTCCTTAGCGACCTCGAAGATGTCACGCATTTAAAAAAAGCCTTAACTTTGGTGAACGGTCTTCAGATCGTTGATATCTGTGATTATATCGTAAAGAATTTCTTCTCTCTTACGAAACTAACGAATTTAGTATCGACTGTGATATATTCAAATTTACTGAACGCGACGGATGAAAAGAGATACTACGGGTTACTAGTCGGTTTGAAAATGATATCAGCTATACCACAATGTGAACAAGTAAATTGGGTTAATCTACTAATGTCTCTTAGATATATTTCGCTGCAACGAGTACAAAAATATTAATTTTATCCTACCATGCAGCCATTATACTTCGACGTAGCTTTTTCACCTGTTTTGGTCGTCGAACAAATGATCCTCAATAAGAAATTACCGTCCTTGAAACCGGTCCTAGATGTGGGAACGAAATTTATCGCCACTTTACCCCAAGAAATACAACGACTGGAAACAATATCCAGAGACCAAATGGATGGTACGTTTAAAGAATACGCTAGCAAAGCGTTACATTTTCGTAAAAAACCAGCAGCTACCGATTGCTTGAACGCTGCTCTGCTTCACGCTGAGATTTTCAAAGATGGTAATTTTTATCCGCCCGATGAAGTTCCTGCGACCAATAAATGGATACCGAATAACTGGGTAAGTATTTCGTCCTGTTTTTCATTCGAATGGATGATCTTTTCAGAGGCATTGGTGCTTTTGTTGTTTCGTTATATCCGCTCGATGGACTTATGTATGGCGTAAGACCTGGTACACCGTTGGCAGTGTTAGGTTCTTTCATTGTCCATTTTTGCTTCCCAGTTTTAAAGTCGTTGGCATTTGACTGAAATGTCTTTCTTGTTCATTTTAGGTGCCAAAATGCATGTGTTGCAGAAAAACCGAATTTAGTGTGTTTGTGAGACGTCATCATTGTCGCAGATGTGGTCGAGTTGTTTGCGATTCGTGTTCGACTAAAAGAATGAAGGTATAAGCATCGTTAAAGTGATGAAATAATTTTACTTTGCTGGTTTTTTGAATAATATTTCAATTTTTATTCCTTTACAGGTGGTAACGTATAAAGGCTTCGTTCGAGTCTGCGACCAGTGTTTCGATTTCGAAGCTCAGTACGAGAACATGGTAATTATCATCGATACGCTGTTCTTGGAATTGTGTGAACAACTTATGATATTGATTTGCATGTTTCCATTTAACAGGATGACAGCGTAAGTGAAAATTCTACCGCCACCGATGACAGTTACAAAAAAACGTGTTGGAAATTATCGTCAGATAACGACATGAATACGTTGATAAGGCAACAAGCTGCGTTTGATTCTGCTCCGGATATCGAGCTGTGTTTATCTATACTCGAATTACATTCTGAAAGTATCGCTGTCCCCAGGTAATTTAACTCCTCCCCCCCCCCCCAACTCTTCCAAATCTCTTACGTTAAACGAATTTTTAAAATTTCATTTTCAGGATGTTATTTTCAAACGCCGAGTCATTAATTAAAATCCTACGCCAAAGATTAGTTTGTCCAGCGAATTTCGATTATTCGGAAATATCGAATATTGCCAAGTAAGAAAGAGCACTACAACGTCGACAAAAACGAAATCATTTAACTGAAATTACATTGCTATCTGTTTTCTAGATCTCTCCTTTTAGCTGCAAAAATTTACTATACGCATTTAGGAGAAATGCAAAGTTGTCGTAAATGCGAAGAATTAGACAGCGAAGTAGACATCTTGAATCATCTATCAAAAATTAAATTCTTCAGCACGGATCAGTCCAGACCGCTAAGAGATATACAAGAATTGAAAAAAGTACGAGATACTCTTCTGGAGAAACAAAAATGGGAGCTAGCTTTAGAAGTATGTTTTAGTGCACGATACTTTTCGATTTTCTGATGTATTTGTTAAGAAAAATATCGCTTATCGGTTTTCGAATTTCAGATATCGACTAAAATTGGCGTAGAATGTCACAGTATTTGGTATCTGTGGGGTTTAACGTTGATAAAATCCGGTGAATATGCCGCAGCTCGTAATAAAATTTCCAGAAGTAATATTAAAAAGAATCCAGCTTTGGTGAAGGAAATACTAGGAGTTTTATCTAATAACGCAGTCAGTATTCTAACACGTACAGTAGTTTTTCAATTTTGAGAAATAAAGCGCAGTCTTTCACCGAGTAATATTTTTTTACGTTCTAGGAGAAAGATTCATCTCGCAGCTTCACCGATTTATTTAAATTAGGTTCGACGAAGCCTACACCGACTTTACCAAATTCGATTATGGATGAATGTGTTCATTATTTGACCAGCTATGGAACATCTCAGCTTCAATTTGATTTTTATACCAAATACGAACGTTTGTACGATGCAATTAGGGTGACTCTGGATAAAAAAATTTCTCCCAAAGAATTCGTTGAAAAAGTTTTCGCGCCTTGTATGAGACAAAATGATTATGTCACTGTTTTAACTTCGATGAAAAGGTTGAACGATTCTTTGAAGGAATGGGATGTAAGTGAATTCAATAATATCATAATTAATAGTGAACATTGTTTATGCTAAAATTTACCGGTGGATATTTTTTTCAACAGGATTACATTAACGAAATTTGCATATATTGTAAGAAAAACGACCTTTTCAACGAGCTGTACGAAATACAAAAATGGTCCAAAGATTATTACAGAGCAGCTATCTCGTGTACACAGTTTTATACCAAAGGCGCCACTACCTATGCTCAATTAGGAAAAAAAGAAGAACATTTGAGGCTTGCTATTTGTCATCTAAAACTTAGCATGGGGCAAGCGGAAGGTTAGTTGCGCATATTTAACGTATAAAAGTTCAAATTAATGTATATTAATTTATACGAATCATTTTCCAGGGAAAAAACTTGACATGGTTACCAAACAGTTGACTTGTCTGAGAATGCAATTAGAAGTAACCGAAATGATCGCATCGAATAATGCTACTGCTAATCTAAAATTTACCGAAGTACCAACCTTACTTGGTAAAGAGGAAAGTAAATTGATCATCATTGCGCTAATTTTCGAATCGCAGAAAGATTTCAAAGTAGCGTTCAACTACACAGAAAGGTAAATATAGAGCTATGTGGTACGATTATTTACATATAAGAGTACGTAACTCATTTTTCTATCGTTGGAATATTTCTAGAATGATCGCTGAATTTTCTTTGAACGTCGTCAGAGTTTATACCAAATTGACTGAAACTTTCATGCATAAAAATCAAGAAAATAATGTGATCACTATGGTAGAACTTATGCAAGAACTGAAGCTTGATCGCGATGAAGTTATCAATGTTATAGCCTGCACTGCTTTGAAAAAAGACGCAGACCCGGAAACATTCTTGAAATTTATTACCAGTCTTCCGCTAAAAGTACAATTTCTAAAGTTATCATATGATCTAAGGATCAAGTACCTACGTAATAGAATTTTATTCCTGATTCTGCTTTCAGATTGAAATGGCTCTTGCAGTTAATCGATTGAAAACAGCCTTTTTGACGGCTATTACTTTAAACAAGTTAGAATACTTCGAAAAAGTTCTGGTCGAATGTAAAAAACAGAATGCGACGAGTTTAATTAGAATAGTTAGCAGTAAAGTGGATAAAATGAGAGCATCTTCGCAAAATTCATGAAGAAAGGAAACCGTGATATTTTGTATACCTACCTAATTCTATTATTTTACGAATTTTGTTTTCTTGGTCATTGTTGTATATTACCTGTGAAGGTGCTGTATGTTATTTTTTATTAGCGATTTTTTTATACCATTCCTTGAGCATGCGAAGTACATCAATCAATGCTAATGTCATGTATTTTTCTTGTTAACCTCGCTAGTGTTATTCGTATTCATTTTTACCATTTTTTAAAATTTATTTTAATAGCGTATTTTTCATAGTTTTCTTTTTTCATTTTTGAAATTTACAAGTTATCTTTTTTTTCCTATTGTACCTGCATGTATTTTTTATTTATTTATTTTTCAATTAGTATTGAAGTCATCCATTCGAAATTTTCGATGCTATCATATCTATTCGACGATTTGATTATTGCTAAACATTATACATTTTATATTCGATATTAAACTTCATTCTTTTTTAGTCGTGTTATTAGTTGTTGTTATTACAGTAACGGTTTCATTATTAATTTTGTTGGTTATTTTCAAGGTATTAAGTTGATGTTTTTATTAAAGCCCTAATGTAGGGTTTTTCTGGAAGAATTATTTTTCACGTTTCCTATATTCATTTTCTGTTGATTTCTTGTTCAACTTTTTACAAACTATTCATTTCACATAGGGGTAGTCGAGATGTTGGTGAATTCTTCATTCGATTTCTTAAAATTATTCTCATACGCTAGTCTCCATATAGACAAAATATACCTTCGTGTTGTGGCTTTAATTAGAGTCGTATTCGTATTAAAGTGTATTTTATTGCTTCTGTCAACTGTGCATTGTTCAACGATGATACTGTGATAAGGTCTAATTTTTCCTTTTTTTTTGTTCGATGTTGATTTTGTTGTACAGCGGGAACTCTCGAGTTTTCTGTCTAATTGTTCCGCTCATTATTTATGTTGAAGTTTATTCTAATGAATATATTCATACAGTGTTTTTAATTAAAATATATACCTACGTTTATAACGTGAAACATGAGTGTGATGGTGAAATGAATCGATCGAGTTAGGAAGTTAGGATCGAGATATGTTCTATGAAGGAAGTATAAGAAGTCGAATTGGATTGCCAATGTTACTGAAATTGCAGAAAATCCTATTTTGTCAAAATAATCAGGAAATTCTACCTTTTTTTACTGGAAATTTGAAGTACGTATTACTTTCAGCAATGTCTTCGTCTTCGTGACAGTTCGTTGAGTTCGTCATCGCAGATAAAAATGCTATCCTGTCAATATTCAAAATATTAAATTACTATAAGCTTGAAAAAATATGAACACGGTCCTTCAATTAAGCAATCCTTCGGTAGGTAATCGGTATGAGTTATTATTCAACCTATTCATAATACTTATTTCGAAGACATTTTACAGTACAATTAATGTGGTCTTCTGAACCTTAGCTAAATTGTTGATTCATTTGTGTGGTAATTTTAGGAGCATTATTACAACAAGATCTTGATCTTCATCTGCAAAAAAATGCCAAATTTTAGTTAGGTTGTGTTTGTGCTACACAAGGCGATCGGGAGCACAAATGAGTCACCATCACCATGAAAACGCTGTATGTTTTGGTGTTTGTGATCTGTCAAGACTCGTCTGGTTATTGTTATCATTATCAACATCAACAACAACAAACTGAACTGCAAATTAGCAATTTTTGGGTTATGAAAATTTTATGTGTTGTATATAATGTAGTTTGTAAGTAGTTTTCAAGTAATTAGATTCATTCATTTTTGAAGACGACGTCTTCGCTGAACCTGAGGAGATAGAGGAAAAATACGTGGAATTGATTAGGGAGATTGCCTGTATAAAATTTCTCCGACTAGGAAAGGTAAGTCAGCGTTAGATCTATTGTTCAACTGTTGATTATTCAGAAAATGTGAAATTTAATAATATTTTGTTCTTTCTAGTTTTGGCGGATGGTCGTTACTCTTTATGCCAGCATCGATGGTGGATGTAAACAAGAGTAAAATTCAGATCGCGAAGTGCAATAGTGCATGTTTTTAAAATTCGCCACGACATTGTTCTGCGATTTGTTGCTCCATCCATAACAAAGAAACCAGCGCTTATTCTGTCCCTTCCTAATGGCACCGTACTCATATTTATTCAAGTAAGTTCACAGTTCAGTTTTATTTTATTTTCCTTAGTTTGTTTTTTCATGTTTGCGATAGTTAAATATTGTGTTCGGTTTTTTACTCAGTTTGTGGAAAATGGTTAAACGCGTCGGCGATTATCGAGAATGATCCTAGAGAGCTTCATCAGTCCTGCTTAAGTATGCAATACTTATTCTTCGATAAATGTTATTCTCGTAAGTTTGGTTTATACCTAGTGATTTTGTTTTAGATTCGAGTAATTGCGATACGATCGAATAGTTACCAGTCCTTTGTCTAAAGAAGTTGGAATACGTAGAATAAGAACTGATTATTTTACTCATGGCAGTGTATGATTTTTCGAACTCCGAACTTGGATGCACAATTTTTGATGGTTTCAGTTCTCGGATCGAATTAGCTTTGAAATTCAGTTGGTAAGATACACACTCGATCAAATCAGACTTTTCCCCTTTTTTATGGTTTTTATTTTTATCTGAAATACGATTCGGTTTGATTCCAGATTATTCCCGAATTAGTAACATTTTTCTAGTGTAAAACCCGAAATGACTGAAATTGTTGATAACGTGTACGACGTCGTATACCCAAGTCCTCAGCCCTTAACAGATATCTCAGCCATCGCAGTGGCCGTCCAACTATGGCGTTTACACTTTAGAGAACACAATATAGAGAATATTATTGCATTCTATGAATCTGTGGCTTCTGTTCCAGACATCATCACCTTACGTAAAATTATTCCTAACGTTCCAACAGTCATTGATTACATATGTGTGGAATATGTGAAAAAGCTCATATACACGACGGAAAGATGGATAGAATTTCATTTCAGAGTTATATTCAGCTACCATCGCAGCGGCTGCTTCGACATTTTAAACGATTTCGAAGACATTGTAGGTGATTTCGATGGATCTATTCATTACGTTCGAACTGCTCAAAGGATGATGCGTTGTGATGGAATTAGCCTGGAGGAAAAATTTAGGATCGCCTGTGTTTATTGTTTTGAAGACGATATCCGAAGAATTTGGCCGACTATGTCAGATAAAATGAATTTGGATGAGATGACTTTTGACGAGTGTCCTCATTTGTATTATTGGGTGTGTTACATCAGAAATGAATTGGATAAAATACCAAATGAGGAAGGTATTCCTGTTGATGATCTAATGCTCGATTATACCTCATCTCGTACTACATCTTCGTTCGATTATTTTTGGAGTCGTGCGAGCTTAGAATTTCGATACCATAAAGCTATACATTTATCTATGAATTGCCGTACACCATTTTGTGGCCGGTTCCTTCTATCAAAGTTCAACGAACAACACCTGAATGAGTTTATCAATCAGAAAGGTGGCGATATTATATTCCACACGTCAACCAGTACCGATCATACACATTACGTTCTTCCAATCTGGATGTATATAAAGGACAGAATAGATGAATCGAATTTTACCAGTATAATAGAAAGAATGTTATACAACGAGAGCAATAATTACGATTACTCGATCGAAAAATATAAATACATCATTTTGCAATTTCACAACGATACAGATGTGACGGTGTCTTGTGAAATTTGGCACCTTGCTCGGCCCACTTTGAAACGATCGGTGATTGAAAACCTCTTGCCGAACGAATGGTTGTTTCAAAGAGATGGATCATTAGAACCTGACTGTCCTAGAAAAGTCCAACTCTTGATTACAATCCTGCTGGATGCCACTGCTGAAGAAAGGAATGCATTTTGGCGCAAGAATTGGCTTAATTTACTCACATCGACGCGAACTTCAGATTTAAATCGAATTATGAAACTCTGCTTCGCGAACGATAACGAAATCTTCCAGTATAAAAAGAACACGATGGCAAGATATGAAAATCTCAGCGAAACTGTCGCCAAATTATTCCACTATGGTTATATCAAAGAGTTGTGCAATATATTAGACTTTTGCTGTGTCGATATTCGTAGCAGAAACGAATTGAAACGACGATTTTTAGAGTCGAATTTCCTTGTTGAATATCCTGTTCAATTCGCCTTCGTTATTCGTGAAGAGAAAGCGATGCACGAGTTCATCGACGGAGCTCACGATGGCAACGCTCACCTAGCTAATGAATTCCGAAGTAAATTCGTATCTTGGCCACTCACTGTAAAACAGTTACTACCGTGCATTATGATGAATACTATGAATAGTTTTCAACAAGTGATGGAGTTCGTTGACTCGTTTGCGTCATATGGTCAAAACGTAGACAGATTGAAGAAGAGTCTCGTCGAAGAATTGAAGCCCTATCTGATTGAAGGTGCCACTTTGTTTAGTGATTTTAAATATTTGCCGGAGTTTATAGTCTGGAGTTTGGGTGGTGATGAAGACCTAGTTACCAAATTCAAACAGTTCATATCGCCGGATGAAGTATTACGCAACATGATAGGAAATGAAGATTTTCCTTGTGGCCTAGACGAGTTCCTATTGTGGTATTTCTGCACACCAGAGAAGATAGACGAGTTTAAGACTAGGTTAGCCGATGTGTTTGAGATGATCGCTCCTGCAATCCAATGATATCTACTCGGGTGATTTGTGGTAACCAAAGTCGAACATACTTTTAGTATTCGTATATATGTATTTGTGCTAAATTTTTTGATTGTTTGAGCTATTTATTTACTGTAAATTATAAATTTTTAAAAAATTGATCTATGTATAATTACTGTGATTTACATTTATCATTATAATCGTTAACTTGTATGTGATATTATGTGAAATTTTATTTTATTTTTAAACTAGTGATTGCGCAATTTGAACTAGTAATAGTTAATGTTCAATTTGAAATTCTACATGGATATTACTTCAATTATTGTGAGATAGTGAAGGCAATTGTAGGTTTACTGCATTCATTTTTTTCAAACAAATAATTGAGCTGATTTTAATCTATTTCTTTGTTATAGTACTTACCTATATATTTTATTATTATTCAATTATGATGAAGTATGTACCTAAATGTCCTAAATCTTTCATTTCTGTTTGGAATTATATTGGTAAGTACATTTTTTATCTAAGAATTTTCATACTTTTTTATTTGTTTTCTCATGAAATTGAATTATGGTGTGTAATAAATTTTCTTGAATTAGTTTCATTATTTCTTAAAATTAGGCAAAAAAAACTCGAACTTCTTTTTTATTTCGTGAAAATCTGAAGAGAATCGGAAAATACCTCACAATTCCAAATTTCTGACAATACGTAATGGTAATTATTTGATTTTTAAAATTTCAACTTTAACTTGGAAAAAATATCAAAATTTGGTTTAATTGAAAGAGAAAGCTGAAATTCAATGTACACCATTTTTTCGACCTTTTGAGTCGATTGCAAATGGTTTCGAGCCGATCGACGGATCGAGCATACTTACGCCAAGTTTTCCCATTTTTATAGAAGATGGTCATTGGAGGAAGTTATTCTCGAAGTCGAAGCTGAGAGCCTGAGAAACGAATGTTTGAAAATTGTGACGAAACACTGAATATTAATTATTATGAGTCATTTGGTTGGGTTATTGCGTTTCCAAATGCTAAAGTTTACCAGTGTTTTTTTTTCACAAGTTTCAGGAAAAATTAACAAATTAAGAATAAGACGGAAAAATAAACTCTACCTACTCTAAATTGACTTGAAAATCGAAATAGCTTCCAATCGGCGACGACGGAGTTTTACCCGCGAAGCACCCCTCCCCTCGTCCTGATATATTTTTCGAAAAATTTCAAATTTGAATAAAGAACGCGTTCACGTTCACGTTTCGTCACGTTCGCGTTCTTGCAAAAAAGAAAGCGTTCCGTTTGCCGGGTTTGCGTTCACGATCACGAATGCGAATGTGAACCTATGCGAACGCTAGTTGAGTTACTGTGGGTTCATGCCTGATTCGCAGTTGACAGTCCCAATAGATAGCGCTGCTACGCGCCGCTACGAGCAATGAAACTAGGATAACATTTTTCATTACATGTATTCTTATGGGAGATTTGCGATTTTCAAAAATTAATTAAAAATCGTGTAATTATTGTAGGAGTGTAATTTTTACTTCAAATGAATGTTTAATTCTTCTACTTTTTGAGAAAATTTATTACAATTTCTTAAACATTGTTTTTCTTGTGAAAAAATTGCTTTGCACTTCCTATGTTTTTCAGCATTTCAGGATACAATAAACAATGCAAATACGTTGTAAATGTGGTGCAATTTTTTTGCAAGAAAAACCATGTTTAAGAGATTGTAATAAATTTTCTCAAAAAGTAGAAGAATTAAACATTCATTTGAAGTAAAAATTACACTCCTACGATAATTACACGATTTTTAATTAATTTTTGAAAATCGCAAATCTCCCATAAGAATACATGTAACGAAAAATTATATCCTAGTTTCGTTGTAGTTCTGTTTCGACCGCTAGATGGCGACTACTTTGCTGTCAAGTGCGAATTGCGTGATTGGTTGGAACTGTTGGATGTTGGAACTTGGAAGAATACAACAAAATGAACATACATAGTACATATTACATAAGAAAGTTGAGAAAGTTCTTCTCATCTTCTGGTTCTGATAAATTGAATTCTGAGGATGAAATTTTCGAAAATTTATCTAAAGCCCTTCTTAGTTCAGGGGAAAAAGTCTTATACTACGAAGTGAGCGGCTGAATGAAATTGTTCACCAGTAAGTTTTTCTATAAATGATAAATTACTACTCTTACAGTTCATTGTAATTTCCTTTCAATTCTGGAGTCTCTACGGTTTCGCGTTAGTGATATCTTTCTCACGCATACAATATCTATTTCGTAAGGTTTATGGGTCAAGTGTTCCGTTATCTACATTAGAATACACTTTATTTGTTAATTACGTTAATGAATAACATTTTGAATTACATGACAAAGAATGGTAGGTATCATTAATCAGCAACACTATCACGTGAAGATATCGAGTGTTTATTTTCTGTATTGATTTGTTGCACGTAGAATATCATTCTCCGTTTTTTTTTTTTTTGGTGTTGAAAATAATAATTTTTGAATGTATCTGTTTCGGTTTATAGGTTTCCGACTGTTGAAACGAAGCATGACTGGTAAGCATTCATTAGACCGTAATATTGTTCGTTTTATTCTCCTAATACACGATCTAATAAAACGCATTTCGCAGGATTATCTCAAAATGCGGCCTCGGTAGAAGACTACAATCTACAAAAAGTATTACTCGTTTCAAAAACAACTCGTTTTGAGGCCGAACAAAATTACTACTCGAATTCAGACGATGCGCATATGCGAGAATTGCTGTTGGAACGAGGCAGTGCGTATTTATTGCGATCCCACGAACAACACAAGAAATTCGAGAAAGAGCTGATCAAATATTTGGAGAAATCCAACGTTGAAGTGAAAATTGTAGACAGGTGAGAATATTCTCAAGCTGTATTTCACATTTTACGTTACGAGCTTTCAAATGATTCGTATCTTATTTCAGGTATGAACGTCCAAAAGAGTTAATAGACTGGGCTGACACAATTATGAGCGTTGGTGGAGATGGCACTTTTCTTATGGCAGCCAATAAGGTAGCTGATCAGTCGAAGCCGGTGTTCGGTTTTAATTCATTCCCGGAGAGATCAACCGGATATCTGTGTCTTCCAAAAGCTTGTTCGGATGAAATTTCTAAAACCATCAATGAAATTAAACAGGTATCTATTCGACTGTATTTCATCAATCGGTATATTACGTTGCGCTTCGTACGTATTATACTATCGCAATTTGAGTAGTTTACGTTGGTATTATCAGTGCACGTAATATTTGCACAAATTTACTGAAAACATGACGTATTGACCATCGTGTTATTTATTATGTAATTTTTAGCGTAGATTCACTTGGGCTTATAGATCACGAATAAAGATTCAAATTCAAGGCAAAAATATCAATACTAAGCCATTCGGTTTACACGATAAATGGTCCAATAGAAGGTAATTATTTTTTTTAAAGCTGTTTATTTTTTAAAAGTTGTATAATATAAAAAAGTTCATGTTTTCAGAACTCACATTGACCAAAATAATTCACCAGATAAGACAAATAAGACAGATGATACATTCGATGTACCATATTTAGCCCTAAATGAGGTATTTAGAATTATTTTAGTGTTATTCGTATTCCGATTGATTGTCTTATTTTGATTGTTTATTTCGATTTGCAGGTTTTCATTGCTGAAAATTCGCCTGCTACAGTATCATATTTAGACGTTTCTGTCGACGACGGCGAATACATAACTACGAAAAGTTCCGGTATGTGTATTTGCACCGGTTCGGGTTCATCGTCGTGGAATTACACGATGAATCGAATTTCCGAAGACGTTGTTCGAAAACTGTTTTCAATCAGCGGTCATAACAACGATAATATCGACGAAATAGTTGAAAAGTACAACTCTTCGTTACGTTTCAATTCCGGTACGTGTGATTTATTATTTTTGATTTGAATGAAATCATTATAATAATTGATTTCATCTTTCTCATTTTCATATTATAGATGACGATAGAATAGATTACACTATTCGAGATATGATACCGATGCCGTGCTGGCCTAAAATGCCCAATTTACCGCCGAAAGCCTTCGCTAAAAAGATCGCTATTCGGTCACAATGTCGTGAAGGAAGTATTGTTATCGATGGCGGATACAGTTATGCGTTCAACGCTGGCGCTACCGTTATTCTGCAAACCGATCCGACGAGAAAGTTGAAAACGATTAGATTAAATGATCCGGTCTTATGCCCAGATGATTGTTGAGTTATAGTTTAGATTTTTTATTGTAATTCATGATACGATATATATATTTTACATTATTTTTAATTTTGAAAATTTATTATAAAAATGATCTACCAGTATAAATAGAAACACGTACACGAAAGTATTTAAATATTGTTTCCTGTATTTGAGTATTTTGTTTTTTTTAAATTGTTTTTTTGAGCTTCCAAATTTTTGAGGAATTACAGTTTTGTTAACATTATGATTTATGAATTGTTGTGTTTTTTTTTGTTGATGCGCATTTTAGTGTGAGTTTAGTTTTTATAATTATGCACCAGCTGTCGCATTTTCGAGTTTGACGTTTATTTAAAGGCTGCTCGATGTTTTCGAAGTTCTAGTTTTTCGAAATATACTCATTTTACTGGTAATACGAGTGATAAAATGTTGAATTGAAGTACGCACTGAGCACTTTGGAGCACATATTATGTGAGCTTACTATTTTTCGCTCATAGATTGAATCATATCTGACAAGAGAGCACTTCAGCGAACTGTATTCGCCACTCAATTTCCTAAATGTTGCGATAAAAAAATGATAATAGAATATTCTGCAAAATATGAATCACACAAAATTGATTAAAAAATCAGAATTTCGGCCACTTTAATCAACAATATGCAATGGTTTTTATCGCATAACCGATGAGATTCCGGCTCTTAAACACACTCGAACTATAATAAAACTGAACCAAAGCAAATCTAGATAAATGATGAATTTTCATCTTCAATGAGCAATTTCAAAAATATTTATTCTAGAAAATAGCATCTGACATTTTATTGGACATTTCGATAAAAATAAAACCACATAAATTATTACTAAAAATGATTACAACAAACTTCACTTCACAACACAGGTACTCAACTTACTATCTATCACAAAATAACGATTCGATTTCAGATTTAGAATATTTCTTTTCAAATATCGAACGAAAAGATGTAATATTGAAAAAAAACTATCGAGTACTTATAATCGGTTTGGGTCTCGTTTTGAAAATAATTTTATTCGTAACGATTGCTTTCACTTTGAACTCAGCGTTCTCATCGTCGATATTTTCACGTTCCATTACCGCTAAAGGTTTATCCAATTTTTGTATTTTACCATTCAATATGTGATGACCTATGGTAACTATCGGTAGAACAGAACCATCCTGAAATTTCAAAATAATTCAGTTGTTGAAAAGTTTACCACTGTGGAATATAATGTACATAGAGAGAGAGACAGACGTATCTTACTTACATCTTGTTTATTGAAGTATAGATCTCCGATGAACTGTGATTCGAAACTTGTACCGGTTCGACATTCTAGATCTCCTTGTAACTCAATAATTGCCCATTGAGCTTCGTTACATTCTTCATCGCTGAATAGGTCAATGAAAATGAATCAGTATAAAAATGTTGACGGGATTAATGAGATAAGACTTGAATACTTACAGCCTCACGAGAATCGGCATTTCGTTTCTTTTGTAGAACTAGTACAGCATAAACACTTCCTTCGCATTTAGTTTACTCCTCGACTTGATCGATTATATTATTTTTTAAAGAAAGAAGAAAGAAAACCACTGAATGAAAATGCAAAAATTTCAAAATTATTCAAAATGTTATCACCATTTCGCGAAAATTAAAAAAATGTAAATAAAAAACGCGCCAAAACACGCTGAAAACTTTTAACAGTGTTACCAGATAAGTGATCAGAAACTCTTTCGCAAATTTTTAATTATTTCTTTTCGAAATTAATTTGCGTTTTATTAATTATAAATTATTATAAATTTCCTAATTCTAAAAAAATTATAAATTTACAATTAATCACGAAAAGTTTACATAAGATCTGAAAGATCAGTTTCAAATTCTGAAAATGGTATACGAAATGTTGGTGAAAGAATAACACTGATTCTTATCTATCTCAAAAAAATTATCAAAAATTGAATCCAAAAAAACACATGGAGAAATTGAAAAAAATACGAATTGATTTTTGGTTTGACGTAAGTTTATCGTATGCATGCAATAAAAAGTAACTTCTACTGAAAAACCATGGTAGATTACTGCCCTACAGATATTTCAAACAATCCATCTTGTCCACACGGTGAGTTTTGAAAAATGCATAGTTTGAAATATTATTTTCAATTTTATTTTCTTCTTTCCTTTTTTCAATTCCAGGACCATCCGTGCTTTTCTGTAAAAAGAATTCATCGAGAAAGTTTTTCGCATGTTCTGCTTATCGAAGTCGAAAGCGATGCCCATTTTTCTTATGGGAAGATGATCTCAAAAAACAAAAGCAAGCAACGAAAAATCTAACAAGTCAATTCGAATTTAGAAAACTGGAAAAGTGAGTCAAAGCTTTAATGTTCTATTTTATTATCACTCTCATTATGATGATAAATATAAAGTGAGGTTTATAAATCTACCAGGTTAACAGAACTACCTAATCAAGATAGAAACTGGTGTCATTGTTGCGAGTTGCTGTTTCCTGCTAAAGAAAAGCTCCAACATAATAAACATAAAACTGAAATCGCATTGAGTGACGAAGTCTTATCTCAACCATCAATGGTAAAAAATCATTGTAAATCATATTTTTTAAAAGTATTCTTTGTAAAAATTATCAATATTTTAAAATATTTTATAGTTATTTACACCAAAAGAAGAATCGAAAGAAGAATCCCAGTACTATTTTTCGGATACCGTTGTTACCACTATTGTAGGATTTTTACGTAATTTAAATGTGACTTCTGTGATATGCTTGGGATGTCCTCGACTTCACGAATACATCCTGAGAAATAATGTGATGAAATCCATGCTTTTGGATATTGATACCAGATATGTAAGTTTATACCTCGTTCATTATACAGTAGGTATCAAATTCTTCGGCAGACTAATGAAATTGAAAAATACGTATTACAGGTAAAATTCTACAATCCAGACGAATTCCAGCCATTCAACATGTTCAATAGTCACGCTTTCGATGTCAATGGTTGGATTAATATCGAACGTTTTGTAACTGATTCAAATAAAATAGCTATTATCGCCGATCCTCCATTTGGCGGTCAAACTGATCCTCTTGCTTATACATTCAAACGTCTCGAATCATTGACGAAAGACAACAACGTAATAGGTAATTATTGTATTGAAAACATTTTTCGAACGATTTTCAGTCCTTTTAACTTTCTCTCATTTTTCAGAATTTTTAATACTTCCTTATTTCATGGAACCATTCGTTTTGAAGAGTTTCCCGAATTTTTCCATGTTGGATTACAAAGTAGTCTACGTTAATCATCGAAAATTTAAAAAACTAGGTAAACTGGAATTCTTAGCTCATCAGTTGAAACTTTTACGTTACTTAGTTCATCTATTTCGTTCATATTTTCAGATTCACTGACTGGGAGTAGTAAATCAGCTGTGAGAATTTTCACCAACGTGGAACCGTCGAAATTCAAATTACCAGAAGACGAGTATAAATATTGTTCCGTTTGTGATCGATGGGTTTGTAAAGAAAATCAGCATTGTGATAAATGCAACGCTTGCACGTCGAAAGTATGTATTTGTAAACTTTTCTACTTTGATTCCATTCTGTATTTTCAAGATTTCAATTTTTTTTAGAATGGGGCTGCTTATAAACATTGCAATTTGTGTGAAAAATGCGTAAAAAATACTTGGAAACATTGCGATATATGTGGATTTTGCAAATTAATAGAACATCGTTGTACTCCTGCGTTGAATAAAAAAGTAAAGGTATTTATTTTTTGAAAAAAATATTAAGCACTGATGGTTTATTTACATGATATATGGTAATCTCTATTCTTGAAATACGTTTTTCAGGAAAATAATATTATTAAAAGAAAAATCAAATCTCCAAAAAAGAAGAAAAACAAGAAGGCCAGAAGAAATCAAAACAATGGTAATCAAGTTTGAAATACTTGATAATATCGTATTTGATGATTTTACTATCGAATAATTACCATAGGACCGCTTTTATGAACATTTATGGTTAAATATTTTATATGAGTGATATTCGGTAGACCATATTCCATCATGATTCCATCATCAGCATCTACTCCGCCTACTTTCCTTACTTCTACGATCATAGCTCGTTTATTTTGTGAATCCAGTAGCAGTACTTGAGCTCCTTTACTCTCATCGGTTCTCGTTTCGAGTATTATTTCGCCATTAGTACGATATTTTGAATTAAATGCTGCGATATAAGCGATAGCCTGATATTCTAAAAATTTCGCAGTACCCGAAGACTCGATTAGTTTATCGAATTCATTACGTAGCCACTGTTTCAATTTCAATTCCAAAGATGTGAAATTTTTATCCCTAGAAGTAAATATTTCTTCAATTACTTGGCTGCATTTTTTTACATCGATTCTCATTTCTTCGTAATTGATTTGTAGTCGTTTCAATAAGAATTCTTTAATCTCCAAGTTAGGAATTGACATATGATCTGGTTTAAGGCTATGACTCAGGTAACCTTGCTCGAAAATATACGTGAATATTTGATCGGTTTGTCGAGTAATGCTGGTCTTCGAATTCGGATCGAACAATTCGTTCAAATAGATTCTTTTCTTGTGTATTTTTTTAATATCTAAATTCAATCTGTCGTATAAGATTATTTTCAGCATATTTTCTCGAATCGTATTTTTATTAATGACTTTATCGATAAATCCTACTTCGTCAAATTTTGGCCTTTTGTAGCTTACAGTCGACGTTTGATTGGAATTGAGAACGTTTGTTTTATCGGTGAAATATTTAGTAACTAAAAACGTGTTGTAAAATGACGACTCCGAAGTTGTCATGTATCCGTTGTATTTTCTCTTAATGATTACTTTTTCGCTTTCGTTAGTATTATATTTTCTATTTAATACCATTAAATCGGTGTCGCTGAATCCTAAGTAAGGGGTGAAAGTGTGATCATCTAAGAAAGCCCATCGATACATTCGTATCCTTTCTTCGTCTCTGGTATATTCATCTTCCATGACTGCGTAATCTGGCGTTTCCTGCACTTCGTTGGTTTTTCCCAAAGGAAGACCGCTTACACCGAAAATGAATCCGAGATAAATATTTTCCACTCCTGTTTCAAATGTTTCGAAAAGTATTCGATCGATGAAACTGTAAACATTACGAACTAGTTTATCCCTATAAAAAATACGTTCGACCAGATAATCGTAATTATCGACTATTACGATTACCGGTTTACGAAAATGAAAATGTAAAAGTCTGGATAAAACGAGTAAACTTTCGGTCGCCTCTTCCAAATCCAATCGTCCTGAGATGGCTTTTTCGATATATGTGATCATAATTTCGGCACGTTTCGATCCAAAGTAAAAATTTCTGTCTGCGTTAATTATCGGTAATATCCATTTATAATTTTGGTAACATTTTTGCGCTCGAGTCATGATACGTTTGAGTATTACTTCTCCGGTTATATTTCTTTCTGCGGGTGGATCTATCTTTAAATCTAAACGTATCACTTCGTACCTCGATAAATGTTTCTGTAATAGTTTTTTCGATCCTGAAATCTTCCTGTTTATGAAAAATTTATAAGCCGAAGTGTGTCTGTAGTGTTTTCTTTGATGCGTGCTGTTCAGTTCGGCTTGCGCGAAGAAATGTATCATGTTTGCCAGGGTGGTTTTACCGAAACCTCTCGGAGCTGTGATGTAGAATAAATTGAAGCAGTATTTATTGAAGATGTTTTGTATTAGGAGTGATTTATCTATGAAATATTTCTGTCTGCTTAATTTGATATAGGATTGTATGAATGGACTGTCTTCGATAGATTTCGAGTACGCTGCTGCTGGGTTTCTAAATTCCACGAATATGGTGAAAATTAAACAACATAGTTTTGTTTTGTCGATTATCCGAACCATTGTGAAAGTTTTTTGATCGAATTGACGGAAGGGTTTTTTGTGGATGAAATTCTCGAATCCTTTTCCTAAAAATACGATTGTTGAATTTAACACTTACTCAAAAACTAGTGATTTTAGTCCAGTGGTTGTAATATAAAAGCCAATGAATACATTTCAACGATGTATTATTCTTTTGTATCATTTTTAAAAACATTTAATCGCGTTATTGAAACGTTTACATCGTGAAATTCGCTTATTAATTTTGAAAGTTTTGATCTTTTCGTATTCGGAGGTCTTACGGTTGTGAAAATTTTTCGATAAAATTTCGATATGAATTATCAATAAGGAAAGCTATATGTATGGATAAAGGGTACCTAATGAATTCTTCCTATTCGTTATTAATTCGTTATTATCGGATGACGATTACGTCATTATTAAGTAGGTATCTTATATTACGTAACTTTTACGTCTTCGAGAAAGTTTCTTGTGTACCTATCTTAAATTTCATTCATCGATTAAAGGCCTAAAGGATATTTTTATAAATAAATTGAGTTAGGTGTGCATATGGAATATTTTATGACGATTCTAATGTCTCGCTCTTTTGAGCAATGCCTTTAGAATCATCGGTATGGTGTCCAAATTGCACCGTGTAAATTAGGTTGCCTAACTAGACCTAATTGAAAATTTGAAGAGGAAGGTAAAGAGCATTGAATGAAGCTTGATTTCAGAATTGGAGTCTAGTAAGGTAGATGGGAGGAGGGGATTCTACTCACTCTTGCATAGCTGAAAAAATTGATTCAAGTTGAAAAATTATATGAAAGAATTGAGTTAGAAAATTGGTGAAAAATTTCGTTTCAAATTTAAGGAATAAAATGTTGAAAATTTTGTATTTTTTAGTTGAAAAATTCAGAATTGAGATATGTTTTTATTACTCTTTAGCTCACTAGAATAATTTCATTGCTGAACGTGCGAAATTGAAACAAAAAAAAAAATAAAACCTAGTACTTCTAGACTTTCCATTCCTTCGTAATTTTTTGAATAAAAGAAATTCAGTAATTTGATTTTTTAAAGAACTTTTCGATGCTTTGCGATACATTATAAAATACCTACCTATGATATTTTTTGTTCAATTTTAAAAAAATAAAATGATCTCTAATGAATGATTTTTTTTTTCATTTTGCAGGTTAACGGAATTCATTTTATTGCTTCTTTCAAATGTGCCAAAACTGAGATGTGAATTTACGTCGATTTCTTGAGGTGAGTAAAAAATTAGGGTCCTATGGGTCATGTCTTTTGTTTTGTCGAAGGCATTAAGTTCCGGAATATTTTTTGTATACGATTTTTTAGTGCCCCACCAGCCTTGCAATTGAAAAAAAAAATGTGGAAAAATTTCTGAAATTATAGTATGCAAATTGTCGATTTCTTCTAATTCTAGGTCACCGATCACTTGATTTAAACATTTATAATGTTGTTGGATTCGACTCCTCGGTATTATCAGTTTGACTTTACGAAAACAAAAGTGAGTGATTTGAAAGACCAGATTTTGAAAAATGGCAGAATTTTCTTCAAAAAAAGGAAATCTTGAAAAAAAAAGTTTAAATTTGTTTGTATGTCAAAGTCAAGCCCCCGAAATCGATTACAACCACTTTCTAGCGGACTTGAAGTTTTCAGAAGAAAATCAATTTTTTCTAGTTAGGTACTCAAAATCACTCCAGAAGACGTTGTAATTGACTTTGGCTGCTGAAAATTTAATCCTGTCATAAAATTGCTATTTTGAATTAATTGAGATGAGCGAATTCGAATTTGGATTGAAAGAATTTTTTTGCAAATTTTAAATTTTTGTCTCGAGATTTACTCTTTTTTTTACAGAAAATTAATATGTACATAATACTAATTAATTAATAATTAGGTACTTATTTTCGCCATTTTTTAAATTCGTCAAAAAATCGAAAAATCAATCTCAGCATTTCAAAATAAGGTTTTGAGGTGTGAGTGACATATTTTTTCAGTGAGCCAAAATTCAGCTCAATTGAAATTAACAGATTGTAAAGATTTCCCTCATGAAAATGTTTTATTCCAGTAGTTAGTCTCTTATCGTGCTCATTTGAGGCCCATTGTCGATAATACTGAAAAAAATGTATTTTAGATCCCAAACTTTTCAACGAAAAAAATCTCATTGGTAAATCTTGAAATATTCGACCGACGAGGAAACCTCTTGAGGTGTCCAACTCCGATTTGAACGGGACTGCGATTTTTGGAAAGAGCATAGTCTGAATCCCTCATAACCAAAATGTCAGCTTCCCAAATTGATTTTACGACTTTTAGCAAATTTTTGAAAATTCAAAAAATAAAAATTGATTATTTTCGGCGATTCGTTTTTTTTTTTTTAATATGTTTGTTTAGTAAAAATGATCACAATTTGTCCAAAAACTAACTCCAACTCCCTCAATCCGAATTTTATCATTTCGAGCCATTCTGGAGCCTCCAGAACGATTTTCGATTTCTCCAGAACGTTCGAAAATTTATTCGGGCAGCTAAAAATCGAGTTGTGGCTTATTCTCGATCTATTTTGAGAGATTATCCACATTTCAGCTGATCTCCATGGTGGAAACCTCGTGGGTGTTTTTTAACCAGCAATTTTCCTGATATCACTAAAAATATGCTGTTCAAAAAAACTCACCAGAGGTGTCCGTATGAAAATCTCAAGTATGAAATAGTTCAAGAATAAGTCTAGAACTCGATTTTTTGCAACATAAATTGATCTTCACGCCTCCTGGAGAAATTTTAAAATTTTCGAGAAATCGAAAACCGTGCTGGAGACTCCAGAATGGCTCGAGATAGTGATATTCAAATTTGATGGGTTGATTTTAGCCAAGATACAGACATATGTGCAAAATTTCAAAAAATTCCCTGCGAACAGAAAGTTTTTGATTTTTTGAATTTTTTCCCTCATGAACAGAATAAAATATACCTACTTGTGATTTTTATTTGGAAATCGAACAGAATTTAGATGACCCCTTTAAATAGGTCGGGAATAAGGCACAGTTCGACTTTCAGCAGCCTATCCTAATTTTCACACCTTCTGGAAAAGTTGAAAATCGTATTGGAGACTCCGGAATGACTGGAAATGGCGAAATTCTGTCCGAGGGAGTTGAATATTCGTTTCAGAACCAATTGGGCAATTGCCATCATTTTTTACAAAAAAAAAGTTGATATTTTTTTTTAAAATCATTAATTGCTAAAAATGGTTATTTTGGAGTTTTTGAAAATTCACCAAAAATGAGAAAATCAGTTTGGGCAGTTGGAATAAAATTTTTCGAAATTTTATGGCATTTTTTTTTCAAAATGTAGGCCATGAAAGTAGTTTTTTTTTCAATCATGTTGCAAGAGAGCCTAAAAAAATAATAGAAATAACTATACAAATATCATTTTAAAGAATTTGGGTTTCTAAAAAATACTGTTTTTCCGCTGAAATCAAAATTGAACTTTTCTAGTGTCTTTGTTCAATTTTTGAGTAATTTATTCTGAAAAATTTTCAACTCCAACGTTTTTTAACAACGTTTCAGCCAAAAAAGTAGGGGAAATCGATGCCTGCATGTTCAAAAAGTCCCCTCGTCAAAGTGAATAGGTATTTTTTCACCATGACTATAATGAATTATTTTATATTTTTTTCAGATCAGCAAAACTTCTGTGGCAGCATCTATTCTTGCTAGAAAATCAGTATACCTATCACCATGGAATCAGAAATCATTCGCATTGAAGGAAAAAAGAAGTGAGGAACAGTGAAATAAATTTATTTATGGTAAAAACGCGTTCTATTTTACTCGAGTACATAGTTCATAATTAGAACTACTTCAGTCATATCATAATGCTAATAAAAAATATTAGATATGAAAAAGTGCCGAACCAAAAATATTTCTTACTAAATATCAATTCAGATTACCGTTTTATTGCCTTATACGTCTAGTTTAATTTACTTTCAGTTCAATGTTTCTTTTCCTTCGATAAAGTACTCCAATTCTACGGTAATAATAAACTAGTTGTTGATAAGAAAAAGCGAGGTTAAGTCGCACTTCGTCCGTACAAATAAAAATTTGAATTACTATACCTACTTCTAGACAAAAACTTGATATTTGCTTCTGGTCTACACATTTCGTAAATAAGAAAATAAACAAACCTATACATAGATTCGATCTCCCCATATACTAAAAACATCGTCAACTTTGTAACTGTCTGGTTGTCGTACTCGTATAGCAAATCGTTTCTATAAATCAATTAAAAAATCGCGATTTCTTATCGATTCTTACGAATCGTCTGATCGTAAAGGGTAATTATATTCGTATTAAGAATACGCGTTTTTGATAGAACTAGTTTATCAAAAACCGACGACGACGATGAGACATTTGCCATCATCGTCATCTTCAACTTTTATTTTTATCGTCTCTTTGCATTAACAAGTCTCCTATAGTCGATTCGGGTTTTTCGGGGCTATTTTCATCACGTTGTTGCTGAAAACCGATCTCGGGTATTTTTACAAATCGTAACGATGCTCCTGCAGTTACGTAAATATAACCTTGAAAAAATACACATTTTTTTTCACTCATTCGTCGCCGTATGGCTTCATTTTTCAAGTAAATATGAAAAATACTTAAGCTCCGCCAGGAAGGGGAATATAGTGCGGTGTTTTACGAATGATTACGATATGACCTTATAAACGCAGCTAAACCAAACACCGACAGTACAGATGCGCTGATTTCTTCAATATCATTAACGTATTTACAGTGTCAAGGTGTGAAAAATTTTTTAATGTGAATTTTTCGTACGAGTTGTCGAATTGAGCTTTAAAACTATGGATATTCCGTTAGGTAGACGTAATGCTATACCTATTTTGTATACTAGAGGAACCCATTATGATGTTGGATTCGACGTGGTAAGTGATTAAATTTTTTTAACGGTGAAATTATTGCGGAGGTTTTGTCGAATTGGTTTTAAAATTTGGTGTATATTTTTAAATACTTGGAGTGGCGTGGATTGTAATCTAGAAGTGTTAATCTTTATGTAAACATGTTGTTGACGATTTTATTTATGTAGGCGTTTATATCTAAATTTTTATCGAAAGTGAAAACGTAGGATTTGCGAATGGTCTTCGATGTGTTTCAAAATATCTGTAGATATTTAATTGAATAATGTACTTATTTTAATTTTTTTTCTTTTTTTGAATCGGAATTTGAATCAACCAAGTTTGTAATTTAGATCGACGATTCTGTTCTATACCAACCGATTTCAGAAACCAAATCAAGATCCAGTTACATGGCAAAATAACGCGATAATTTCAGCAGAAAATGATTCCCAAACATTCATGTTAATCTGCCTCGAGGCATTATGTCGAAATAAAAATAATTTTTCAAATTATATCAACAGCAATGCAAAAAAAAATAATCAGTACGTGTAAAAATAACTCGAATTCTTCAAACAGATATTTTCTGCGAATAAAAATCACGATTACTAACGAACGTGCCAAAAAAACAATTTCGCAATACTCACCGCAGTCACTAATCAGAAAAAAAATTTATGCCTCAAAGAAAATTGGTGAAAAAAAAAATCAATAAAAAATGCATAATAATTAATCCTCAAAATAACTATAACCGCGCTAACGAATGCCTTGTTCAAACATGTTGACGCCAGTTACTTACCTTCTTTAACTCGTATCATTTATTATGTTAATTTTTTTCCCCATAACGTGAAACAACTATAGACATAGTCTGTAGTAAACATGTACCTGTGATCGAGTTGTGATATCCATTGATAAAATTCTAACTCGGCGTCAAGTATTTAATTAATCACGACGTCTGTTTTAACGATTTTATAGTTCTGTTACTAAGATAATATCGCGACTGAAGAATGCTACTTTTTATACGAATTTATCCCCAGGATACGTAAAATAACGTAATGCTCAGGTAGATATTGGTAGACACAAAGTTGCACGTGATTTATACCACTAGACTGGTGAAGTGCAAGGTTACGAGTTTATTTTCAAGCTTATAAAATATATATTTATCGATATCTTCGTATTTGAAAAAAAGAACAACTCGAAAACTACCGCAAGTGCATAATGATGAATAAGATGTTGCATCGAAGAATTCATCTAATTCCATTCGCAGATCATAAATGACTTATGGTAGATAATTATTTCATTCAGTCGTCCGAAGACGTATTGCGCTCGACTAACGAGATTAATTATACTGAAACGAATCAAACGTTTGTTTATTTCATATTATTATAATTGACGAATTAGTTTGTAATTTGATGATTGCATCCAGCACACATTGTAATTGAAATCAGAGAGGAAAAAAACTTGGCGAAAAACCACATTCTGTTAGGGTTAGTTGTACCAAGGTCATCATAGTATACCTATAGATAGGTTACAGATATGGATACTTTTGTTTGGACGAAATAATCAGGAAGTCCATTACAGAAACTCGTTTTATAAAACAAATTAAAGGATGACACATATTAATAGGTATAAGTTGTCTACGACGAATTTATATATTCAAAGGATGCGCTTTTTTTTTACATATCGTCCAGCTGCCTATTATGGCCTTAACACGTTAATAACCTCTGTTGAGGCCGATACAATTTAAATATTCATATTTTGCTCATAATAACGTATATGTAATCCACACAAAGAAGCGATGAAACCTTAAAAATACACTACGATGAGCGAAAGGTCTCGAGAAATTAAATTAATCAGGGTTGAAATTGAAATTGAAATATACGTATAGACGTATAAATACTGTAAAGTTCTGCGAAATGATTATCAAGTACTTACCACTGTAGTAATTATCTTATTAAGGAGTAATGTATTGATGAATTTAGTACATAGATCGTCATCTTGTTTCTTTATTTTTACAGGGTAGGACGTTCAAGGGGATAATACAAGACTATGTTCAACATAATAGTCAGCTGAATAACGAATACATTCCGTTACACGAGACAGAAAAAGGCAAGAAAGTGTACGAAGATATATTAAAATGTTGTAATCTAAATTATCCGCAGTATGTGAGAGAAATCCAAGGCACTGCTGATGGATCCGATGTTCCTTTTTATAAAGTAAGATAATGGGAAATATTACCTATTTAAACGTGTGTTAAAGTTAGCTGATTTACCATTAAAATTACTTAGGTATACTTATTTACCTATTAATCATTAAAATAGTATAATGCAACTTGCTTCTTTATGTTTATAGTTATTATTGCTGCATATCGGACACATTATTCCAGTCGTTCTAGGAATTGATTGCGGCAACGAAAACACCTGTGGATGTTCGTCAGTGTGCTGCAATGAACCAGCACAAGTAATTGATTACTTACAGCTTTGGTGATTATTAGCGTAGGATACTGAGAAAGATTTTTCAAAATACGAAGGGAGGATCGTAGATACCTTAGGTCATTAGGTGATGAAAAAAAAATTGTCTTGAAAAAGAAACATTTTATTCTCAAAGTTTGAGAAAAGAATTTGAAGTTGTTGAATAAATTTTCTCGTTAGCTATTTTAGAAGGAAAGTTATTAGGAATGGAACACTTCTTTGTTTGGGGATGGGAAGGAGGAAGGAGGTGTCGTAATATATGTTCCATATACAGGGTGTTAAATAAAGCGTGGGCAATAATTTCACTGTAGATGCAACTCGAGTAGACGAACAAAAAATGTTATTATGATAAGTTGCCTATCTTGTAAAATGAAGGCGTTACGTGCTCCGCAAAACTGGAAATTTACTAATTTTGAAAAATTCATCAAAAATAAGAAAACTCGAGTGGACGAACAAAAAAAGTTATCATGACCAATTGCCTATCTTCAAAATTGAAGGGGCAAACCTGATTCAAAATTTCCAAACTTCGAGTGCCCCAAATTTGAATTTTGAAATTGTGCTTGCCCCTTCAATTTTGAAGATAGGCAATTGGTCATAATAATTTTTTTTTGTTTGTCCACTCGAGTACTATGGGTAAGAGGCATCATTTGAATGATTCAAACATCTTCTTATTTTTGATGAATTTTTCAAAATTGGTAAATTTTAGTTCAAAAATGGGGTACGCAGAAGACGGTAAGAAAATGTTTGAATCATTCAAAGGATGCTCTTTAACCCATAGTACTTGAGTGGACGAACAAAAAAAGTTATTATGACCAATTGCCTATCTTCAAAATTGAAGGGGCAAGCACGATTTCAAAATTCAAATTTGGGGCAGTCGAAGTTTGAAAATTTTGAATCAGGTTTGCCCCTTCAATTTTGAAGATAGACAATTGGTCATGATAACTTTTTTTGTTCGTCCACTCGAGTACTATGGGTTAGGTGCATCACTTAAATGATTCAAACGTTTTCTTATTTTTGATGAATTTTTCAAAATTGACAAATTTCCAGTTTTGCGGAGCACGTAGCGCCTTCATTTTACAAGATAGGCAACTTATCATAATAACGATTTTTGTTCGTCTACTCGAGTTGCATCTATTGTGGAATTATTGCCCACGCTTTATTTAACACCCTGTATGTACAATGCTGTTGACGAGAAAACCCTTCGATAATTCCGTAGAGGATTTTGCTAATTTTTTTTTTTCTGGAACATGAGAACCTATTGATCGTTCAATCGAACAATTTAATGTCCTGCAGCCGAACTTGTGCTCAGTTACTTTTATAGTAACGACGATGTCACTAAAAGTTCCTAAAAGTAATTTTTGGAAAAGAAAAAAAAAACTTTCAAAAATTCAATTTTATCAAATCTTGGCTTTATTGCTTGAAGAAAAAAAGAAAGAACATTAATATGAAACAAATTAAATCATTTGTGTTATAGTTACATTTTTTTCATTTTTTTCCCCTCACTGGCTACATCCCTCTCAGCTAAAATTATCAAAGTTTCGCTTTCTACCAAAAACATTGAAAAGTCCAACCTTTTGTCAAAATGTCAAAAATAGTTTAAAATGGTCGTCTTTCTGCAAAAAATTGTCAAAAGTCACACTTTTTCGTCAATAATCGCCAGAAAGACTTATTTTGTGCTAAAATTTTCAGAACTGCTTATTGCCATTTTTTTTTTACCAAAAATTAATAAACCTTCCGTCTTTTTTGCTAAAAATTGATGAAAAATTAATTTTTTTCGTCAAAAATCTGTAGAAAGCCCCACATTTTGCTTGAATGATGAAAGTATTACTTCCAAAAAAAATTGCCATTGGTAAAAATTTACTTCTTTTGTCAAAGTTGCCAAAAAGTCTCGTTTTTGCCAAAAATTGCTTACCTAACATTTTTGATTTTTGGCAAAAAAAATTTCAAATAGTCCAAAGAAAAAGTCTGATATTTGTTTTGAAAAATTGGCCAAACCCAAAAGTCATATTTTTTCACAGAAACTGCTAAGATGCCCCATATTTCAGTGGAATTTCCAAAAATGCTATCTTTTTCTCCCGAAAATGGTCTTCTGGTATGCTCTCACTTTTTTGACATAAAATGCTACAAAGCATCTTTGTTTACAACCAAAAATTTGTTTTTCTTTTACAAAAATTTCTTATCAGCAGCCTCATTTTTTTGATAAAAAAATTGCGATTTTTTTTACCAAAAATCATGCTGAAATTTTTCAAGTTTTGATTTCAAACAAAAATAACAAAAGGTTTTTGCCTTTTATCAAAGTTGACAAAAATTAATTTTTTTTGGCAAACAATTCGCCCAGAAAGTTTTACTTTTTTTCTAAAAATTGCCAAAGTCTAGTTTTCTCAGTTTTGCCTTATCTTTTTTTTGCCCAGAAATCTCGCTTTTTGGCCAAAATACTTAGTTTTTGTTCTTTTGCCAATGTTGCTATTTTTTTTTTTTTTTTTTTTTTTTTTTTATAAAATAATTCTCCAAAATAGGTAGCAAAAAAATGTCATACATATGAAAACTACTTCAGTCTTTACGGTTGCTTCCAACCATCTTATGCTGCTTTGAAAATTGGCGGGGGGCGGGGAGAGGTGTTAGCATAATATAAACTTCTCAAAGATGATTGATTAGGTATTTGTATAAAAATAGTTAATTTGAATTAATTTCCAGGCGATACTCGGCCATACAGAAGATGCTTACGCGGATTCTCTGAGCCATTTCTATTTCGTCTCAGCTCATATAATTTGCGACGAACCTCAAGGCAAATGGAAAGTATCAGAAGAACGTTTCGTATCTCTTTGCTATGCTGGCCATTTGCCTGGTTTTACCATGAGTTACAATTACGACGGACTTGTATATTCCATAAATGTAATCTACGCTAAAGAACTATTCGCTCCTAAAACACGTTAGTATAGTAAATTTTTGAAATTTTATCCGCATCTGTCATAAATTGAAATTTTTAACGAAGGAATTTTACGTTGTTTTTTTTTTACAGCTGAGTTTTTCCTATGCCGAGCTTTACTGACGGCGAAAAATGTCACTGATGTGGAAAACATATTGAAAGATAAAGGATGTGGTTCTGCTGAAGGATTCAGCGTAAACGTTACTTTTCTGGATGAACCCGGCGAACGATTGTTTTATAATTTTGAAGTTGGAGCGTCTACTTTGTCTACAGACGAATCGATTTTGAATAAATTAGTAGTCAAGCCTGGCGATTACTCTTTCCACTGCAATAAGTAAGTTTGCTCATATTAAAGAACCTACTTACCTATTCAGTTTTTTACAAAATGATTTGAATTTTTTCTGTTCGTGTTTTTCAGGTACTTAAGATTAAAAGTTCCTGAAGTTGGTGGACTTATTGTAGAAAGTAGTGATTCGAGGCAGCGTGTTTTTGATAAGTATAAAGCTCCTAAAACGAAAAAGGAGGTGATTCATTTGCTAAGTCATCAAGAAGAAGACAATTTTACCATTTTTCGCGATTATAATTACAACGATCCGAAAGCGAGAGAACCCATAGCTACAATTGCGATAGGTAGGATTTGTCTTATATGTGTCTAATTCGCATCAATATAAAAGACCTAGAAGCTCACATTATAATATTCGTTGAATTTTCAGGTATTTTCGATTTGATTAAAAGGACGTGGAGCGTATATGCTGATAAACCGGAAGAAAATGAGCCTATGTTTATTTTACCTTTGACAACAAAACGAGATAAATAATATTTAACTCTGTGCGAAGGCATGAATTAAAGAGATTTCCGAAAGAAGAGATTTCATGTATTTACCTTTAGCCTTGTACCATACTATATATTTATTTATTATAAAAGAAATAAGTATTATTTACTTTTGGTAGACATTTTTATGACGCAAATAAAAACTATAATAAATACATAATTATTTTTTGCTAACTTCTTGGAAAAAATCTCGATGATGGTCATTAAGATTAAAAAATATTAAGATAAAGTGGATCTGATTATTGAGAAAGAAAGTATAAGCGTGTGATTTGCACCAGACTTTTGCAGATTTGCAAGTTGTTTTCATGTAACTATTGAACGGGGAGCAGTTTTGCAGCACTTGAATTTTTTATTTTATTTTTTGAAGTACCTATTTTCGGGAAAAATGAGGTGGTTTTTTAATTTTTCATCTTTATTAGTGCTTCTCAATTTCGGAATGTTAAATCGAAGCTGTGAAGGTATGTTTACATGCAGCATGAAAATAATAATTTACTTGCAGGCTACAGAAGTCCATATGAGACCTAAAAGGGTGTAGTAATAGGACTTTCTATTTTGATTCGAATCAAAATAGCTCCAAGAAAATAAATAGAGTTCGAAAATCCTACGGAAGCTGTAATTCATTCACGTCCATGCAATTTGAACATTCGTGGGTTGAGTCCTCAAATTTTGAAAACTTTGTCCCTCTGAATTTTCATTCAAAGCAAAATATAAGCGAGAAATATTTTACAGAACTTTTTCGTTACATAAAAATAACGTCAGCTTAGCTAACGTTGCATCTTATTTATGCAGATAGGTATACGTTGATCCCTCCTCCATACTTTTTCTTACCCATCCACTTAACTTTTCTTCATAGAAATATTTTTTTAGTCGTAGTAAATATTTTATTTTTCGATTTGAATAGGTAACGATAATAAAAGTAAGTGCATTACGACTTTTAAACATTTTATTGCGGGAAATTTAAACATCTGAAAGGGAAATTGAGATTTATTCGCAGGTAGGCTAATCACATTTCTTATCAGAGCGGAGAAACAGAAAGCGAAAGTACAGTTGGGCAGGGCAAATATTTCATTCTTACCGCTCCGAGGGTTATTAAACTAGTTTCTACGATAGTATGATAGTTATAATTATCGAATATTAAGATACGTCACACATCTTTGAAATTTTCCAGCCATGTCGACTAAAAGAATTTTGGTTTATGGAGGCAAAGGAGCCCTAGGAAGTGTTTGCGTTGATACCTTTAAAGCACAGAAATGGGTATGTATTTTGCTCGGCTACTTTTAATTAGGTTTTAGAATATAAAATAATGATTTATCGCCTGTTCTCGATGCAGTGGGTCGGAAATATTGATTCCAAAGCGAATGACATTGCTGATGTTAATATCGTTGTCGACAGCAAGAGTGATCTACTGGAACAGGTTTGTATTTCTGGTATTATATTGGAAATTTCATGGGAAACAAGTTCATATTGTATTTTTTCATTTTAGGAAAAATCGGTCATAGATCAATTACAATCATCGTTGGGCGGAGATAAGGTCGACGCCATTATTTGTGTTGCCGGTGGTTGGGCTGGTGGAAATGCTTCGTCGAAAGGTACCATTTTCAGATTTTGTTCGTTTACAAAACGTTCGTTTTTTCCTTGGTATTTATAGGTAATCTGTATTTAATAGATTTTGTTAAAAATTGCGACCTAACTTACAAACAAAGTGCCATTACTTCTGTGATTGCATCTTCCATTGCCGCCAAACTGTTGAAGACTGGCGGATTATTAACATTCACTGGTTCGGCCGCCGCTCTTGATCCTACTCCAGGTAGGCTTCATTCAAAGAGAATAATAATTCGAAAAATCGGATTATTTGAATAATAATTCACGTATTATTTCAGGCATGATTGGCTATGGCATGTTCAAAGCATCGGTTCATCATCTGACTAAATCCTTGGGTGCTTCTAATAGTGGATTACCTGCTGAAAGTACAGTCGTAGCTCTTCTACCGATTACTTTAGATACGCCTATGAATCGTAAATTCATGCCGACTGCTAACTTTGCCTCATGGACACCCTTGGATTACGTATCTAGGTAAAAATTGAACTATTGTTTTTTCTAGTGACCATTGTAGGTAATGTGTTTCTCATTTACTGTTTTTTTTTCAGTTTGCTGGTGAAATGGTGCAATAATGAATCGAGACCTCCTACTGGTAGTTTGGTGAAACTTGAAACTGAAAATAATCAAACTCAGACTAAAATCGTGTAATGATTTTTCTTCTCAAGAGTGTTATACCGAAATGATCTGCTTTCTTATGCTGTGGACCAATGCGTGCAATATTTTGTTTAATGCTTCGAAGGAATCTTTTTTTCATATATTGCATATCGTTATATTCAAATGAATATTATTGTAAACTGTGACAATAATACGTTTAAGTACTACTTATCCCATTACTGTTCCTTGATTATTCTTAATAAAGAGTATTCAGATATCTTCCTGCAGTAGCTTTATTGCCCTTTGACGTCTCTAATGAAAAAACACATCTCTATCACTATTGATTATTTCACTGATAAGATTCAACGTAGAATTATACCGACGATAAAATAAATTAAATTTTTTTTTTCATTTTACCACGTCATAAACATGCTAAAAAAAAGAGTAATCATTCGATGTATTTATTAAGGATAAAAGAACAAATATACAAAAAAAAAACTCATAAAATAAATACACATAAACGGATCTATAAAGCATTAAATTTCAAACTTCGAAAAACATAATATCACAAAAAACATATTTTATGGAAAGATGGGTCACTTGTATCTTTCCCAATTGCTACCATCTTCAGGTAAAAGACCATTAGTAACTAGTAAAATAACATCAACAACCCACCAAATTCCTACTCCTCCTATGGTCAACAATTTCCCAACACCTGTACCAGTTTGACCCAGACTGAAACGATCTACACCGAAGAACCCAAGTAAAATACTGAATAACAAAGTTGTCAGGAAATAGTATCCTCCGTATCTACAAATGAAAAAAAATTAACAATGATAACCAAGCAATAGAAAATTTTCAACAAATAGAAATTCCATACTTTATGCAAGGAACTCCAGCTCGATAAAAAGTTCCGTTTCCATAGCATTCTATTCCTTTCAATACTTCACATTTAACACTGGTTCTTTCAACGTCTTCATAACGGTAACTTCCATACTGAAATTTTCGGACATGTCTTAATTAAAAGTGAATGGAGTGATTGGTAGATTACTTTGAATGGATGAATATTCACCTTCCAACAACCATGACCAGCTTCATCGCGAGCTGTTTTATTGCCTTTCCAATCAACGGGATCTTGGCAGTCGAGAAATTCCATAGGCCTGGAATATCAATGATGAAACATAAGTAAACGTTTGGCGATTTTGCAGATAATAATAAATCAACTTACAAAAAAGAACATAGCACTTTTGGACCACGAGGGTTGAATTTTTCATTCGAATTCTCTGGTTCTTTGTTATAATACGATAAAGAATTTGCTCGTTTGCTAGCAACGCCTTTGGATTCTGCTTCAACTCCTATGGAAATTATTGTGAGGATGACACCGGAAAATAACCAAATCTTTGACGATTTCATTGTAACGCCAACATATCATATTTTCAGTACATTTATGACGAGCTATCGCACTTCTTTTTTGAATTTATGATAAATTATGCACTCAGAGTAAAATATCATGAAAAAAATTCAATAAACTTGCTTGAAAACATTACGTTTTTCCCGAATTTCGATGAAGAACAGTGAAAAACTTGGAAAATAGATCAAAATTGGAAAATGAAAATTTTTTTTAAAAATTGGAGATAAGATAATTAGTTTGTTTACAAACAATTGTAACAAATTCTGGATAACACATCAAAATCATCACAAAATGCCTAAAAATTCATTATCGAAAGCCCTCGATTTGATAATTTTAAGAATATTTATCCAGTTATTTACCTGTGAGATCCTAGGATAATAGAAAAACATGGAAAATACTCGAATCTCCTTTCTGTTCTGTCTTGTTTGACGATTTTCTTTCGTTTTTCTGAATAGAAAATATTCGAATACGATGGAGTTTTCTCGAAATCTGCAATTTAGTATATATAGCGCTGAGGTTCGCCGAATGGGCATAGTTTCTTGGTTAAAGCGATCATTGAAGCGACATTGTCAGTGTGATAAAATCTCCTAAGTTTTTCTCAATTTCAACTCGAAGTGAGTCAATTTGTGCGTTCAAGTGCTAATTTATCGTGTTTTGTGCTCTGCTACCTTAGTTCGTGATTGTCGTTGAGTGATTTATTAGTGAAAACGATCTGAAAGGTGAGTACATACGTTGTATTTGGACTGTATTCTCTTTGTATATTGTGTAATATATTCAGTACCTCTAACTTATTTTTGTTACTGTTGTAGATGTCTTTGGTTCCTTACTTGGTTCGTGATCTTTTGAACGATCCGATCTCTGACGGATACTACAGCCCTATCGGTCGATTGTACGATCAACATTTTGGCGGAGGGCTATTTAATGATGATTTGTTCATCAATCGTCCAGCTCTGTATAACTACTTGAACCAGGTACCCAGATTGAGATTCGAAGATTCTGGTGCTACTGTGTCTGACGATAAGAATCAGTTCAAGGTAATTATTCATGATCTTCTATATGTTAGCTGCGTTTTACAATGTACATATTATCAACAAGATATTAACGTTTATTTTGTGTTCACTTACAGGTCAATCTAGATGTGCAACAATTTAAACCGAACGAAGTGAACGTTAAAGTAGTCGACGATTATTTGGTCGTGGATGGTAAACACGAGGAAAAACGAGACAAACACGGTTTCATCTCCCGTCAGTTCACTCGTCGTTACAAATTGCCGGAAGATGTGATCCCGGATAATATTTCCAGTAGCATTTCGTCCGATGGAATTCTATCTATTTCTGCTCCGAAGAAATCTAAAGCCATTGATGGTGGTAACGAGCGTCAAATTCCTATTGTTCAGACAAACACCCCTGCGTTGAAACAACAACAAGAGAATGCCGAAGCGAAGTAGAAATTTTGTGGGCATAATTCGTGAAGTTCGATGTTTGGAGCTGATCGTTTGTTATTGTATACTAATGTAAATTAACGTAGTTCTTAATCGGTCCTTGACTAGCATTTATTCTGATTATAGTTGATAGATTGTACTTATGGGCAATTTATGACTTTATGTAACGTAAGACTGATTTTTGTATTGTCCATAGTCGTGTTTATTGGATATTATCAGGTTATTTCATTAAATAAATTACACACTTAATCGATTCAGTGTTTTGTTTTTCATTCAAAATGAACTGAGAACTGAGAAGTAATGCGAATTGTGTGGAACGGAATGGAGTGTTTCATTTTTGATTTTAGGAAGCTGAGTTTCGTTGTTGATAAGAAGGGTTTCAGAGGGTCAAATCAGATCCCTTGTCAACGGATCATATAATCTTGAATCTTGATGGAATGATGGACTTGCTTAGGTACTTTCAGATGTTACGAAATTTTTGGAATTTGAAAAATCAAAAATACCGCCTTTTTTCTTATCAATGATACAATGAATACTCTAGCGCTGAAAAATAACACTGAATTATATAAGAAAGCTACCGAAACACCGGGCGCTTGTGTTTTTCGCATCTTCGTACGTTCATTTCTAATCAGTGAATCGTGTTTTATGATAACATTTTCGGTGCCGAATAATTTCAATCGAATTGTAACCTAAAATACTATTTCTAGTCATGTTGAATTCGGTGAATCAAATTTGGAAATGTAGATCATTGTTCACCGGCTCTCTACCGTCAAAACTGAGTAAGTCGTGTTTCCCATTACTCGACAAGAAATGCTTCAGTACCGCGAAATTCGAAGAATTAGCTGATAACACATTGGATTCCCTTCATGAATACTTCGAAGACCTATTCGAAAAATACGACAAAGCGTCGGATTCTGATATCATGCTCAGCAGTGGAGTCCTGACTGTGAATTTCGGCTCTAAAAATGGAACCTATGTAATCAATAAGCAAACTCCTAATCTACAGATTTGGCTGAGTTCACCATCAAGTGGCCCCAAGAGGTACGATTATCATGAAAAGCTAGACGCTTGGATTTATCGTCACGATAATCAATCGCTTCATCATTTACTGCAACACGAAGTATCGAATATTTTCGGCGCAGATGTGAATTTCTTCTCGTGTAGACACAGTGGATCTGCACTCGAGTGTTAGACTGATTTGTTTTCAAATTATACAATATCAATGACAGTTATGCGAAATGAAAACATCTTAAAGAGCATAATTTATTTAGTCTAATATTAAGTTTTACAAAGAAATTACAATTGCCCTAAAAACAAAGTAATGAATACAATATCTAACATGATTGACCACCAGCGCAACGTTTTCGTCTGTAATTCATCAATGGATTTTGAATTTGCCTTAATTCATTCTGAAAACAAATATTATTCGTTTTGTTAATAAATGTACAGTAAACTTGTCCGCCTACGAAATGTAAATATAAACGTGTAGATATTTTGTGGAATACATTTTTTTTTCCAAGTTGAATCCTTATTTTACTTTTTACCCTTTATTTAATCGATACCTGGAGCTTTACGAGAGATATGAAGAGATACTTTTACGAGCTGATGTGCCAAAATGATAAGTCTATGGTTTTTTGGCTATTTTCGGTTATATTTCCCATAGGAGATATTAAACGATTCAGATAAAAAGTCGTTTCAAACATTTCGGGCATATTAATACTTTGAAATGATGTACCTGTTTGACTCAGCACTCAGCTATCAGCTATGCCGTCTACGTGTAATTTACTCAAGTATCTATGTAGTTGGCAGATTATTTTTTCTTTTTTTTATATCTCTTTTTTAAGTCTGTTGTTAGTTACTCGAAAAGCCATTCAACTAGTTTGATGCTTACTTGACGATCTAATGATGTTTTTCTTAGTAATGCAAGTCGTGCTTCTTGAATAGCTTCCAGTAATTTAGCTTGTGATAAAATTTGTCTATTTAATTCTTCTATTGCTGGTTCAGAATTCATTTCTAATAATGCGGCCATCGATTCATCCGATCGTTTTCGACCACATCCTGCCAAACATTAAATACATAAAAATAAAATCAATTCTCTTGTTTTTTTTTTATTTTTTTTTCTTAATAGGTAATATTCTTATGAATCCTTTTTATGGGAGAAGGATCTAGGTTTGTAAAATTAAAACAATTTTGAACGAGGGTTTAAAAAATTTTAGCCCTGAAAATTGCAAGATTTTTGAAAAAAAAAATTCATCGAATACCTAGACTTATAAAATAAATATTTTCAAAGTCGAGCGAGTGATGCGGAAAACTAAGTGAAACAATTTACGATTCGTGCTATTGTACCGGGTACTTTGTGAGCATTTTATTACCATTTAAGAAGTATTTTGTAATAAAAACTATGAGACATCTTTTCTCAGGGCGTATAATAACATATTCGTTGACATGACAGAAAGGTAATAATACATATATTCAATACGAAACCGTTACTTTGAAAAGATACATACATAAAGCAACGTTGCCAGTTATAACAAGTACATCACAATCTAACTTTGAACTTTTACTTCTAGCTATATTGGCGTAATTATGGCGGAGGAGGTGCCGTTTCACTATTGGCGCATGTTTGTCTCGAGGGGAAGAAAAAGAAAATATTGGTGTATTTGAAAAATAAAAAAATAAAGCAAATAAGTGAGCCTACAACTTGTGCTGTTGTTTTTGTTACTAAATTACAGTGCATAGACCTATTATATATCTACGCGTTGTAACAATCTGAAAAACAAAATCCACCCACATGCTGAAAATTTCTTTCGTCGTTTCAAATAATTTGCCTATAGTTTTGAAACGGATACCTATTTTTAAAGTTTTAATTAACGATAGATAATTTATTCGGTTTATTTATCTAAAGCTATAATGAAATCATTTCCGTTTTTCACATTCGTGAATTTTACCTGTAAAAGCATTACAAAATGGTTTCTTCCTCCTTTGTTCTACTAGTGGTTCGAAATCTCTGTCGTATAGCTGTAAAAATTCAAACACACTCGAGTTAATTAGGCAATGAAGTATGATATTGTTAAATTACAGTCTTATTTTACGCTGAAAAACATGCCATTCGTCTACTTCTCCTACCTACGTACGTTGGATGAAAATTTTCTTTCCACGTTACGACCGTCGTAAGCCTACCTTTACTACTATATCATTCGTTCGAGTGACATTAATCGCAACGATAGATAATTTGGAAAAAATTGAAACACTTTGTCGAATATAAATGATACCTTTCTAAAGAATAAATGTTTTCGCTTGTTTACAAATGCAGCAGAAGGTAAGTATAATAACGATGATGGCGACGTGAAAGTGATTATACATTTCAACGAATCAAACTCTCTCGTATTTGTAATGAATTTCATAATGAAGCTTTTCATTTCATCGAGGCTGGAAAATGCGGTTACCAACGTTGTATTTTGATATACAACACGCTAATTACGTTTGATTAGGAAAAATTACGAAAATCTTTCTCGTCGAATGGGCTGCGTTGCGAGCTCGCGGTGGCGTTATTTTGTAAACACCTTCTTCGCAGCGAGTAGGATTGAAAAATAAATATTCGAAGGAAACAATTTCGCTGGGTACTTGATTTGAAAAATTCCTCGCCAAGTCTTCGCGTTCTCGAACAATGTTCAAAGTTACGAGAGAGATAGGATTCGAGATAGGCTAGTATTTCGATTTCGATAAATACGCCGCAATATTTGGCCAGCTATTCTAGCATCATAGAGAAGTCCAGAGTTGGCGCGATTCCAGGAGCTTGAGAATCGGATTCCAAATGGTGTGATTCCACAAAATTTTGAGTCCTGATTCCGCTTATCAGATTCGCCAGATATAGGAATCCGAATCCGAATCGTAATTTTCGATTCCGATTCCTTTCGCGACTCCGATTCAGATTCCACTCACGACTCATCTTAGGATCCTCTCACAACTCCAACCAGATTCCTCTCACGACTCCAGCCAGATTCCCATCACAACTCCTTAAATTTCATAAAAATGAAGCATTGAAGATGAAATGAACATTCTAACAAACATTAGTAAATAAATATAAAGGCTCGCCGGTGTTATTTTTTTTGTAGGAGTGGGGGGGGGTGAGGCGTGGGGAGGGGGCAATTCTAAATTTTTCGTACATTATTGTATAATATGTCGATTGATATGAATTTTTCGAACATTATTGTGTAATATGTCGAATAATATGTTTTCGAAATCGTAGAATCCGAATTTGGAGTAATTTTTTTTGTAGGAGTGGAGGGTGAGGCGTGGGGAAAGGGAAAATTTCAAATTTCTCCTACATTATCCTTATCGTGTTATATGTCGAATAATATATTTTCGAGGTCGTAGAATTCGAATCCGGAGTCATTTTTTATGGTGAAGGTGGAAGGTGAGTCGTAGGTTCGCATGTGTGGGGCCCTCTCCCCAAACGGTGATACTTGAATAGCACTCGACCCTAAAAACTAGCTCAAGATTCGAATTCTGCGACCTTGAACACATATCAACCAACATGTTACACAATATTATAGGCAAAATTTGAAATTTCTCCTCTCCTCTTGCCTCGCCTCATACCCCTGCGAAAAAATAACCCCAGATTCGAATTGTACGACCTCAAAAACATATCAATCGACATATTACACATTAATATAGGCAAAATTTGTAATTTACTCTCTCTCCCCTTGACTCACCTCCCACCCCTACAAAAAAAAAATATCTCCAGATTCGAGTTCTACGACCTAGAAAATATATTATTCGACATATAACACGATAATGTAGGAGAAATTTGAAATTTTCCCTCTCCCCACGCCTCACTCCCTACTCCTACAAAAAAAATAACTGCAGATTCAGATTCTACGACCTTGAAAACATATCAATCGACATAATTACACAATAATGTACGAAAAATTTAGAATTGCCCCCTCCCCATGCCTCACCCCCCACTCCTACAAAAAAAATAACTCCAGATTTGGATTCTACGACCTCGAAAACATGTTATTCGACATATTGCGCATCGATCAGGGTCGAATCCTAATAATACCAATTAATTTTGTAGATTTTCTGACTTACCCCAAAGTGGGGTAAGTCAGAACAAGTTACATTTTATTCGATTGTGCGAAAGCTACTGCGACAATCGCGCTGAAATTTTCACCATAGGTTAAAATCCCTTATGGGAACCTACATACCAAATTTCAGCCATATTGGTTCATTAGTACGAGAGTAACAGCTGATCAAAGTTGAAATTGTGAAAAAACGTTCTGACTTCCCCGGTGCACCTTATGTAAAATTAAATTTTCAACTCACCATGTTATTAGTAAAACAATGATAAATTCTAAATTCATCATTCAGATTCACTTTCACAACCACTTTTGACTTTTCAGCGCCAACCGGCAAAAATTAGATAAAAGAATATTTATGAAAATTACACTTTTTTGTATTTGTGCTTTTCATTCAATTGAATTTGGGTGATTTCGTTCATTGTGAGAGTCTAGAGAATCGTAATGAGGAGTCGCGAGAATCAAATTACCGGAATCGCGAATCATATTACATTTGCGATTCCTGCTTGAAAAGAGTCAGATTTCACATTTTTCGATTCATCTGTCAGGTGAATCGAAAATGGAATCCGATTCCGGAATCGGATTCATGCGATTCTCACGACTCCTTAAAAAAATCGGAATCGCGCCATCTCTGTAGAGAACTATTAACACGAATCCGATGTACGCGGATTTTCCTACCGGAAATAATTCATTTCACGAGGTAAACGATTTCAACACTATAGGTGAATTTTAGGAGAGTACTCGACATATACCTATAGTTTTTAAGGCACACCATACCATAACACCTAGCCTATAAATTTACGTCGTGCAAATTGAACGTTGAAAAAGAAGCAATATATAGCAGAACGGGTGCCTGGCTAAATCGTTAAAATAATAGAGGATAATTAATAGTAAGCACGTGTAAATGAGAATTATAATTGTAGAATTAAAATTTGCATCGATGAAAAATTCAGGATACTTTTTCATCGTCTCAATCGTAATGGTTCGCGGCCATCGACCACCCAGATAGCCAAGTTTTTCTTTTTTCATTTCGTATACCATAGCAGCTATAGGTATGGGTATATAGCCAAATTTTCATTAAAAACAAAACGATTAGCGTATATGGTATCAGAAGTAATATAAATTTTCACTCGGTTTCATCCCTGGTGTGTTACGTTCAAGGGTATAAAGTGTTTCATTAATTGAACGAATCATTAAAATTTATTACTTCTACATCTTCGATTGCTGCAGCCTATGGGTTGGCTAGAAAGACAGACAGATGACAGATAGACTGACAGGTAGACAGGTATCCGAAATGACATCGTGATTTATGACGAACCAAAAGTTGAATCAGGTACTCCGATTTCAATTAATTCTTTTTTTCCATATCAGTTCCAGCCAAACTCACTTCTTACCTCGCCTTGTAAATTCCACTGCCTTCCGAATACGAATTGAATTCATACATGCCGATAAAATTGCCTAACCAGTTTGCCGTAAATGCATATGAATCGACACAGCGGACTAACTATCTGTGTTTCTACTTCTTTTTAGCCCGAAAGCAAAAATAAAGCCCTCCTACCTCGTATTTTACTCATTTAAAAAATAAATAAGTATTTAACCTCTTAATAATCGTTTAGTAAAATAACCATCGCAATATGGATTTCAATTTTTCAGGGAGGGGGTGCGGGTCTTGTATGTACCGATTTCTTCAAAAACTGCTAAACTTTAAACGATCTTTTCTCTAGATTGGTTGATTTTTGAGCTTGATCTGTTTGCGGGATTTGAAAGAGAATAAACAGGAGATTCAAACTTTGAGTATAAATATACTCGTAACAATATTATGTTGAATTTTTAAAAAATTTGATAAACTTAAAACTGAACTTTCATGACGAAACTTCAACTTTTCACAATGACTACAAAAGTTGAAAACTACCGTTTGGAAATTTGAAAAATTACAACGAAGATTCTTTTTTATACCTTCTCATATCAGCAAACTAATATTAAAACTGGTATCTTGGTACCTCTAGAAAGGGTAAAAGGACCTCAAATTTTAATCGAAGTTCAAAAGTAAATAAAAAGTGGAGTAGCATATCGATTGTTACTGATTCGATGACGCCATGAGTTTGAATATCAGCTCATTTTTTCAATCATAATCTTTCTGAATACCTCCCCTCTCTTCTCTCTAACGTCCTTAAATATGATTCAGGCATCAAAACGTAAAAATTCTAAGCCAGTTGGAATTTTGATCACTTTAAAATGCTGTAGCTGTTTTTTAAAAAATTTTTATTACATATTTTGATACTTGGTAAAAAATAAAAAAGATCAACGGAAATTTATTGGATAGAGCTACTCTAGAGGTAGAAACCAAAATTTCATCGATTTCAACTTCTCTGGAGGATTTTTATAATAATGGAAATTTTTTAAAAATCTTTCTAGAGGCTCTGAATTGATTTAAAATTATGATGAAAAATCATATCCATCAAGTAAAAATTGAATACCACTTCATTTTTGTTAAAACTAAACAAAGAAGGCACCGAAAAAATTAGTAAATTACAAATATAAATATTTTTTATGTGTTTTTTTTTTTTTTTTTTTTTTTTGAAATTTTACATGATTTGAAACGCTTTGAAGAATTCTAAGCCAAAAATTGAGCCTTGATCTTTGATATTTTTACAGACGTATCATACAACCTAGCTATTAAGATAGGTTGAAATTCCACAAGAAATTCAAATATTTCAACGAAAATATTTTTGAGCAGTTTCGAAGAATTCTGTGCCAAAAAATTGGGTCATGATTTTTGGGATTTTGAAATACTGTATAGGTATAAAACAACCTTTCAAAATGGGTTAAAATTTCGACAGAAAATCAATAATTGATATCAAAACTTGTTTTGAATATTTTTGCAGGATTTTGTGCTTAAAATAGGATCAAGATTTTCGAGATTCCTTCTATTTCTTGCGAAATTTTTACCAACTTTAATAAGTTGCAAGGCACATTTTTTTTAAAT